>NC_133122.1:88360787-88971294 GCF_033568475.1 Henckelia pumila
AGCTGATTGTGTTTGATATGCTGGTGTATGAGGTTATAGTGCTGATATATCACACGTTCATGACGTTAAATAAGTGAGATTCGAATTCGATATTTCGTCGGTTACCGATTTTTAATCGCTACGCCGTCGATTGATGATTTGAAGCCGTTTTGATAGCCTATAACTGAGATCAGATATTTGTCTAGATGTTATTGATGATATAGGAATTTTATTTCTCAGTTTCAGACTAGTTTTGAAGGCTAACGACTCAAGACTCCGAATTCGAACCAAAGAAGAAGATGTGAGGTTTGAAATGATGTTGATTGACGATATATTGATGATTTTGATTCGATTCTGAAATGATTGACTAGAATGAAGATTGATATGAATGTTGTGATGCTATGTTTCAGATTTGAAGCGATCAAAACAAAATAAATACGAAGGTATAATGATGACATCGCGAGTCAGGGATTTTGAAACTCAAGATCGATTATTCTTGAGTTGTCCCGCCAAAACCACATACGTATTTATTGTTTTAATTTGATTTTGATGTTGTCGATCCATCCCAGGTAGTGGATCTTTGATTTGAGTCGATACGATTATGATACGAGGCTATATTGAATTGATTTTATGCCAAGGTTGCGGTTAACCTTATTTTCTAGCCCATAATGGCTACGTTAGATGGATATCCATGTCAAGATCGGTTACGAATCTTGATGGCATCGATGATATATGAATAAATTCTTAATCGAGATATGCGTTATTTACTCTATTGTTGAGTCGTTACGAATAGAGTTGATATGATTTATTTAACGCTTTAAATGTCAATTATACTGAGAATGTTTTCTCACCGGAGTTTATCCGGCTGTTGCTTTGTTTTGTTAGTGTGCATTGCAACAGATGGGGCAGGAGCTGGTCTGAGATGACATGGACAGCTCTGGAGCAAGACTTAGCAAGTGTGGACTCGGGTTTAAGCGAAAGAATGATAGTGAGATTACATCAAACTTAGCAAGAAAACTAGAAACTTGAAGTTGAGATTTGAAGTATTGAATAGCTTGTAGTTTCGTGATGTTTATGCAATTTGTTTGATGTAATGAAAGCATGATTTGATGTTTTAAACTTCCTACTTGTCGATATGCATGTTTCCAGATTGTATATTATGTTTGGAATCAAATTTATGGTTGATTCATGTCATGGTTCCAAGTTCTTGACAGCAAAATGTTTTCTGCAAGTTTCTGGAAATGTCTTTCGCTCGATCGGGGAAAAATGTGCGATCGAGCGCGGCCTATCACTTTGCAAACCCGAGAGCAGGTTGATGTTGCCCGCTCGATTGGATGAAAGTTACCGATCGAGCGCGGCATGTAAAAACTCAAACCCGAGAGCTTGATCTTATTGCTCGCTCGATCGGCTGATTTTGCCCGATCGAGCGAGGCTCCGGGAATTTTTAAAAAAAATTTTGCTCTTGGTTTATTACTCTTAATTGTTTGATTAATTGTTTAATTAATCATTAGTTGCCCTAAGACGAGATTAGCAACCCGAGGTCCCCACAATGTATTACTTTGTTTGTGTAATATAAAATCGATCGACCCATATGCTAAGTTGAATTCAACCCAGGAAGAGAATGTGCACGCACCAGTTGAATCCTCGTACTACTCCAAACTCTCATGCAGATCTTAATTACCTGCATATATAAATGCTGGTGACAAAAAATAAAAAAGTTGAAAATACTATTACTGGGAATTTGACGCGACTAACAGATGCTAAGCAAACAAGGAAAACGCACAAAATAAAAATAAGAACCAAACAAAGAAAATAAAAACAAACCCCCCAAACTTTAAAACGTGCATTGTCCTCAATGTACTGAAACTAAAGAAGCAAAGGAACGCACGTACCGTGGGCAACGACCGTCAGTAGTCGTTGCCATCCTTGCTCGCAGACTCTGCTGGAGGAGGCATCTCTGGTGGAGAGTAATGTGGTGGCCATTGCGGAGACGGTGGGAAGGGTGTAGAAGTTCTTGCGGCTCCATGAAATTGGTTGGCCAGCACCGATGTGAAATCCATCATAAAGCGCATAAATACATCTGATTGGTGCTGGAATTCTTGCAGCTCCCTCCTCTGTTCTCTCATCTCTTCCCTTTGTTGTCGCACTTCCTGCTCAAGGTAAGTGATCCGGTCACCCACTGTCCTAGGCGCAGCTTGTGGTGGGGGTGGTTTGCGAGCAGCTGCTCGGCCACTGAATTCTCGACGTGCTGCTCTGGCTCTTTTTACGTATTCAGGTAGTATTTGTCTCGGTTCAAAAATCAGAATATCAGATCTTGGTTTCAAAAGTTCTTCACTTTCATCCCAAGTAACGCTTGTAGATACACACAGATCAGTAATGAGTGCTGGGAGTGGAAGACCTCCTGTGGTCTTATCGGTCACAACTTTCATGATTGTATCTTGACAAATTTTTCCTAAATCCACATGCTTGCCAGTGATAATGCAATAAATCAGAACCGCTCGCTCTTTGGTGACAGTGGTGGTATGGTTGGTTGGTTTTAGGCGGACGCACACAAAGGAATACCAAGTCTTTGCATCGTCTGTAAGATCAGATTTTTTTAAAATCAGCAGGTAGGCCATCTCTACCCAATCTCCACTCCGCCCCGTCTCGGAACAAACGTCGAATTATAATGTCGCAGTCTACATTACCGTTCTTATAGTCCACATATTCGTCGTGTATCACTGGTGGTATTTTGTACAAATTATTGATCGTCTGTGAGTCGAATGCCACCAATTTACCACGAACTAACACTTTGAACCCATCCTGTCGGACTTTCAAATTTGCATAGAACTCGCGTACAAGCGAGATGACGGCATCCAATGGAGTTGCGGTGAAGAGCTTCCATTGCCTGATCGATATATACCATTCTCCCAATAGCACATATGACTGCCTGAGACATTTCAAATCCCTCTGTCATATCGAATCCTCGCTCTTGGACAAGGCTTTTTGACTTGAGTGTCGCATAGTTAGCGGCAGCTTCTTCATTCTAGAAACGATAAGCATCATAACTAGCTGACAAATACGCATCTTGCTTTTGTTTCTTCTTGGGGGCCATCTATCAAACATCTTATATGCACTTCAAGAGTGTTCACAAATATGCAGATATAGCAACACAATTAAACCCCCACACTTTTCCTTCACGCCAACATAGAAAAGTTTCTCAACAAAAATCCAGAATTATTATTCAACTTAATTCTTCACACAATATGCTCAACATCACGTTCTAATCAACCCCACGAATAGCAACAAACTCCGGATTTATAAAAGTTTAAACGTGTCTCACCTTCTTGTGAATTCCACAGAATGAATACGGCGTACAGTGGTAGAAAGAAAATAACCCTAACCCTTGTACATGAGAGGCATGAGCGAGAGTTCAGCAGAATTCCTAGAAGGAAATTGGTGAGTATTCCCGCCTGTGAAGGTGACTGGAGCGATCCTTGAGAGCGAGAAGAGAGTTTCAGGACGTGAGGCGAGAGAGATTAACACAAGGGAGCAAAAATATTTCTGAATGATTTGATCGGATTGGATCAAGCCCTAGCTAATCTTTTAAATTTTTCAGAGGTTCAGTGACACTAATTTCTTGCGCTGGTGCACTAGGCTTTCTGGTTCTGCGTTCATTCAATATCTAACAGTGCAGGGGCACTTCTTTTGTTGGGCTGCCCAAAAACATCTCCAGCTTCTATTTTCTCCTTTGTTGCAATTTTCACACCATATTTGGTCTTTTTATGCTCCATAAACATTTCATAATTACCTTGCCTCCTACAAACGACAAAAACTACACAAAACACATAATACCGCTCAAGAAACACAAAAATCCAAGTTAAAACTATGAAATATAAGTGCAACAAATTGCACTTATCATACAGGCACAAACAAGGTGCTTGTCATCACTCTTCATTTTTTATTCACCTTTACTCGTACTTTTCTGTGACATTTGGAATGCAATAGGATTCTTCTGTTTTGGATGTTAAATAAATCTTTAAGTAAAACTCTACCTTAGAACCATGAGCTCCAGTTCTAGAAACCCGCAGGCTGCATAGCCTCAACCTTTTTTTCTTTTGACCGATCCTTTTGACAGATTTACATCTATACATTTTGAATAGCTGTAATGTTGTTTTTTATCTTCGTAGTTTCTGGCTCTAAAAGAAAAACATGCAGCTTCAAAGACGATGAGAATTTTATTAGTTCAGTGCCAACAAATCAGGTGGATTACCTTACTTCTCCTTGTTACTTTTTCGTTCACTTTCAGTAGTTTGGCTCCTAATCTGTGAGAAGACAGTTTTCTTTCACCTTGATGACCTGGGTTTGTGTAAAACATGCCATAACATTTTTGTGATGATGTCAATTCCAGCATTACGAAGCAGGTCTTTCTGTGAGAGCTAACCAAGGGTTTGAATCAAATAGGTGAGGATAACATCAGTTGAAACTAAAATTTTTCTTATATCGGTATGATATGAGTAATCAATTTGTTGCTTTTTCTCAATGCAGTTTATCATCTTAATCATATGTCTTAAATTATATGATGCTTACTTTTATAATATCTAATTGTATATTTCAGTAAATACCTAAACTGAATTTTAATAGCTTGAGATGAAGTCAGTCATTCATTCCCTTTCCTGCTCCTATTCGTAAGCCCATGGATCTTATGCTCCTGTCTATCCCAGTGCGTATGAGAAGTTGTCACACTAGCAGTACATACTTATTATTTGCTTTAAAGATTCTCTCTGAAATTCAAATGTGTCAAGCCTTGACTTGTTCAAGTATACAGGTTGGAAACTGCTGTTCTTGATCTGAATGCTGATGATAGTACAGGGTTGATGAAGCAGAAATCTTCTTATCACTGGGACAAGGTACTTCAAACTGTTGATTTTGGGCTGCTGACACACGCAATCCAATGCATGTGTTTGTGTATATTGATAGAGAGAGACAAACGGAGAAAGGAGACAGTGAAAAATGAGCCCAAACTAAAAATTCCTTGGAAACCTCAAACTAATCTATTTACATGTTGTAATTGTCCTCAATTTGTTGCAGAGGGGCAAAAAGTATGTCAAGCTAAACAATGGAGAGCGGGTGACTGCTAGTGGAAAGGTAATCTCTTTGGCAAATAGTCACTTTATCAAAAAACGTGCATTTGATTTATTTACCTGGTGCAGATGAAAGTTATTGCTTTTTAAATTTGCTAAAATGATGGCTGGTTGGTTGGTCATATATTTAACACTATGGTGAAAGAGCACCTACCGTTAGGTTTTGTGGCTAGCCCGCAATGTCTTGAGGTCTGTCTTATTTTCTTAATCCTTTTGAAGCTAAATGATTTTTTGAAGGTAATAGGCCCATCACTGAATATCTTTATTTAAGTTCCTTAGAACATCACCCATGCACGATAGATATCCCATGTGATAATGTTGATCAATGATTTTACCCACATTAATTATGAGACTCGAAACTTTTTACATGAATTTTTTGTGTTGGAAGCAATTTGAATATGGACAACCCTCTTTAATTTAGATCATTGATTCCCCAGCTTCCATCTACCAAAAATATGCAATGCTTTAAGATGTATTAGCAGTTAACTACTTTATGTAAGTAATCTTCTACAGTAGATGCAAATTATATTTGTAGTCACATGCATTCATGAATATTAAATTTTCAACCTTTTGCTTTTCCTTCTGTCAAAGGTTCTTTGTCTTGGTTATCTTAACCGGTATTGTGTTTCTACTTATTATACAATCTTTTCCTGCAGATAAAAACAGAAAGTGGTGCAAAAGTAAAAACAAATAAAACTGGGATATACAAGAGGTGGAAAGAACAGTCGCATAAGAAAGTATCGCTTAAAGGAACAAATGATGGCACTGTTGAAGTAGCTTCCAGTTCAGCAGGTAAATTTTGATGTTAGCCATTGCGTTGTGTACATGTATCTTATATCCAAGAAATGAAAGTTCAAATCGATATGATCCCACAACAGTATTGACTCTTTAACGAAATATAGCTCAGGGTGCGGGTAAGCCAATCATTAAGAATTCATGGTAAGGTTAAAACTAATAGAATTGGAAGAATATTTAGGTAGTGTTTGGGAGAGCTTCTGAAATTTTGTGAAGGAGAAGCTGAGTACTTCCTAGAAGCTCTCCCAAACACTACCTTATTGCCTAAATTTAGTTGGTTGTGCAAACATGTATAATCTTCGATTGTAATTTTTGTCCAAATATGTGGTCTTCAAGTATATTTAAGTTCAAATATTTCGTTGCTGTGACTTCAATTACATTCACCTAATGTGTGACTCTTTTTTTCCCACAACCTCCACACCCCCTCCCCACCCAAAAAAAAAAAAACATCATCTCCTTATTTCATCATTTCCATTTTGAACTTTCTGGTACATGGTCCTTATTTCTTTGAGTTTACTGTCTTCTCCATTTATAGGTAATCTTGGTTTCCGAGGCGACTATCGAGGGTTCAAAGGTAGAAACAATCAAAAGTCCGTACCAAATGCTCATATTCGTTCAGAAATCAAAGACATTGAGCAAGTTAGGAAGGAAAGGCAAAAGAAAGCAGACCGAGTTTCTTATCTCAAGGGAAATCCTACTAAGAAAGGGAAGAAGAAGTTTGGTGGAAAGGGGGAAAGCAAAATAATTTCTCTCTTGATGCTGCGTCTCTTCAATCTGGATTTGAAAAATAGTGAGTGATTCAAATGAGGTTGGCGCAAGATGTATTTCCAGATTTCTTGAACCTGCTGCTCTGACCAACGGTATTTGCCGCATCTAGATGTGCGCCATTTTACAGCCTTGGATGTATAAATTGCCATATATAGGGTACATGGCTGGTGTTCTTATGTTCTATAAAGTGGGCTCACACATTTGTGCTGTTTTGTAGTACATTTCTCCTCGAGTTTTGTCTAGTAAAGCGGCTTTTAGATTTGGCATAGTTTTTGTAGGTGTTTTCTGAGTCATGATGTACTAGATTTGGCATGGTTTCTGTACCCCAGAGAGATGCCACAGTGAAAAAGTTCATTGTACATTTAAATCGAGGGATTCTACATCATATTAAGGCTATCCAACTTGTATTTGACCATCTCTTCAAACACGATGAAAATCCTTAATACACATCCGCATTTCACTTCGAAGTACCATAAAGAGTATCAAACATATAAGAAAATGCCCCGAATATAAACATAATAACCACGTTTCACACTGCTCAATCCGCAAACAGTAAGATTACAACAAAATGGTCTAAAATGTACACAAACTACCTTATACACACAAGATTCGCTTCTTTCAGCCTCCTCTATTAAGGTTTTCCTGCAGAAACCTTCAGTGAGCTAGATGAGCCATCGCAGGTGCGGCACGGTGAGCTTGAACAGCACAAGCACAATGGACAGATGTTAAGCTCAGGCACCCACTGATAATAAGGGAATGGCGACCGGAACATGTATGAAGAGCTGGAAATGAGTCACAGAGTGCCTGCACTGCAGGCGGAGTAAGGGCAGTACATTGGCTGATGTTCAGGTTCGTAAGGCCTTCCTCCTCGTACCTGTTCTTCTTCACGGATGCCCACATTTCATGCTTGTTTTTCACTCGGCTATGCGCCAGAGAATACATGGCTCTGTCGGTGATATTCTTGCAGTAGTATAAACCGAGGGATCGCAGATGCCGGCAGTTGTTTGCTAAGGCGATCACACTCTCATCTGCACGATTTGCACCATTGAATACAAGCAAGTACGGAAACAAATAGCTTAGAAAGAGTAGGGGAAACTAAATGATGTAACGGTTTACCTGTCACTATTTTGCTACTATAGAGCCCGAATTATATGAAGGGATATACCTAATACCTGTTATAAGAACACATCCACACAAGTCAAGAGCTCGGAGATCCGGGCAACCATAGGCTAAGCTCTTGACCCCTTCATCACCAACTCGGTCACACCATCCTAGGTTTATCGACTGCAATTGATCACAATTATATCCAATGGCCTGCAAAAATCAGTCGAAGGAAGATATCTCAAGAGCCACCGTAAATGTTATGATCTTAAAACATAGACCAGACCACGAGATTCATACCTTCAGTGCCCTATCTGAGGCAGCCTTGACACATCCACAGAGATTCAAGATTTTCAACTTTCGGCAAAACCCAGACAAATACGCCACAGCAGTATCGTTGAAAGCCGAACAGCCGCTTATGTTCAGCTTCACGAGATTAGGGCAGCCATCTGCTAAGGCATACAAGGAACGATCAGTAAGCCTGAAACTCTTGCTCAGATCCAACTCTTGGAGGTCACCACAATGTTTTGCGATTGTTTCAACAGCAACATCCTGAAGTTGAGGCGAGTCTTGTCGCAAGATAAGGACCTGAAGTTTTGTGAATCTCGGAACCAGTGATAGCACCAGATCATTCATGTTCTTCTTGCACCTGAGGCAGAACAAATAAGTAAAGGTCATAGTTATTTCAATGAAAACTACAGCAGTTTGCATATTATTACTCCCTTAACAAAGGGCTCGCGAAACCATGTCGATCCCCCGGAGGCATACAAAAGCTTGGGAGCAGAACAGGCAGTGGGTTCTCTCCATACTTCATAACCCTCGCCCATTCAATAATCACAATGATAAATAAGTATGATGAAAGAACCAGATTGAACCAGACAGAGTGCTCTGCTCGCATATCACTAGAACATGAGTATTGCCAACCAGAACAAACTAAAAGACAGGAAAAAATCATTCTTACCCACCGGCCTTCATTGAAATTCTATAAATTCAAATCATTCAAGCTTCAAATAGCCTGCAATTCTTTCCTAGTAACTAATGACGATTAACTCATTCATAATGTCACCAACTTAAAAATAGCCAGGTCACACCAGCAAAGGAAAAATAGCAATACTGTGATATATAATTACCAAGTAAGAAAGCTCCAAATTTTTTTTAAAAAAAATGACAAAATTTCGTTACACATAAACAACAATCACCAAAAAACCAATGAAACCCAATATCCAACAGTGCCAATAAAAAAAAAGTTGAAAAAATGTTGATAGACATAAACTGAATCAGCACAAAAGAAAAAGATACCTAGAGAGGGAGAGATGAGTGAGCCCCCAAGAAATGGCATCCCTCCATCCATGACAAACACCAGATGCCACAATCACTGTGGGATCATCCACCAAAGAAAGAATCCTCAACAAAAGCTCCACTGGAATATCTTTCCACTCACTTATCTTCGATCCCCCACAAAGACCTCCTCCCACTTGACAAACCATATTTTCATTTTCATCCACACCCTCGACATCACCAAAAACCATCAGCTTCTCAAAATTCAACCCCAGACCCTCCCCTGTTTCTCTCATTTCTCAATCTCCCCTGTGTCTACTTTGCACAAAAATCATACAACAAAAACAAAAGCCAAGAAAGATTCCGCCTGTATGCTCCTTCCTGTAATAGATACAGAAAAAGACATAAACTTGGAATGATCAAGAAATACAAAACAGTTACCATAATACCATGTTTCTTCAACCCAATACCTATGTATTATTCTATTGGCAATAACCAAAGTCTAAGAGATAAGAAGTTTCAACAGGGGTCGAGTTTCAACAACAAAAAGGGGTCAGAAATTTAAGTTTCTTTGTTCTTTTTTAAATTTAAATCAAATGAAAAAGAACCAATCTTTCTACTCGTTTAAAGTATATTCCAGAAAATTATTGACCAGAGAAGAAACCCAAAAGAAATTATCAAAGAACAAGAATTTCGAATGTACGAGATAAACAGAGGTTTTTGTTCCTATGAGTCAAGAGCTCTGTTTAACCTACAGGCTACAGCTTGGTGGTGAAGCTCTCTTATTCTTCGCACACACGAACGAGGCGACCGATTAAAAGCCACGTGTCAAATTCGTATGGAAGATGTGTCCAAAGATTAATTAATTAATATTTTTTTAGACACGATTAATGTATTTTTCTCAATATTTTATACTTTGTGGCTATATTATCAAGTATAGATGTTAAAATGGGTCAGTCGGGCGGGCCGGTCCACAATTCGTTGCAACTAACCATTAGACGAGGCGGGGCGGGTCATTTTTTAGGCGGGTTGGGAAAACATCAACCCAACAACTTATTTTAGGTGGTGGGGTGGTCAATCCGACGGGTTTACGTGTAAATTGACGTATTTTTTAGGGCCAACCCGCAACCCACCACAACCCACCTTTATGCGGGGCGGAACGAGGCCGGCCCACCTTTTAGGCGGGTTAAAAAATTGTAAACTCAACCCACCAATTTTATATTTGCGGGGCGGACCAATCCGATGGACCTAACGTATTTTGACAACTTTATTATCAAGTGTCAATATTACCCCAATATTTACTGGTTCCCAAATATGACAAGTACATTTCTCTTTTTATTTTTTCAAATTATATATTCAAGCGTCTATAATATATTTATTTATTTAATATATATTATCTATTTCAAATAATTTTTTTATATTATCATTAAAATAATATGGAAAATAGTTTATATAATTGGATTTTTCGATAGAAAAACGAGTTTGTATATTTGAGACAGAGATATTATCTGATAACAATCGAATCATATTTCAATTTAATATATTAGCAATTTGAAAGTTTTACGAACTTTAAAGTTTATAACATATTTTATGTGATATAAAATAACTATTATAAGATTTAGAAAAAAAAAACTTAGTTATTGAAAAAAAAAATTCAAATATTGATCAATGGACCGATTAGTCAATTGAATGGTAGATACAAAAAATGCAATAATTAATAAATATATATATATATATATATATATATATATATATTAGGACAAATTATTTTAAACTTCCTACTACCAAACTTCTCTTTAACTTAACTCGCTACCCACCCCTTTCTTTATTTTCAATACCTAGTGGTCACCATTTTTGAATTAAAAATTAATTAAGACTAATCATTTGTATGTGGCTTTATTATACCTATCAAACCAGTTTCGGTCATGCAAGACTATCAGTTACGCAAGGTTTTCAGCCGATGTACTCCGGATTAGGGTCCAACATGCTTTCGTAAGATGAATTGAATTTAAATACCTCTTTGACCATAATGTCGTCGGGTCATACCTGCCGAGTTTTACGAAGTGCTCCTCACATTCCAACCACGCAGTCGCAACAGATGATTTATGCACAAGCTCCTTCAACGACACCCAGCACAGCCTTAATTCGTTTTCTACCTTAAAGCGTATGGTATATGATCGAGCAAATACTAGCACTTAAATTCAATGTAATTATATCTTTTTTCTACTCAAAATTACCGCAAGTGCACGACTCAAGTTATAGAAAAGTGTACTGAGTACGAAGATCGTCCTTAGGGACTACGTCACGATAATTCAATTATTTAATTTCTATACCCCAAAGCAACGAAAATTTGATTTTTGATTATTCTAAAATTATAAAGTAAAGAATTCAATTTAAAAGTACTTAAATGAAAATAAAAGAAACCACAACAATGCTTAGCACAGAAAATTATAATATGAGGAGATTTTGTTGGAATCTCGGTTCACCTTCCCCTTAATTGAATTCGGACGATTGAAATTACTTTTACACTCATAAATTTGACAAAAATTCCTAAAATACTGACACTCTCTCTCGAGTTTATGCCAATCTAATTCCAGTTATTGAAACAATTAAATCTCTTTAATTATTTATCATTACTGATTGCTTTGCGTTCATTGAATTCCTACAACTTTCAACCTGGTGGTCTATGGTTATCAACATGTACTAAATATCATATCTCTATGCATATTTTAAGTCCATGGATTTTATCACTCGTCCTAATCAAGAATCTATCTCTCGACAGCAATTCACAATCTACGAATCTATATTAAAGTTAGCTACTCCTCAACATAGAATAATAAAACATTATAAAATCAAATACTTGCATAAAAACTCAATCAATTCGTCCAAAGATTCAATCACAAAAACATGTTACGGGGTTAGGATCCCCTAAATTCCAACAAAATAAAGTTTAGCTATTACAACTCATAATAATATTCAAGCTAATAAAGTTTTCAACATAAAATTTCAGAAAAATTAAAGAAGAAGAACTCCCAGCGAGAAGAAGGAACTTCAATCTTCAGAGCCGCCTCCGCCTTCTTTGCCATGTTTTTCCAACCCTCAAAACGTCTGAAAAGATGCTATATATATCGCCCTCAGAGTCCTTTCCTTTTAAAACACCCGGAACAAATTTTTCCAAAAATTACGGCGGGCGCTCGTTCTGCAAAAATTCACCGACCGAGTGCCCTATCTCTTCAGCCTTCTGCCCATCTAAATGATGTCAGCGCTCGGTCTGCACAATTTCACTGACCGAGCGCTCAAAAAATCTTTACTCACTGCCTGGAACATTAAAGCCAGCGCTCGGTCTGCTCTTTTCTGCAGACCGAGCGCACCCCCCTGTGAAGCCTGAAATTATTTTTTCTTCCTTTTTCATGCCAAAATAACCACTAAT
Organism: Henckelia pumila; assembly: GCF_033568475.1. Taxonomy (NCBI): domain Eukaryota; kingdom Viridiplantae; phylum Streptophyta; class Magnoliopsida; order Lamiales; family Gesneriaceae; genus Henckelia; species Henckelia pumila. Next base: position 88,373,262 of record NC_133122.1, read on the forward strand.
CAATAGGAGTAAACAAAACACACAACATTACACTAAATACAAACAAAAGTTGAAAAAAATACTAAAAAGACCACAAGGAACTAATGCAAAATATCAAGAAAACGAACAACATAGAAAAATGACACTTATCAACCTCCCCAAACTAACCTTTTGCTTGCCCTCAAGCAAAATAGGTGACAAACTAGAATGCAAACACAAACACGATACAACGACAAAGGTGGATGAACTCAAACTTTCCAAGCCTTAGAATTTCTTCCAAAAGATTACAAATCCAATCATATCAATCTACTAACATTTTGAAAATAAAATACAAACTGGAAAACCTTGTAAACTCCTAAATCCCGCAACTCACGTATCAACATACCTTCCTCCGAATTCAATTCACACATTCAAGGATCATGGGAACTTTTCAGGTATTATAGGCTCAAAGATGGGAGAAATTCAATGATACACACTTTCCATTTGTTTAACTCAAAAAATTACAGTGTGTGCGTATTTTGATCATCAATTCATACTCATTAAAAGTGTCTATCAACTATCCATAGGCTAAATTCTCACAACTCTTTTCCACTAGTATATTGGGCAACTGTGGCTCGGTCAATAGGTCTTAATAAGCTTATAATGTTAGGCCTGGTTTATGGCTACAAACGAAGGATATCGATTCAATTAAGGGAATAAGTTATACTCAACTGTTTATTTTCATTTCCTTCTTCTTTATCCTTCTAATTCACTTCATCCATCCATTGAATTCACTTCTTTGGAAAAAATTTCTTTTCATTTCAACTCTTTATAATTTTTTTTCTTTTTCTTTTTCAGCATTTCCAAACACACCATTTCACTTTGCAATTACAATTCTGGAGCATATACCATTTTCACATTCAACTTACTCCCTTTAGGGTGGGAAATAGTGTTTAGGCTGTTCTTCGATAGTGAGTGTAGGACTATGAAACAAATGACGAATGGGGGTTTATCACACGCTTTCATGCATGTCATTCGATTTCAATAAAGCTCAAAGAAGGTACTAGAGATAGAATGTATTGATGGGTAGCTTGAAAGGCTCAAACGATTCACAGAAAGATTGCCTAAATCATTCCTAATCACAGTTATTGTCCGTATTGCGCCTCGAAGAGTGTTTGAATTAGTTCTAGACATGTCTCAATTCACAATCAAATCATACAAATGTCGACCAGTGCAAAAATAAGAAATCATCAGCAGTAAACGATGATTGTCAATAGATTACAGACTTTTGTGCCTCATGTACTCATAAACATTGTGAAGGCTCAACAGGGCAATTAAGGATGAAGTTACTTCAAGAGAAACTAGACCCAAAAATTCAAAAAATGTCTCAATCCTATCCAAGTTTATACGTTTCAAATTCAGACTCGAGCATAAATCACAGAGTATATAAAGATCTATTTATCTACTTGGTTTTACCAGTAAAAAATTTTTTTATTTTTGTCAGAAGATGCTCATGGATTTCAGCTACCAAACACAAACATTTTTTTTCATCACTGGCTTTTATGATTTCATCCACAAATGCATGCATAACACAACACAAAACAAAAGATAACGACAAAATGCAAACAACAAAACAAAGACAAAATTCATGAAAATATAAAAGACACCCTCCACAAATTAAAATCTAGCAGTGTCCCCAATGCTAGACAAACGAAACAAAACAAAACAACAAAACTAAAACATGCAAAACACACACAACACAATAAAAAAAACGAAAACAAAAACTCCCCTGACTATTGGCCCTCATCGTCGCCGTCGGCTTCTTCATCTGAATCATCAGGATAATTTTATCGGAGAGCAGTGTATTCAAAATGGAACGGAGGGGGATATGGTGGCGGATTGGGGTAGGCAGCAGGATCCAATCCGGCATTAGAGATTAATTCTCGGAGCATAGAAGTCTATGATTCCGAGTGGGCACTATCAACTTTCTGGTACTCATTCTGGTATTGAGCCCAAGCATACAGCTCATTTGTCGTCTCAGTGGCAGGGCGACGACTTGGCATTGGTTTTGGTACGCGGCTCGAAGAGGTACCGGCCCCGGAACTTGCTTGTCCCTGCGATGTAAACTCTTGTAATCTGAAATTTCTCTTTGTCCTCACAAGTGACTGGCCCACATCTTGCATCGGATGCTTCCATTCTTCATCATCTTGGATTTTAACTCCAGCTTGCACACAGAGTGTGGTGACAATAGACGGGAAGAAGATTCCAATGTTCGGTGAGAGGATGAAATTGTATAACTCTCTGTTGATGAGTTTGCCAACATTGATTGGCCATTTTTTGTGCAAAGCATACAAAAACAAAGATCGGCTCATCACCACGACGTGTGTGTGTGTGACACTGGCATCATCCGGTGTGTTAGGAACGCATACCACAACGCCGATTCCATTGTCAAAAATTTTTCTTTAAAAGATATAAATCTCGCCGAATCCTTCCACACATTCCCATCATAACATAGCGCAGCAGAGACGATATTAAAATTCGGATTATCCTTGAAATCTTGGAATAGGCTATCATCTACCTCCGGGGTTTTCAATAAAGCATTAATAACTTTAGGGTCGAAAGAGACGTACTTACCCCAAACAAATGCTTTGTTATCCGTTCGTTCCGGGGCATTGGCATAGAATTCCCGTACCAACGGAACGATGGCTGCCTGTGGTGTGCGGCAAAACTCAGCCCATCCACGCTCCAGGATGCCGAGGGCGAGCGTGAGATTCTCAGAAAGATCAATGCCGCGCTCTGGAATAGGATTCTGATTGATCCTCGCAGCTTCATATCGTTTTTTGGCCTCCAAGGATATGAACTTGCCATCAATAATTTGGGAAGATGAAGAAGAAGCACGTGAGGTGGCAATCTTTGCTTTCTTTGGACCCATCCTTAGAGAAACTTGGGAAGGAGATGGTAGATACCTGCGATATGGAGGAGAGAAAGCGAGAAATCAGATGGAGAGGGGGCGGCTAGGGTTTAGATTGAGAGAAGGAAAGAAAGAATTAAGAAAAGGGAAAGGGATTGGGTGTTTTAAATATCCGATTCTGCGCGAGGCGCTCGGTCTGCTAATTTCAGCAGACCGAGCGCATACCCGATTAAGGAAAACAGTAAGGTAGGGGAGTTTTGGGCGCTCGGTCTGCTCTTTTCAGCAAACCGAGTGCACCCCAGTTTTAAGAAAACAGATAACGGGGGAGTTTTGGGCACTCGTTCTACAATTTTTAGCAGACCAAGCGCACCCCCGTTTTAGCTAAACAGTGTGTTCGGGCATTTTTGGGCGCTCGGTCTGCTAAATTTTGCAGACCAAGCGCAACCCCTTTTTTTTCTTTTTTTTTCGAAAAACAAAAACTTAAAAGAGCAGAAAAATAAAAAGTTCAAAGCAAAATAAAAGAAAAATAAAAGCAAGGTAAGGAGTAGTTCTCAATTTAAAGTCTAGAGCTCGACTGTTCTCCTCCCCAACTAGTCTTGGTCGTCAGTGTGGTGATGATTGGCGTTGAGTCGACATCACCCCCTACATAGTGTTTCAGTCTCTGAGCATTGACCGTAAAAGACTCGTTTCTTGCATCTTTTATTTCAATGGCCCCCGATGGATAAAGCTTAGTGATTTTGTAAGGGCCGGACCACCTTGACTTCAACTTTTCAGGAAAAAGCCTCAACCTAGAGTTAAACAGAAGAACTGCTTCCCCTTTCTTAAATTCTCTATGACGAATGCATCTGTCATGTATTCTCTTGGTCCTTTCTTTGTACGACACCGCCATATCGTATGCTTTATCTCAAAATTCCTCCAACTGGTTTAGCTCAAGCAATCTCTTCTCACGTGCAGCAGCAAATTCAAAATTTAATGCTTTGATAGCCCAATATGCTCTATGTTCTAACTCAACTGGCAAATGACATGCCTTTCCAAACAACAGTCTATAAGGGGAGGTGCCTATAGGTGTTTTGAAAGCAGTCCTATAGGCCCATAATGCATCATCAAGTCGAAGTGCCCAATCCTTTCTATTAGTACTCACATTTTTTTCTAAAATTTGCTTAATTTCTCGATTGGACACTTCTACTTGGCCACTCGTTTGGGGATGATAAACTTTAGAAACTTTGTGCTTGACACCATATTTCTTCAAAAGTTTTTCAAAGAGCTTATTACAAAAGTGAGTACCACCATCATTAATAATTGCACGGGGTGTACCAAACCGGTTAAAAATATTTTTCTTCAAAAATTTTAGTACCACCTGTGCATCATTAGTTGTAAAAGCTTCAGCCTCTACCCATTTAGAAACATAATCGACGGCGACCAAAATGTATTTTTTTATAAAAGAGTTTGGAAATGGCCCCATAAAGTCGATTTCCCACACATCAAATATCTAACACTCAATAATGTTATTCAAAGGAATTTCGTGACGGTTTGAGATATTACCTGTTCGCTGACATCTATCACACTCAATGACATAAGCACGTGCATCTTTAAACAGATTGGGCCAATAAAACCCACATTCAAGTACCTTAGCTGCCGTCTTTATGGGCCCAGCATGGCCACCTACCTCACGGTCATGATAATGACTGATGATGCTTTTCATTTAACCTTCCGCAACACATCTCCGGATCATAGAGTCAGCACATATTTTAAACAAGAAAGGTTCTTCCCAAAAATAATGCTTCACATCGGATAGAAACTTTTTCTTTTGATGAAAAGACAAGTTATGTGGGAGTGTGCCCGTGACCAAGTAATTTGCAAAATTAGCATACCACGGTGAGTGTTCTATGGCAAATAACTTTTCATCAGGAAACCAATCATCTATGTCCTCAGTATCATTCTGTGCACAATCAGGAATGCATTCTAGTCTAGATAGGTGATCAGCAACAACATTTTCTACTCCTTTTTTTTATCCTTTATCTCTAAGTCAAATTCTTGTAATAGTAGAATCTACCTAATCAACCTAGGTTTTGCATCTTTCTTAGCCAAAAGGTGTTTAATTGCAGAATGATCAGTGTAAATAGTGATTTTTGAGAGTACAAGGTATGAATGAAATTTGTCCAGTGCAAAAACTACAGCCAGCAATTCCTTTTCAGTGGTAGCATAATTCAATTGAGCCTCATTCAGGGTTTTGCTAGCATAGTAAATAGTACGGAATACCTTGTCTATCTTCTGACCAAGTACAGCTCCGACAGCCGAGTCACTGGCGTCACACATTACCTCAAATGGAAGATCCCAATCTGGTGAAGTCAGCACTGGTGCAGTTACCAATCGTTCTCTCAGAAATTCAAATGCCTGCAAACAAGTGGAATCAAAATTAAAAGGTGTATCTTTCATTAATAACGAAGACAGAGGTTTTGCCATTTTTGAGAAATCTTTAATGAACCGCCGATAAAAACCGGTGTGGCCTAGAAAACTTCTGACTCCCTTGATCGTCGTCGATGGAGGTAGATTCTGAATGACCTGCACCTTGGCCCTGTCCACCTCGATTCCCTGCTCTGATATGTGGTGTCCTAATACAATACCTTCGGTCACTATGAAGTGACACTTTTTCCAGTTGTGTACCAAGTTTGTTTCCTCACATCTCATCAAAACAATGTTAAGATAATTCAGACATGCATCAAAAGACTGACCAAAAATGAAAAAATCATCCATGAATATTTATAGAAAATTTTCGACCATATCATGAAATATAGCAGTCATGCATCTCTGAAAAGTCGCAGGAGCATTGCAAAGACCAAAAAGCATGCGTCTATAGGCAAACGTACCATATGGGCAAGTGAAAGTTGTTTTATCCTGATCTTCAGGTGCAATCGCAATTTGATTGTATCCTGATTACCCATCTAAAAGCAATAAAACTCATACCCAGCAAGCCTTTCTAGCATTTGGTCAATGAAGGGGAGGGGAAAATGGTCTTTACGGGTTGCGTCATTCAATTTTTTATAGTCTATACATACACGCCACCCTGTAACTGTCCTAGTAGGTATCAACTCATTCTGTTCATTTTTAATGACAGTTATTCCCCATTTTTTTTGGTACACATTGAATCGGACTTACCCATGTACTATCAGAAATGAGATAAATGATACCTGCATCCAAAAGTTTAATCGTTTCAGCCTTTACCACTTCTTGCATCTTGGGATTCAATCTCCTCCGTGGTTGGACCATGGGGTTGATGTTCTCTTCCATTAATATCTTGTGCATGCAGATAGATGGATTAATGCCTTTGATATCTGTGACCTTCCAAGCAAACACACTCTTATGACTTTTGAGAACATTTAGCAATCTAGTCTCTATCTCACCTGTCAAATAAGAAGAAATTATGACAGGTAAATTTTTATTCTCACCTAAAAATACATATTTGAGATGGGTAGGTAATGGTTTCAATTCCAAAGTTGGTGGTTCTTCAAGGCTTGGTTTCTGGAGGACTAAATCCTTCCGGTCACCAAGATCTTCAAGTCTGAGCTTTCCACCTTTTCTCCATGACTGATTATCATTCAAGTAAGTTGTCATCTCTTCTATATCCCCATTGACTATGTCATCACGATGAGGAGATATGAGTGAGTCTTCTAATGGTTCCTGAAATGTATCCTGCACATAATCATATAGAAATGAGTCCAGAACATCAATTTGAAAACATTCTTCATTATTTTGTGAAAATTTCAGTGCATTAAAAACATCAAAGGAAATTTTCTCCTCTCCCACTCTCAGATGTAGATCTCCCTTTTGGACATCAATTAATGTTTTTCCTGTTGCCAGGAAAGGTCTTCCCAAAATAAGTGGCATGTCCAAGTCCTCTTCCATATCAAGCACCACGAAATCCACCAGGAAGATGAATTTGTCGACTTTCACCAGCACATCTTCTATTATCCCTCTTGGATATTTTATAGACCTGTCCGCCAATTGCAATGACATCCTGGTGGATTTTGGCTCTCCCAAGCTCAGTTTTCTGAAAACAGAATACGGCATTAAGTTTATACTCGCACCTAAGTCACACAAAGCTTTTTGAAATTGCACTTCATTAATAACACAAGGAATATAAAAACTCCCTGGATCTTTTTGCTTTGGTGGAATCTTGTTCTGAACTAGCGCAGAACAGTTTTCTGTTAGGCTAATCATTGCATGCTCCTCCAATTTTCTCTTGCTGGAGAGAATCTCCTTCAGGAATTTAGCGTAACTAGGCATTTTCATCAGTGCATCAGCGAAAGGGATATTTATATTCAATTTCTTGAATACTTCTAGGAATTTGGCAAACTGAGAATCTAGTTTGGCCTTCTTGAGAGCTGCAGGAAAAGGTGATGGAATAGCAATATTTGACTCTGATGTGGGTGTTTGTGTAGAATTAGAGGACTTACCTGCAGTTGTCCCTGGTATATCTGTTTCCGACTCTTTCTTGCTTTGTCTCTCACCTTCGATTTTCTTCCCACTCCTTAATTCATCAGCCTTGACTTGCTTCTTTGGATTCTTTTCTGTGTCACTTGGTAAAATACCTAGCTCTCTGCTGGACAACGCTTTAGCTAACTGCCCTATTTGGTTTTCCAAGTTCTTAATTGATGCATCCTGATTCTGCATTCGGGTCTCAGTGGATGATATGAACTTCTGCATCATCTGTTCCATGCTTGGCTTCTCTTCTTGAGGCTGTCTTCCGTGGTTTTGATTCCCATATGACCTATTATTCTGTCCTCCCCACGAAAAATTAGGATGTTGTCTCCACCCTGGATTATATGTGTTTGAGAATGGATCATTTCTAGGGCGATTCTGATTTCCTACATGGTTTACCATTCCTCCATCTGGCTGATATGATGGATTTCCAGTTTGACAATCTTTTGTGAAGTGTTCAGCACCACATTTCTCACACCACACCTCTTGAATACGCATCGCAGACTGCCCTAGAGTTAGCTCTTCTATCCTCTTATTCATGACCTCTAGCTGAGCGGCTACTGAAGTGAATGCATCAACTTGATGCATTCCTGCGGATCTTCTGACTGCATTTCTCTCTGATTGAGGATGATAGCTACTGGATGTCATCTCCTCAATTAACTCATATCCGTCCTCTGGTGATTTTCGTAATAGATTTCCACCTGCAGCTGCATCTAACATGGTGCAATTTGAGTGAGGAAGACCATAATAAAAAGTTTGTACCACAAGACCGTCTGGTAGTTGGTGATGTGGGCATCTCCTCAGTAGATCTTTGTAGCGCTCCCATGCTTCATAGAGTGTTTCTTATTCACCTTGAGTAAATGTTGTGATGTCAGCTCTTAGTTTCATTGATTTGGACGATGGGAAGTATTTAGTCAGGAAGGCCTTTGCTAGATCATCCCAAGTAGTGATGGACCCAGCAGGTAGATTTGTTAGCCATGCTTTAGCTTTATCTCTTAAAGAAAAAGGGAATAGACGAAAATGAATAGCGTCATCAGAAACTCCCTGCATCTTAAAAGTGTCACAGATTTCTAGAAATTTCGTCAGGTGAGCATATGGGTCATCGATTGTCATCCCACCAAACTGGACTGTGTTTTGCACCATTTGAATGATAGCAGGCTTTATTTCAAACTTATTTGTTGTTATGGTTGGCCTGATTATGCTTGGTCTGACATTTTCGATGGATGGCAACGTGCTATCCATCATGGATCTGTAGATAGGCGGTGCATTATTTTCATCTTCTCCATCGTCCAGCATCCTTTGCGCTTGTCCTGCCATTATTTCTTGTTGTTGCCTTCTTCTCGTGCGAAAGGTTATTTCAATTTCAGGATCAAAAGGGATAAGTTCCGACTCAAATGGATGTTGCATGCACTGCAGAAGAACCTGCAGTTCACCAATGTAAAAAGTGATTAAAATTGGAATAAAGAAAAGTAAATAAGAACAAATTAAAGTAATCAATAGTCCCCGGCAACGGCGCCAAAAACTTGATCGAGCAAATACTAGCACTTAAATTCAATGTAATTATATCTTTTTTCTGCTCAAAATTATCGCAAGTGCACGACTCAAGTTATAGAAAAGTGTAGTGAGTACAAGTATCGTCCTCAAGAACTACGTCATTATAATTCAATTATTTAATTTCTATACCCCAAAGTAACGAAAATTTGATTTTTGATTATTCAAAAATTATAAAGTAAAGAATTCAATTTAAAAGTACTTAAATGAAAATAAAAGAAACCACAGCAATGCTTAGCACAGAAAATTATAATATGAGGAGATTTTGTTGGAATCTCAGTTCACCTTCCCCCTAATTGAATTCGGACGATTGAAATTACTTTTACACTCATAAATTTGACAAGAATTCCTGAAATATTGACACTCTCTCTCGAGTTTATGCCAATATAATTCAAGTTAATGAAACAATTAAATCTCTTTAATTATTTATCATTACTGATTGCATTGCGTTCATTGAATTCCTACAACTTTCAACCTGGTGGTCTATGGTTATCAACATGTACTAAATATCATATCTCTATGCATATTTTAAGTTCATGGATTTTATCACTCGTCCTAATCATGAATCTATCTCTCGACAGCAATTCACAATCTACGAATCTATATTAAAGTTAGCTACTCCTCAACATAAATAATAAAACATGATAAAATCAAATACTTGCATAAAAACTCAATCAATTCGTCCAAAGATTCAATCACAAAAACATGTTACGGGGTTAGGATCCCCTAAAACATGTTACGGGGTTAGGATCCCCTAAATTCCAACAAAATAAAGTTTAGCTACTACAACTCATAATAATATTCAAGCTAATAAAGTTTTCAACATAAAATTTCAAAAAAATTATTGAAGAAGAACTCCCAACGAGAAGAAGGAACTTCAATCTTCAGAGCCGCTTCGCCCTTCTTTGCCGTGTTTTTCCAACCCTCAAAATGTCTGAAAAGATGCTATATATATCGCCCTCAGAGTCATTTCCTTTTAAAACACCCGGAACAAAGTTTTCCAAAAATTACGGCGGGTGCTCGGTCTGCAAAAATTCATCGACCGAGCACCCTATACTCTTCAGCCTTTTGTCCGTCTAAATGATGCCAGCGCTCGGTCTGCACAATTTCACCAACCGAGCTCTCAAAAAATCTTCACTCACTGCCTAGAACATTAAAGCCAACGCTCGGTCTGCTCTTTTCTGCAGACCGAGCGCACCCCCCTGTGAAGCCTGAAATTATTTTTTCTTCATTTTTCCTGCCAAAATAACCACTAATCAATAGGAGTAAACAAAACACACAACATTACACTAAATGCAAACAAAAGTTGAAAAAATACTAAAAAGACCACAAGAAACTAATGCAAAATATCAAGAAAACGAACAATAAAACATAGAAAAACGACACTTATTAGTATATAAATTTAATTATAAAAAATGAGAATGAAAGAACGAGAGATTTAGGAAATTTATTCAGACATAATATTATTACATAAATCAACTCCTTTGAAGAGGAGAAGACAACTTGTTTAGCTACTCATAGTAGCCTTGTTCTTGAAATACATAAAAGAAACTTAATACAATAGAAAGAGAAATATTACAATAATTTATTTGTAAGAAAACTGAAGGGAATGATCGATATCTTCAGCTTCTTCAAATGTCTGTATTTATAGTTGTAGTTCCCCTTGTTTCACTGAGAAATTTCAGGGAATCTCACAGCTGTCTTGTATTTCTTTATGCCATTATTGATGACATCTTTTACTAGTGGAGGAGGCAGATGTCTTGTATTTTTTATTCCATTACTGATGACATCTTTTACTAGTGGAGGAATCACATGCCTGCCACTTTCTTTTGACTTTATTCTCCTCACATGCCTGTTTTATTGTTGTCGGGGCATATTTTGCTTTTGAAGTAGGCCCCTATGAAAATGCATCTTTAGTGGTCCTTGTCCACATTTGCTTGTCTTGGAAAAATCCTTCCGATCCGTTCGGGGTCTAAAGGTTTTTTCAAATTTTGGCTCCTTCTGATTTGGGCATTCTAGGCAGATATTCTCTGACCATCGTCCAATATGAACCATGTTACAAAATTTTCGGCGAGTTTCTTTACTTCCCGGTAGCTTGTTGTTCCACAAAAGATTTCTTTTCTTTTCAAAGAGTTCTTCCGCAAAGACTATGGTTTTCCCTGTCATTGTGTTTAACAGAAACGATCCATTCACAGAATTCTGATAAAATTTGAATGGAAACTTGACTTTGTCCATCTCAGTAAGACAGACCCAAATATCCCATGCACTTCTGGTTGAGATCTCATTTTTCCCGAAAGTGGACACCAATGGTATTTCTTCAGTTTTAGGATCCTTGATAAATTTATGACTATTTATATCAGGTCTCCTCAGCTTGATGAAATGAAAGGGTTCATGTGATCCTTTCACTATTGGTTCTGGAGCTGCACTGAAAAAGTATAACTCAAGCACATCTCCTCTGGGCAAATGATCATTAGAACCCTTTCATTTCATCAAGCTGAGGAGACCTGATATAAATAGTCATAAATTTATCAAGGAAAAAGTATAACTCAAGCACATCTCCTCTGGACAAATGATCATTATTTGCCCATGTTTCTTGGACTGCTTTCTGGATCCATTTTGGTAGCTGTGATATCTCCGGGAAGCTTGGTGGCGTTGTATAAACTAAGGCCAAAGCCTCAAATTCATACCAGAGTTTTACATCTCTAGGATTGACATTGTTTTTTAGCAAAACCCTTGGATATATTCCTGCAACATCAACCCTGCAAGTGTTCGGGTTGATTTCACTCCTTGTATTCGATTTCTCCCACCTCTATTGATAAACCTAGAATGGAGAAATAATAGATGGATTAGAATCAATCTTAGATTTGCCCTTGTCAATGTTGGGCCTAAGATTGATCTCTTCCTCTTTTACCCCAGAGGCGGAGGGTTGACTTGATGAGTTCTTCTCATCAAATTGTTTCTTCATCCAATTAATCAAAAGCTGATGGTAGATTAGCACTTGTGTCGGGTATTAGAATTCCCAACATCTTGTTCTACAAGCAATGGCTGTATTTATTTTTGTAAAACCAATGGTTTTATCATTTCTTGTTTATGAGAAACCAATGGCTTCTCTATAGCCCTCACAATTGACCCTTGAATAGCAGCCCATAATTGAGTTTGAGCTTGCAAATATCCTGTAATACGATTAGATACTTTGATCCGATCAGCTTATTGTAACCGGCTAGCCATTTCTGCATTAATGACTAACTGGTTGAACTCGGTTTGAAGCAACCCAATGTGTTCCCTAAGGTGCCTCTGCATTTTCATGATGAAATCCACGTCACTACCTTCCATCCCTTGTTAAAAAATCTGCAAGAATATTTTCATGAGACTTAATAATAACAATATCAAAAATATAGTTCTGACATAAAGCTTGCCATCTTAATAATCTAGCCTTATCTGGTTTAGATTCAATTTTATTCTTTAAAAAAGCTTTTACCTAAGTATTATCAACTTTTAAGGTAAATTTTTTAGCAAGTAAAAATAATGGCAATTTTTCGAAAACCCTTTTAACTGCATAAAATTCCTTCTCGTTGATATGTCATCTGATGGCCTCTGATTCTGAAAAAAAACCGCTACAGTATCTGCATGGTATTTCTCCATCCGGGGTGATTTTGGTAAGGACTGCTGCCCATCATTCGTCACTGACATCCGTAAATAAAACCAGATCATCTTCATCTACGAGTATAGCCATTTTTGGGAGATTCTTACATATCTTCTTTAATTGGTTTACTCCTTTAGTATGGTCATCGGTCCAACTTAGCATCTTTTTTTAACAAATGACTGAACACCTTTCTGTACATTGCTAGGTTGTTTATGAACATACCTGCAAAATTAACTATTCCTAGAAAACTCTGGAGTTGTTTTACATCTTTGAGTTTATTTGAAAAATCTGGATTTTTTTTTACCTTATTCCAGTTTCATCAATCTCAATACCAAAGAATTCATTTTTCCTTGTTGTTATGACTGCTTTATTTTCAGATAAAACCAGTCCTTCTTGTTTACAAATTTTAGAGAAAATCTTTAAGTGTTTAATGTGTTTGTCTATGTTTTTTGATGCTATTAGAATATCATCAATATAAACAAACATAAAGTTGAAATAATCTTTAAAAAGATTATCCATCTTTCTTTGAAATAATTGGGGTGCATTAGCCAATCTCATAGGCATAACTTCCCAGATATAATGTCCTTGTGGTGTAGAGAAGGCTGTGAATTTCTTACTGCCTTCTTCCATTCGAATCTGATAAAATCCAGACTTACAATCAAATTTTGAAAACACTGTAGCATTTCGTACACAGCTAATTTGGTGTTCTCTACTGGGTATGAAGTACCCATCAAACTCCAGGATTTTATTAATACCTTTGTAGTTAATTACTAACCTGGGTTTTTCTCTTTTTATTTCACCATGATTTCTGACCAGAAAAACTGGGCTGCTATATGGTGAAACTCCTTCTAAATTAGACCAAGGTCCAAGTGTTCCTTGATAATCATTCTCATATCCTTTTGAACTGTTATGTTCATTGGGATAGACTTATAACTGACGAATTCATACTCTTTTCCTACCTTTAAAGCAAGACTGGCTTTGACTTGATTTCTATCCCACCATGCCAAAGGATGCTCGTTATAACTTTCTTTGAGCCACTTTTTGACATCTTCAAGGGATACCTTATTCTCTAACTCTATATCTCTGTGATTTAGAGTTACCTTGAGAAGCTCCATATCTTATGTTTGGAGTTCTTGTTTTGTTGTTATTTTCAACATGGTTTCTCCAAACCTTCTTGGATCTTTCATTTTTGGGTGAAAAAATTGTCCTTTATCACCACGCTGGCTGCGGAACATTATAGGCATTTGTCGATAAAAGGCCATCTTGAGTCGTTGAACGATAATCTTATGTTCACAAATAGTAGTAAACATAAGTCGTCTTAACTCGTTACTTGTGTGTACTTTTTAAACATTTGTAAAAAGTTATTTCCCAACAAGATATCGACTCCTGTATCATGGAAATATATTGGTGGTGTCTTTACCTTGTACCAAAGAGTCTGACCTGCGCCTCCCATAAGGATTTCTGCTTGTTTTATTCCTCTACAATGAATAAGAATTCTTTTCGAGAAATCGCGTCCAGCAATTTTTGGCAATTCTTCTTCACAATCTGTAGGGAAGACTCCTCTTTTTGCTGTACAAATTCCGGCTCCTGAATCAATATAGGATGCAAAGTATCCAGCCTTATATTATTCATACAAAATTCCTATCGGAATGCATATAGAGAAAAGACTTGTCATTTTTTAAAGGGATTACTAAATGGCCCCGCCATTTTTAACAGACTGTATTGTAACTCGGTAATCCGATTAAGACTATTCACCTTTAGTTTACCTAAGGCCTCAGAAGGTAGAGTATGGTTACTCATTTCTACTTCTTCAATGCGTTCTAGTAAATCATGCTCATGACTTACTAATTTCAAAATTTGCTTCTTCCTCTGTTTGTGAACAGAGTTTTCGAATCTGATTAAGGGATTGTCCCTTATCCAATTTTCTTGTTTTTCCATCTCGCAGGATTCTTATTGAATTCTCCAAGTTTTTTATTTTACCCTGAACTTTCTTTTTTCAAGGCGTTTCCATGGTTTATGATCTTCCAGGAATTCTAAGCCTAGAATTAGTTGATCTATTTCTTTTCCTGGGATCCCCGAAATTTGAACTTCCAATTCACCAACATTTATTGATCCTTGGTAAGTTCCTTTTACCTACTGTTCTAAATAGTAAATCGAGTTACAAGGAAATTGGTTCCTGTGACTTGTAATTTCGAATACTATTTTGACTTCTTTCCATCCTTCTGGAGATCTAAGTTTTCATATTATTGAAAACTCTTTTTCTTATGGTGGAATTTCCTAAATAGGAGATTTTTCCCACCTTCGATTTTTCATTCGGTCACCTTGGAAAGATAAATTTCGTAGTTCTATTTTAAGGTCTCTGTATAGAACCGGTCTGTCTTAAATTTGAATTTCTGTTTCCTGAATTAAAGGAAAATCGATTCTTTCCGGGTATATTGCTTGAGCAACTTTCCCAAAGATCTCTGGAATTTCAATGAACTCATTTTTAATAAATAATTCAGAATGGTGAGTATTAGAAAGAGCATATGAAATTTTGATATATAATAGAATATAGCCTATTACCTTCCTTCATTAATCTTTTTTCCTTGAAGTTTTGATGTAACGTCAAGTCTTGACTAAAATATCTGTCAGCTAAATTGTAAGCTATTCTTGGATAAATAACTCCAACAATTTTTTCTGCACACAAATTTCTCGAGATAGTTCCTAAAACCGCATCTTGAATATTCCCCATTCTTTTATCGCATACTACGATATCTATGGGTGAATCTATTTCCTCTATAAAAGTAGCTTTGATCATAATCTTTATTGCTCCAATATGAATCCAAGACATTGTCTTTGCTACTTCTGCTTTCAATTTCTGTAATTCCTCTCTAATTTCTTCAAAGGGAATTAAATGCATCTCAATTTGATTACTGGTTAACTCTATAGGGATCGCCATTTCCCTTCTGGATACCTTATAAATCAAATTATGTCTCATTTGTCTAAGTCCCAAGTTTCCTAAGACTCTTTCAACTTGTCCTGCCAAAAATCCTTGATACTTTTGTAGATTAGGATTTTCTTTCATAATTCTTTGGACCATATTATGAGATATAGTAGTTTGACTAAAGAACTCAGCCAAACTCTCATGTGTTTTATGCCAAAACACTTCCTCTTTACTCTGATTCTGATTCATCTTCAGATTCTTCTTGAATACAGAGTATTTCTTCCTCGTATATGCTTTTGTCTGAGGGTATATCTTCAAATTGATATACTTGGTCAAGATCCTGAAAGAAGACCGCATCATTCATGTTAGGTGTTGCTTCAAAGAGTTTGACTCATTTCTTCTCATTTTCTGGACAGTTTGTAGATATATGGCCTCTAGCTCCACATGTCAAACAGTTACAATCCTTGAAACTTTCACTTGCTCTTGTATGAGTTTTTCTGAAAGTTCTTCTAGATGGTGTTCTTCCCCTGCTTTGAGTTGAGCTTGTTGCTGGGGATATTCTTGTAGGTCCACTTCTTTTCCCCGATCTATATGATCTGGCCTTCTGTTTGTACCAAACTGTCCTTGGTTTCCACGAACCTCTCCTTCTTTTGCTATAGGGATTATATTTGAATTCCTTTCTTTTAAATCCCTGTGATCTATTCCCAATGATTGTTGGAAGATCATTTTCTCTACAACATAAAGGTGTACGTTTATCTATACCCCTTATTTTTTTATAGTTCTTCTGTAATGTTGTCATGTGACACCATTCTGCCAATTTTCCTTTCAAAAAAGAGGCGCGTCTTGCCAATGTATCAAGATTACCTGAAACGTATTCTTTAATCAGCATTTCTCTCCAGGGACTTGGCATTTTTGCGAAAAATAGCTGAATAAATACATTTTTCTCGACTCCTGAATTCCATCTGTATTTAGTGAATAACATGATATATTCATCAACTAAACATATATCATGTAACTCGAGACTATACAGAGCTTAAGTATATCTTTTCTTTTTCTCTGTACCTTGATTATTGAAATAGTCTACCCTTATGAATTGTTCTTTAAATAGGGTGGCTATTCTTCCTCCAATCTCGCTGAGGGATTCTCCTGCTAAGATTGATTCCTTAGTTTCTGGCATAGTCATCTCCCAAGCGATCTTAACGGATCCCATTAGACTCATTTCTAGAATTTTAATAAATCTTTCTTTATTGAGATCTAATGTTCCTGCTGCAATTCTCATAGCTGACATCCAATTATCTATAAGATCTTCTCTATTTTTGAAATCCAGAACATCAAGGTTTAACATAACCCCATAAGGATGTATCGGGTCTAAAACAGTTTTCCCGTAAGGAGTTTGATGGAGTGGTATCTTACTCCTTCTTGATCTGGTTCCTGCTAGATGTGAATTTTCTCCAACATGGAACTCATTATGTGATTCTTCTATTTTAACCACATATCTTGGGAGATTACCTATTGGTTGTTCACCCTCAGGGAAATTCATTTTTAGATCTACCACTTTGAGATTCGCAAAAGAATCCGCAAGATCTTGTAGATCCTCAAGATTTAATCTTTCTAAAGTAGTCATCAGATAGTGTTTTTCTCTGATACTGCTTTTATAAGATTAATCATCATTTCATCATCAGTTAAAGGTTTTTGAACCATTTTGATTTTACCTTTCTGATGTAACAAAGGTTCGGTACCAAACGAGAGTGGTAACCTTCCTCCTGTATTTCCTTTTCTATAACCAAAAGTATGTTCTAGATTTATGATTTTAGTTTGAAGATCCTTTAGAGTTCCAAAAATTTCTTCTTGTTTCTTAAGGATTTCTTCAATCTGTCGAGGTATTTAATACAGCTGATTGCTGTAATATTGTACCGTCTTTTGAATTTCTCTAAGATCTCCGGAGAGTTTAGAGGAATCCGGGGTAATCTCTAAAAATTGAGAGTTAGAAATCATCTTTCTTTATCTCTTCAAAATTGAGAGCATTAATCACAACCTGTTGTAAGTAATCTATTGTGAATAGATTAACTTGTTTATAGGATTTCATATAAATAAAATTCTCTTGATTCAAACCTTCGTTTGAAGTTATTTTTTGTAAAAATCTTCTCCTCAACAAAGAAAAGTATGAATTAACGAATAATATAAAGTCTGAATAATAAACCTAAAGCTCTGATACCATTTTTGTGGATAATTCTTTGTACCATAATTAAACATAAAGTCTTTAGATTTTAAGCATAAGTAAGAATAAATCAAATACAAGAATTTAACATTTAATTATTCAAGTTGGTGGTCCTAGGGAGCTATTGCAAAGAATCTTATGGATAGGAAGCTAGGACAATGTCAAGTTTGGGTTTGGGGATTTATCACCAATTTGCTCTATATTATACAAATTTATAATAATAATTATAAATATATAAAGGTCAATGAAATTAGCCGTACAAGTTTAGGTTATCATTAATGGAGTATATATGTATATCAGTTTTGATCTCATGCACTTTAGGGTGTAGGGGATTCACGTGCACCCATGCTCAAAACAACTCCGATTGTCTTGAAATTTTTACAACAGGGTCGTCTCGAAAATGCGAATCTAACGATATATCATATTATACAAACTTCAATCTCGGTGATCGAAAATGTGAAGATGACCGAAAAATGCATATATTGAAGGTGTGAAGGGAAACTGCTCTAAGCCTTCAATGATTTCCACTTAAATATGAGCAATGTTAATGTGTGTGAGACGTTTTAATTTTTTTTGAAACAAATGAGTACTAATAATATATTATCTTACTATATTATTAAAGTAGAGACCCTTTAATTAACAAACTTTTAATTAATTGGTGAAGTTTGATTTGAAATTATCATTATCTCTTAACTTAATTTTCAATAAAACCAAAATTATTGGAAAAAATAGTCATTTTATACGGTTTCCTCTTTTTTAGCCATTAAAAGCTCACTTTGTGCCCTTTGATATTATTTTATTTACAAAAATAACACTCACTTTATAAGATATATATATATTTTGTGAATATTTGTTTAATAAAACATTATATTTTTATTATTTTTTAATTTTACTATTTATTATTTATTTTTTCGGTTAAAAAAACGAAATGTACGAGCTCGCAACGCGTGCAGCGAAATACTAGTAAATAATTATATACATATTATGGATATTGCAAAAATAATTAAATTAAATTAAATTTATAGATGCGGTTACAAAGATACTTCGATAGCATACAATTTTTGTGTGTCGTTCCAATTTTATCGAATGTGCTAGCGTACGATTTTTAGAGAAAATTGTTAATGACAAATATTAACTCCGATACTTTTTTAAGATCATTGAAAAAGACAATCGAATGGTGATAACATATAGTGTGCATGTGTGTGTATATATATACATGAAATTAATTATTTTATTTGTCCAAATTAAAAAAGAATGAACCACATTAATCGAAATTTAATAAGATACGAAACCGTGGTTTAAAGTTGTGGAATTTGTTACCCCGATAAAATATTTCCACCCGAGCCCGTTTATAATGGGTTTACCTAGCATAGCCCAAGGTGGTAGGGTCCAGTCCAGTCCAAAGCTATGTTGGGCTTTGTCATGACCTGGGCTGGTCGTAATGAGCCGAGCTAGGTTATGCTTCAATGGGCCAACCGGGGCTGGGCCCAGTATGCTGTACGCATCTTTTTTATAATCCGAGTGAGACTCTGATACATGTGGGATAAGTATGGATCTTCTCAAATATTCACAAGATAGAGATAAACTTAAGAAGAGTCCAATGGATGAAGAGTCCTAGTCCAGGATGTGTTATAATTCTACTAGGTAACTTATTCTATTTTCTCCTATAAATACAGGTATTGCTATGGTTTTATTCATTATTCATTACTCACTTTTACATTCACGTACTCATATCTCTCATTCTCGCATTAATCATACCCTCTGCCTTCAAGACACTGACTTAGGCATCGGAGGGGTCACGCCGAAAACACTTTCGGCGCCCCTTGACCTAGCTGTTGCTTGTGCAGTTCTGCCATACCCGACCCGACCTGATCTATAAAGGAATTGGAGGATCCATTCTACCAGACCGAACCCGAGGTAAAATTCCTACATCATCAATTGGCGCCGTCTGTGGGAATTTGAAGAAAAAGAGTTTTGATGGCTGATCAGAATGGAAATCATCCTAATTTAGAGTTGTTAATAGCTCAGGCTGTTCAGAGGGCTTTGGCAGAGAGGGATGAGGCAAATATTCCGCACCCCGATCATAATGCCCACCTCGAGGAGATCAAAAAATTGAAGGAAGAAATGGAGCAGCTCAGGAAGAAACAGGCCGGGTACCTAGCTACCACAATCAGAAACATTCCTTTTACTCAGGAGATATTGGACGCTGACCTTCCCAAACAATTTAAATTGCCCCACGTCGGGGAGTACGATGGTAAAGGCGATCCAGAGGAACATTTAGCACGCTTCGAGAATGCAGCTCTGCTGCATAAATATTCGGATCCGATCAAGTGTAGGGCTTTCCTTACTACTCTCATAGGACCAGCCCAGCAATGGTTCAATACGTTACGCGCTGGGGAGATCAAGGAGTTCAAGGATTTTAGCAAATCCTTTTTGCATCACTTTGCTAGTAGCAAAACGCATCCTACCACTACTTTCAGTCTCTTTGCAATCAAACAACGGGAACATGAAAATTTGAGGGCATACATTCAAAGGTTTAGTGCCTTGGCTCTCGAGGTACCCATGGCTACCCCAGACCTGCTCATCAGCGCATTCATGCAAGGGCTGGATACAAAAGATTTTCTTAAATCTTTAATAAAAAGGCCGCCGGAGACGTATGAGGAATTACTTGCCCGAGCTGAGAAATATGTCAACATGGAAGAGATTCAGGTCTCGCGAGCAGCTGTGAAGAGGGAGCGACCAAAAAGTCCAAAGGGCAATAGGGTTCCGGGCAATGGGACAGGAATGGGACAACCATTCCGACCTGCTCTGTTGGGAGAATTCAGCTCTTTCACTCCCTTGCGCATGAGTAAAGTCCGAGCCCTCCAAATTTGTGATGATCGAAAGCTCACACAAAGGCATCCATGGACTGAGAAGGGACCTCGGAACAGGGAGTCGGATAAATATTGTCTCTTTCATAATGAGTATGGGCATATTACTGAGAACTGTCGTCAATTAGATCAAGAGATTGAAAGAATAATACAACAACATGCTGAATTAAAAAATATATTGACCCGTCAAGAGGGATATCGCCCGAACAAGAGACAGCAAGAAAGACCGAGGCAAAGAGCCAGGACTGCTCCTCCCCATGAAGATTTCAATCACCCGAATCAAGGCCAGCCCGACGATGACCGAGCTCATCAAAGACCAGCTCCGCCGGCTAGAGGAATTATAAACATGATTTCTGGAGGCCCTACTGACGGAGATTCCAATCGAGCTAGGAAAACTAGCAGTAGAAAATTAATAAATATGGAGATTGGGAATCAAATCTTCCATACTGGCCCGACCCTCTCCTTTGGTCCAGAAGATTTGAAAGGGGTTTCCAGCAACCATAACGATGCGTTGGTAATAAGGGCCACAGTCGCAAACTATGACGTAGCTCGGATATTCGTGGATTCAGGCAGTTCAGTCAATGTTTTATTCCAAGAAGCAATAAATCAAATGGATTTGGGACAGTACAAGATGGAGCCTGTGGTAACATCACTCTTTGGTTTCACGGGTCATGCCATCCGACCTGTTGGATTAGTCCACCTACCCTTAACTCTTGGAAAAAACAACACTCGCAAAACCCGAATTGTAAGTTTCATTATAGTGGATGCCCCATCCGCTTATAATGCTATACTAGGCAGACCTGCCATGACCACTTTCATGGCTGTGGCATCAGCTCTGCATCAGAAAATGAAATTCCCAGTGGGTAATGAGGTTGGGGAGGTGCAAGGTGATCAAGTTATTTCGCGCAAGTGTTATGTGGAGGAGGTCAGAATAGAGCAAAATGTAGCCAGGACTGATAACGTCGACCGACCTGGAATTTCTGGCATGGAAAAAATCAACTTGATAGAAGACACATTTGTCGCCACTGAAGAAGAAACTGAAGAAGTAATAATCTCCCCTCCTTTCGGGGTAGTAAAAATTGCTCGAACCCTGGAAACAGAGTTGAAGCAAACACTACTGGAATGCTTGCAAAAAAATAAAGACGTCTTTGCATGGTCAGTTTCAGACCTGGTAGGGGTCCATCGGGAAATATCAGAACACAAGCTCAATGTGATAAAAGGTTATCGCCCTATTATTCAAAAGAAACGACACTTCGGTCCTGAAAAGGATGCAGTAATAAAGGAGCAGGTGGACGAGTTACTCAAGGCGGGGCACATTGAAGAAATCCACTTCCCGACCTGGTTGTCCAACATAGTCCTAGTTCCAAAGTCTACGGGAAAATGGCGCATGTGTGTAGATTTTCGAGATTTGAATAAAGCATGCCCTAAAGATTGTTACCCCCTACCTAGAATCGATCAGCTGGTTGATTCGACTGCAGGGCATGAATTACTCAGTTTTTTGGATGCTTATCAGGGATATCACCAAATTCCCTTGGCAAAAGAGGACAAAGACAAAGTGAGTTTTGTCACATCAACTGGAACTTATTGCTATGTGGTCATGCCGTTTGGACTCAAAAATGCCGAGGCAACATATCAGAGACTAATGGACAGAGTGTTCGAGCAACAAATTGGGAAAAACATTGAGGTATACGTTGATGATATCCTGATCAAAACCCGAACTGCAGACCAGTTCATCACCGACCTGGCTCAA
Source organism: Henckelia pumila (assembly GCF_033568475.1). Classification (NCBI taxonomy): domain Eukaryota; kingdom Viridiplantae; phylum Streptophyta; class Magnoliopsida; order Lamiales; family Gesneriaceae; genus Henckelia; species Henckelia pumila. Next base: position 88,395,565 of record NC_133122.1, read on the forward strand.
ACATTCCAGACATTGAGAAATTATCAATTGAAGCTAAACCCTAGCAAGTGTACTTTTGGAGTCCGGGCTGGTAAATTCCTAGGTTATATGGTTACGAGAAGGGGAATTGAGGAAAATCCTGAAAAAGTCCAAGCTATCATTTCTATGAGCTCACCCAGAAATGTACAGGAAGTACAAAGGCTAACAGGAAGAATTACCGCATTAGCCCGGTTTATAAGCAGATCAGCAGATAAAAGTTTATCCTTATTCAAGGCATTGCGAAAGACCAAAAATTTCGAATGGAATGAGGAAAGTGAGAAGGCCTTCCAGGATTTGAAGACCTATTTAAAACAATTGCCCGTGCTGAATAAGCCTATTCCAGGGGAAGAGTTGTTCCTATATCTGGCAGTCACACCCCGAGCAGCCAGTTCAGTCCTGGTCAAGAAGGACGGGGCAAATCATCAGCCTGTTTATTTTGTGAGTCATGTCTTGAAGGGAGCCGAGCTCAATTATTTAACCCAAGAAAAACTTGCCTTAGCTCTGGTAATCACCGCAAGAAAATTACGGCCTTACTTCCTGTCACATCCCATCACCGTGCTCACCAATAGCGTCCTGGGAAAAATTGCAACTAATCCAGATGCATCAGGTAGACTGGTCAGATGGATCACAGAATTGAGTGAGTACGATCTCAAGTTTGAACCTCGAACAGCTATAAAAGCTCAAGCCCTGGCTGACTTCTTAGCAGAGACAGTCCAGCTAGAACAAGAAGAGCTATGGAAGATTTTTGTAGATGGGTCATCATGTCAGTCAGGGAGCGGAGCTGGAATCGTGATCATCTCACCTTGGGGTGAAGAAACTAATATATCAATCAGATTGGACTTCAGAGCCTCTAACAATGAAGCAGAATATGAGGCATTGCTACTCGGACTTAAGGCAGCACGAAATTTGGGTATCTCCCGGGCTACTCTATATTCCGATTCCCAACTAGCTATTCAGCAGAGCAACGGAAAGTTTGAGATCAAAGATGATAAAATGAGGAAATATGCTAAGGCATTATACACAGCTAAGGAAGGATTCATCGAGCTGAATTTAGAGCTAATCTCCTGAGCTGAGAACATCAAGGCCGACCATTTGGCTCGCCTAGCTAGTGCATTGAATGATCGGCCTGATCCCATTGTTGCAGGTCGGGAACTTGTGTCTCAGTTGGAGACTCTTGATGATATGCTAACTCAAGTACCAGAAGGGGATTGGAGATATGACATACACACATATCTGACTAAGAAGGAATTACCAAATGATAACAAAAAGGCCAAGGAAGTAAAAAGAAGGGCTCTTTGCTTCGTCATGATCGATCAAATTTTGTTCAAGAGATCTTTCTCTCAGCCCTTGTTAAAGTGTTTAGGCCCTGACGAGGCAAATTACGTATTACGAGAAATTCATGAGGGATCTTGCGGAAGTCACCTGGGCAGTCTTGCCCTAGCTCGCAAAGCTCTTCTTGCTGGTTTCTTTTGGCCTACTATGCGCAAAGACTCCTCAGATCTGGTTCATTCGTGCTATAATTGCCAAAGACACGCTAACCTACAGTGGAGACCTACAGAATACATGAAGGCAGTGGTGGCTGCTTGCCCTTTTGACCAATGGGGGATGGACATAGTAGGGTCATTCCCTGTTAGCACAGGACAAAGGAAATTCTTGTTGGTCGCAGTCGATTACTTTTCCAAATGGGTGGAGGCCGAACCCCTTGCGAAGATTACGGAGAACGAAGTGCTCAATTTTTTATGGAAAAATATAGTATGTCGCTTTGGGATCCCTCGCAGGCTAGTATCAGACAATGGGCGACAGTTCTGTGGATCTAAAGTCCGAGCATGGTGTCAAGAAATGAAGATTGAACAGGTTTTCACCTCTGTCGCGTATCCACAGGGGAATGGACAGGTCGAAGTTACCAATAGAACGATAGTCCAAGCTCTCAAGACACGACTGGATGCGGCTAAGGGCAAGTGGGCAGATGAGCTCCCTTCCGTATTATGGTCCTACCGAACTACAACTCGGTCCGGTACAGGTGAAACCCCTTTCAGCATGGTATATGGGACTGAAGCTGTGCTCCCAGCAGAGATAGGGCAAGAGAGTGCAAGAATCATGGCGTATGGGGAAAACAATCAAGAATTACGAGCAATGGATCTAGATTTACTCGAAGAAAACAGGTCCCGAGCTGCAATTAGGCTAGCGGCCTATCGCAAACGAATGATCCAAGCATACAACAAAAGAGTATACCCCAAGGTTTTCCAAGAGGGAGACCTAGTTATGCGAAAAATACAACATCAAGGGGAACGAGGAAAGTTAGAAGCTAAGTATGAAGGCCCATTCAAAGTGATAGGAAAAGCCGGAGTAGCCGCATATTACTTGGAAGATGCTCAAGGTAAAAAGGGAAAAAGGCCATGGAACGCGCAGCACTTGAAAAAATATTATCCCTAACAGCTCAGTTCGGGCCTCATCATGTTATCTATTTTTCACTAAACTGGCACTCAACCAGTTATTTATATTTTTGAAGTTTTCTTGTTTACATTAGGATCATTCCTGTCTAGTGTCAATTTTATTTTGGAAATATGGCGCTGAAAAGTTTTGGTCTGTTTTTATAAAACAATTTTTTGAAACATACCTTGCAAAGCCCAGGCAGGTCTGGCACTCAAAATCCACATCAGTGGTCTCAAAGCCCAGGTAGGTCTGGCACTCAAAATCCACATCAGTGGTCTCAAAGCCCAGGCAGGTCTGGCACTCAAAATCCACATCAGTGGTCTCAAAGCCCAGGCAGGTCTGGCACTCAAAATCCACATCAGTGGTCTCAAAGCCCAGGCAGGTCTGGCACTTAAAATCCACATCAGTGGTCTCAAAGCCCAGGCAGGTCTGGCACTCAAAATCCACATCAGTGGTCTCAAAGCCCAGGCAGGTCTGGCACTCAAAATCCACATCAGTGGTCTCAAAGCCCAGGCAGGTCTGGCACTTAAAACCCATATCAGTATTAGAGCCTAATAGCTGAGCAGGTCCAGCACATAAACTACTTCGGTAGTAAGCAGGTCTAGCATCAAAACAATTTCCATTAACGGTACTTATAACTTAAAAGTTTAAATATGGATCGATCTCTAGGGCTGAATTAAGGTTGAACAAATTCATTATCGCCCTGCCGTAATTAAGTCAGTTCGGGCATATATAGGTCGGGATTTCATAAACTTGCGTAAGTTTGCTCAGTTATTAAGTCAGTTTGGGCATATATAAGTCGGGACTTCATAAACTTGCGTAAGTTTGCTCAGTTATTAAGTCAGTTCGGGCATATATAGGTCGGGCTTTATAAAACTCATAAGTCTGGCTTCAGTTATTAAGCCAGTCCGGGAACATAAAGGTCGGGACCTTATAAACTTGCATGATAAGTTTGGTTTCAGTTATTAAAACAGTCTGGGCACACGCAGATCGGGGCCTTAAAACAGTCGGACTTGGTAAAATTCCTCGCATTTTGTAAAGAAACCTGAACTAAAAAGAGAATAAGAAATAAACGTTCATTCATAGCAACAATGTATCAGCCCGACCTGGGCAATAACAAAAATCGATGACCATGCAGGGTATCATTCATATCATGTTTTTAGACAATTCAGAGCAAGAAGAAGAAATAATCAAGGGGTGGGGGCATCCTGTGGCCTCGAGCTCTGGCCGGGACTGGTTGTTCTCTCCGGCTCGGCCTCCTCGGAATCCTCATCAGGCATGTCATCTAGGGCCTTGGAACAGTCCAGGAAAAGGGCGGGGTGCTCGGTCTCTGAATACCCATTAGCCCTGAACTGGGCTAAGCACCCCTTAAAACCCTCGTCAAAAAAAGTAGCTGCCTTCTCAGCTACGGCGTTAGAAAAATCAGCGGAATTCAAGAATTCTCTTTTCCCGACCTCCTTCGCAGCCTCAAGTTCCCGAGGCAGGGCCCGTACTTGGTTCTTTAGTTCAATCTTTTCCACTTCCAGCTCGGCAGTCTTTTTATGAGTAGCCTCCAGAGCATCCCGTATGGATTCAATCTCCACCCTCATCTCGGTCACCTTTTCATCATGATCAGACTTCATTTCCCGGGTTTTTCGTGTGAGCTCAGAAATCCGAGCAACGAAGGCCTCCTGGTTCAGGTTGTGTTCCTCCCGGTCTTTGAAAGCTCGGCTGGTGATCTCCCCTCCCCAAGCTAGAGCCTGTGAAAACATGAAGGTTAAAACCCAGCTCGGTACATGACAGCTCCGTATACAAGGTAAGATCAAAAAATGCAATATACCTGCAGGGATGCAAGGGCGAAGTTCTGTTCAGCCTCCAAGGTAGGCACTCCTTGAAGGATTTTTAAATCAGAACGAGAAATCAGGTTCTGCATAATGCCGAGGCACCCTTGGGGGTCGGGCTTTGAGAAAAATGACATCTCTGGGACCCCGGGCTGATCTGGCATTCCTTGAGGTTCAGCGTCAGGTAAGGACCCGAACTCGATTATGGGTTCTTTGCCACGGGCTCTGGACGAGGAAACAATGGACGGCTGCTCAAGCTCGGGAAGATTGGCGCTGGGCTTTTCCTTGGTTTTGGAAGCTTTCTTTTTTTACTGTTCAGGGGGAGGAGGTTCGGGATGAGTTCTGGCCTCACTGTCCTCTGTTTTCTTCCTCTTCAAGTTCTTCAGTGCAGCTCTGAAGTTGGCAGGCATAGCGGCAGATTTGATCCTATCGTCTGAAAATAGAAAATGTATACATAGATAAAAATACGGTAAATCAAAGGCATAAGGGGAATCAGTCTAAGATAAGGATAGCACGGGTACAGGGGTACTACCTATATCCCCTTGGATCTCTACTCCCTTCCCACTGAAGCCATAATGACAGAGCAGATCCTCTTCAATCAGGCTCTCGATATCAAAAGTTTGCGCAGACATGGTATTGATAAAATTGGTAAAGTTGTGAGTAGGTAAAGCTGGCAGTTCAGGACTGGTAAAGTTCATAGCCCAGTTAGACCGGCATTCCCATGGCTGGTTGGGGTTGACAAAAAAGTATTTGTTTGTCCAGCCTTTGTGGGAGCTAGGCTTACCCTTCAAAAAGGGGTATTCGGGTCGCATGGAAATATAGAAGCGGCCCGGGGTGGTTTTCTTAATTTGCAAGAAGTAAGTGAAATTTCCTATGTCTAAGGGAATTCGGAAGAAACAGAAAAGTACACCTAATGATAGAATTGAACTAAAAGAGTTCGGGGATAATTGACTCGGGTACACACAAAAGTATTGACATAAGTAGGAAATGCAGTTCGGGACTGGAAATCTTAAACCCATCTTGATTTGATCTAGGCTGAAGCTCAAGAAATTAGGAGGGGGTCTGTGAGCCCGGTCTTTACGGCCCGGGATTATAAGATCATAGGTATCGGGCATTCCCGATTTCTCCCTAATGAGGGGACCCAGGTCTGGACTTAGATGGGAGGCCAGGACTTCATACCATTGTTTCCCTTTGGAAGATAATTGGGCCTCATCCGACCTGAGTTTGTGCAATCGCTTTAATTTTTCTATACGAGTCTCCGACAGATCCAGGTCTGAGCTTGGATTATCCGAGTCGGAGGACTCGGGGTTGTTAAGGGGAGAGCTGGGTGCGTCAACAAATTCTACTATTTCTCTAATAGAGGTCTCATCTGGGGAAGACATGTTAACTAACCTAGTGAAAGGAAGACTTACAGGTGGAACAGTTGAAGCTCGGTAAGTAAATAAGCAGGTCGGGAGCAAGTAGTCCGGGTCGGGGGAGCTCTTGAAATTTTGGCAGCGTGACAGTACAAAAGTGAAAAGTAAAAAACAAAATTTTTACTGACCTATTTATAGAGGAGGTGAGATGATCTAAGCCGTCGATTAGCTTCTTGATCTACGGTTCGGGACGGGACAGGTCAGAGCCACTAAGGCTTCGGGAGATGAACCATCCTAAGACATCTGAGTCGTCCATTAAAAGCACATCACGCGGATCTTGATCTGGACCGTTCAAAGAAACACATCTCGGGGATTCAATTCTGGGCTGTCTGTACAAAGTCTGTATAGAACGGGGTCAGGACTGAGTAATTGGTCTAAACTCATTCTTCTTTTAGACCAGTTAGGGAGGTACTATTGTTACCCCGATAAAATATTTCCACCCGAGCCCGTTTATAATGGGTTTACCTAGCATAGCCCAAGGTGGTAGGGTCCAGTCCAGTCCAAAGCTATGTTGGGCTTTGTCATGACCTGGGCTGGTCGTAATGAGCCGAGCTAGGTTATGCTTCAATGGGCCGACCGGGGCTGGGCCCAGTATGCTGTACGCATCTTTTTTATAATCCGAGTGAGACTCTGATACATGTGGGATAAGTATGGATCTTCTCAAATATTCACAAGATATAGATAAACTTAAGAAGAGTCCAATGGATGAAGAGTCCTAGTCCAGGATGTGTTATAATTCTACTAGGTAACTTATTCTATTTTCTCCTATAAATACAGGTACTGCTATGGTTTTATTCATTATTCATTACTCACTTTTACATTCACGTACTCATATCTCTCATTCTCGCATTAATCATACCCTCTGCCTTCAAGACACTGACTTAGGCATCGGAGGGGTCACGCCGAAAACACTTTCGGCGCCCCTTGACCTAGCTGTTGCTTGTGCAGTTCTGTCATACCCGACCCGACCTGATCTATAAAGGAATTGGAGGATCCATTCTACCAGACCGAACCCGAGGTAAAATTCCTACATCATCAGAATTAATTACTGCTTTTTTGACCCCTTTAGAGGTTTATTAATATAATTGTAGATGTCTAGCTAATTATTTTATAGTTATCTCCAAATTGGTTGTGGGGAATATTTATTTATGCTAATTCTACCGATTAAATGTCTTTGTCACATATGCGACCTCAGGATGAATGATTGATTAAGCGCCACAATTAATTATTAGCCACTTTACTTTTTTTTTTTGGTTGGGGAAAAAATCATTATGGTTATTTGTGGTTAATGGGTTACTCTTTTAAAATAATTAATAATATGTTATTATGTTATGTATTTTATGGAATAGTCTAAGATGTTCTTTATTATTAATTAGTTTTTTTAAAAGAAAAATTATTCTAATAAATGGTTGTAACTCGTACGTGTAGTATATTAAAAAGACACAATATATATAACTTAGAAAGAATTATTCCAAATAGCTTTATGTGAGATTGGAACCTCTGCTTTTCTTGAGCTTGGAGCAAAATGGTTCTTAGAACTCGTTTGGATTCTGTAGTGATTTTTTAAAATAAGTGCTTTTTTAAGTTATAAATTTTGGCTTTTGAAAAAGCTCTTTTTTTTATTTAAAAAAGTGTTTTTTTAAACACTTATTTGATCATCCAAACACCTTATCAGCTGAAAAAGCACTTTTTTTAAAAAAAAAAAATGCTTTTTTGGCCTGACTTTTCATACCAAACGGGGCCTTAATCTTTACTTAATCAAATAACATGGGGATATTGTGTTTTTCAATAAACTTATAAAATTCAAAATATATGTTATAAAACAGAATAATATAATGTGATTTGCTCTAAATTAACTTTCATTTGCTTGAAAAATTTCTTTGATTTCCATTAACGCAATCCTTTGGTCAAAATCTTCCTTTTCAATTTCATGATCAACTTTACTCCATGCATGCATCTTAGTTGAATTTCAGATGCAAAATATGCGGATAGTAAATTTAATGAAACATTTTAAGGCCATGAAATTAAATATCACTCTAAAATATAAAAATACATATATTAATATTCGAAAATTAATATCAGAACATGAAAATAAATTATGTAAAATATACAGAATTTGGAAAAATAAATATTTAAAATAATACTAAATTTTATGAATTTTTAGGGCACTTTTTAAAATGGGCTTTTAATAAATCCGAAAATTTGCCTTTATTATTGGGTCCAAAAATTTTGTTGTGGGCTAAGCCTTATTATTGTGTTGAAGCCCAAACTTTCTATGGCCCATGATCCATGTTTTGTTTTCTCAAAGCCTACACGATTCCCTTCTTCTTCTTCGCGTCTGAGAGAAACAGGGAGAAGCCGTCTCCTTCACTTGCACACACTGAACTCAAATCTTGTTCGAAATTTCAAGATTTTTACGGATTATTGATCGGCTCGTCGCAAGCTCCATTTCTATACTATTGTTTTCGTGTTTAAGGCATGTTCGATTTCTTTTACTCGCCATTTAGATCGATATATAGTGTCATTTAGATGCGTAAATCTGTGCTAGACTTTGTGTGTGATGTTGAACTAGATTTTTAAAGGTTGTGCATCATGTTTTCTCGGCTTTTCTTACCTGTTGGTTCTATTTCGGTCATGGTGTTTCCTGGTGTATGTTATGTAATTATGATAGGATTATGTTACGATTTATTATTACACATATGATTTTACGTTCATGCATGCATTTAAATCCTCAGGTTATTTTTATATGCGATATGTGCTTGCATGTGGTTTTATTTAGTAGTACTCGTTATCTATATTATAGAGTATGCTGGCCTTTAGGCTCATTAGATCTAAATGGTGCAGCTGAGTTTGATTCCGTAGCGGATGATGTGTTCCGACTGGCGGCGAAGACCTCTGAGAATCAACTGCTAGCTTGCTTGCTCGTGACCATTGCTTTTACTTCCGCAATTCTCTTAGATTTGACTTAGGAGCCTTTTATATAAACAAGGGCAATCCCCTCTTGAGCTAGATTTTGAGGTGAGGGTTCAAGTCTAATTTCTAAGGCATCTTTTGGTTTGAGTGATAGGATAAGTAATCCATAGATAAGTAATGTAATGTAAATTAAAAATAAATAAGAAAAAAATAGTTAATACATTATTTGATTTGACGAATAGATTATAATTTATTTGATTTAATTGATGTAAAATTATTAATTAATAAATGCCAGAACTGTTAATCCTCACGGTGTGAAGATGCCAATCCCATTATTGCAGAAGGAAGATGAATACGAGCAAGAAGGGAAGGAATACGAGGAAGAAGAGGAGTTTTCGCTTTCATCGGACTCAGAAATTGGGGAGGCATTGGATTACTTGGATTCGATTGGTGATGCGGAAGGTGGGACGCTTGACGGTTCGTTCAGTCTGCTACATACGAGGCGACCGAATGCTCATGGGGGGCTCCATTCCCGGCCTAATACCTCGTCGCTCCAGCCTGTATCCAATAAATCCCAGAAACTTTCGAGTCATATCAGGGCGTCACCTTTGGAGGTACCAATGATTTGTTTAATGATGTTTGTGAGTTTTGTCGTTTAGGTTAAAAGACTGGATTTTTCCTGAATTTTTTTTTGCTCCTTGGTTTTTGAATTTCTGGAATGTATTTTGTGGTGTTTTGAATCATGAGCTATTCTCTAGACATCAAGTGATTAGACTATTTGTTTTTAAAAAAATTGTAGTGGTAGTCAGTGGGACTCAACATGGGGCTAAGGGGCAGTAGAAATGGATTTGAATTTATTTTCTTAATTTTATGTATAAAATATAGTTAGTTTCAGCCCCGAAAGTTTGGTCCCCTACTCCACACAATTCCTAGCTCAGGTCCTTGTAGCAATGACAAAAGATTTAAGCTTTTTACAAGTAAGGTGGTGTTCAATTACTTTATCAACAGTTTTGAACAGCTTGATCCAATGCGGAGTGTCAAATGTGGTAGCTACCTATGCGATTTTTTGAATTCCTCCTTGCTGAGACATTGATCAGATATGTTGTGATTGACAGTGTTTAACCTGTTATTGTGCCGAATAGCTTCTTACAGGCTATTTAATATATGCAGGAGTGGGAAGGTAGATTTAAAGTTGGCATGTCAAATTCTGTGACAACCGCAATTCGTGAAAGTGTTCGTGATATGGCCATTGGCAAGACTAAGAAGACAGAGAAAGCTGACCGTGCCACTGTTGAACAGGTAACTTTTGCATAGTTGAATTTTCATGGAAGCCTTACATCTTTCTTTGTTTCATTTGATATGTGATAAAAAAAACATCCATATTTTTCTCCGCAATTGATTCTTGGCTTGCGATCTCTGTCTCTCGTCCTCTCCTGACATCATGATGTTTCTGCTGCTACATTCGTCCATCAAATTGATGGCGCGGTAATTACGATTTTGCCACAAATAGTTCAAATTTATCATTACATTCTTTGACGCATTTCCTCGTTACATGGTATGTGAGTGCATTGGCTTGCAGATGCAGGAGACTTGCCAATCAGATTTCATGCCTTTTCAGTTAATTATATGTCAGGACCAAATTTGGATGTGCTTATGCCAACTAGAGTTCTTATCTCTGTGTTCTTTGTCTGGGTCATAAATATCCTTGTTATTTTGGAAGAAGTTTTTGAGTTGCATGATGCTATGCTTTGAAGTGCTACCAGTCTAGGATCCTTCTATTTTGCTTACCAATCTCTCCTTGCTATCAGGCTATCGACCCAAGAACACGTATGGTTTTATTCAAAATGCTGAACCGTGGTGTATTTCATGTCTCATGATATCAACGGCTGCATTTCAACTGGAAAAGAAGTATGTTTTGTGGTCTTATTTTTAGAATGTTTACATTCCCCAGTTTACGTCGTCTCTCCTCCAATTATTTATGATTTTCTGCCAGTTGCGTGTTACCTGGGAAGTTCATACTTTCTTGAGCTTTTTATTATCTGTTTCAGATACAGCAGTGTTAAATTAGGTCTGCTTTATCTTTATTTTAAACAGGCAAATGTCTATCATGCCACAAAATCTGATGGTCAAGAACTGGCGATCAAGGTTTACAAAACTTCAGTTCTCGTATTTAAGTATGCTCGATAACCTGTTCTTCGTCTCCACCATTCATATTGTGATGTATTTTACTGAATTGTAGCTGCTGAATCTAGTAAACTTAGACTAGGATGGTTTTGGGAAATTCTTGCATATATACAAATTAAAATCTGTTTATTTAGTCTTCTTGGCTCAAGGGATATGTTCTTATGCAAATATGTTGAATATTGGCCTAGCCTGATACAACAAAACATAATGGCTTTTTTTTATCCTTTTTATTTGAAAATAAACAAACTTCATACGGTTAATATCCTTCTAGCCTTCCCAATCTGTTGTCTTTCCCTTTTTTTGTTGGAGGATTTAAGTAGTGGCTGTGTTTTATCGCTAATGTTCATTTTTTGAGTTTTGTGGTTCTAGATTTTGTGGCGGTCATTTTGAATTATCACTGCACCTATGCTGAATGATCCATCTTTATCTGCTTTAACAAACAGGGATAGAGATCGATATGTACAAGGTGATTACAGGTTCAGATATGGATACTGCAAGCACAATCCTAGAAAAATGGTTAAAACATGGGCTGAGAAAGAAATGAGAAATCTTATGAGGTAAACCACTTTGTTGTTAGATAAAACTGAGAATTTCACATGGAAGTACTCCGTTCAAACAATTATTGAATCCTTTAAAACCTATCAAGGCAAAAGTGTTTCCTTATAACTTTTTTCCAGTTACTTGAGTTAGACCGTTACAGAGAGTAAACTGAAATAATTTGTTTAAATGATTTGAATAGGATTTGTTCTCCCATGCATCCTTTAGTATTTGTTTCCTATGTCCACCCTGTGTTTAATGGTTCCTATTTAATTTTCTGTATGGTCATGATAAATTGAAGGCTAAGGGCAGCAGGAATTAGGTGTCCAGCTCCAATTCTTCTGAGGCTGCATGTCCTGGTCATGGAATTCATAGGTAGGTACTATCAATCTATCGTTTTGTTAACACTTATATATATATATATATATATATATTTTGTAGCTTTGTCAATTTTTTTTCTTCCAATGAAACTCGACTTCGTTGAATTTGGATACCCACAAGCTGCAAATGAGCTGAAAATTTTTTAAGTTGTGATTTGTCACCTGTCTCAAAATATCAGCTAATGATTGAGAAAACCTTTATTTTGATTTAATGGTTTACGCTATCTCTTTGAATGACAGGCACAACAGGTTGGGCTGCACCTCGACTCAAGGATGCTGCTTTATCTCTCGACAGGTTACGTGAAGGCTATATGGAGGTGTGGTTGGATGCCACTTTCAATATTTTTTGGTTTGCGCTTATGGTAGCTGTACCTTCGATTCTGGATTAAAAAAAGAAAAATTCTTTTCTCATTGAAATAGTGTTATTTTCTGTAGTGTATCATGGAACAAAAACTATAACTATATATTTTAAGACAACGTAAATAAGATGATGCTACTTTTGTTGTCCACGTGGTCCTTGAGGGAGGGCATCCAATATTGCAGTATTGAAAACTCTTCTCTTGAAACCCCCCATACCGATTGGAATCCCTTTTTTATTATTATTTTCTGTTTTGTGTTGCGTTGCAGCTGATCATGGTGATGCGAACATTGTATCAAAAGTGCAAGCTTGTGCATGGAGATCTTAGCGAGTATAACATACTGTATTTTGAGGTAAGCACTTATTTTCTGTTTTGAAAGAATTACATCACGAACTTTGTGTGATTAACTTCTCGTGTAATGCAGGGCCACTTGTACATAATTGATGTTTCTCAATCAGTTGATCTTGACCATCCCCATGCCCTTGATTTCCTTCGAGAGGACTGTGTTCATGTTTCCGTAAGTATTTCTTCTACTTCTTCCTTTCTTGTATCCTCTTGCAAAAAAATTACATCTGCCTTCTCATTTGGCTGCAGGATTTCTTTAAGAAGAATGGGGTAGCTGTCATGACAATTCGGGAATTGTTTGATTTTATAGTGGATCCTACTATAGATGATGATTCCGTGGACAGTTATCTTGAAGAGGTACAAATTGTTTTACATGGGGTAATCCCCAGAGTCATCATAAATTCTAATCGCATCTTTTAATGACTTGGGAAATATTAGTTGTTAAGATTTTCAAATGGTTCGCAGGCGCAACAAAAAATTTTGGCTAGAGGTGACAAAATCTCTGCTGAGGAAGAAATTGCTGACTCCGTATTCGTGCAGGTTTGAAAGCTTCGAAATGGATCAATTTCTTCATGACTAATTTTAAACACACTTTCCAAAATCTATCTTTTCCCTTATAGTCATACATTCCAAAGACTTTGGATGATGTGAAGAATGCAGAGGAGGATGTTGAACAAATCATCAGTGGGAAAGACACAAGAAATATGTATTATCAGACGATTACAGGTCTTAATAAAGCTCTTTCCCTTGCCAGTTCTTCCATATCGGAAAACGAGCAGCAAAATTCAAATGTGGAGGTTGTAAAGGAAAATCTTGCATCGACCCCCTGTGCAACTGACTTGTTGGAGGCCGAATCGGAAACTGAATCAAGTGATTCAGAGGAGGGTTCGTCTTCAGGTAGTGATACAGAGGCAACCCCGTTAGACAGGAAAGCGGCTCGGAAAGAGAACAAGAAGAAAGTGAAAGAAGAGAAAAGGGAGGCAAGAAAGAATAAGGTTCCAAAAGCGGTGAAGAAGAAGAAAAAGAAGCTGGCCAAAGCCAAGAAAAACAGGTAATTAATTAGAGCCTCATTTACGAACAAAGTGGCTAGCTTATAGAAAGTGTGTTGTTGCGTAAGCTTGGTTAGCTCTTGAAGAAATTTTGCAGTGTGGTAGGAATTAGAATGAACATGTTCGATTGTTACATTTATGTTTTTATAAATTATAAATATAAATGATAACTTTTAATTATGCATTTGTTTAATTTATCTTTAATATACACACAGCCACACACGTGACATGATTTTGACTCCCTTGAATCTTTGGATCATTGTCTGGCCCCCTTTGTATAATCCCCACAACAACCCCCTTGGGCCCTTCCCCCGGGCCACTGCAGAATGGAAAAATTGTAAACCATGGACTGCATTTGATGCGTGAAATTCGAATGCACTTTACCCTTGCTTCAAGCACACTCAATACATGTTCTGCTACTTCAACGGATAATATCTATAGTTTCGTTTGAACGTGTACTTTAAAAATATTTTTTCGTGTTTTATAAGTGAAAAAACCTTAAAATATGTGTTTTGATAAATGTTTTGTAAAATGTTTTTGAAAATTATTTTTTAAAAAGTGTTCTTCTAGTATAGTTTTTAAAGGACACTTTAAAGATGTTTTTAGTATGGAATTATGGAAGACAAAGTTGAACAACATGATTTTTGAAATGTTAAAATGTTTTTATAGAATAGTTGTCCAAACATATATTTAATCTCAAAACAACTTTAAAAACATTTTATAAAAAGTTTTTTAAAAATACTTTTATAAAATGTTTTATAAATACTTGTCAAACGAAACTTATATGTCTTGCATGAGATATACTGTGTTTCATTAAAATCACACATTTGGAGTACTTTGGTAGCCGCTTTGTTAGGTTTTATGCCTACCATTTTGGCACGCATATTAAAATTTTCTTACTTGAGTTTGATGGCTCCCCTATGAGAAAAAGTGGTCCAGGATCCATTAAATGTTAGCTTATGGTTCATATTTATCAGCCTATTGTGTGGCTTTATTGATTATTTGACCTCAGGAGTCCCAACTTGAAATAAATGACACCCATGGTTACACGGTTGGCGGCTATAATTCCAAACATTTCACGCATTGAATATGATATCATGGCATACGTTGACATTGATGGTGCACAGACTATGCTGCATCTAACACATTGTCATGTTGAACTACAGATATTTAGATAACCGGCATCTTTTGGTGTCGATGATAAATAGTTCGAATTTTTCTCGATCAAGGTTTTAGGATTCGAGTTTGTGTAATTGTGTTGTTGAAATATAGAAGTTCAGATACAACATCTCACAACATCTTTTGGTTGCGGTAATTATGAGCTAGCTCGTTTCTCTTGTGAAAGCAGATAGAGATTCAGACTCCGATCCGATCAATGTGACATGGTCTCCTGGATTCAATGTGAAAGTAATATATTTCATGGTCTCGGATAATTCTCTTGCAAGATTGATTCGTGAGACGGTATCATAAAGTTTTTAATTTTGTAGATGAATCATTATCTTTTTACATGAATATCACGACAGAAGAACTCAATTCGAAAAACTTGGGGGGAATGCTGGGATTGTCATTTTTTAGATATCAGTCGACATCGAAGTTTTAATTACAGAAATAAATGATTTGAAGACAATTGTATATATATACTTAAAGTTTATTTTAAAAGCCAAAGTTATATTGTGAAAGATATGGTTGGGATGTCAAATTTTTGTTGTGATGTATTTGCGCAAAACATGAAATGTGAATGCACAAGTTATTTTATTATGTTGCATGTGCTGCGTAATTCTGAATGAATGGATGGCTCCAAATCAATGCTCTCTTTAATATAAAGATATGGACGGATATTTGATATCATCGGCTTTTAATAGATGTACGCAAATTGTCGTCATTCACGATTTTGCAATAAATGTCAATAATCGTCATAGCATTCGCATAAGCATAATCTCTACATTGGTTTTAGTATAACGTAAAACACAAAAACTCCTTGACAATTGACACCGCTAGGAGAAAGCTGTCAATTTTGTGATACTCAACTCGTTTCACGAAAAAATATTAATTTTTTGATTGATAATATTATGTGAATCGAATCAACTTGTCTCGCAAATATAATCGATTGAAAATCTTGTATGAAGATAGATCTTCAAAGAAATACAGGTGAAAAATAATATCTTTAAATTAGTAAAATAATCATTTTTTTTCTTGAAACTTCACGCGAAGCAAATAGATAATGCATATTTCAAAGATGTAAATGGCCTAATTTATTGCGAATTAAACAAGAAAATTCATAATCCCAAGCAAGGTCGGCTATATTTCTTACATTTGGTCCCAAAACTAAGTTTTATATTAGGAATTTGTAGAACAATATCCAGCAGAATCTGCAGGCTGGTCATATTCGTGCCAAATAAACTATATTTTAGACTCATCATCAACAAAATAAAAGAATACACAAATGCTTCACTCCAATCATCCCTTTGAATATTTCTCTACATATTCAAAACCTTTGATTTGATTATTCAAACCGATTCACTCAAGATTAAACAACTATATATCAATCAATATACGTACCGTAAAAAAAAAAAAAAAAGTGATTATTCCTCCAATCTACAGATTCTTCTCTCTTTTGCCATTGAAGAAACAGGGCCCAGCAACCACATAGGATGCCATTTCTTGTTCTGCATCATAAAACAATAACATTCTTCATTATTCCGTACATAATAATTCCGCGGTGAATCTCGGAACTTCGATAATATCTGTTTAATTAATATATGGAGGCAGATTTATTGTATTCTCTGTTTTAGGATAACAGAGGCACACTGAATTTCTTCACAGTTTCAGATTCTTGATCAAGTTAAATTTTTTTTTAAAAAAACCAAAATGTATCTCACACAAAAGAAAATCAAAAGAACACCAGAATTATACATACCTATTAGTATTCGTGGAGCTCCGGCCACCACTACTGCCGCTGCTTCCGCTTCCGCTGCCGCTATTATTACTAGTTCTGCTACTATCACTATCGCTCGAGCCCGTAAATCTCTTGTTCCACCAATCTTTTTCAGCGACACCCTTTACTGTCTCGGGTTTGGGAGAAACTTTTCCGCTGTTATTACTCGCAAAGCCCTTCTTTTTCTCGGACTTGAAAGAAAAAGGAAACACCATGTTCAAAACTCCCGCTTCTCATCACATGCTGCTTCTCATGTTTCTTGTAACTCCCCTGTTTCTTCACCTTCATCATCGTCATCTCTCCCCTTTGCTGCGAAGCAACCGACGATTTTTCGAGCTTCGGAGACGTTGTTTCGGTCTTATCCGTGGAGGGATTCTCGACGAGGTCTCTCAAGGTGAGTTCGTAGGATGATTCGGGCATGTTCTTCACCATTTCCATGAGCTCCCACTGCCCTCTCACGATGGCTTGTGTTCTTGAATTCGGAGACAGAGACCTGTAATAATTGTCTCCTAAAAGGGGTTCCGAGGGACTTTTCGGTGGGCTTGGATTGTTCTTCCACAAGGGTGGGGAGCAAACACCAGAATCATCGGCTTCCATGGAATCTTGATGATTTTGGGGTCGGAACATGGCTGTTTTTTTCGCGGCATGTGTTGATTTGATTCCCGTGATCATCTGGAGATGATTTTTTGACATCTGCTGTGAAATTCTCCGAGAGATCGCTGTGGCTTTGGGGATCGTGTGTTCTTGGATGGAACATGAGTAGTTTCTTGGAGTGAAAATGAGCCAAAAGTTGGAAGAAAATGGACGAGTTGGGGTTGTGGTTGGATTGTTATCAATGAGTTTAGGTACGTTGTAATTAACCTTTTGATTTAATGGAAGGAAACAAATTATTATTATTAATTATAAAGTGTTTTATGGGTTTTTTAAATAAATATAATAAATTTTAAAAAAATTTAAACAAATATAACAAATTTTAAAACTTTTAAAAAATATAATAACGTGGGGTTTGAAACCCCACTTCCTTGAAGAGTTGGGGTTTGAGACCCCGACTCCTCATTTGTTATTTTCGAGGAATCGAGATTTGAAACCCCTACTCCTCATAGCCTATATTATATATATATATATATATATATATATATATATATTAATTCTTTTCATTAGTATTTTTTTTAGTTTTATATTTACAGATTTAATTGTTTTTGCATGTTACAAAAAACGATTTTTATGATTAAAAAAAATTTAGTTGTTTAAAATTTTTATAATACAGTTGAATTTTTATAAATTAATAATATAACGACGATGATATTTTACTAATTTAAAAATGCATTTATTAATTGATAAATTAATAAATTATTATTTATAGAGTATTGTTGATTCAAAATGAATATAGAAATTAATTATATAATAAAATTGTGTTTTATTAATTTTCATAGATTTATATAAGAGTCTTCAAAATCGAGATTGAAAAAATTATTATTTTCATAATTAATAATTATAAAAAGTAATTTTAAGGTTTTATATGCATATATGTTTTTCCTATTATAAAATTTAAAATGAAATAAAATGATAAAATAAACTTTCATAAATTTAATTTTTGATAAATTAATAATTTTTATAAAAGAGAAATTTTTTCAATCTCGACTTGGATTGATATGTTAAATTAATATTTTTAATAAATTAATAAGATTATAATTTTTTTTAAAAAAAAAACTCTTATAAAAATCTATGAAAATAAACATATATAACCAAAATCACGTTCATTCAATCAAAAATAATTTTTAAAATAATAATTTATTAATTTATCGGTTAATTGATATCTTTTTAAAATTGAATATCATTGATTAAAATATTATTAATTTATAGAAGTTCTACATTATTGTAAAATTTCAAACATCTAAAATATTACTAACTTTCGTTTTTTAAAAAAAATTACTATTAACCATACTCGTCACTTTTCAAACATGTAATTAATAAATTGAAAAAAAATAAACAAATGTCTATCTACCAATTCCAAGAGTAACAAAATATATTCTTTAAAATAATAATTTATTAATTCATCGATTAATTAAAACTTCTCTAAATTATTATTATTATTATTATTATTATTATTATTATTATTATTATTATTAAATAATTTTCCCGTAACGCCATATTTTCATTTACCGAGATTGATCTTATGTATTATAAATATTAAATTTTTATTTTTATTAGTTTTTTTCTAAAATTTTGATATTTCAAATTTTTATAATTTTCTCAACTAAACACTATAGATAAGATAAATTGATAAATAAATTTTAAATTTATTTTTTTTATTATTTTATAAATAAAAAAATAAATTTAAATATTATCGAAAAAAGAATATTTATACATAACATATAATATTAAATATATTATATAATTTTATACACACACAACGTGTGTGTGCGATTATGCTATTTATTTTATAAAGAGAATATAGTCAAAAAATTCCTGTATATTTACTCATTTTGTGTTTTGGTCATTTAAGTATTTAATTTTAGATATTGGTCCTATAAGTTAAGTTATATTTTGGTTTTTAGTCTTTTTTTTTCATAGATTATAGACGTGAAATCAGAAAATGATGACGTGCAAACTAAAAAAATTTCACGGCATTGAAAAATGATGATGTATCTGTTGTGGCGTCAATACTTGAATGTCATGTTTTCAAAATCAGATTGGACCGATTGTTTCAACCGGTTCGACTAGGAATCAATCACCGATCTAGTCTAAAACACTCCAAAAAACAATTTTAATCGTTCGACCGACCAGAACTGGTCAAGAACCGACAAATAACCAAAAAATCGATTTTTTGATTTTTTTTTTAAAACATAGTTTTTTATTTGAAAACCTTAATTTAATATTTTATTATATATACATGGTTATTTGAAATTTTTCTTCGTTACAAATATTATTTTATTAATATTAGAGTTTTTTAATTAATTAATTTATTATATAAAATATATATAATTATAACTAATATTTTGAATATATTTATATATTTATTATTTTTCTAACGACGATAAATATATATATTTTTTTCTATTTATATAAATTTTTTAGGTTTTTATAATTTAAAATATGTTATTAATTATATTAAATTATATAAACGGTTTTTTGGTCCGACTGTGCGGTAAAAAAAAATTTGACCGATTGGATCGTTTTTTAAGTTAGACCGGTTCGATCACTGACCTGATTATAAAAATATTGTTTAAATGAAAAAAGACTAAATACCAAAACATAATTTAACTTACAAGGCCAAAATCCAAAATTGAATACTTACATGACCAAATCACAAAACAAAAAACTTACAAGACTATTTTGACTATTATTCCTTTTATAAAAGTTCGATTATATTACAAACTTTTTCCAAACATGTAGATCAACTATAGTTGCAAATATAAAATCAAAAAATAATAATGGTAAAATTGAATATATATAAATATATAAATAAAATATAAATATATATATATATAATGAAGAGTTGGGGTTTCAAACCCCGACTCATCGAAAATAACAAATGAGGAGTCGGGGTCTCAAACCCCAACTCCTCAATGAAGAGGGGTCTAAAACCCCATGTTATTATATTTTTTTAAATTTTTAAAATTTGTTATATTTGTTTAAAAAAATTTAAATTTATTATATTTATTTAAATAACCCAGGGGTTTTTTAAATAAATATAATAAATTTTAAAAAAACTTAAAAAAATATAACAAATTCTAAAACTTTTAAAAAATTTAATAACGTGGAGTTTGAAACCCCACTGATATGAATTCTTAATGTATGAAAGGCAAACACGATTATATTAAAATCGTACCCTCAATCCAATAACAAAAGAAATCAAAAAATTTGCCCAATCTTGAAAACAAGTAAAATTTTTGGATTATTCACCTCTAGTTTACTTGAAACTAGCAACAAACAATCACGAAGAAAACAACTGATCACAACGGGACCTTCAGAAAACCTGTTTCTGACAACCCACGAGGATAATCAATCGACAAACGCCACAAAGTTGAAGAACTTTGATAAGTTTGATTTTTGGGTAAGCAAAAGCTTAATAAAAATTCTAGAGAGAATTTTAATTGATCAATATCAAAAAAATTGAATTTTATCTTAATTATGAATGTTTTTGTTGTATTTATAATACAACTACAAATAATAAAAGATATCGCGAAATAATTCAAAAATATATCTAAAGATATGATAATATCTTCCTAAAAGTTTCCTAGTAGGAATAAAAGACTTTAATTAAGAAAATAATGCCAAAAATATCAAAAAGTCTCGCACACACACAACATGCCGAACTGTGTGTAAAACTCGGAGGCGCGGGCGCAGGCGCGCATAGCTCTCTGGATCAACGCGCGGGCGCGCGTGGAAAGTGGCGCGGGCGCGCATAACGTTCTGTCAAACAAGCGCGGGCGCACGAGAACAAGACGCGGGCGCGCATGCGTCTCGGGTTGTGTCACCTATTTTTGTGTTCTTCTTGACATTTTTTCCACTCTATTGACTTCTTTGGACTTCAATAACATTGTAGCATCCTTCAATGTGATCTTCAAGCATTCCAATGCCTTCTTGACAATTCACCATCAACGATTGAAGCGCATCTTTGAATCCCTTAGCTCGACCTCTCGTAATTAGTCCTCTAGGCATCTCCAACGGATCCTTAGCCACGTGATCAACATGCGAGCTATCCATGATCGCATCATACTCCCCTTCTTGAAAAAGATTTGTCCTCAAATCTTGATCATCACCTACATCAAACGGAGACAAATCAGAAACATTGAAGGCAGCACTGACGTTATACTCACCTGAAAAGTCTAATTTGTAGGCATTGTCATTGATCCGCTCCAAGACTTGAAAAGGTTCATCGCCTCTAGGAACAACTTAGAACGCCGCTTCTTCGGAAAACGCTCCTTTCGCAAATGTAAACAAACCCAATCACCGGGGTTCAAACACGACCTTCTTTTTACCTTTGTTTGCTTGCTTTGTGTATTGCAAGTTCTTTTTTTCAATGTACGCTTTTACCTTCTCATGCAAATTTCGTACCAATTCAGCTTTTTTCTTTCCATCCAAATTAAACCTTTCACTCATAGGTAAAAACATTAAACCCAACGGGGTTAAAGGATTAAAACCATACACAATTTCAAATGGTGAAAAATTTGTAGTAGAATGCACACTACGATTATATGCAAACTCAACAAATGACAAACATTCTTCCCAACTCTTCAAATTCTTTTTAATTATAGCACGCAACAAAGTTTCTAATGTCCTATTAACAACCTCAGTTTGAAAATCCGTTTGAGGATGACATGTAGTCGAAAACAGTAATTTAGTATCAAGCTTGCACCATAATGTTTTCCAAAAGTAGCTCAGGAAACGAGTATCTCTATCAGAAACAATACTCTTAGGCATGCAATGCAATCTAACAATTTCATTAAAGAACAAGTCCGCAATATGAGATGCATCATCAGATTTATGACAAGCAATAAAATGAGCCATTTTCTAAAATCTATCAACCACCACAAACACAGAATCACTCCCCTTCTTAGACCTTGGTAATCCTAAAACAAAATCCATAGAAATGTCTACCCATGGTTCACTAGGAACGGGAAGTAGAGTATACAATCCATGTGGTTGTGTCTTAGACTTAGCTTTCCTACAAGTCACACATCTCTCACAAATATTCTCAACATCATGCTTCATATGTGGCCAATAAAAATGTTCATGCAAAGTATCATAAGTTTTAGCCACACCAAAATGTCCCATCAAACGACCCTCATGTGATTCCCTAACAAGTAACTCACGTATGGACGATTTAGGCACACACAATTTATCTTCCTTAAACAGATACCCATCATGCACGAAAAATTTATCTTTTGGACCATGCAAACATGACTCATAAATCTCACCAAAATCAAGATCACTAGCATATAACTCCTTCACATACTCAAATCCCAAAAACTTAGAATCTAGAGTAGATAGAAGCACATACCTTCGTGATAGAGCGTCTGCTACCACATTTTCCTTCCCTTGCTTGTACTTTATAATGTAGGGAAAAGTCTCTACAAACGCCACTCACTTGGCATGTCTCTTGTTCAACTTTTTTTGTCCTTTGAGATGCTTCAAAAACTCATGATCCGTATGAATCACAAATTCTTTTGGCCTCAAATAATGCTGCCATGTCTCAAGCACACGAACCAAGACATAGAACTCCTTGTCGTATGTGGGATAATTCAACGCTGCTCCACTTAGCTTCTCACTAAAGTATGCAATTGGTCGTCCACCTTGCATCAAGACACCGCCAATTCCTACACCTGATGCATCACATTCAATTTTAAATGTATTAGAAAAATCAGGCAATACAAGTAAAGGAGCATTAATTAATTTTTGTTTAATAATATCAAAAGACTTCTCTTGCTCCTCACCCCAATGGAATGGAACGTTCTTCTTGATCACTTCAGTCATGGGAGCCGCCAAAGTGCTGAAATCTTTTACAAATCTCCTATAGAAACTTGCAAGACCATGAAAACTTCGAACTTGACCAATAGAAGTAGGCGTTGGCCAATCTCGAATTGCACTTACCTTGTCATCATCAACTTTGACACCTTGAGCACTCACAACAAAGCCAAGAAACACAAGTTCTTTTGTACAAAACACACACTTTTTCAAATTAGCATACAAATGTTCAGCTTTTAGTGTGATTAGCACAATTTTCAAGTGTTCAACATGTTCATTCAAGTTCTTATTATACACCAAAATATCATCAAAATACACCACAACAAATTTTCCAATATAAGCATGCAAAACATGATTCATCAACCTCATAAAAGGGCTAGGTGCATTAGTTAACCCAAATGGCATAACCAACCACTCATATAATCCATACTTAGTTTTAAAAGCAGTTTTCCATTCATCACCTTCTCCCGTCCGAATTTGATGGTAACCACTCTCAAGATCAATTTTACTAAAGATGCTAGAACCATACAATTCATCCAAAATATCATCTAGTCTAGGAATAGGATGCCTATACTTGATGGTAATATTGTTAATGGCTCTACAATCAACACACATTCTCCATGAACCGTCTTTCTTAGGCACTAACAAAACAGGTACAACACAAGGAGACATCGATTCACGCACAAACCCCTTATTGAGAAGTTTGTTTCCTCCGGATTACTCCTATAAGCTGGACGATTTGGCAATGCACTTCCGGGCACAAGATCAATTTGATGCTCAATTCCTCTAAAAGGTGGTAATCCTTGAGGTAGATCCTCCGGAAATAAATCTTCAAATTCCTGCAAGAGAGAAACAACACTGCTCGGAAGATTTTCGGCCATATCACTTGTGTTAAGGAGAATCTCCTTATAGAAAATCAACACAAGTGGAGTATGCACATGTAAAATCTCTCGCAACTCACTCTTTTGGGCCATATTTTTTTTTTATCGGCCTCTTTCCTCTCATTTTTTTTTTCATTTTTTTTTCATTCTTTTTTTCTAAGGTCATCTCACTTTTTTGTTCACTCTTTTTTTTGGTCTCTTCTCTCTTTTTTTTTTTCAAATGATCCTTCAATACTTGTTTTGGAGTCATAGGTAACAACACAACAGACTCTTTTTTCATAGTAAAAGAATAACGATTTTTAAACCCATCATGTGTCACCTTCCTATCAAATTGCCACGGTCTTCCCAACAAAATATGACAAGCTTGCATAGGAACAACATCACACAACACTTCATCCTCATATTTACCAATTGAAAAAGGCACCACAACTTGCCTAGTCACTCTCACTTCAGAACTATCATTAAACCACTGCAATTTATATGGTTGAGGATGCTTTAAAGTAGGCAAACTCAATTTTTCAACAAGCTCACTACTCGCCACATTAGTACAACTACCCCCATCAATGATGACACTACACACTTTGTTTTTCACAAAATATCTAGTATGAAACAAATTTTCCCTTTGATTTTCTTTCTCTTCCTTTTGTTGCACATTCAACACTCTCCTAGTCACCAACAACTCTCCAATCACCGCATCATATCCCTCATCATCGGGATCCTCCAATGCAGGCATACTATCATAATTTTCCTCCTCACTCTCCGACTCAAACTCACCACAAGCATTCATAATCATAATTTTTTTATTTGGACACTGACTAGCAATATGACCAACACCTTGACATCTAAAGCATTTGATATCTCTAGAGTGATTAATAGGAGTTTCAGATTTACCTTGCACTCTTTGCTTTGGTGTTTCTTGCTTGATGTCGATTTTTGATTTGGACACCGGCTTGACATCCTCTCGTTTGCCAACGTTTGGACGCCAAGGAGTAGAAGAACCTCCAACAGTAGAGTTTCGACCCATGCTTCTTCTTCTGAGTTGTTGTTCTACTTTCATGGCAATTTGCACCATCTCCTCAAGATCCATATAGTGTCTAAGCTCCACTTGGTCTTGAATCTCCCTATTTAAACCACATAAGAAACGAGCCATAGTTGCTTCACGATCCTCTTCAATATTAGCCCGGATCATAGTAACCTCCAACTCCTTGAAATAATCCTCTACACTTGTTGGACCTTGCTTCAAATTTTGTAGACGCCTAAACATGTCACGATAGTAGTAATTAGGCACAAATCTCTTCCGCAATATTTGCTTCATCTCCTACCATGTCTCAATAGGACGCTCTCGATTCCTCCTCCTAGAAATAACAAACTGATACCACCAAATAAGAGCATAATCCACAAACTCAACAACCGCCAATTTTATTTTTTTTCGCATCAATGTAGTTGTGGCAGTCAAATATGGACTCCACCCTCATCTCCCACTCTAAGTAAGCCTCCGGATCAGATTTCCCATGGAATGAAGGAATCTTCATCTTAATTCCACTAATATTCTCATCCTCTCGACCTCCGTCGATGTATCTTCCTCTCACAGGTCCCCTTCTATTTTTTTCACCCTCATGATCCCTCCTATTTCTACCCCAATTTTCACCCAAACTCTCTTCATCCTCTCCACCATCATCATCTTCTTCAAATATTTTCTTTTTATTTTTACCATCATCCCTACTAACTTCAAGCCTATCCAACTTCTCATGTATTGGCCCCAAAGCTGCCATCATCATCTTGGTCAATTCATCCATTTGACCTTGAGAAAAATTTTGGCTAGAAGAACTCATTGTACCTACAAGAAAACGTTAGTAATAAAAATTCCTCACACAAATTCTCACTAGTCACTCCAAAGAATTCACTCAACCACTCTTTTTTTTTTTTCACTCAATTTTATGCAGGCTTTTGCTTTATGTAGAAGTTAATCAAACTCTCAAATTTACAACTTGTAGACACTTGAAGATCGACTCTCGAAGACTGAAAAAATAAGATGTAGAAATTTATGAACTTGAATTTCTGACTCGCACCTAAGGATGAACAAGAGCGAAATAATTAATTGACCACAAGCTATCTTACTTCTTCTATATATATATATATATATATATATATATATATATTTTTTTTTTTTTAAGCTTTCGGTCGTTCTATTTTTCTTCTATATATATATATATATTTTTTGCAAAATAACTTGTAGCACAAGACACGAAAACTTGGGCGACAAGATTGACACAAAAACGACTTAAAAATTTGAAATAGAATAGACTCAGATGAAGAACGAAAGATGAAGAGCGAAGAACACGAAGAACGAAAAGATATGAAGATAATATACTTACTTGATTCAAAATCTTGGCTTTGATACCAAATGATATGAATTCTTAATGTATGGAAGGCAAACACGATTATATTAAAATCGTACCCTCAGTCCAATAACAAAATAAATCAAGAAATTTGCCCAATATTGAAAACAAGTAAAATTTTTGGATTATTCACCTCTAGTTTACTTGAAACTAGCAACAAACAATCACGAAGAAAACAATTGATCACAACGGGACCTTCAGAAAACCTGTTTCTGACAACCTACGAGGATAATCAATCGACAAACGCCACAAAGTTGAAGAACTTTGATAAGTTTGATTTTTGGATAAGCAAAAGCTTAATAAAAATTCTAAAGACAATTTTAATTGATCAATATCAAAAAAACTGAATTCTATCTTAATTATGAATTTTTTTGTTGTATTTATAATACAACTACAAATAATAAAAGATATCGCGAAATAATTCAAAAATATATCTAAAGATATGATAATATCTTCCTAAAAGTTTTCTAGTAGGAATAAAAGATTTAATTAAGAAAATAATGCCAAAAATATCAAAAAGTCTCGCACACACACAACACGCCGAACTGTGTGTAAAACTCGGAGGCGCGGGCATCTGTATATGGAAAGCCTCTCTGTTGATTGCTATCGACGAAAACACTTTTGTCAATAAGCACATTTCCAGCCTCTCCTCTCCTCTCCTCTCCAATATGAATATCGTTTTCGTTTAGGTTAACAATTTCATCAGGATCTCATCTTGTTAACCCCAATGCAAACATGTTTTGCTCTGCATCCCCTAGCCACTTTTTTGTACCATATTTTTTGTTAATTTGTACCACATCTTGTATTGTTTTGTACCACATTTTATAACTAGGGACCCCAAAGCAAAACATGTTTGCATTTGGGAATTTTTGAGCAAATTGCCCATATTAAAATTATCTTATTCATCCAGTTTGTTTATAATAGCTAGGAGTTTGAATAAATATAATTTCAACTTTTGAAACACATTTATACCTTAATATGTTTATTTCACTTGTATAATTAATATTTATTCCATTAACGAAACTAGTCAAATCCAAAAGTGAAATAACCAATACATAAATTATTTCTTAGAAATAATAGAAAACATTGCATTATGTTAAGTAGCTATTGATTATTTTATCAAATATAAAAAAAACACAAAACAAATTTTTTTAAAATTTATCATTTAAATCTGGAAAAAAAAGAAAATAAAAAAAATTCTTAAACAAAAATTTCCTTTAAGAATTTTTAAACATCAAAATTTAATTTTATACTCCGAAATTTGATTACCTAAACCATGTATTAATATGAGATCATACTGAGTAAGAAATAAACGAAAATTTTTATAAATCAACATATATATTTAAGAAGAGTGAAGTATTTTTTTCCTTTGAAATTGTTGGTCTTATATAATAGAAATAATATTTTTATAGGTATGCATTTGATTAATAATATAGAATATGTTTAATATGGATGTCCTACTCCATTCAATTCATTAAAAATATAAAAAAATATTTTTCATTGTAAATATAAATCGGACTGATCCATCTCAAAAATCACAAAAGACCTAGAAGAAATGTACTTTAAATCCCTAGACCCAAATTCAAGTTTGTGATCAGTTCGTATCAGAAAAAAAATGGTTGTTTACAATCCATGTTCCACAAAAAAAAATTATGTACTTCCTGGGCCCACTTGATTTTTTTTTGGATGAAAGTCGATACAAAACATTGAAAATATGATATAAATACATGATAGTACTACTGTATGATTTTTTAGTACTCAAACATGTAAAAAAATATTGATATTAATGACATATCTATCTTCTTTATTTGAAAATCGGTACAAAACATTGAAAATATAATACTAATATATGATATTTGAGTACCAAATGTGTTACAAATATATGATTTTTGAGTACTTAAATATATGTTGCAAGTGTTGATATTAATAAAGATGAACGGACTTTATACTTAAAATCTTACCTTTTGTACTCGATCTAAACCACTTAGTGCTCGAATATCATATTAGTACCATATTTTCAATATTTTATACCAAATTTAACCCTGAAAAGACATGTAGGTCCAGGGAGTGCAGAAAATTTTTTGTGTAGATCAGCGAGTTTAAACTCATATTTTTTTCTGACAGGAACTAAAAACTAGTTTGACCTTGAGTTTAGGGATTTAAAGTAAATTACCCAAATACATGTCCAATATCATATTATCAAAGCGACTTATCTTTCTTGGTTTACTTTTGGGGTGGACTTGCTTGCTTTTTAAAAAAAAATAAAAAAAGTGGATAACTTGATCGAGACGAAATGCTCTGCTCTATTTATTACTCTAAACTATATTATATTTTTCTCAAGTAAGTTTCTGTAAGGATTGGTTTGAGTGTAAAGGAGGGGAGAGTGAATACACCTAAAAAATTGTTTAGTGAGTGTCGGTTAGAATTCAATCGGATTAGTGACTGAATTCTTGGCTTATCTTTGTGTTTATGCAAATTGACAAATAAATAAGAAGTGCAGAAATATGCCAAAGTGCAGTTATGAACACCGATTTGGAATGTATGCAAAACTGATAAAGTAAAGTAAACTGATGAAAGGATACAAGGAGATGTTTTTGGATGTTCGGAGATTTCAATGACTCTTACGTCATCTTTTCTTCCTCCTCGGAAGGATAACACTAGAAGACTTTGAATTTTACAATCAACTTGCAAAATTCCACTCCAAGACTAGGACTTATACACTAATGCTTATCTTACAACTCCTAGTTACAACACAAAATCAGTCCTCGACTGAGTGAAATATAAGTGTGATACAGCTCAATTTCAAGAGCACAAAAATGATCCTTAAATGATCAGAATAAAGAACTTATGAAAGTGTGCTTCGAGTTTCTTGATCAGTTTATTTTGTGAATATTTGAAAGCTTGCATATAATGTGATATTGTTCTATTGCCGAGAGATCTTGCTCAACTGATCGAGATGCCTATTTATAGGCTTGAGTGCCAATGGTAATAAATTTGAAAGTCATCGAAAAAATTGAATTATTCTCGTTGCACTGTTCTGCCAATTCAGCATTATTCTGCACAGAGGTACAATATGGGATCGCGGCGTCTTGTTCAGAGATGTCAGTGTTAGTGTACGGAAAACTTTATCCGTTGAGGTAAACTGAATGATATTCTGAATATTCCCTGAGAGTTGATTTAGTGATCTTCAATTTAATAGATATGTGGCAGATAGGTAAACTGATGGAGATCAACTGATCTCATTCTTATCGGGTAAACTAAAGTGTCACATCAACTGAATGAGCGAGCAGTTATTTCCAAGTTCTTGTGCGATCAGTTTAGTTCAGTTTATCTTGTTTGATATCTCTAATGCCGAAACTTAAAATCACCAACAATTTCCCCCTTTTTTGTGTTTGACAAAACTTAGATTTATCATCATTTGTCGTTGGTTTAGATTGTTCTTGAAAACGCAAAGATAAGTAAACTGACAAAATTAATTCAATTTGAAACTGAACTAATTTCCCACTTTTTGAGAAACACAAACTGAGAAAGTGCGATCAAAATATTGGTGTCTCAACAAGATAGATCAGCAAATAAGTGCAGATAAAATAGTCTGTGCTAAGAATCTATCTTTGACTTGGATGTCGTCGTTGAGAGCTGTGAGTGCAACTGGAGAAGGGATTTCCACTTGACTGACCCTGATAGCCAGCTCTTGATTGATCAGATGCGAGATGATAAACAACTTGTATTGTAAGATCATCAATTGACGCGGTCTGATTTGTGATGCCTTGAAAGTTTGTGACTAGTGAATCTTTCAGAGAGTGCATCTCTTTGGAGAGATTATCAAATTTGGCATCTAGTGAAGAGTGAGATTTTCGTAGTTGAGTCAAAGAGGTGTCTACCGGTTTGAACTTGGTGAATGATTGATTCATCAAAGTGAATTATTTCTGAAGCACGACTATTTCTTTTGTCATGGATGATCTGATAATAGAGATGTGATCCTCAGTTTTATGTTGAGAACTTTTTTATCTCTTGAAGATCGTTGGAAAGAGACATCAAAGTGGCTTCCATTTCGAAGAGAACAATATTCAGATCATCATCCATCTCGTGATCAGTTGATCTAACTGTCACGGATTCTTGAACAGGCTCAATGATCTCATCAATAATCATTGATGGTCTTTCTTGGCAGAGGAATTGTAAAAAAATCGGTCCATTGAGATTTTTTCACAAATAGATCATCTTTGTTATTCTCATAGTCTTGCCCAACAGTGTTAACTTTGTCTTGGCCTTTATGTGATGCCGATGAGGCTACTGCTGTAGAGTGAGAGGCAATTGGTACAAACTGATGCAATGTTTCTACCTCAAAGGATTCATCAGTTTTGGTGCTGTCAATTGGACTCATAGACTGAGTAGGTGATGAAACACTTTCAAACTGATATTCTGGTGGATTGAAGAAAAATGGAGGAATGAAGACAGTCTCTGGCTTGACTAGTGGAGGTTGATTGCCAGAAAGTGTTCCTCAACATTTTCTTTTCCGAGTTGAGCATCATAGAGACTGTTATCTTTTATAGTGTCCTCAACATTTTCTTTTCCGAGTTGAGCATCATAGAGACTGTTATCTTTTATAGTGGATTCAAACTGAAGATTCATTTTGTCATTGCCTGAATGCTCCAAAATTTCTTCTGTCACAGTGTGTCATGTCAAGCTTTGATGTATTTAGAGTTGACTCATTAGTGTTTTCCTCTTTTTCCTCAAATTTTTCTTCAAGATGAACTACTGATTCAATGTGAGTGACTACCTGGTCCACTGTTTCATCCAAGTTCATCTGTGTTAGTTCTGGCAACGTTAAGTCATTTTCTTGATGGAAGTGAACTGGAGTTAATTGATTCTCCGAGTGGTCAACTTATGATTTATCCATGTTTTGATCAGTTTCTTTTTCAACTTCTTCAAAAACTTGATCAATAGTGTGTTATGAGGATTCAGTGGGTTGTGGAACGAATTTAATGTTCTTGGATCCAGACTTGGATTTGGACTTGCGGGTCAAAAAATTGTAAGCTTCAGGAATGATAAGTTTTTTATCCTCTTCCCAAAATCTAACTCTCCGTTGAAGTGAAGACAGACTAATATCCAATTGAATGAAGACAGTTCTGTCTTCATATTCAGTCTTTTCAGTTGCATCATAGTTCTTTTGAAGCTCACCAAGAATTTGTGTCAACTTTTTGATCCTCATTAGGTCAAAGAAATATTACCGTTCGTAACACTGATTCTTCATAATATATGTAGTTTTTTAATTCTCCTTTCTTCATCAACTACTTAGCCAAAATGGACGTTTGGTAATTGTATCAATCATCAAATACTGTATCAGTTGTGTTCTCAGCATATTCCATAACATCATCCACAGTTAGATCAATTTGAAGTTTGATGGAATTTGATGGTGTGTCAGTATCAGATGAGGAGGCAACAGTTGTTCTATCTTTTCCAACCAATAGATCAAGACTTGAGTGAGTGTACTCAACAATATGTTGTGTAGAGATCGGATGATCCGAAGTATAGTCGCCAAGTGTCCTAGATTATGTGACGTCACCGATGACGTATTTTTGAGATCGGACGATCCGAAGTCCAGTTCGGATCATCCAGAGTGCTGGCAAGGATAGATGTCGAACATGCAAGTTCAGACGATCCAAAGAGAGAGTTCGGACCATCCGAACTCCGTCTATATAGAGGGTCCGAGAGCCTCATTTCTTGCACCTTCCAAACTTCTTTCTCTCTCCTTTTATGGGGTATTTTAGGTGTTTTAATCACCTAAGTAGGTCCGAGATTTGGCAGAATCGTCTCCGGAGTAGTTCAAAGTTGTGCCCAAGTAGTGGGACAATCGCCATCAATGGGCTGACGAAGGATGTAGGTATGATCCGAGATCCCTAAAATTATTAGAGAGTATGTAATAGCTTAGTTAAGGATTTTAGATAATAATTAATAATGCATGGGTATTCTGCATTGTAGTGATTGGACTATAGATGCGAGACATCAAAGAGTATATTATTGAAGGTACGTAAGTACTGACTGAGATTGTCAGCGGGTATGCATGTTTATGTGTTATATTAATGTGTCATGATTGCATGTTATTGTTTTGAGATATTATGCTGCATGTGCATATCATATTGAGACTGTGTTTCTTTGAGATGAGCCAGTGCAGGGTCGCTCAGCCCTTGTTATGGCATTGTGACACTGAGGGTCCTGCCGACCGATGAGTTGCGCCGACTCTAGTTATCCATGGACATTCTAGATCCATTTCTAGTAGAAGTGAGTGGTTGAACCCAGTGGTTTGATTCCCCGAGGTTACAGCTCATGTCCTAGGCGCCAGTTTGAGCAGTTTGGATTTATATATCCCAGATATGGATACCCAGACATTGTATTTTTGCATGCATCATATTTTTATGTTTACCCGTACTAGCGTGCTGAGCTTTAATGCTCACGTCCATTATTTATGTTTTGTCTGGACACCCCATTAGACGGGGCAGTTGCATGTGTTTCACCAGGACTTGAGATAGGTGGTGACCTGGCAGGGATACGGGGTGAGCAGCTGGGAGATTTTTATTCGATTGGGTTGTATATTGTTTTAAGGATTTTTCATCGGTTGTATTTTGTCGGGTTGATTAAGTTGTAATGTTTTTTAAGTTTCCGCAACATATCTCTTATTATGGTTTCATTGCATGCTTATTTAAGCTTTAATCTATGATTAGTAATGGATTCGGGTAAGGGTTGCTACATGATGTGGATCAGAGGAATTGATTCTTAGTTCTTGTGATTTTTGTTTGAAACTGAGGTAGATTTTTATGAACACATAAGTGATTTAGGAAAATTTAGAATCAATTGAGCCTTTTTAGCCACTATATAATCGTGAAAGTATAAATCAAATTGAGTAGCTAAAAAAAGTTCAAAGAAAAAATTTAATGACGGAGAAAGTAAGGTGAGGGGAGACCTTAAAAAAAAAGTGGATTGAAATTATAATCCAAATACAAGGATAAAGATGGAGAATGTATGGAGTAGAAGGAAGCCAAGATCAATATTTGGCAGTGCAAATAATAATATTTTTAGCTACTCATTCTACCCAATGTGATAAAATCCAATCCCTTTGCTTGAATCCTGAGTTTTTGATTGACATTGCTATATTATTAGATACATATATATACTTGAAAATCAAGAAGGATGAATAATCATCAATAATTTTCTGCAAACTTGCTTTCTAAGTTCTCGACCATTCGAACAGATTAATATAAAAAATTTCAAACTTCAAGCACTCCCATACTGAGATACCAAAATAAATTTGTGATCAAACAGTGCTAAACTTAAAACGTTCAAAGCTCTATCATCTTAAGTCTTATTTGTTGTTGTAACTCCATCAGAAAGGGTTCTGATTAGAAAAAGTTTCTTTAGGCTAAGTTTCTAAGATTTTTAATTTATAGTCGATTGAATCGGGTTTGTACAAGGAGTTGTATAAATCAAAGTTTTCTAGTGAAAATCTTTTTTGAAATAGAAAAGGGGGAGTGTTGGGGTGCAATAATTGTCTCTGATGGGTAGTGAGATCGAATCATGGCGCTTGGGTTGCTTTGCGGTTTATAAGATTTAAGTTGCATCATTATCATTAGTTATAGCTTTTGGTAAAGCGGTCAGCGCTCAGTCTTACAATTGGTATCAGAGCCAAGGTCATGGGTTCGATTCCCATTGATTGAAAGGATTTCAATTATTAGGAGAAAGATTTTGGGGTGTAATAATTGTCTCTGCTGGATAGAGCGATCGAACCATGG
Source organism: Henckelia pumila (assembly GCF_033568475.1). Lineage (NCBI taxonomy): Eukaryota > Viridiplantae > Streptophyta > Magnoliopsida > Lamiales > Gesneriaceae > Henckelia > Henckelia pumila. The sequence continues at coordinate 88,429,488 of NC_133122.1, forward strand.
CGCTTGGGTTGCTGTGTGGTTTAAAATATTTAAGTTGTGCTATTACCACTAGTTGTAGTTTTTAGAAAGCGACAAGCTCTCGGCCTATGGAGAGGCGTAACCTTCAAACTTCCATAAAAATCTCAATGCTTTTTATTTTATTACATTTTCTGTCTTCTCATAAAAATCATCTCAAATTTTAATTGCATGAGTTCTCGTGTGTGTGTGTGTGTATGTGTGTGTGTGTGTGTGTGTGTGTTCTGCCAATCTCATCTAACCAGCCCAACACTCATATTGAATTATGCAACTAGTGATTTTCAAATATTCATTAATTTTGCACTCAATTTTCAAACCACAATCTACCACGTTCGAGTTCTACTCACACAGATTAAAAGGACTTTTTCGGTTATCAAAGGGTTCAAAATATACAAGAAATCAAGTCACCCAAGAATAAACCAATGCAATGAGACGTGTACGTGAAAATTGATCAGATTATAATAATTAATAGTGTTTCTCGAGTATCCATAAGCTTAAATCTCGTAACCCTTCCCCATTAGTATATTAGACAAATATGACCTGGTCAATAGGACTTCTAAGCTTATGACATAAGGTCTGGCTCATGCCTACAAGCGAAGGGTAAGGATTCAAGGAAGGGAGTAAGTCGGTGGTTGATTTTTTGCACACTCCCTTTTGATTTTCATCTCCTCTTCACCCAAATCATCATTTTCTATTTTCTCTTTTCTTTTTTTATATTTCCTTCTTATATATATATATATATATATATATATATATATATATATATATGTGTGTGTGTGTGTGTGTGTGTGTGTGTCTAGGGAGGATTTATACAATTTAACACTTGAATTCTTACTCCCTTAAAGGTAGAAAATAGTCTATAAGCCAAATATTAGGTGGTCGGTATGGGATTTCAAAAAAATATCGAATTGTTCAATCACACTTTATCAGGTGTTCCATTCATTTTTATTTAGATCAAAGGAGGTGACTAGAGATAAAATGATGTTATTTGGTGGCTCGGAAGACTCAAACGGATCAAAAATCGCCTACATCATTCCTAAGTCACATATTGTCCGTATTTTACCTCGAATGGTGGTAAATAAAGTTCTAGATTACTTCTCAATTCACAAGTAAATCCTACATACTAATCATGGTGCTCAATTATGTCTCATGCATATATAAAAAAAATTTGTAAGGTCTAGATTACTTCTCAATTCACAATTAAATTCTACATACTAATCACGGTGCTCAATTATGTCTCATGCATATATAAAAAAAAATTGTGAATGGATATCAATAAATTTCAAGAATATCCATTTTTTTGAAATAAGCTCAAAGGGCAGCAATTGATTATAATAATAAATGAAAATAAGCCCAAAAAATTTCAATAAATGCCTAAATTATATCCGTGCTCACAAAAATCTACCTCGGTATCAAGTGAAAATCACAAGAGTTTGAAATTTATTCATCTAATCCACATCACATGGTATACATAATTATTCTCTAGGTATCAGAGGTATCGATGTCTTTAACAGTGCATGCGTGAATTTTAGTGAGAACTCAAGATAAGACATGGCGACTATCAATTCTATTCTCAATGGAGATTCTAGTTCCAGGCAATCATTCTAAAAAATTATCATCACATGCCAACACTTTTACAACTACATGATAAATGCATATTGTTAATTTTTTATTATATTTTTTTTGTTTCAAATTACTTGACTAAAATGTAGGAGAAACAGAAGAGCTAACCGACTAAAACAAGCAGGGCATAAACAAACCCACCCCCCACCCACCCAAAAAAAGTATATGTTCATTGTCTCCAATGCACCGTAATAAAGAAATAAAAAAATCGGTACACGTACCTCGGGCATCGAGTTTCAGGACTTGGTGCCATCATCATCCGTCATTGCATCCTCTTCATTGTAGTAACCCACTATTTCTAGTAATTATAAGGACTAAGAATGTTTAGAATGGTTAAAACATGATTAAGAAAATCTCAGATAAGATTATTAAGTAGAAAATCGAATTCAGGACATTCGAAAATGGTCTGGAGGATTCCAAGTGTTCAAGGAGTTCGGAAGGTCCGAACTTGAGCTAGGAATAGTTTGGTGGTTCCGATATCGTTGGAAGCAAGATTTGAGTTCGGTAGCTCCGAGCAGTTCAGAAGCTCTAATCCTGAATTTGAAAGATCCGAACATTTCCCAGACGGATATGGGCTTTCTGATTGGTGACTTGACTTGATTTGACAAGGTTGAGTTCGGAAACTCTGAACCCCTAGTTTGTCAGGTCCGAACGTTGTCGGCAACCGCGTTATCCAATCAAAGGACACTCGTTCGGTTGAGGAAGTTTAGAAGGAAGATAGGAAGTTCTTAAGTGCATTCAGAAGGTCCTAACAGGAGATCGGATGTTCCGATTGTGGCCTATATATAGGGGCCGAGATCTCATTCTTCCTTGCTCATTTCCCTCTTCTCTCTCCGATTGCGCCTATGTTTTGAGACCATCGCCATCAAAGGTCTAACGAAGAATAAAGGTAGATTTCTAGACTCTTATTAGGTTCGAGTAGCTATTAGTCTAGTTAAAGCTTTTAGTAAGCAATAAGTGATATAGTGATTATCTGCTTATAGGCTTAGACTTGAGTACCAAGTGGCTAGGTTGCTTGAGTTTCTTGATTTAAGATACGGACATACTATCCGAGATACTCTGGTTGACTATGCATGTTCTATATTTGCATGACTATATAACATTGTTATATGTGCATTGAATTATTCCATGGATATTACTGCTACATGCATTATCACGTTGAGCTTATACCTTGATATTACCAGTAGAGAGTTCGCTCATCCCCCATGATATTTTGTGGATGTATTCCATGGTTTTGGGTCCTGTTATGTCCATGGTTTATGGTATGGGAGCCACCTCTTGATGCGATGACCCAGCGTACTACATATCATGGCGTCTTTAGACTGAGAGGTGATTCTAACAGTGATAGGTTTCTGGTACTCATTCATTTTCATTTGCATTCATAGAATGTGTGTACTCGCACCTTCGTGTTGAGTTTTGTATCGCTCAATTCCATGTATTTCTCCTTGGACACCCCATTCGAGGGGACAATTGCAGGTTTCCCAGGTTCCGGACCAGTGTCTAGTTGGCGACCATGGAGTTTTGGACTCAGTTGGTGCCAGCAGAGCTAGTTAGGATTGACCCTCTTGTGCTTTGGGTTTTTTATTGAGTTGTATATTATATCTGGTTCCAGTTGTTTTCCGGTTGTATTCTGCTGAGTTAGTTTTTTATTTAAGTTTCCGAAATTATCTTTGATTTTTTTTAAGTTTTAATTGCATGCTTAATTTTCTTTTAGTAGGTGGTAATTCCGGATTGGGTCACTACACTCACCCTCTTCCTCTTTATCTTCCTGTATCGGCTGATGTGACCAAGCTCGTGGTATGGGGAAAGGCATATCTTAGGAGCTGGAGCTAGGAAATCTCTAGACGAGCGCAGTCATGAAACCATGCATGTAAGTCATTTGCTCCCTAATCATTCTCCACTGGGTCATCATGCACCTCTTCAAGTCATCCAATCTCTCATGAGTTGTTTTACCCCTCCAAGCTCAGATATATGGCACCACTGGTTGTTGAGGCTACTGTTACCCACTTCTCGAGGCATTTCCACCTCTAATAGTACTCTGTCTTTGCTACTCTTCCATGGGTAATGGCAGGAGTAACTTAATTGGAGTCTTTGTGGGTATAATCTGTTCACTATCGTCGTTCCAAGTTACCCCGCATGATGGCATAAATCTGTAATCAATGAAGAATGGAGCATGCTTATGGTTGAACCTTTCCGTCAACCATTAAGATTGATTCTTGGATCACACGGCCTTCATCGATAATTTTCTTCATGATAATGCAATACACAAGGCCTCCCCTTGCCTTTGTCACATCCGATGTGTGTCCAACAGCAACATCCTCGAATCTAAAAACATGCTAGTTATTTGCCTGTCTTTTAAGAAACCTTGCCAAGAATGTCACTAGTGCCCCTCGATTATTGAGTTTTCATTGTGTCCCAGGCCGCAGAGGTATTGATAATGACATCATAGGGGTATGGCTCGCCCTTGAACGCATTGTACTCATCATGATCAAAATATGGCATGTCATATATTTCATTGATAGTATTGCTATCGAATGTGACCATCTGTCCCCTAACCATGATACATACCCTTCATGCTTAACCTTGAGGTTAGCATAGAATTCCCGGACTAAAGACACCATGACATCCGGAGGTGGTTTCACAAATATCCATCCCACCCCTCAACCCAAACCTCTATCGTTGGCATGGATCAATGTTAGCGCATCAGGGTCGGTCATGTCCATGACACGCTCCCTATGCATATTATTTTCAAGCAAGATGGTGTAATTTTCAGTGGCTTGGGAGTCCCAAAAACGCCTTCTATCAAAGTTTGAAGATGAAGACGCAACATCATACTTCATTTTATTTTTAAGATACACCCCTAACTCAACACAATAACAATGCCAACCAAGACTTCCAATACACAAAATCACCAACTCAACGCAAAAAAAATTATCAAACGCTTGATAGGCACCAATCTCAACACCACAATTTCCAACTCATATGCTAAGATCAAAGCTTTTCAAGCCAAACTTGTAACCTTGTAGTGTAACTACAAAGATATTCCCCAAATCTCAATCTAATCCATGGTTGTGACTCCTTCACTTCGAAGTCCCAAAGAGAAAACCCAATTCTTTTGTGATTTAGGGTTTGATTTCAAAGGGGAGATGTTAATGGGTTATGGGTGAAGATTTGAAAATTTTTTGGGGTGGTTTCCCTGGTAGAGAAGTATAGGGAGCGCAAATATATGGTGTGTTTCCAAAAAAATGAGAGGGAGCCATGGTGCTAGGGTCAAGAAGTGAATGTATTTGGGATTTTTTTTATACACGTAGACTTAGCACTGCGGTGCTGAAAATTGGCCTTGCAGCGCTAAGCCTTTGGCTCTTGATTTTTAATTTAGTGTTGTGGCTCTGGTTCTAGCGATATGGTGCTATGGCTTCGTGATTTATGTAGGTGCTGAGCCGCTAGTTTCTAGCACTGCAGCGCTACTTCATAGGCTTTTAGTATTTGGTAGCACTGAAGCGCTGGATTTTAGTGTTGCGGCGCTAAAACTTCAAAATTTTGTGATCAATTGAGCCCGAGCTAGCCTCTAATAAACACTTTATTGCCTTTTTCCTTAAGTTCTTATGCAACATATTTTCACCTATAAAATCATAACCATAATCAATGTCTAATCTCCACATGTCCAATTAAATAAATTTTAATCAAGAACTAAAATAATATAAATTTAATCAATTGAATCAATAAACCAATAAAGGATATTGTTTTGGGGTGCCTCTCAAAAAGTGTTTAGTTTAAAGGCATCAGCCTGACTAGCACCAATTCTTAGTTCGGCTTGCTTAGTGGAATGTTATCTACATTCCTTACTTCATTACCATAGTAGTGCTTGACTGGTTGCCCATTCAACTTGAATGTCTGTCCATCACTGCATTTCAGCTCTATTTCCCCATGAGGATACACTGTCTCTACTTTGAAAATGGTCTTGACCAACACGACTTCAACTTACACGGGAACAATTTTTAAACGATAATTGAATAATTAACTTGATGTCCCGATTCGAATTCCTTCGCAAGATTACTTTGTAATGCCACTTCTTTGTTAATTCCTTGTAGATCTTGGCATTATCATATGCATCGTTCCGAAATTCTTCCATCTCATTTAGCTGGAGCAATCTCTGTGTTCCAGCTTCCTTCATGTAAAAATTTAGCTTTTTGATAGCCCAAAAAGCTCGATGCTCTAGTTCAAGTGGCAAGTGACAAGCTTTCCCATAGAACAACCTATAGGGCGACATCCCTATAGGTGTCTTGAATGCAGTCAGGTACAATCACAATGCATCGTCTAGCTTGATCGCCCAATCCTTCTAGTTAGTTTTCACTGTCTTCTCAAGATTTGTTTGTTCTCCCAATTAGATATTTCAGCTTGTCCATTTGATTGTTAATGATAGGCTAGTGTCACTGAAATGACCCTAACTACTAGACTAAAAATAATTTAAATGAAAATTTACGGATTTTTAAAAAATTTTGCCATGAATTGTTTGCAAAGCAAACAAGCCATCTTAACCCAGTCAACAATTCAAATAAGGAAAGAAAAACTGACTTAAAAACTCAAGTGCGCTAATCATAAACATGCAATCCTAGTAACCACCTCCCGGTTACAGCATAAAGTAAACTAAGGCATTTAAAAGTTCGCAATAATCATAAACATGCATAGGTGTAGACATACTACAAATTCATCAACTGTAGCACAGGGAATGCACATCCTGGCTATAAATACTGAAAGTACTCAAATAACTCTTCATTATTACATAACAGAGTAATGTGCGGAAAAACGTAAACATAAAGAAGCAACGGTCACTGGGCCTTGCACCGCCGATGGCCTCATCCCAGTAGATCATGCCCCTCCATCTCAACAACAGTCTCCTCACCTGCAAACATTCAAGCATAGTGAGTCGAAAGACTCAACAAGTATAAACAGTGTAATAACAAGGGTTTAAAATACGTGATGCAATAGCTCAACTTTAACTGTAATATGCATGAAACTAGAAGGTATAGAAAGCATGCACTGATGAACTCACGCTATAAAAGGCTTTCAACTTTCTTAACATCAACCTCATACTTTACTTAACCTCATGCATGACTGACTGACATCAACGTAAGACGAGTCAACTGAAATAATGAAACTTTAACTTTTAAACTTTTCTTTTTCTTTTCTTTTTCCTCATAGAAATCAGTTCCTTGATTTGTGACCCTCTGTTTCGATCATGATCATGGCTGCAGTGCACTATGCCGGCAAGACGACGAGATTTCTTCCGACGAACTTAACCCCTCTGTGGCAAAGAGACCGAGATAACTCCCGATCCCTCATTGCCCCTCTGTGGCAAGGAGACCGAGATTACTCCCGATCCCACATTGCTCTCTGTGGCAAGGATAAACAAGATGTCTCTTGCTCCCTACCTAAACCTCTATAACCTCTTGGTGAGTAGACCGAGGCATCCCCCGGCCTAGCAACACCCCTCTTTGTCACAAACAAATCACTTCATTCAAAAACATTTACTTTCTTTTCCTTTTCATTCATTAAGACTCGACTCACACCTCTTTATAGCATGCAAAACAAGAAAACTTCCTTTCACTTTATGAAACTCAAGAACATGTCATATGCACACGAATCGGCAACCTTTAAGACATGAGACTCAACTCAAAAATGTGGGTGTAAGGTGGATAAGTGGCTGCCCCTAAGACAAAAGAAACACTTCACTCAACAATTTCCCTCAAACTTGACTTAGCCCGAGCAAGAGAACCGTAAGACCCTAAACTTTGTCATGCCTTAACCAAAACCCGTCCCGCTTGAACCGACACTTAACAAACACTTCAAATTACCCCTAGGAATAGGTGGTAACATCAAATGATCAAACGAGCTAATTGACAAGACAAGAAAATTGGACAGCCCCTTTTTACAAAGAAAAATCTGCACCTACACCTCCAACTTAAAAGACTCATAACTTGGTCCAAACTTATCCGAAATAAACCCATTTTATACCGACACGACCACAACATCATGAAATTTACTATGGTACAGCCCTAACACTGCCCATACCTCAGCCAAGACCTGCCCTGCCCCGTGAACAGTACTGCTTTGCACACTCAACAACACCCAACTTACCTCTAACTCAAAAATTCAACCCCATAACCCTCTTTCCTCAACTTTTCTCCATACCAAACATCAATACACCTCAAATAACATCACTTAGGACTTTTTCCAAGCACTTGGACAACACCCAACCACACTTTCACCTCACATTTCGAAAACTTCAAATTTTAAGCATCAAAAGCCTCAAAATATTGGGTAATCAATCAAGACTCATGCAAATCAATTAAATGTCTCAACATAATTTCAATTCCAGCCCTTACACATGCAAAACTTCAAAATTTAGGGCACCTCACTTCTGAATTTTCGAAATTATGCAAACCCAATCATAAAAATCCATGCCATAGCTTCTAAATTCATCATTTAATCACATAAACACAACTCAAATGCAATACTTAAAAAAAAACAGCCATACCTCCACTAAATCATGCAAAAACCAAACCCTACATACATATACATCATGCATTTTGAAATTTTGCAAAAGAAACTTAAGGGTGGGGATAGATATTGCTTGAATGAAAGCCCAAGAACAATTTATACTTGCCTCTACCAAATATCAACCAAAAACCGAAATAAAAGAGGGAAGGGGAGCTGAAACTTCAAGCTAAGCTCCTTGGGAAGCTTCTCCCGCGAGGTAGGCGGCGGTGGACGGTGGCGTCGGCGGCTAGAGGTGGAAGAGAGGGGCGGCCATGAGAGAAATCCAACAAGGGGAAGGGGGCGGCTCTTGTGTTTAAAATGGGGGCTAGGGTTTCTATTGTGTTGTGTACAAGATATATATATATATATATAAGAGTGTAGTGTTTTGTGTGTGTGTGTATGTATCTTGTACTATAAAGGTGCTAAAAGACTTGTAAAAGTACTTTTGTACTATCACAACTTTTTACCTCAAAACTTTTGCACCTTTAAAAACTTCTAAGTTGAAAACTTTAACTCTAAACATTTTAATTGAAATTACACTAGCCCGGATTTAATAAAATCCTATTCTATGAAAAGTTTAGGAAATAATCCAAGAAAATGATAAAATTGCTTTTTGACCCCTTAAAAGTTCAAAATTCACATTTTTGGCCAAAATCCCCTTTTTCCTCTAACTTAAAATCTTAAAAAAATGAAAGTCTTGAAAATATACCACCGAAGCCCACCAGCGTCACCTTCCGGGATAGAAACTCACTAACTAAATAATTCAAGGCATTTAATTCAAATAAGTCAAGCAATGCTATCTTTAACTGAAACTTAAACAATTAACTTCAAGAAATTAAAAATATAAATACTGAAAATAATTTTTAGGCATGATATTCAAATTTTAAAAGTTATTGGTGTTACAATTCCTCCCTCCCTAATAAGGAATTTTGTCCTCGAAATTAAAACTCACCAAAAAGCTCCGGATAGCGATCTCTGAAATCTGCTTCTGCTTCCCAAGTGGCCTCTTCATCCGAATGGTTCTGCCATCTTACCTTGATCATTGGAATTGACTTGTTACGGAGTCTTCTCTCCTGTCTATCCAAAATCCGGATGGGCGTCTCCTCATAGGACAGGTGAGGAGATAGTTGAAGCGGTTCCGAACTGAGCACATGGGATGGGTTCGAGATGTACTTCCTCAACATCGACACATGGAAGACACTATGGATCTTATCAAGGTTAGGCGGCAGGGCCACTCTATAAGCCAGTGCCCCTACCCTATCCAAAATCTCGAAGGGTCCTATAAACCTCGGTGCCAACTTTCCTTTCTTCCCAAACCTCAAAACTCCCTTCAGCGGCGCTACACGGATGAATACATGATCACCCACAGAAAACTCCAAATCTCTCCTCCTGTGATCTGCGTAGCTCTTCTGCCTACTCTGGGCAGTCCTCATCCTATCACGGATCTTAGCTACTACCTCGGTGGTCAACTGAACAATCTCCGGACCAAAGTCTGATCTCTCACCTATCTCATCCCACAACACTGGAGATCTACACTTCCTCCCATAAAGTGCCTCGTAGGGAGCCATGCCAATAGTGGACTGAAAACTGTTATTATACGCGAATTCCACTAGTGGTAGTCTCGACTCCCAACTACCTTGAAAATCAATAGCACATGCCCTCAAAAGATCCTCCAAAATCTGAATCACCCTCTCTAACTGGCCATCAGTCTGCGGGTGGAAGGCGGTGCTAAAAAGTAGCTTCGTACCCAATGCGGAATGAAGACTCTTCCAAAAAGACGAAGTAAACCGTGGATCTCTATCAGACACTATGGAGACTGGAATACCATGTAGTCTGACTATCTCCCGGATATACAACTCCGCAAACTGAGTCATCGTGAAAGTCATCTTCACCGGTAAAAAGTGCGCCGACTTAGTGAGACGGTCTACAATAACCCAAATAGCATTCGAACCTCTCACTGTCCTCGGCAATCCCACAACGAAGTCCATGGTGATATTCTTCCATTTCCACTCCGGAATAGGGAGAGGCTTAAGCAATCCGGCAGGTCTCTGATGCTCCGCCTTGACCTGCTGGCATGTCAGACACTCGGACACAAAATGAGCAATGTCACACTTCATGCCTGGCCACCAATAAAGCTGCTAAAGATCCCGATACATCTTTGTACTACCGGGGTGGATTGAGTACGACGATGTATGTGCCTCTGCCATGATAGTAACTCGCAGAGAATCACCTGCGGGAACCCAAAATCTACCTCTGTACCTCACAATCCCATCTACCACAACATACAAACCGCTGCCTTTCTCCTCATCTCTCTGTCTCCACTTCCTGATCTGCTCATCAACTGACTGCGCTGCATGGATACGATCAAAAAGTGTAGTCTGCACACTTAGTGAAGACAATCTGGGAGCTCTACCACTTGCATAAAACTCTAGACCATACCTCTGAATCTCAACCTGCAACGGTCTAGACACTGACAAGGAGGTAATCACTGCAGTCTTCCTGCTCAAAGCATCTGCAACCACATTAGCTTTACCAGGGTGGTAGCTAATATTGCAGTCATAGTCCTTCACCAACTCTAACCACCTACGCTGCCTCATATTCAACTCCTTCTGGGTGAAGAAGTACTTGAGGCTTTTGTGGTCTGTGAAGATCTGACTCTTCTCTCCGTAAAGATAGTGTCTCCAAATCTTAAGAGCAAACACTACCGCTGCCAACTCTAAGTCATGAGTAGGGTAGTTCTTCTCATGCTCCTTCAATTGCCTAGAAGCATAGGCAATAACTCTGTCTCGCTGCATCAGAACTGCTCCCAATCCCAACTTGGAAGCATCAGTATACACCACAAAATCACCTTGCCCGGATGGCATGGTCAACACTGGCGCTGTCGTAAGAGCTTCCTTCAAAGTATCAAAGCTCTTTTGAAACTCGGCACTCCAAACAAACTTGGCGTTCTTATTAGTCAACGCTGTCATAGGCACAGCAATGGAGGAAAAACCCTTGATAAATTTTCGGTAATATCCGGCTAATCCAAGAAAATTGCGAATCTCAGACACGCTCCTCGGTATAGACCACTCCTTCACTGCTTGAACCTTTGAAGGGTCTACTTCCACACCGCTCTTAGAAATAATATGACCCAAGAAAGCAACTTTCTCCAACCAGAATTCACACTTATCAAACTTGGCCAACAACTTGTGCTCTCGAAGCACCTCAAGAACGGTCCTCAAATGATGTTCATGCTCCACTCTATCCTTCGAATAAATGAGGATGTCATCGATGAAAACAATGACAAAGCGGTCCAAGTAAGGCTGAAACACGCGGTTCATAAGATCCATGAAAACCGCGGGCGCGTTCGTCATCCCAAACGGCATCACAAGGAACTCGTAATGATAGTAACGAGTCCTAAAAGCTGTCTTCGACACATCTGACTCCTTCACCTTCAACTGGTGATAACCTGAACGAAGATCAATCTTCGAAAAGACGGATGCACCTTGCAATTGATCGAAGAGGTCCTCGATCCTAGGTAATGGGTACTTGTTCTTCACAGTCACTCCATTCAAACCTCGGTAGTCTATGCACAATCTTAGACTACCGTCCTTCTTCTTAACGAAGAGAACTGGTGCGCCCCATGGGGAGAAACTAGGGCGTATGAATCCCTTGTCAAGCAACTCTTGAATCTGCTCTTTTAACTCCTTCATTTCGGTAGGAGCCAATCTGTACGGTGCCTTGGAGATAGGCACAGTACCGGGAATCAAATCTATAGAGAACTCCACTTCTCTATCGGGCGGAATTCCCACAACATCGCTAGGGAACACATCCTCAAACTCCCTGACGACAGCCACATCAGAAATAACTGGTCGCTCTGGCAGCTCTGTCAAAGATAAACTGGCTAGAAATGACTCGCACCCACTAAGTACAAGCCTCTGAGCTTGCATGGTAGAAATGACTCGAGTCTTACTCAAGCTCTTAGCAGCCTCGAACCAAAACGGTTCCTCGCCCTCAGGCCTGACTAGCACTGATCTCTGCTGGAAGTCTATCATCACCGCATTCTTCGTCATCCAATCCATCCCAAGAATCAGGTCAAACTCTGGCAAAGGTAGCACTATGAGGTCTGCTACCACTGACTGACCCTGCAAAAGCAATACAAGATCTCTCACCAAGATCCTGGTGGATAGCTCTTCCCCTGAGGGGATAGTAACTGAGAATCCAACCTCCAATTCCTCGCTCTGAATGCCCCTCTCAAGGGCAAAAGACTCCGATATAAAGGAATGGGTAGCCCCTGAGTCTAATAAGGCTCTCGTGGCTACTCCTGCCACAACAATCCTACCTGCATAGCAGCAGTTACAACGACAAAAAGGTTGAAGTTAAAACCATGAGTTCTACTTAGGCTCATTCTAATTCAACAATTCCCAAACAAGATACTATTCATTCTAAACAGTCAAAGGTCCTAAGACATGCAACAAGTTACTAGAGTAAAACCTCAAACAAGCAAAGACTTAGAGTCGCATGCATCAACAAATCTTTAACTGCTCTAACCCAAAAGTTAAGATATTACCTGTGAGAAGAGTAGTGTTTGGGTCGGCCTGCTCGGCCTCCATCACGAACACTCTGCCCTGCACGGGCCTCCTCAGATTTGGACAATGGGTAGAAATATGGTCTGGCTTCTTGCACTTGAAGCAAACTCCAGCGTCCTTCAAACATCTCCCAAAGTGCGGGCGGTGGCAAACCTGGCAAATGGGCTTCTCCCCAGCCTTGGGAGGATCCTGCCTATGGGCCTGACGCCCCTGCTGTCCCTGCTGTCTCGGTGGTCCATGATACGGCTTCTTGCCGTGCTGCTGCTACTGAGAGTGGCCCTGATGACGGAAGGGTCTCTTGCCATGCGCCTCCGCGCTAATATCTCTCAGTGTCTGCTCGGACCTCAAGGCACGCCTCAGCGCTGAAGCATAATCAGCTGGCTCCGCCATAAGTACATCCCTACGGATGGCGGGTCGAAGCCCCACAAGAAAGTGCTCCAGCTTCTCCTTCTCGTCATCTCCAATCAAAGGCACAAAATGGCATCCCCTCTCGAACTTCACCACAAACTGTGCCACCGACAAATCTCCCTGTCTCAAGCTCATAAACTCCGTCTTCAAACGGGTTCTCACATCAGCAGTAAAATACTTTTCAAAGAACAGCTTCTTGAACTCAGTCCAAGGTAGAGTAGCTGGGTTCACAATCTTCTCCATTCCCTCCCACCAGAGGGCGGCATCATCCTGGAGGAGAAACACAGCACACCTCACTCTATCTGGATCTCCCAGCTGCATATAGCGAAAGATCACCTCCAGAGAATGGATCCAACCCTCCGCTATCAACGGATCAGTGGTGCCAGCGAAGTCCTTCGGATTCATCTTCCGGAACTGCTCGTAAATAGTCCCCACTCCAGCCCTAGGAGCATCCACATGACGCTCGAGGATGCGGGCCAATCCTGCTAGCACCTGTCCTCCTACATCCTCCTGAGGCGGCGGTGGTGGAGGAGTAACTGCACGCTGATCACGACGACGAGCCATCTAAACGCAACGAGAAAATCCAACATTCAAATTTCATGCCTTAGAAAAATATTTTTACTTCAAATCTAAATTTCTCAATAACTCAAGAAACTCATGCATCAAAACTTAAATAGATAGAGACATTAAACTTAAATCTTACAGACTTTGAGGCGAGATCCCCTGAGTTTCAGCAACCGGCAGTAGGCTCAGCCCAAACCAAGACCGTGCTCTGATACCAATTGAAACGACCCTAACTACTAGACTAAAAATAATTTAAATGAAAATTTGCGGATTTTTAAAAAATTTTGCCATGACTTGTTTGCAAAGCAAACAAGCCATCTTAACCCAGTCAACAATTCAAATAAGGAAAGAAAAACTGACTTAAAAACTCAAGTGCGCTAATCATAAACATGCAATCCTAGTAACCACCTCCCGGTTACAGCATAAAGTAAACTAAGGCATTTAAAAGTTCGCAATAATCATAAACATGCATAGGTGTAGACATACTACAAATTCATCAACTGTAGCACAGGGAATGCACATCCTGGCTATAAATACTGAAAGTACTCAAATAACTCTTCATTATTACATAACAAAGTAATGTGCGGAAAAACGTAAACATAAAGAAGCAACGGTCACTGGGCCTTGCACCGCCGATGGCCTCATCCCAGTAGATCATGCCCCTCCATCTCAACAACAGTCTCCTCACCTGCAAACATTCAAGCATAGTGAGTCGAAAGACTCAACAAGTATAAACAGTGTAATAACAAGGGTTTAAAATACGTGATGCAATAGCTCAACTTTAACTGTAATATGCATGAAACTAGAAGGTATAGAAAACATGCACTGATGAACTCACGCTATAAAAGGCTTTCAACTTTCTTAACATCAACCTCATACTTTACTTAACCTCATGCATGACTGACTGACATCAACGTAAGACGAGTCAACTGAAATAATGAAACTTTAACTTTTAAACTTTTCTTTTCCTTTTCTTTTTCCTCATAGAAATCAGTTCCTTGATTTGTGACCCTCTGTTTCGATCATGATCATGGCTGCAGTGCACTATGCCGGCAAGACGACGAGATTTCTCCCGACGAACTTAACCCCTCTGTGGCAAGGAGACCGGATAACTCCCGATCCCACATTGCCCCTCTGTGGCAAGGAGACCGAGATTACTCCCGATCCCACATTGCCCTCTGTGGCAAGGATAAACAAGATGTCTCTTGCTCCCTACCTAAACCTCTATAACCTCTTGGTGAGTAGACCGAGGCATCCCCCGGCCTAGCAACACCACTCTTTGTCACAAACAAATCACTTCATTCAAAAACATTTACTTTCTTTTCCTTTTCATTCATTAAGACTCGACTCACACCTCTTTATAGCATGCAAAACAAGAAAACTTCCTTTCACTTTATGAAACTCAAGAACATGTCATATGCACACGAATCGGCAACCTTTAAGACATGAGACTCAACTCAAAAATGTGGGTGTAAGGTGGATAAGTGGCTGCCCCTAAGACAAAAGAAACACTTCACTCAACAATTTCCCTCAAACTTGACTTAGCCAGAGCAAGAGAACCGTAAGACCCTAAACTTTGTCATGCCTTAACCAAAACCCGTCCCGCTTGAACTGACACTTAACAAACACTTCAAATTACCCCTAGGAATAGGTGGTAACATCAAATGATCAAACGAGCTAATTGACAAGACAAGAAAATTGGACAGCCCCTTTTTACAAAGAAAAATCTGCACCTACACCTCAAACTTAAAAGACTCATAACTTGGTCCAAACTTATCCGAAATAAGCCCATTTTATACCGACACGACCACAACATCATGAACTTTACTATGGTACAGCCCTAACACTGCCCATACCTCAGCCAAGACCTGCCCTGCCCCGTGAACAGTACTGCCCTGCACACTCAACAACACCCAACTTACCTCTAACTCAAAAATTCAACCCCATAACCCTCTTTCCTCAACTTTTCTCCATACCAAACATCAATACACCTCAAATAACATCACTTAGGACTTTTCCCAAGCACTTGGACAACACCCAACCACACTTTCACCTCACATTTCGAAAACTTTAAATTTTAAGCATCAAAAGCCTTAAAATATTGGGTAATCAATCAAGACTCATGCAAATCAATTAAATGCCTCAACATCATTTCAATTCCAGCCCTTACACATGCAAAACTTCAAAATTTAGGGCACCTCACTTCTGAATTTTCGAAATTATGCAAACCCAATCATAAAAATCCATGCCATAGCTTCTAAATTCATCATTTAATCACATAAACACAACTCAAATGCAATACTTAAAAAAAAACAGCCCTACCTCCACTAAATCATGCAAAAACCGAACCCTACATACATATACATCATGCATTTCGAAATTTTGCAAAAGAAACTTAAGGGTGGGGATAGATATTGCTTGAATGAAAGCCCAAGAACAATTTATACTTGCCTCTACCAAATATCAACCAAAAACCGAAATAAAAGAGGGAAGGGGAGCTGAAACTTCAAGCTAAGCTCCTTGGGAAGCTTCTCCCGCGAGGTAGGCGGCGGTGGACGGCGGCGTCGGCGGCTAGAAGTGGAAGAGAGGGGCGGCCATGAGAGAAATCCAACAAGGGGAAGGGGGCGGCTCTTGTGTTTAAAATGGGGGCTAGGGTTTCTATTGTGTTGTGTACAAGATATATATATATATAAGAGTGTAGTGTTTTGTGTGTGTGTGTATGTATCTTGTACTATAAAGGTGCTAAAGGACTTGTAAAAGTGCTTTTGTACTATCACAACTTTTTACCTCAAAACTTTTGCACCTTTAAAAACTTCTAAGTTGAAAACTTTAACTCTAAACATTTTAATTGAAATTACACTAGCCCGGATTTAATAAAATCCTATTCTATGAAAAGTTTAGGAAATAATCCAAGAAAATGATAAAATTGCTTTTTGACCCCTTAAAAGTTCAAAATTCACATTTTTGCCAAAATCCCCTTTTTCCTCTAACTTAAAATCTTAAAAAAATGAAAGTCTTGAAAATATACCACCGAAGCCCACCATCGTCACCTGCCGGGAGAGAAACTCACTAACTAAACAATTCAAGGCATTTAATTCAAATAAGTCAAGCAATGCTATCTTTAACTGAAACTTAAACAATTAACTTCAAGAAATTAAAAATATAAATACTGAAAATAATTTTTAGGCATGATATTCAAATTTTAAAAGTTCTTGGTGTTACAGTCACCTTATGCTTCACACTGCCAAATGTGAATGGAAGATTTTATTGAAAAAATGCGTACCTTCGTCACTTAAAATGGCCCTTGGTGTTCCAAACCTTGTGAAAATATTTTTATGCAGAAATTTGGCTACAACACGAGCATCATTAGTACTGATGGCAATTGCTTTCACCTATTTTGAAACATAATCCACAGCCAATAAGATATATGCTTGACCAAAATACATTGGGAAGGTTCCCATAAAATCAATCCCCCAAACATAAAAAAGCTTCACCTCTAAAATATTTGAAGTAGTAGTTCATGATGTCGAGAAACATTTTCAACTCTTTGGCATCTATCACATGATTTTACCAGGGCATGACTATCCTTGATCAAATTTGGCCAATAAAATCAAGATTGTAATACCTTGACAGTTGTTTGGGATTGTCCAAAATGCCCTCCATATGGTGTGGAATGACATTTTTCTAGTATTTCTTGTGCCTTTTCACCAACCACACATCGTATAATTTCCTGGTCAGCACATTCTTGAACACATATGGATCATCCCACAAAAAGAACTTTATGTCGTGAAAGAACTTCTTCTTTTGACGGTGGTTCAATTTATAGGTAAAACACCACAAGAAAGAAAATTAGTGATGTCAGTAGACCATGGGAGTTTAGAACTTACCTCGAAGATTTTTTCAAATGGAAAAACTTCTTTTATTGCTTCCTTTCTTTTTTTTATCCTCTATTCAAGCCAGGACAAGTGATCAGCCACTTGATTTTCATTCTCTCTTGATGATAAGTATTCGGAACAAGGTTACCTCGATATCCTTCATAGCCTCTATTGTTGATACATTGGGCCTCATCAGAAGTGTGTGATTCTTCAATGGTTATAGTCACACCTTCAGAATTTAACGTACTCACTTTATTCAATGCAGCTATTTGTGTAGTCAATGCGAAGACGAGTGGAGAGAGATGTGATAGAATCCAAAACATATAATCCAGTCGATTTCCTTTACTCCAGATCTTTCACTTGGCCATTGAAAACTATTTATCGTCATTTGTTTCAAATTTCATAAGCATGAGCAGGATACTTTTCAAATATAGTGCCTCCAGCATCGGAGTACACATACATCCTCGTGGGTGCATTCAATCTATTATAAAACAATTCGATTTGCACCAAGTTTTCGTAATTTGGTTCGGTCACTTTCTAAGAAAGTCCTTGTGAGGTTCCTAAGCCTCATATAACTATTCAGACTCATGTTTCCTGAACGTAGTAATCTCAATCTTCAATTGGGTAGACATAGCAAGCAAAACATATTTTTCCAGAACTTCACTATCATGTCCTACCAAGTAGTTATGCTCCTACCCAAGGGTAACGATTAAAGCTAACACCTTTCCTGATCACTGAGAGAAAACAGAAAAAACTTTATCTTATAATATCTTCAAAAACACCATTGATTTTTATTGTATCTGTAATCTCCAAAAACATCTTCAGATGCGGATGAAGATATGCAGTAGTTGCTCCCCCGAACTGGTTCTGTTGTACCATGTTTATCAATGATGGCTTTAGCTCAAAATTGTTGGCATTGATAGTTCCACGAGCTATGCTAGAGTAGTGGGTGTTGATCACTAGTCTAAAGTGATTTCTGATAAGCACCATGGGGGCGGTGGATCTGTGTCCTCTTTATCACAGCCATTGCTTTCATTTCCTCTCTTCTTGCTTTTCTTAAGGTTCTTGCGGTTCTTTTGATCTCAGGATCAAAAAGAAATTAATCAAAGCTATTAATTTTTCGCATAAACTGCAAAATAGAAGAAAAACAAGACTTAATGAATAAGAAAAATTAAAAGAACATCTAAATTAAAATCAAGACTAATTGGTAATAATATTGATGCAAATTGAAATAAAACACTCCCCGGCAACAGCGCCAAAAACTTGTTGCATAAATTCTTACTCGCAAGCGCACGATGTTAAGTTTTACATAAGATGAGTAATGTATCGTTCCACAAGGAGTGTGTAGTAAAAAATCTATATCAATGCTTGCAATTAAAAAATAGCCGAGACTTTATTTAGAAATTCAAGAATGTTGTTCTTTATATTACGAATAATTAACTAAAATACTTATTAAGCAAATGCACATAATTGAGATATATCAATGAGAATATTATCTAGAGGTTTGATTTCATCTAATTTCCACGATAACTATTCCCTATCGAATTTACAGTCATAAATTCCACCTATTTAATAGCTAAGAACGCTTAATTTTTTTCTGTTTCATTTCCCAAGTGACAAGTAGAGTATATCATCAAGTTCTGATTTTTATATTCCTATTAAAAATCTAGTCTTGAATGTCATGTGAAAACGATTGTTCTTACTTATACTTCGTTGAAGTTCTACGCCTTCCGAATGATAAAAATTTTCAACGATGTATTTTTTGTGATCTTAATTCAAATTCCCTCTCCCGAATGACAGAATTATGATTATATCATTCAATTTATGGCCATTAAAATGAAAGAATTAAAATCTAAAAAACACAATTAAACTCAAAGGAATTCAATCATGTAAACCAACAAGTCCAACTAGGTTATGTCATCCCTCTAGAAGTTGAGAATTAGTTCATAATGTAAAATAAACAAAAACAGTGCACGTTTAGGAATCTAGACATTAAACCACAAAATTCCTAAGAGAAAGAGAATAAATAACGAATCCAAGATCCTATCTCTGTCCCTAGATTCCGCGTTCTTCGTCTTCAATCCTTTGCTCCAAAACTCTCGTTGTGTGTGTGCGTGTTTGTGTTTTTCTCTCGCCCGTCGTGTTCCCTAGGTATTTATTTTTCTTTTCTTTTTATACTCCCTTAAAGCCCAATGAATGAAGCTCGCATAATATCGTTTTCAGTTGATAGGACTAATATTCTTTTTTCGCGCAGGTCTAGTGTTGCGACTTTGAAATTGGTGCTGCAGCGCTGCCTTTTTTTTTTTAGAATGCGAAGGACATGCGTTGGAGCGGTGAGGCGCTTTTTTTTTGTTAGGTGCAGGATTCTAGCGCTGCAGCGCTGATGCTTTGGAATTTTTCCTCATTTAGGCGCTGAGGACCCTCGTTTTGGTGCTGCGGATCTTCATCTCATACTCAAAGACTTCATATCTTCTTGAACTCTTCCTCAATTGCCCTTTTGTGTTTAAAATCTCTTCTTTTCATTCATATTCAACAAAAATCTTTCACCTCCTGCTTAACACAAAAACAACACCCAACTACGCATAATACTGCTCGATAGAGAATGGAAGTCAAGTTAAATCAACTAAAATACAAGTGAGAAAATTGCACTTATCAGTAATCTATCCAGACCAAATCAACTTAATCAACAAGATCAACTTACTCGAGGGCAAAGCGGAATGGTTTTTATAATTTAAAAAGTGTTCCAAGTAGATGGATATAAGAGAAAGCTTGAAAATACCATTGGATTCTATATTTGGCTACCATTCAAAAGAGCCCGTGCAACCGTACTATTTTCGAAAGAAGACAAAGACACGTGGCAAGCTCCGCTTCATTGTCAGTTATTTTTGGAACAAAGCAGCACCGACTTTTGTTTTTTTTGAGACGTTGGAATTCTTTGTCTATATATACTTGAAAATCAATATGGAAGAATAATCGTCAAGAACTTTCTGCAAACTTTCTTCCTAACCTCAAACATTTGATAGAATTCACATAAAAATTTTCAGGCTACAAGCACTCCCATACTGAGATACCAGATCAATTTGTGATCAAACATTGATAAATTTACAGCGTTCAAAGCTCTATCAACTTACGTGTTATTTGTTGTTGCAACTCTATCATAAATTGTTCTGAGTAGAAAAAGTGTGTTTAGACTAAGTTGCTAGGAGTTCTAATCGATAGTCAATTGAATCGGATTTGTACAAAGGGTTGTATAAATCAAAATCTTCTAGAAAAAAATCCTTTTGAAAATAGAAGAATGGGAGTGTTGGGGTGCAATAATTATCCCTGTTGGGTAGAACGATCGAACCTTGGCACTTGGGTTGCTTTGCGGTTTAAAATATTTGACTTTCACAATTACCACTAGCTATAACTTTTAGTAAAGCTACAAACGTTCAGTCTTACAGAGAAATGAAGAAACTTAACGTTCGAATTTCCATAAAAAATCTCTATACTCTTTATTTTATTACATTTTCTATCTGGTCATTGCAATTAGTTCAACTTTGCATTGCAAGATATATTCTGCACCGCTCGATTATTGCATCAACTTGTTTGTTAAGCAAAATTAAATAATTGAGCTGAAAACTCTTAATTATCACAAAGTTCAAAATAGTTTAAAGTGTGCATTAATCAACCTCTCTTCTACACACATTTTTTACCCTAACAATATCTCAAATCTATGTATTTCAAATGAATCTTTGTTATTTAGAGAAAGAAGTAAAACCATAAAATTCAAATTATCACTCAAATTCATGTTAAATAAAATGAATTTCAAGTTTACCAAAAACAATGTCATCCTAAATCGGTTCTATTTGGTATTTATTAATGAGTAAATACGTACGACATGGATTTAAAATTTGATTTTATTATTTTATCTTTTAAAAAATAAAACTATAATCGAAATCTATAAATTTCAAGCCAATCTTCCCGGAACATCCTTACAAAAGTATCAAAAATATATTCATCTCCAATTTCACATAGAAAATATTTCTCAACGAGAAATTTAGCGAGCACAATGGCAAAAGAGTAGGGTAGAAGACAATATGGAAGGGTAACTATAACCACTTTACAACCCCGTCAATCGAAAACCTCATATTATGTATCTCATATAAAATTACAAGAGAATAAAAAATGTAAAAAATTTCAAACTACTTAAAGCAGGAAACTATGGGAGACTGAGAGGCACTATATCTACCCACCACAAAAAGAAAATTACATCTAAGAGTGTAGGCCATCCCATCCCATCCCATCCCATCCCATTAGAGCCAAAAAAAACATAAGCAATAGCCAAAAAAAACCACCAAAGCATCATGCGCTTCACCTTTCGTCCATGTTTTCTACTTAGAATATCCACTAAGATCTTTGCCTCTTCTAGCTTTGGCACCAATGTGGGCGGGCGTTTTCAGACGAGAAATTCCAAGTTAATTGTATATTTTCACTGGTTTCTCAAACGTGTGGCGGTTCTGCAACATGATCAGAAAGGAGCCAAGTTTACGATCATGATGAAGGTGACTGTTAACAGTCTTTCCAGAATGAGGCTAAGTGTAACGGACAAAAAAACAGGAAATATGTGACACTGAGTCAAATATATCATAGATACCTTGGTAATAATCGTTTTAAGGATTCTCAATGTGCACATAGCATTGGATCATTATCAAACATTTTATTTGGCAATATTGATTCATGAAATATAGCAATTTGGAGATATTACCTGGTTCGCAGCATAAGCTCTTTTGGGAGTTGTGTCTGAATGCTCTAGCCCCAGGTATTGCTCCCAAGCACCATAAACCTCTCTCCTCTGGAAAAGAGAAGTAGAAGTCTCCCTCAGTCGTTGATAATCCAGGGAAAACTAATAATTTAATAATTAATAATTATGATAGATATATATGAAGCGACTCAGAAAGAAAACTGTGACCTGGAAACGACTAGAGATAATGTCAGAATCCTCAAGATACTCCGGACGTCCCAATGATAGAAACGCAAACTTCCACTGAATTTTTAAGCAGATTGCCCAAAGATAAGAATATAATATAAGAAATCAAACAAATCAGTGGAAATGCCCGTAGCAGTATAATAGTTTAACAAGAATATCTACAGCTCTAACTAAAGAATGGAACATACCTTGGAAAATTCCTCATCCGGAACTTGCAATCTTCTTTGAATGCGCAATTTAACATCTTCTAATCTTTCACCTTCGTGGATCCCCAGAAAAAAGGGATCCCCAAAATTTTGAACTTGCTGTTTAAGAAATAAATGGTACGATTAAATACCTGATTACAGCAAAGAACACTGCATGTATATCTTTCAAGCTCTTCATCGTCAAGAAACAGTAACTTTGCCAACAACCAAAGAGTATCAAATGGAATTTATCATTTTATCAAGCATGCGATACGTACCACTTGATTCTGGGCGCTCTCCTTTGTGAAATGGTAAACATGGATCAAACTATCGTTAGGCCCAATGTTCTTTTCTTCTTCTGGAATCTATAAGAGAACAAATCTTGGATATAACTTGCAGGGATAAACTGATATATTAACTCGTGCTTCTCTCAATGAATGAAAATTTTACATGGCAGACGAAAATGAAAAAAGAAAATTATAAATTTAAACACCATGAAAGGTTTTCCTAAAACAGCCAAGGTTGTTTCTTGTTAACTTTGTCATTCTGAAGGCCAAGGATGTTTTTTGTTAACTTTGTCAGTCACTGTTCAGAATTCATGCCGTAAATCATATTATTCAGTTTTGAGAGTAGTACAACAAGGTTCAATGATATGGACAACTAAAAACATAAAAATTAATACCCAAGAGCATAAGAAAAGACTTTTAACAAAAGAATTCACCTCCTCAGCTCGTAAAGTCCAGTACTGATCATTTATATTCTCAATCTTCTCGTTAATTGGAAAAATCTGAAAAATTAAGAGAGGGGAATTTGGCTTGAATATATGCAAGAGATAAATTCGTAGCAAATAAAATATTACAAATAAATCCTTAAAAGTAATGAATGAATAATCAATTATATGCTCTCCAAGTCGAGGGTAATTCCCCCGATACTATTTCCGAAGCGAAACAAAGATTTGACAGGTCAGAAATATTATTATTGACATCTGAAAAAAATAGATATATGATAAAGGAAAATATGCGAAATCAGGAGTCTTGGGAATTAGACTCAGTTTGAACAAGTACTTATAAGATAAAGTGTTTTTTTAAAAAAAAATTTATAAAATGTTTTAAAAGTTGTTTTAAGAATAAATGTGTTTGAACAACTATTCTATAAAAACATTTTTACAATTAAAAAAAAGTAAGTTGTTTTTATTTTTATCATTACCTTCAACTCTAAAAAGGTAAAAAATCACATCTCATTTGTTCTTCAAAAATTATACTTGAAGAACACTTTTTTTAAAATATTTTTCAAAAACATTTTACAAAAATTGTCCAAACACATATTTTAAGTTTTCTTCACTTATAAAACACTAAAAACATTTTTAAAGTACTTATCCAAACCAAACCATAATGATTCTAGGAAGAAAGAAAATCATATGACCACCTAAACTTTTATGAAAATCTAAAGAACAAAACAATGTCAGTAGAATATGTTACCTTGTAAATCTTGTGATAGAAAACTTCAAGCAATCTAAGTTCAGCACTTGGATGAGACAATTCCACCTATCAATTTATGCCAAAGATATGAGACATCAAAAATTTTATGATGCTAATTTCCAATTATTTATCTGAGAAGAAACCATCACTGAGTAAAAATTGTATAAAAGGTTAATAAGAAAAAAAAAACCCTCGGCAGGAGAGGAGTTACAGGATAATGGGGGAAGGAATCAGTTAAAAGCACATGTCAAGTTACGTTTTCCACAAACAATTTCGGCCAGACAACTACTACTGAAATAAGCAGTTTACATTTTTAAACTCGACAACTTACAACACAAATAGCTCACAGAACAGGACTGAGCTAACCTTTGTTTTAATCTCATTAAGAACATCTCCTACAGTGCTTTGTTTTGGCAACCTAATATTGAGAATTAGGGCCTGCAATGGAAAATGTACAAAATAGAACAATAATTTTACACAACTCAAGTTAACAAAAAAAGTTCACGGAGGAGCGTAAGAATGGCGTCACCTCATCCTTTGTGGCATGATGGAAGGCAACTTTCAGCGTTTTCAGACATTGCAGTTCTGGAAGAGGAATGTCCAGTACTTCATAGTACAATATATCTGATATCTACAACAAGATAACAAATTAAGATTATTACTTCAGTAATGTCGGCACTCCACTCCTCTTACACCGGTCTCTACAACCCATCAATAAAAAGAGAAAATGCCATAAACCTGTCTGTCAAAGCTACCTGATTGTAGTGGACTAGCATGTCTAATAAATGGTCAACTGCTCTATATTTGATAGGATTGGGTTTCGGTTGCTGGGAATAGCAATTGTGAGGCGTAAGCCGAATTTTTGATGGATCATCCAAGCCAAGACGTTGCGCAACTCTTTCCACAACGTCATCATAAGTGTGATTCTTTGACCTATAGATGTATTATCAACTTGATTACAAACAAGTTTTTCTTAGCAACTTTTGACAGAGAAGTTGTAACAAGTTGCATACAATAAATACTCACAACTCCAGGAAAAATTCATCTTCCTTGGGCCTTTCCAGTGCTCGAAAATGCACGACCTGCAAGGAGTAAATATATACTGAAGTCTGAAAAGCTAGGAAAAATATTGAACAAGAATAAAATCCCATCAAAAGGGGCACATAGAAGGGGGAGAAAGGAGAAGCTTTTCAGTTAGACCAACATAGGGATTTTACAAAGAAAGAAAAGATAGAAGCCACACAAATGTATAAAACAATTAAACAGAAAGAAGATGAGCAAAGTGTACATCGACAAAATTATACACAAGTTCAAGTTGCTGAAAAGATGTTTCTAAATGTAAACAAAGGCATTAAATATAATTTGAAAGGGGAGCGTTATTTACACTACAAATTTTGTTAATCACACTTCAACCTACTTTTTGAATTCATTAAGAGACCAATATACCCCTTACTACTCTTATTAATTTTTGTAGCATATGCATTCAATAAAACCTCTATTAAATGTTCTTGTATTTTATTCATAAAATTTCATAACATGATTTTTATTTCTTTCATTTCTTTTTTCCCCAATTTACTATAATTAAAAATATTTTCTACAACATGTTATTTTCATATAATGCGTATAATTATTAAATGCTAATACATTCAATATTTATTCTAGTAAAATATTTTAAAAAATGAAGGAATGTTATTTATATTCTAATTTTAATCTTTTTTATTTTTTTATTAGTTTTTGTGCCATACTTTCTATAGATTTTAATATAAATAGAATAATACCTTTAAAATTATAAAAGTTAAATTCAATTCATGAATAATAAAAATTTCAAATAAATCTAAAATTCATTAAGATGCAGCTTTTTCAGAATAATTATATATAAATTAATAGAATTTCAATTCAATATTTTTTCTTTTAAATTAAAAAATTTTGGAATCAATAAAAAATTAATTTAATTAATTGAAAACGCTTTTGAAAATATTATTTGGTTTCCATTAAAATTTCGAAAAGTTATAACACATGACTTTATTCTCTTGTAACTCAAGATTTAAGTTTTTAATATTAGTGTTATTTTCAAAAACAAAAACAAACAAATTAAGAGTTAAATAAATTCTGGGACACAAATGACATTATTTTATATTAAAAACTAAAGTAAATATTGAATATGTTATCATGTAACATAATAATTACTTATTTGCAAATCCAAAATTTTGAAAAACTTTTAGTAAATTGAGAAAAAAAAGGAACTCAAATAGAAACGAAAATTCATATTATGGAAATGTAATTGATAAAATGGATATTATTTACTACCATTTCTTATTGGCTTTATTTATGTCAAAAACTTGATTAGAGAGAGAAAAAGGTAGTGAATTAAAATGGCAAGTTGGAGGGAGATTAACAAAATTTGGAGTGTAAATAACACTCCCTAATTTGAAATAACAAGATTGACCTGGCGATTCTTCACATATTCCAGAAACAATGGAACATCAGGAAATCTAAATCTCTCTTCACTTTCAGGCTGAGGCCGTTTCTGGAAGCAAATAATGTCCCCATCTTCAATCTAGCAGAAAGAGAGGAAATAAGATTTTAAAAAAAACAAACAAACGTAAAGACATTCTGCCGATAAATTTATAACACAATACATACCTGACTAAAACGAAATGAAGCTCTTTTATCAAGGCGTTCACACATAACAGATGGCTCATATTTAATTTCCTAAAGAAATGGCAAACAAGAGAATTGAAAAAGAATATTAGCTACGCTCGAGATAGAAGATATCATGCATATGGTTTTGTTACAAGACCATTTCATCAAACTGCAAATTGTAGCTTGAAGATCGGACAGACCTCAAAGAGTTCAATATCTTCATCAGGAGCATATCCACCAGCCAGTTCATTTAGCTTTGTTAAAATCTCAATAGGCTTGCCAGAGCTTTTCACAAAAAGCCTCCCAACATATCTGTAATTGACAATTATCACAAGTAAAATAGCGTGCACTTTGAGAAAGTGGAAAAAGGCACGCTACAGAAGAGAATTACCGAAGCTCTTCTTTCTCAGGATCATAGAGTTTAAAAAACAGCAAAATATCTTCCTTTATTTTTTCTGGTAGAAGGATAGGATGTAAATCCTATACATTAATTGCAACATAAACAATTAGAATAGGAGCACCAAAAATTCCTCAATGTGTTCACCTTTAAAATTATCAAAGTCAGAATTATCTCAAATGTGGTTAAAACATACTGGCCCATATTCTACTTCCAAAAACAACTTCAATTCTGCGTTATGCGCTTTGTTGGAAACTTCCCTCAATGCTCCAACCTGCAAAACATTATGTTAAAAGCTAATTAAAATTTCAAATAATTAGCAAAGAAAAGTTGAATGAAGTAGATGACAACACATAGCTTCCCAGAAATAGACATTATACAGTAACCAAAGCAGAAGGAAATTAGGCAAGGCGAAATCAACTAAGTCAATCATCGAAATATGAAACAAGAGTGGTGACACCCAGATGCATGCGAGAGATAGTTGAACAATTAGCAAACAAAAAACAGAATATAAGAAGCTGACATGTGTCCTTAATACTAACATATATCCAACATTCAACCAAATAAATTATTTCTCTCAACAAAATAGAACAGAAACAGGAAACTACATATTTGCATGCTTTGGTAAAAAGATTTATATTAACGGCTGTCTATAAATAGAAAATTAAAGGCACAAGTTAAAAATATTTACAGTTTGTGCTTCCTCTTGTGGAGTCAACGGCCTGTTTGGCCGATAAGTATGGTTCTGCCTCTTTGCCCAGATCCAAAAACGCTGAAATTGAACCGGTACACCAAGTTCTTTGGCAACTTCCTCCTGCAATCATAAATCACAAATTTAAGTAGCATAAAACAAGAATATGGAAAAAGGAATAGAAATGCCTTAGTTTGTTATGATAAATAAAGTAAATAAGGACACTACAGTAGTAAATCCAAAATACATGCGATAAAAGAAGGAAAAAATTTTAAAAACAAACTAATATTTTTTCAACCCACTGTGCAGTGTCACAAAATTTTGACGCACTATAAGATACATATGATAGCTATTTATGTAAAGTATGCAACATTAGAATTTAGAACAAAAGTGTGTGAAGGCTCGGAGAGAAATAATTGTCCCTGCTACACTATGTAGTTGCCTATATAACAGATCAATTAAAATTTTATAAAACTTAGAAGATGGGATTTGCGACATCACATGTGTAAGACAATTTTCTTATTCAGGTCACGATTCAGTGAGACGTGCACATGAAACGTCACTAGATATCAATCAAATCAAAAATAACAAAAGAACAAATAAAGATCCAATGAAATAGCAGATTATATTCAAACGGAAAACAATATATAGCAGATCCCTGAGAAAATATCACAAACGATTATCTAGACCACTGAAAACGTGATAATAAATATTACTATTTGGTTAGGTCTGCGGCATAGATGCGTGTGAAATCTCATTTTTCCAGCTAGATCTTTCTTGTACCCAGCATGTCGGTTGCTACTATATCATTAATCTATATTTACCAAGAAATTTATTTGATTTTATTCTAATAGCTTATTCTGGAAAGGATAATAAATATTGTCGTCCACATATTTATCACCACTGATGTTTAGGTCAGTTCTTCAAGAAATTACAAACTTAATCTTCTGGACTAGTTGGGATTCCAGATAGGCCAAAATTGCCTTAGCTAGTTGTGATTCTAGATCAGGTTTGCTGAAGAGCCCCAGCATAAAGATGTTGACTTGTGGTTTTCAATCATATTTTAACTCCACATCTGCCTAAAATGACGCTTTATCATTGGTCCACGAGCTGAATATCTGCATCCCAAAGCACTCTCTTCGAGGTGTTACTGCAATTTCAGCACTTGTGGCCCTGTTTCCCAAATACAGAAACCATCCTTCATACAGTCACAGAACTCCCTTGGCTTCCTTTTTCGATCCCAGCCTGTCAAAGTCCATATCCAAATCGAAACCGTGAAGGTAAAAATCCTAATAAATGACCTCAATTATGTGATGTTAACTTTTCCTTTCCCTCTAGGTACACCAAGAGTAAAATTTAAGTGACTTTCGCTAGCCAGTCAATCTAGCAAGCATTTATTGAACTGGCTAACCTTCCCCCAAAAAAAAATTTCAGTTATTGAAGAACCCATTTCACATTGATTCTTTAACCAAAATAAATAAATGGGAAAAGACAGTACCTTGAAAAGGTTAAAAGGCATCTGTTTCTGAATTCGAAAGTTACGAACTTTATCATGATCAACAAGATCAAAATATATATCCTTTCCAATCTGTTCCCTCAAGTCCTCATCTCGAGCAACCTGCAAACATTAATGTATACTCCTTTGGTGACCAATTTCAAGAAATATGGGGATTGATTTTGCACAAGGATGAGAAACAATAACCTTGATAATAGTATAAAGGTGAGCCTGAGCTTTATATCTTCTCTTGTCTTCTTTTTCTTCTTGTTCCTTTTTCAGTCTTATCTGAAATGAGCAGGTGCATGATATTTAATGTCAAAATTATGTAAAAAGCAAAATGCTTAGAGAGATTTGTAAGTACAACTGCAAACATTACCCGAAGATGTTCTGCAATGTCCTTTTCATCCACATTGCAAATTATCTTATCCTTGTCACTCACACGTATGTACACAAGCATGTATGCATTTGAATACTTGGTAAATTTAAACGGAGTGTTATTGTAGCCTGGATTCGTCTGTGGCAACTACAGGATAATGTGAAGGTAAGAAAACAAGCAAAATGAGGAAAGCAGGGATAAAAATCAAAAGGCAAGAACATCACCTCTTCCTCGCCACCATATTGCTCCTCTAATGCCCTTTTCACATCTTCTTTAGTGACCCTCTCATCATCAAATTTATACCTGTAAAGAAAATCACAAAAGACAAAATAACCCTCGATCAGGTTTGTCGAGATTCTAACTAAATACAAAAGCACAATCTCATGATACAGTATCTTGGAAAATATATGAAGAGAAAAAATACTCTTATTTCTGTGAACGAGTAAACAGGGGCTCTTATAGAAGAGCAAATACAATATAAAAGGTAACAAATTAGGGTTGAATATTTAACAGATTTCTACTACCCTATTTACAGTATTTACTGTCTAAAAATACAAGGAAAAAATCCTATAATATTTTCAGAATAGGAACTAGGTTGGAAAACCGTTGATTGATGAATTTCCAACACTCCCCCTCAAGCTGGTTTGAAGATATCTTCCAAAGACAGCTTGCTTGTCAGTTTATCAAATTGCTTCTTAGGTAGACCCTTTGTTAACACATCAGCCAGTTGTTCACCTGTTGGAAGATATGACTGACTTATTATTCCAGCATTGAGTTTCTCCTTCATGAAATGCTTATCCACTTCTATATGCTTTGTCCGATCATGTAGTACTGGATTGTGAGCTATAGAAATAGCAGCTTTATTGTCACAATAGACTTTCATAGGAGCTGAATGAGAAATCTTCAATTCTTCAAGAATTCTTTTTATCCACATTGCCTCGTAGATTCCATGTGCAACAGCTCTGAATTCAGCTTCAGCACTACTTCTAGCTACCACATTTTGTTTTTTACTCCGCCACGTGACAATGTTTCCACCAACAAATGAGCAGTAACCAGATGTAGATCTTCTGTCTATAACACTTCCTGCCCAATCTGCATCTGTGTAAGTTTCAACTTGAAGATGTCCATGTTTTTTTAAAAGCAGCCCTTTTCCCGGAGTCCCTTTCAAATATTTTAAAATCTTGTAGACAGCATCAAAGTGTTCTCTTCCTGGCGAGTGCATGAATTGACTCACCATACTAACAGCAAAGGTAATATCGGGACGTGTGTGAGTTAAATAAATTAACTTCCCCACAAGTCTTTAATATCTTTCCTTATTATTAAGGTTTTCGGCCTTGGCATCTTGTAACTTCAGATTAGGATCAATTGGGGTGTCAACCATCTTACAGCCTAGTAAACCTGTTTCTCCAAGAAGATCAAGAACATATTTTCTTTGATTAACAAATATACCTTCTTTGGATCTTGCAAACTCCATTCCAAGGAAATATTTAAGAACTCCCAGATCCTTTATTTGGAACTCGTTGGCAAGTCTCTTCTTGAGATCTACTAATTCTGTTTTATCATCACCGGTTAAGATTATGTCATCAACATAAACTATCAAGATTGCAACTTTACCGTGTCTTGAATGTTTATAAAATATAGTATGATCTGCTTGACTCGGCACAAAGCCATAGCTAATAACTGTCTTTCCAAAGCGTTCCATGCTCTCGGCGACTGTTTGAGTCCATACAAGGACTTATTTAATCTGCATACTTTATCGCTGCCAAGTCCTTCTTCAAATCCTTGTGGTAGGTTCATAAATACCTCCTCCTCAAGATCGCCATTGAGAAACGCATTTTTGACATCAAGTTGATGCAAAGGCCAGTCTAAATTCACTGCAAGGCTTAACAAAACTCTAATAGAATTTATTTTAGCAACAGGGGCAAATGTCTCCTGGTAGTCAATCCCATAAGTCTGAGTGAACCCTTTAGCCACCAGTCTAGCCTTGTACCTCTCAATACTCCCATCAGCCTTGCATTTTATCGTAAAGACCCATTTACATCCGACTACTTTCTTGCCTCTTGGTCGATCAACTATCTTCCAGGTACCACTTTTCCTTAGAGCATTCATCTCCTCCATGACTGCTAATCTCCAATTCGGATCATCCAGTGCTTCATGTACATTCCTCGGGACAAACAAGTGTGAAATTCTAGATGTAAACGCTTTATGGCTTTTTGAGAGTCTATGATATGAGAGAGAGTTAGAAATAGGGTGTTCGGTGCAACTTCGAACACCTTTTCTAACAGCTATAGGAACATCCAGATCAGAAATAATTGGTAAAGTAGAGGAAGTCAAATCTGGAATTTGAGTGGGAGTAGGATTACCTGAATTTTCAGTGCCAGAACTCGGATTTTGTGATTGGTGTTGTGCAGGATTGATAGTCAAGTCTTTATTTCTTGAATGAAATTTCTTTCTGGTATAAACCTGAAGCTCAGAATCAAGTTGAAGTACTTTTCCTCCCCTGCATGAGAGACCTCTTTACTGAGCACCACAGATTCTGGTTTTCCTAAAGGAACAGTACCAGAAACATTTGGTTCTTGTGTAAGACCAACAACATTGGGAAGTGGGTTCGAAACATCCCAAAAATTTTCGCCAACTTCATTCCTCTCCCCTGAAGGGAATTTTTGGTGAAGTAAGGTTCTGTTTCTACAAAAGAAACATCCATACCCACATGGAATACCCTTTTTTGAGGGTCAAAACATTTGTATCCCTTTTTATTCGAAGAATAACCCAAGAAAATACATTTCACAGCACGTGGATCTAGTTTTGAACGAAATTGACTTGGGATATGAACATAAATAGTACATCCAAAAACTTTGATAAGTAAGTCAAAATATAACCTTGTTTCTGGAAAGAAATCTTTCAAGCAATCAAGAGGTGATTTATACTGTAACACTTTAGTAGGCATCCTGTTTATCAAATAAGCAGCTGTGAGAACTGGCTGATGTGTTTAAACAAGAAAGGTGGTTTCTGTTTTAAGTAAGGCCGTTAAGAGGAGGATAGAGATATTCCCGTTTCAAGCCAATAAGGCAGCATGGTGGCCCAGCAAGGCAGAAGAGGCGTCATATTTTGTGGGGTTGAAGAAAGGCTATTTCGACAAAGGGGTGACGTTGTTCTTTGAAGGATGGAGAACGGAGGTCAATAGGGAAATAGAGATGTTTGCTTGTTGCAATAGCTGGGTGAGGATCTTCGGACTGCCTTGGGACTTATGGTTGAGTGAACTGTTCAGGAGCGTGGAGGAGCAGTGCGGGGGCTTACTGGATATTAGCCAAGACACTATCTTGCTTCGAGATTTGTCGGCCGCTAAAATTAAGGTGGTCGGGCCACAAGGAGGATTCATCAACGGTTTTGTGCAAATATCGACACCTCGAGGCCTTATGATGTTGCGACTTGAAGTGGTATCGGTCAACCCAGCAGCTTATGATTACTATGAAAAGCGCTCTTACGCTCAAGTAGTGACGAACGGATCTAAAGGGACACTAGGACGAGGAGCAGGGAAGGAAGCAGTGGAAAAAGGAAAGGACTTCTTTTCGGGATTTGGTGGTGAGAGAGGATCGAAAAAGATACCAGTGCTTCTGATGAGTTTAAACAAGAAGGGGCTTTAGGCTTTCTACCTGTTTGTGCCAAAGAAA
Source organism: Henckelia pumila (assembly GCF_033568475.1). Classification (NCBI taxonomy): domain Eukaryota; kingdom Viridiplantae; phylum Streptophyta; class Magnoliopsida; order Lamiales; family Gesneriaceae; genus Henckelia; species Henckelia pumila. The sequence continues at coordinate 88,462,989 of NC_133122.1, forward strand.
CACTAGGAATACCGGATGAGGAGTTGGATTTTATCAGTTGTAAAAGATGATCAATCTGCTCTCTGCTGAATAGACTTGAGTTGGCTTCATTGGCAGTAGGAGGTCCACGCTTATTCTGGTCTCCTTGCTTGCGACTTTTCCAATTGGCAGGTTTTCCATGGATTTTCCAACACGTCTCACGTGTGTGGTAGGGCTTGTTGCAAGCATCGCAATAAACTCGTGGCTTTTCGTCTGTCTGGCGTTGATAATTTTTAGCCTTGTAGGCTGCACCATATCACCAACAAATCCAGAAATTTCAACTGTTTCATCCGTGTTCTTTTTTCCAAGCATGACATTCCTTCGACTTTCTTCTCTTCTCACTTCTGAAAAAACTTCACTAATGGATGGGAGAGGAGATCTCCCAATAATTCTTCCTCGAACTTCATCAAACTCAACATTGAGGCCCGCAAGAAACTTGTAGACGCGGCTGTCCTCCACCAACTTTTTGTGGTGGTTGCAATCATCAATAGATTTCCACTCATATGTGTTGAAAAGGTCGAGATCTTGCCACAATCTCTTCAATGAATTGAAGTATTTTGTTACTGGATCAGTTCCCTGACGGATCTCACCCAATTTCTGGGTCAATTCAAAAACTTGAGATTGGTTGCCCAAATCAGAATACATCAGATTCAGATTGTCCCACAATTCTTTTGCGGTGGGATAACACATGTAATTGGAGCTTATATCTTCTTCCATTGAATTGACCAACCATGTCATAACCATAGAATTTTCAGCATCCCAAGTAGTATATAATGGATCATCATCAGCAGGAATCTTCTTGTCACCAGTGATATACCCGATTTTTCCTTGCCCGCGGAGATACATCCGGACAGATTGGGACCAACGGAGGAAGTTGTCGCCATTTAATCGGATGGTCGTGATTCTGACAGATTGTGGCTCAGAAATTTTAATTGGAATCGTAGCCGCAGGAGTGGACTTCGTATCAGAAGGAACTTCGGACATAGCTGCAGAAAAAAATTGGCCGTAAAGGACCAAAACTTGCGATGAAAGCGGTATGGAATGGAGGCTGGCCCAAATACCCAATGAATAGATTGGGCTGGTCAGAAAAGGGCCCAAACCACTCACTGCCCAGTAGACCAAATAACTCTGCGCAAGTGCAAAGTTGAAAGGGATGCCGATGGATTTGTTGGAGAAAAAAACACGGCTGTGTTTAGCGCAGCAATGAAACTGCAGGCGGCAAAGTGAACGGAGGGTTGTTAGAGGATCAAACCCTCTCTGATACCATCTTGGAAAATATATGAAGAGAAAAAATACTCTTATTTCTGTGAACGAGTAAACAGGGGCTCTTATAGAAGAGCAAATACAATATAAAAGGTAACAAATTAGGGTTGAATATTTAACAGATTTCTACTACCCTATTTACAGTATTTACAGTCTAAAAATACAAGGAAAAGATCCTATAATATTTTCAGAATAGGAACTAGGTTGGAAAACCGTTGATTGATGAATTTCCAACACAGTATATAAAGGTTGGCAGTTATATAGAACAGTTAAAAGGTGATTGGTTGCTAAGGAAACAAACCAAGTGAACTGCTGGAGGAATTTCAGAAATAACATATCTATCACCTCTACAATGACTAAAATGGAAAATTCAACTAGATCAAGCCACACTCTGACAAGCAAAAGCATGCACAAGCCAGTGCTTCTGCGGGGGATTAGGGGGGAGAGAGATTCTCCAGAAGTATTGACACATACCACTGATCAGAGAGCGTCGGCCTGATAAAAGCATAATAATGTCCACCATGCACACCGCCACTATGAACCAAAACACTGTTGGGAAGGTAATATGTAAGAATGAAAGGCACGAAGGTTAAGTAAATTGTAAAAGAATCATGAAAGAGAATAATTCACAAACTAAAACTCCTGCAGAAAATACCAAGAAAAGGTATACAAATTTCCTAGTTTAAAAAGTCAATAAGCAGAAAACGTTCTGGCATATCTATCTTGCTACTGGGATAGTGATATTTTCACTCCAAACAATCTATCATGATATACCAGGATCACAACTCAATTCTCATTGCAACTCGTACCATAACGTTAATCATCAACATCAAGAAAACAACTGACCAGGTACTCCTTGATAAATAAATCACAAGCCGGAAAAAAATGGTTTTAAGCATAAATAAATATTTTCACGAACCAAAATGGCTTATTAGTTGATGATGATATAATCAAGAAGTTCCTCAATTGTCTTAGACTCCACAGTTATTTAAGATAAAAAACATGTCAGGCCACTTAAAGAAGGAATAGGCTTTTGTCAAAAAGAAAAAAAGAAAGAAAGTATAATATAAATTATCGTGTTTTCATGACCAGTAGGAAACTGAGCATTGTACAACTACAAACAAAGAGACTGCGGACTTTGATAAGGTGTCAAAGCTCATTCTGATTGATGATATGTGAGAATCCTGAGACATACTTTCTTATTCATGCAACTCTCACTGATAACTTTTTAAGTCGATAATCTTTTACCGTAATGCTAAAAGTAATAAAATCCCACTATATGTGTGAGAGAGAGAGAGAGAGAGAGAGAGAGAGAGAGAGAGAGAGAGAGAGAGATGTATGGGCATGGGCCAGGAGGTAAAATAACCTGTGAAGCATGTAAAGGTTTCGCACTCTCTTGTCTGCTTCTGGCGACAAATACTTGCCATTGTCTCTATCAAGATCAAGTTCCAACGGGAATTCATATCGGTCATTAATCTGCAACCATGACCATTTTGTCAAATGATGCACCAATGTTAGACAACAAAATTTTTTATATCTAATCAAGCTCCCAAGCTTCACAAGATCGACAATAAAACCACGAAAAAAAAATAAACATATCACATCAGTACCGACAATATATATGGAATTCTAAGAAGCTTTTTCTTGAGGAAATCCGATTCAAAAGAAGGTACAAAATGAAAATAACATGAGCACAGGCTAAATCAACTTTCAAGTGATAATTGGAGAAACATGAAATTGGCCAGAACAAGAATTTAGACAGAATCATCAACATCCGATGTCAAAATGTTGGAAAAACATATTGTTACTATAAATTACTTTTGAGGAGCTACAGTAAATATGAGCAACCAGCACAATAAAAAAACCGAAGGTAGAATGGAAATCAATTGCTCTATTCAAATACAGTGAGCACATATTCAGGGTTGATCCTCCTGATATGACCACTACACTAATTGCCGAAGCAGAATGCGGGAATTTAATGAAATACTACTAGATCAAAAGTCCCTCCAACAAAATCGCATAAGCAAAACCTAAACATACCTAGAAAGTTATCTGCAAGTGTAACAGAAAAAATTAGAATAAGTGAAACTTGAAGAACTAAAATCTGATGTGTTCTGGAGTTCAATGATAGTGATGAGCAAATTAACAAGTGAAAAAATTGCTACAAAACAGAAATTGACTTAAGATTGTCTGCAGCACTACTGATGTTGCTGCAAATATCAAAAAGAGGCAAAGAGAATGGTAATTTAAGAAGAAAAAAGATACCAGTATATGTTACCACTACAAACAACAAAAAAGGAAATCTAACATCAACCAAAATCAAGTAATAGCTACTAACTACGAAAAAATCGACCGGGAGAGGTGAATAAAATGCATGCTAGTCATCTAACCTTAACCATCGTATCTCTCATAAAGTCATACTCAAACCGCTTTAACTGCAGCTGGAGAACTGGAGGAAAGTCAATGAACAAGACACCCTTCTTGGCATCCTAAGATTCACATAGTAATTTTTAGCAAAATGTCCAACAAAAGAAAAGATCATTCAGCATTGAGACAACATAAAATGTAAATCTAATCATTAATCAAGACAAGAGTAAGTATGAAACCCAAAAAAAAAAAACAAGAAAAAGATCGATATAATTTCATAAGTAACCAACTATCACCTTCCCCCACTTCCCAAATAATTAACCATGTCGCACCTGGAAAACCATGAAACTAGAAACAGAGTTTCAACAGCATAACAAAAACCTTTTCTCTAACGAACATATTATGGTGTCACTCTGATTAATCAAATTATCAATAGTGTTTTTCAAAAGGCGACAGTCATCTTCAGGTTGTTAAAAAACTATGCATGGATCCCATCACTGGGAATCTACTCCTAAAATATAAACAAAGTTTGATATATTTTATTAGTGTATAATGTATAATTAATTCACAAGCCAGTTTGTTTCTGTTGCTTTAGGCTTTAGGGTTTCAGTTCTCAAATACTAACTTTGGACTTTCAGTTTCCCGCATTTTAATCATCATTAATCTACAGAGTACAGAAAACATAAGCATCTGGAAACACTGGTGAATTACACAGTAATCAATACAAGGAGCAATATACCTGCAAACCATGGTCTTCAGCATGGTATTTGTTGTCTCCTTCAAGACGTTCAACTTCCACGTACTTGTCAAAGGAAGCATAAACATCCTTACAGCCTTTCACATCAAGCTGAAGATCTGCCAAATGGACACTTGTAAAAGATAAATTTGTCTTCCAGTGCAGAGAATTTACCTAGACTGTGAAACAGAAAATACCGTAAAATGATTCTTTTCGTGTTGATTTAAAATCTACATTGATGCATTCAATGTAATTCATATGGTGCCCCTCAAACAGCTGTTGTATAGTCCCTTCAACAACAGTTCCCTGACCAATAACACAGCTGTCACTATGTTTGCAATAATTTGCATAACTACATCAGAAAACAAGAACATCAAAAGAAGGCAAGTCAGCCATCTTACCTTCATCTTGTCTTCTAGCTTTTCACATAAAACTCTGTTAAGTTCTTGCACATCGTGTTGCATGAAGGAATCATATGTGTCCCATCCAAATGATTTCGTCAATTCTTTTGTAGCTACGCTGGTGTCATTATATTGGAGCTTATAAAATAAACTTTGTAGAGCTAAAGGTATGCTCCCTGTCGGGTTATCGTTCTCAGTTGTTGGCATATGATATACAGCCTGATTAAAAAATTTTCAAGTGAAGCTTCTTAGTTCCCCCTTCTACAATAGCATATATTAAAGAAACTTGACAATTGGTGCAACTTATATCATGAAAACCTACTGCTACCTTTCTGAAGTAAGGAATATGATACAAAGTTTGAAGAAGAGAATTCATGTAACAAGTTGCTCCCTGGTTCTTAAGTCCAACATAGCCTGTCTCCTTCTTTGAGTCATAAGCCCAATAATCAACAACCTTACGTACAGCAACATCAGCTTCCACGATACAAGTATCGTTCACAAGGTATCCCTTGTTGGGGTCATAAAGCTCACTAAGAGGCATGAACGATGTGAAACCCCAATCACTCTCCCTTTGATTGAACTGGTGCTGCGTATCTGTGAAACCCACAAACAGGATTAACATCATGACAACCATGCTATACATCGCAAAGTCATGCAACTGATGGTTCATTCAAAAGGAGAAACAAAATAAATTTGCTTTCCAGTAACTAACTACCTAGTTTATGGTACAAAGTGAAAATTCAACCAACTTGTTAGTCCAAGTTTCAACTTGAGAAAATTACTCTACATCCATCACAATCATTGTTCTAAAAAGCGGCGCCTAGAACCGTCTAGGTGGCGCCTAGGCGCTATGCGGTTGCACACGGCCCCGATTTTTAGACAGTTGATGTCTTTGGGTGTTATTACATTAATAAGCATCCTAGGCCGCCTAATTGCCGCTAAGGTGACACCATAGTTATTTAGGGCGCAAGGCGCACAAAAGCGCTAGCGTGCTCTGGAGCCTGAGGCGCAAGGCGCAAGGCGAAGCGCACGCTTTATCGAAGTAAAGCGTATTAGCCATAAATTTTATAATTCCTCATATATAAAGTGATGTATGCTATAATTTTACATAAATTAGATATAATTCGCAAAAATATCAAACAATAGAAATAAAACATTAAGTAATATATAACCTGGCTTAAATCATAAGTGCATGACTAAAGAAAAACTTGAATAGTACAAACTTCAATCATCTAAAACGCAATAGTAAGTCATAAGTGCATAGCATAAATATAATAAGGTTGCATAATTCCATGCCGGATCTTTTCGAATGTTTGCTGTTTCAAAATTCGGCATTTTTCGGCAAGAATAAGCTTTAGAAGAGATAAAAGGTGAAGGAGAAGGAGAATGTTAATGACATGATATGAATTGAAAAACTGGAAGCAGTAACCAAGAGGAATAGGAAAAACGAAAAAGAGAAAGGCTGCTGGCTGCCTTCTAAGGTTACCTGATTTTAATCAATAGAAATCAGAAAACAAAAGTTGTTTTGGGCAGTCTTCTTTCCTTTCTAATATTCAAAAAATTGTGAAACTATAATTGAAAGCAGAAAGATTGAGGGAGATGTAGAGACTATTGCGCCGTTAACATGCATGGAGGCTTTTTTATTATTAAATAAAAGTGGGCTTTAGTTATTGGGCTTAAAACTTGGTTGGACTAGGGTTTTTTTCTAATTAAAAATCTAAATTGCGTGCAGCAGGAGTGAAGCGCTCGCTTGTGCGCTTCTCTCCTGCTGTGCGACTCTGCACAGGCGCGCGCCTAAGGCGCGCCTGTTGCAATACATGCGCCTGGGTCAGTACCCAGGCGCAATGGGTGCGCCTGGCTGCGCCTGTCGCCTAGGCGCAGCCAGGCGAGCGCTTTTAATAACTATGGGTGACACAAAATCTGCCTAAGTGGCCATTTAGATTGATATATAATATTTTTTTATTTTTAATTTTAAATTTTTAAAAAAGATTATTTGACGTATTTGTCCATCAATTTGTATCGAATGAAGATGATGAATATACCATTAGTTTTGAGTTTGAATTCGATAAGAAAAAATTATTGGAGAAATATTAAGATGGACAAGAAGACTCAGATATTTAAGCTAAAATGAAAAAAACCTCTTGACGAAGATATTTAATTTAAACTGAAAAACATCTAGGCCAATTAGATATTTAGGGTAAAGAAAAAACCGTCTAGTACCCACCTAGACGGCCGAGTAAGCGTCTAGGCGGTAGCTGTCCGCCCACCTACCGCCTGACGCTTTTTAGAACATTGATCACAATGAGAGGAAGTCCAACCTGGATAAAGGAGTCAAACTGGTTTTTTTGAAAAACCAAATGAATGAATCTAATAAAACGATAGACATTCAGCAGAAAGAAACCTTTGGGAAGTTCAATTTGTTTTGCATTTTCATTTTTCCTTTTAGGAGGGGATTTCACATAGTCAAACAGAACATCCAAGTACATCACTAAAGAGTAAGCCTCGTTGAATCAGTTAATAATCACAAACCATCAACAACCTTTCCACAAACAGGTACAGACACATTTAAAGGCACCTGTCTGTGCGTGTAATCATAAACAGGGGCATACATGAGAGAAAACACACACACAGGTTAGCACTAAGAGATACCTTTTTTAACTGTATACTTGTTATGCACATGATTAACTATAGCCAGGCTAAACTGTGCATATCTATTCCACCCATATTGCAAGTTTGCTGAATCAGCGACATCTAAATACATCGACAAATAATCCACATTATTTCCCTTAGGGAAAATAAGTACCCGCCTGCAAAGATCAATAAAAGCCAATTGGGAGTCAGGTCGAATTTTAAGCACATGGTGTAATAAAAATTAATCTAATTTTCTGATTAAATTCATTTAACAGGATAATTTCCTCCAAACGAAACACCAATCTAAATGAAAGGCATAAAGACACAGTTAGAACTCTCAATTACCATTTATAGCCCCCGACAACGAAGATGTCAGAATAAATCTTCTTCATATTCAATCGGGAAAAGTTCTCTATTGCCCATGTGAAGCGTGATGCCTGAGGCTCGTCACTCACCTGGTTTTCCAAAGTTCCCGCATTGTCTGCTGTTGCCACTAGGAAATTGAAACCACCAAAGAAACTCAATAAGGAAAGACTTCATAAAATCAGTTATTTTCATCAAAACTATATTGCGCCAAATCGGAAAAACCTAAATATCGAATGCCAAATGTAATGAATTGACATGAAGAGCTATAGTAGTTACAAAACACTATCTTCCAAGGGGAAAAAATAACAAAAACTCAAGCAATAGTGTACACAGGAAAACCTTCCATTGTCTGAGGTCCTTCAACCAAAGGTTGAGGACCTTCTACTACATCCGAGTGCGGCACCAGCATCTCTTCATCTTCTTGCTGCTACAATTTCATGAGCCAAAAAAAAAAAGACATTCCAATTAAAAAACTGATCTTGATCCAATAACCATACCCAATCTCAAACCCCAAACTTCAACAAGCACATTAAACATGCACAATTGCACTTAATAAAATGGAATTCAGCTACTTAAACCTCCCCCGCACTCGCTCAAAAACCCTAGTCGATCGCAGACCGATCAGCTCAAACACACAGATACACAACCCACCAAGACACAAATCATTCCCAGAATGAATTACAGAAACCAGCGAAATTTACGGCATATCTCAGATTGAAATTCGCAAAGTATAGACACGGATACACACGGCACAATAGTGAAAAGGTGACAATGGGAGCAAAAGGAGGGAAAGTGGTGAAGAGGAACAGAGAGAGAGGAGTTACATCCAACGGCTGAGGAGTCATCATCGTCATCGGTGGAGATATTACTACCGTCCGATCAATAAATCAGAGAAGAATTTATGGTATTTGAGAGAGAGGGAGGGGAGGAGAACAGAGGGAGGGGAGTGAAGTAGAGAGAGGAATCCGGGCTTTTCAGTAGGATTCATTGGGAAATTAAAATGGCTTTAGGGGTAAAATCGGGATTCAATAAATAGAAAGAAAGTGTACAACTAATTAACTAACTAGGTGCTTACACGTATTCTTAAATCGCTAAGTAGCTGTACAAAATCATTATATTTAAATATTTTCAGACGAGATTGATAAATGAAATCATTATATTAATAACTTAATTTTTATTTTTTTAAAAATAATACAATTTTTTGGAAAAATAAAAAATTCGATATCACTTTCTAATATATATTGTTTTAAGTTTTATCATTACAAGTCACGAAGCATACGCTATATAAAAAATTTTATTTTTTTTAATTTAAAATATATATTATTTTTAAAATCTTAATGATAAAAAAATTTTAGGCAATCATGCAATTTTTTTACATAAAATAATATTTTGAAAATGAGATAGATAATTTCAAGATGTTGAAGAAACAAAAACTATTAATTATAAAAAAAAAATAGAAAAGCATGGGTTTGTGGTATGAACGTGTGTGTTTGATATTAAAAAAATGGACATGTATATTTTTAGGACTAATTTGGATATGTGTATCAAATTTTTTTACTTTTTTTTTATTTAGCAATGTATGTAATTATAATTTTGGAAGAAGAATGTTAGGATCGATAAATGTGCGTAGAAAGAAGGTGAATACATGCTCAAAAATATTTTTCAAAAACTTGTTTTTCAACTGAGCTAAGCTACCAGCTCGATTGCCAAATTTTGCTTCACAAAAATTTGCTTGTGAGAACTGATATGGTCAGGCGGAAAAAAAAAAAAAGCTATCGCACTAAATTGAACTAGTAGCTTAGGTAGACAGAAAATAAGTATAGTAAGGAGAACAAGATATTTTTTATGGAAGTTCAAAGTCAAAGCTTCTACATATATTTTGTTTCCACAAATATTTTCATTAGAAAATTTTGATTTATACAACAATTTGCACAATCTCAATCCAAATCGACTCTTGAATGGAACTCCTAGCAACACTATCTCAAATCAAAACAATTTCAGATAGAGATACAAACAAACAATAATGCTCAAGTATGATCTTCGAAGCTTGAGTGAGTATCACAAATTGATCACTGATTTTGATATGATAGGACAATAAGTGTGTCATTGCAGCTCAAATTGTTTGATTTGGCTTGCTTGAATAAAAAATATGAAAGCTTTGAGAATTCTTGTGCGCTTGATAGATGATTCAAAAATTCAAGAGCAAGAGCATATTATTTCAAGTATTTATAGGAGAAAAAGCCCAATGTTATAAAATTTAGCCGATGTAAATATGTTCCAAAAATAGTCGACAACTAAGCAAAAAGTGTCATGTGTCTTTGTCTTCTTTTCAAATATAATACTACATGTACGGGGCATTGGAATGTAGCTACATGGAATAACGACTTTTATTCTCTTTGTCCTTTCTCCAACAACCTAGATTGATCTTAAATTAATAGTGAAAGTTGTTCGGATGACAACCTTGATCTGGTCTAGATGTTTGAACTGGTCTGACATTTGAACTGGTTTTGTAATGAAGATTGATCCGAGAAGGCCATACTAGTTTCTCTTTTAGCCAAACTTGGTCGATCCAATAAAAATACTAATATGATAAGGGATCTTTATCATATTAGTTTTATTTAGATCAAATATTTAAGACCGATTATGAAATATGTTGAATACGTCCTCGATTTTTGTTTATCGTTCTTAACTGATCTGCTTAAAGAATATTGATCGCATTCGAGTAAATTGCTTTATATAATTGTCATCACCAAAATTAATATATTACTTTTTCAAAATGCAATTTCGTCTGAACAGTTAAATTACCAAAACATATTTTCTAAAGAGTGGAATCATTATAATATAGTAAAGATTATTAAATTCAATTTTATTTATAAGATTGTCTTATTGATTATAATTGTAAAATAAATTAAGATTAATAAATAAATAAATATTATATTTTTGTATAAAAATATTAGAATTATTAACTAAAAATTATATATTGAATAATAATATATATTTATAAATATTTTTAAAGAAAAGTATTTTTCAATCTATATTATATATTATAATCATATATCAATAAATTAAACTCAATAAGTAAATCATATACGCAATTACATATGTTTGAAAATTTTACGTTCAATCTCTGTCAGAAAATAAATATGTTTGTACTCTCTGGTCCATAATAAAATGTTTTTGCACTCCTTTAACCCACACGTTTTTTCTCAGATGAAAGTCGATACAATACATTAAAAATACAGTACTGATACATTATATTTAAGAATTTTTTTTTTATATTTGGTATTAATATATAATTTTCGAGTACTCACATATGTATGTAAGTATTTATATTAATTACATATTTGTCTTTTTTTGAATAAACAATGATATATAAAACATTGAAAATATAGTACTAATATATGATATTGAAGTACCAATTATTTTAGATCTCAAACTAATATATTATTATTGAGTATCCAAACATGTGTTGCAAGTCTTGATATAAATAAATTTTCTCAAATTTTGTGCTCAATGTTTTCTAAAGCAGTTAGTTCTCAAATATCATATATTTGTAGCATATTTTTAATATTTTGTACCGATTTTCACCCGTAAAAAAACATATGGGTCCAAGGAGTGCAGAAACATTTCTGTGTAGATCAGGGAGTGCAATTACATTTTCTTCCTGATTGGGACGGAATACAAATTTGAGTTTAGGTATTTAAAAGAAATTTGCCCATATCTAAATCCAAAGAAATTTTCGACAGTTGGAATCACAAAAATCGAGATAATAAACGATATTCATGTGTTCCAGTTTTATGTTAAAAAATTTTCATCTCATCTTCAAATCGTTTTTTCGAGAAATTTTTTTCCCATTATTTATAAAATTTATGTTAGGATATCAAATATCTGAGTTTTAGTGTTTGACAAAAAGTATTTCAGACATCAACTTGATATATAAACAATTAGAAGCAGATTAAGTAGAGCAGAAGCACAAGTAAAAGAACATATCAGAAGAAGTAAGAAGGACAATAGAAGTAGAAAAAGAAGAGCAGATCAGCAAATGCTCTCCACAAACCAGTTAAAGCTATTAACCAAAGGTCTCCAGTACACTGATTAAACTCAGATCTACGCAGCAAAAGTATACTTTCTTACAGTGAACTAAAAGACAAGAAAATGACTAGTTACCAACGGATGCATTTGAATCAAATATGACCGTTATCTTGCACTTATAAATAGATGTCACAGTCAACAGAAGAACCATCCGACTCCCAAGAACTCACAAACACTTATAACTTATCAAAGAACTACTAAACACTTTTAGTTGTCCATATCCACACAAGAAGAGTTCAAACGCTTACATAGAAGATCATACAGAAGCCGAAGAATACCAACACATGCATCAAGTCTATCATATCTTTTAGGATCATATTGTGCTAAGTTTTGAGTTGTACAAATGTTGTATTTGTAACAGTTGAGGTACTGCAAACCTCTGTAACCTGATTTTAGCAAAGGACTGAAACCATTAGAGTAACTAGAAGTCTCAACAATAGGCAATGGGGTAATTCCTGACTGAGGTGGGCCGTTGTGTCAAAGTCTTCTAGTGATACCTTCTGAAAACAGAAAAAGAGGTGACGTAGGAGCAGTTGAGTCTCCGACTATCCAGAAACAAATTTTTGTGCTGTTACTTTCTGTTGAACACACACTCACAACTAGTAGAGCCATCTTATGTAAGTTCAATCTCTAAGTTGACCTTTTCGCACAGCCGTATATCTGTTTATTGACTCTCGGAGATCTAAGAGAAAAAGGAGTTCAACGGCTAACACTATTGAACTAACTAGTAGCAGTCAGCTACTGCTTCATACAACAAGTTCTAGAATAGTAGCAACTCACTACTTGTTCTTAGGGATGACAATGGGTCGGGTCTAAACCCAATCCCGCATCAAATCCGACCCGACGGGACGGGTCCACAAATGGGTTCGGGGCGGGTCTCGGGTTTGGCCAAACCCGCCCCGGACCCGCCCCGCCCCGCCATAATATATATGTATATAAATTTAAATTATACATTTATATATATAAATATAAAATATATATAAGTAATATTAATAATATGTAATTATATTTTTATACTAAGTAATTACTATTTTATCCATAATTTGAGTGTATAGTATTATTTGATTGAAATGAATTTATTTTATTATGATATATTTAGTATAAAAATATATAATTATAACATCTTTTGGCTAATAATTATTAATTAATTACAAGTTGATAAATTTTAACTTGTGGGAATAATTTTTTGTTTTAAATATTATCAATATATATTTAAAATTAAATTTAATGATTTTTGTTAATTTTTAAACTTTTTAATTTAATAAATTTAAAAATATTAAATTTGTGTCTGGTCCAACGGGTCTAACCCAGATTGAACCCGCAAATTTTGCGGGGCGAGGTGGGTCCAAAGTGAGGCAGGGCGGGTCTCAGGTTTAGCCAAACCCGCCACAGACCCGCCCCGTTGTCATCCCTACTTGTTCTACCCCAACAGCAGTAGCTTTTCGATCCTGACAATTTATGTTTGATATTTTTTTGATTCTTAATAGATCAATTTTGATTTTTGTTTACAGATGGTCAATACCAAATTTTGAAAAGTTGAAACAGTGATTATGTTTTTTTTTTTTTTCTGATAAAGATACCGGATTCCAATGACACATATTAATTTTCTATATTTAAAGAGTATATTATTGAGTTTTGATTATTTATTTTTTTACTATATATTATAAATATGTATAAAATATACTTATCATAATATTATTTTTAAAAATTTATCAAAAAAAAAATTGAAAACAAAAATATGTACCTAATCGAATTTAACAATAATAATCAAACTTAAAAATCAATTTAGAGTTATGAATAAAACTTGAATTTTTAATTAGATCATTTACCAATTGAGTTGTTTACAATAGTTCATGTATCAATTTTTAAGTTTATCAATAATTCAAAAATTCCTTTTATTCATTATATAAATTGATTAAATAAATATTAAATTTGCACGTTTATTTTATTTGATAAATTGCGATGCTATTTTTTTTTTGAGCTTTTTGTTTAATTTAATTCTACTAATTGATTAAAAAAAATATTCATTTTGATAAAGAAGATGTTATTTTATAAAGTTAATTATTTCCTATAAAATTTTAATTATGTCGCTAAAATATTTAAACAGTCAAATCAAATTTTAACATATATAATAGTATTTATATAATAATAATATTACTATAATGAAAGGGGGTTACATAGTAACACTTTTGTCATTTTAATTATTGCACAAAAATACATTTGTTTTTATTTTTATTCACTAAAAACTAACAATACACGAGAGGAAAAACTAATATTTTGATATCATTATTATACATTTCTACTTACTCAACTATTTTCTCATGTTTTTTCGGCTTCTCGTCACCGTTCTTGCAATAGTGGAAACTGGAAAGTATAATGTTAATGTTAATCAAAATGCATATATAATATATGTGTCTACTGTAGTGACCCTAACTCGGATCACCTACTAATTAGAGACTTAGACATGCAATTAAACAGTAAATAATCATAATTAGAGTAAATGCGAAAACTTAAAAAAAAATACCAGTAAGGTAAATCCTAATGGCTAACCCCTGCAATCCAGTCTAGGTCACCAACTAATCTCCAAATCTCCAAAAGAACTACCTGCAACTGCTGCATCGAATGAGGTGTCCAGACAAACAAAAAATGACTGGGGCATAAAACGCTCAGTACGCTAACACGGGTAAACATACAAATATGATGTATGCAATGAATGGGTATCATATCTGGGTAACGAATCGAAGAATCCACTCAGATTGGCGCCTAGAATATGAGCTGTAATCTCAGGGAATCAAACAACTGGATGCAACCACTCACTCCTAACTGGACGTGGACCAAATGTCCCAGATCACTAGAGTCTGACAGACCCGTCGGTCATAGTAACTCTCAGTGTCAAAACTTTCTAACAAGGGCTGAGCACCTTATAACACTGGCTTATCTCGAAGAAGATCAACGCTCAATATGAAATGTACATACAACATAATATCTCAAAACAGTAACATGCATCATGTCAAATAATATGCAACACATAAGCATGCAACCCACTGGTAATCTCAGTCAGTATTTACGTACCTTTTTAAGGCAGTTTCTAGAAGCACTCATCTAGGTTCCAAGCCTACCATGCAGCACTACAATTCATAATAACCAACATCATCTAACATGCTCTACATTAATTAAACTATAGCATATATACTCTCTATTTTCTATAAGGAGCTAGAGCTATACCTTCTTCCGTTGTCAGTCCGTTGATGTCGAATGCTCCAAAGCTTGGGCACAGCCCTGTTACGACCTCTGAACACCTCGCCAAAGCTTCGTTGCTTGGCTACTATTACGAACACTGTCCGTTATATAAAAATATATTATTACCTACTCCAACTCTTTATAAAAGAGTCCCAAAGCCCTTAAAATCGAGCCATTATGGGAGAGAAGATGATTTTGAACGATTTTCAAATGAGCCCTCATACTCCTATTTATAGAGCACGATCGGAAGCTCCGATATCCTGATTGGAAGCTTCGACCTTGAATGCATGTCACGTTTTGAACGGCCAAGATCGGAAGCTCTGATCTACACTTTGGACGTTCCGATCTCCTGCATGCAGCTACGTGTTCAAGCTTCAATGCCACGTACGGGATGCCATAGATCGGAAGCTTCGATCCCTCTTCAGAAGCTTCGATCATCCCGTAGCATCCGATCTTGCTTCAATGCTTGTTCTGATCTGTTCAAACCTTCCTAACCTAGTTCGGATCTTCCGAACTTGTCCAGACCCAATTAAGTCCAATAACCATTTTTCGGGCATTTTGGACTCGATTTCTTGGTCCGTTTGATCATATAAAAAAATCCCTTAATCATGATTTATTAAATCTAAACATAATTAGCAAATTAATCTTGTAAAATGAGACCGAGTTACTATATTCTCCCCCACTTAAGAGATTTCGTCCTCAAAATTAGATCTTAAGTATTGAATGAATTGAATAAGAACAATAGGTTCTTATTTATCTTATATCATTTTACAAGATACAACACTTTTTCTTATGATTTCGCAAACACCATGGTCTTTCCACATATGTCATGTAGTAACCCAGATTCCATTTTAAGATAATAATATGTTAAACATGATTAAGAATTGGTGATTAACCAATTCCGGGGTTTAATCGGACTTCAGAATCAAGAATTGGATTTTCATTTTTTTTGAGCCAGTTCGGATGGTCCAAAGAGAACTTCGGACGGCCCGAACTCAGCAACTCGGGGGCTCCGAAGATGGCTTGTTGACTTCGGAGTTAAGGCAAGTTCGGACGATCCGAACTAAGGATCGAACGGTTCGAACTCCCTCATGCCATGCAAGCAGGATTACTCAGCCATGGACTTTGACAAGTGTCGGACGAAGAGAAGTTCGGACGATCCGAACCTGAGTTCGGAGGCTCCGAACCCGACGTGGCTTGCATGCATTCATTGAGCTGGAACAAACGATCCGAACCCCAGTTTGGAGGGCCCGAACTCGACCAGAAATTTTCCTATAAATAGGACTTATTCGATTTCAATTTGAATTACAAATTTCCGAGTTTCTTTCTCCAGTTTTATAGTGTGAGTTATACACTTGAGGGCCCTATCGGTTATAATCGAGGTTCTGGAATAACCAAGGTGTGGTTATAGTCATCCGGGACCAGCGACTCCAAAGGGCTATCTACGGACGAAGGTATGATCCGAGAATCTATTTAAGTTTTGGGAGTACTTATTAGCTTAGTTAAGGCTTATAGAACTTGTGTAGTGATACGGTGAACTTTTGAATATAGGCTAGGAACCTAGGATCTACTATACTTGAACTAGCCTAGAGGTACGTACACATTGACTGAGATTGCCAGCGAGTATACATGTTTATATATTGCATTTATTTGGCATTATTATATGGTATGATATATGATTTACCGTTTTCCATATTCATATGTCATGTGCATATACACGTTGAGCCAATACCTTGTTATAACTGATTATAGAGCCGCTCAGCTCTATACTCGATAGTCTTTCACTGAGAGTACCGCGACGGCGGGGACATGTATGTCTGACTACTCTAGTGTACTAGACGAGTGTGGTTGCACCCAGAGGTTGATCCGTGCGGTGGCAGCACTCATGTGGCGCCGGTACTGAGCATGAATTTTCAGATGACCTTTTACCAGTCATCTTGTGGCATCCATTATATACATATGTTTACTCATGTTTATGTACTGGAGTTAGCGCTCACGTCCTAGTTGTTATCTTGGACACCCTATTCCACGGGGTAGGTCGCAGGATGGACGGAGCTGGTAGTTCAAGGCAGGACTAGGGAGCAGGAGCCTTGAGGAGTTAATTATACAACATGATTCGATATAGCTGTATAATGTTTACTTTTAAGTTTTGTTTGATATGGTTGTATCACTACAGTAATAAGCCTGGATATATTTTACTAAGCTGATATGTAATTGATGGTTATGTTTCCGCACGTTTTACTCTGTTAAATATTTTGCTGTATTAAGTTTAATGCATAATATTAGTTTCCAGTTAGTAGGTGATTCTATGCAGGATCACTACATGTCAAATCTGTATTCCAGCTGTACCTCAGACGGTTGCAAGATGTAAGACTCAGCTGCCACATGTCATCACAAAAATGATACATAAAACACATAATGGATACTAGACCAATATAGCAGCAATGCTAGTCTGTACTATATCTCATTTATTGTCCAACATCCCAATTGGACCAATAAACCTTGGAGATATATTTTTTTGTAAATCAATTATATCAGCATTATGTTACACTAACTCTTGTCCTTTAACCTGTTACTTGGGGTGGGCGTCGGGTCGGGTTCCTCGGGTTCGGGTAGTTTGGTTCGGGTATCCGAACTTTTCGTGTAGTGATTATTACTACCCAAACCCAAAATTTATTCTACACTACCCGACAATTCGGTTACCCGCAAAATTAGGGTAGTGTTGGGTACCCGACCTACAGGTACCCGCCATTAATAGACTTAAAAACCGAAAAATCCATTTTCTCATAAAATCAATGTACATGGAATTATATAAACCTAAACGTGAGCTTCAAAACCTTCAATGAATCAATCGGCCAAGCTCCAATTCAAACCTTCAAAGTTCATTCGGTCGGCAGAAAGAGTAAGAAAGGGCAGCTATCACGTATCGAGATTGAAGGGCTGCGAATACTGAAGGGCTGCGGAGACTGAAGAAGAAAAACTACATGATTGACAGATTGAGGCATGAACTTTGGGAATCGAGATTGAAGGGCTGCGAAGTGCGAAGAGCCGGAGAAGAAGAAGAAGAAGAAGGGTGAAGTTTTAAGGCCCGGGATTATTTAATTTTAATCCGAGAATATTTAATTTGGGAACATTTAGAGTTTAGAATTAAATTATAATATTCTTAAATGAATAAGGATTGAAATTGAATTAAATCGTTTTTTTGGGGACTGAATTGCAAATAGCCAAAAGTTTAGGGACTAAACTACAAATAGGCTTATATATATCTTATTTTCAACATCACTTATCAAATTTCACGTGAAAATGAAGGGAAGGAGAATAGAAACATCACAACACGCCATTTTCATCTGGTTCAAGCTCCGATACTTGTGATCCGGCCGTCAGAAATTCAAAATAAATATATATCTGCGATCACCGCTCCGAGATCTTCGTTTTGGTACAACTTTTATTGAGTTCTCTCATATTTTATTTCTATGTTGAAGATGGAATTTTATTATTCTTGGATATATGCGTCTATGAGCTAGTACCGAATATATATTCGAAGACGGATCGAAGAAAGAACATCGATTGTATTTGTTATGATTTTCTAGAGCAAAATTCGAACCCTTCATTTCTGATTTTTATGGGATGTGTATATCTTGAATTGATATCTTGAATATTATGAGTTGTAGTTATTGGTATATGGATTTTGATATTGATTCGGTATCTGATTTTTAGCCGTTATGCCGCCGGTTCGAGAATTGTCAAAATTCTTGTATATTTTATTGAATCATGGTTTGAATGGTAGTTGAACATTGTTATTGAATTCAGATTATCATCCATTTCAGATTTGATCAAAAGGCTATCGACTCGGGAATTCCCGAATTGCATTGGTACAGACTTTAGCAAGGTTGTCGAAGTTGTTAGCTAGCACAATTGATAAGTGTTTGGACAGAGTTTTGATATATGGTCATTGTTGAAATATTTTCAGATTTGAAGTATTTCCAGACTTTTCAGACCTGACTTTGAAAGGTATAAATGACAGCATATCTAGATGATATAGAACACTCGAGATAGATATGATTCTCGAGTATTCCCTAGTCAATCACATACTTGTTCGAGTATGTGCATTATGTGATTAGATGAATTTGTTGCTTTTCTTGCTTATTTGATTAGATGTTCAAGATGTTTTATAGTCTTTAATGCATACAGATTATGTTGCATTCATCTTGAACTCTAGCCTGAAAAGTACAGAGGGCTGAAAGGCCTAGAGTGCAGATGACGTTTGGAGGGCTATAGTTGAGTGGCACGGAATGTAGATTTACTTCCAGAGCTAGATGACTCACTATAGTTGCACCAAAGTCAGGGGAAATGAGATACTTGACGTCACCTCGATTGGTGAGTTGGTGATTGGTTAAGATTTTATTCCCCGGGATCCCAAGAACTGAAATTCTATTATTGTCAAATTTTATAGCCTACCTTTGAAACATGCATTGCATTCATGTTACTATCTCGCATGTTATGTTATTTATAATAGGAATTGTATTTATCACCGGAATTATCCGGCTATTGCTTTGTTTTGTATGTGTGCATGACAATATGTGGGGTAGGAGCTGGTCAGAAGCGACAAGGATAGCTCGAGATAGAGTATTAGCATGTGGTGATTCGGGTTTAGCAATTGATGTATTAGATATTTTATCAAACATGTTAGAAAACAAGATATTTTGTATATATTTTTTATATTCGTCACTCTTTAGATTGGTACATATTGTGTATTCTAGAAACGATGTTAATGTATGAATACATATGTTTGAATTAGAATCTTGATAAGATTATATGAGAAAATCATGATTGATATTTCATGATATAGTAAAAATGAAATGGAAAGCATCAGAGGTAATTTCCGCATTTTTCTGGCTGGGCAGACCTCGCTCGAGCGAGAGTTTTCCTCGCCCGAGCGAGATACATCCAGGGATCGTTGGTTATTTGCCTCGCGCGTGGGCGAGAGCTTGTCTTGCGCGAGCGCGGGCAACCAGCGATGTTGCTGGAATGCTGCCTCGCACGCGCGCGCGCGAAATGCTCATCGCGCGAATGCGAGACATGTATAAAAAAATTCTTGTATTAATTAATTGATTTACATTGAAATATTATTTACGTATGATGTTTAATCATAAATTGCCCCAAGATTATATTAGCAACCCGGGTCCTCACAAGAGTTGGTATCAGAGCATAAGTAGAGTCGACATGGCACTGCAGAAGCGACTTGGGAGACTGAATTAGATATGAGACAGAGATTTCCAGATTTGTTTCATTTATGTGAGTTCTTATTCTGTTTTCCATTATTTCATTATCTTATGTGTATACAGATTACTTATATAGATTGCATATGATTTCAAGGACGAACTCATGCCTTAGAGGGGGAGAAATGTAAGGCCCGAGATTATTTAATTTTAATTCAAGAATATTTAATTTGGGAATATTTAGAGAAGCCGCAGCCAAAATACCGCATATGATCGGTAAAGAATTTTAGGGATTTAGAAGTTTTCTCCCCTTTTTAAGTTTTAATAATATATATAATATATGTAAATTATAAAATAATATAAGTAGGCAATTAACCCGAACAAAATTAAACGGGTTCAGGTAATATTTTCTTGAAATTACCCGACCCGTTCTGGTCGGGTCAGGTAACCTGTAGTAGCCCGTACCCAGATTTAGTGAGTAACTATTAATTAATCCAATTAACATGATTAAGGGGATTTCAATTGGATTAGCGGAGCCCGGAAATGGACCCAAAATGATCAGATATGGTCTGGAGGGTCAGGCAGAACGGATGCAACGTTCTAGGAACGGACGCAACGTTTGTGCCAGCTAGAATGCGTCACTGCTTACATACTTGATGTTGACGTTCGGACGCAACAATCGTCGGATGAACGGACACAACGTTGAGGAACGGACGTTCCGTTCCGTGTCTATAAATAGAGATGTCGAGCCTTAGTTTTAGATGCACCAATAACCTCTTCTCTCTCGTTTCTTCAGACTTCTAGCTTAGATCTAGGGAATTCTAGGCATCCCATGGGGAATCCGGAAGTGGCATAGCGATCCAGGCGTCGTAGCGGAACTGTGGCCTAGTTTTGAGGTAAGCAACAACAGCAGGCTGACGACGGACGCAGGTATGCTTTTGCTTCCTAAAAATATTTAGTAATATGCAATAGCTTAGTTAAGGCTTTTAGAGCACTATAATGATATTAATATCAATTGTCAGTGTAGTGCGGATTATAGGCGTGGACCTAGAGCTGGTAGAGCTTGCCTAGTAATTAAGGTACGAAAGTACTGTTTGAGATATCCTGACTGAGTATGCATGTATTATGTGACTGCATGATTTATATGACATGATTATATGCTGCATACATTTGCATCTTGAGCTATCTCTTTTGAGATGTCTGTTAGTAGGGTTTTACCCTATCCTGTTAGTGGATAGACTTCCATCGATTTGGGTCCGGAGTATCCACTGGTTTTCGGTATGTGAGCCACCTCCTGAAGCGACGGCATAACGTGCTACATACCAGGACCCGGTCTGTCTTTGTTATTCGATTCTTGGCCTCTAGTCAGTAGGAGGTACACTTGCATGCATGTATACTCATACTCTCGTGCTGAGCATTTTATGCTCACGTCTCGTACTTTGTGTATATGGACACCCTATTCCATGGGGCAGGTTTGCGATTGGATGAGGCGGGCGGATCCAAGAGAAGCTAAGCAGTGGATGGCCAGCTGGAGCTTCACCTAGGATTTTATTGTATTGGTTGATACAGTAATTCAATTTGGTTGTATAATTATTTGGGGTATTTGCAAATTCCTTTCCTTGGGATTGTAGTATATTTATGGCTTCCGCAGTTTAATTTTGGTTTACTGTTTAATTAAGTTAATTGCATGCCTAAGTTCTATTTAGTAGGTGGTCTCGGTAAGGGTCACTACATTTATGGTATCAAAGCATGCATAGTATTCTTGGGATTTAGATTCTGCATAAGGTAACCGTTAGGTTAATTTTGTAGATGGCGAACCGTGATGATCAGAGTAGCCATGGCAGTATAGGTGGACGTTGGGGCGATGACAATCGGGAGCATCGTCGATAACTCCATCATCGTCGCCATGATGATCAGCGTTTCAGTGTGCGCCGATTCTTATCTATGGGTCCTAAACCCTTGGTTGGAGGCGAGTCTCCGGAGGATGCGGAGAACTGGCTAGATCGTATGGAGATGAATTTTCAAACGTTTCAATGTACTGAGGAGCAGAAGATGGAGACACTTGGTTATCTTCTGGATGGGCGAGCCCAGTAGTGGTGGAGATTCACTTCTTCACCCTTTGTTGTGGCAAGAGGAGTTGCCACTTGGGCTGAGTTCTGCACAGCTTTTCAGAAGCTGTATTTTCCTCCTGCACTCCGTCAGATGAAGGCGGGTGAGTTACTGAGTCTGCGTCAGGGAGCCATGTCTATTGAGGAGTATCAGCAGAAGTTCTTCGATTTGTTATCCTATTGCCCCGAGGTTGCTGACAGCTCTGAGATGAAGTACAATCTGTTCCTTCAGGGCCTTAACCCAGAGATTTATGACCGTGTGGCGGTCGGTGATGATATGACCTACGAGGGTTTGGTGAGCCGTTGTCACAAAGTGGAGGATAGCATTCGGCGGAATAGGTCTTTCTCTCAGTCTAGGCCTACGAGTTCTTTGGGTCCCCGTGCTCAGTATTTCAAGAAGTCCGGATCTACTTCTTCTTCCTCTGGTTCCGGTGGTATTGTTCGTTTTGGGAAGAAGGAGAAATGCAACTATTGTGGAAGAACCATCCGTCAGACAAATGTCGTAGAGCTTCTGGGGCATGTTTCCGTTGTGGAGATGTTGGTTGTAACGCCCCGAATTTATTTTAATTGACTTTATTTGAGATAATCAGAGATTATAGAAGTCGAGGGCCGAATTAATTTTGATTAAGGACTATTTTGCAATTTTTGGAAATTTCAGGGACTAAAATGCAAAAATGGAAATTGTTAGATATTTATAGGGGAAGTTGACTTCTTCACTCCATTTTCTTCTTCCTTCCTCCCTCTCTCACGCCTCCAACCTCCATTAACGCCTCCCAAGCTTCCAGAATTCTTCCCGAGCTCGATCCGTCCGTTAGAATTTATTTCTGAAGGCAGATTAGCGATCACGGCTGCGAGAGCTTCGTTCTATCGTAAGTTTTTCTTCGATCAGCTAAAATTGGATTTTCGGAGGTTGTTAGAATCGATTGAGTTTTGGTTATGTTGTTCTTTACAGAGTTCTGATCGTTTATTCTCAGTCGGTTTTGAAATAGAACGTCGTTCGGATTTGTTATGATTTTTGGAAGCAAATTTCGAAAATGAGGATTTTGTTATTTGTTGGAATTGGATTTTTATTGTTGTATTAACATTGATTTGAGTTGATATCCATATTATACTGCTGTCTACATTTCCGATTTGATCAGTTTATAGCCGTTATGCCGCCAGTTTGAGTTTTGGAATATCAATCGTTTTTATTGATGAGATTTTGGATTTAGGAGTTGGAATTGAGTTTGAAGGGTTTGAATTGGATGGATTGACATTGGAATTATTTTTCTATCTCCTTTCATATTCAGTTACAGATCGTGGACGGACTTGATAAAATTCGAATCGTTGAAGAATTGATCAAGGTTTGGTATCGAGGTTACTTTATTCTTTGACTTGAAACGAATGATGTTTGATTTAGCCTTTTGTGCTTGTAGCTTGTCCGGATTGCAGCTACGTCAATCAAAGAAGAGGTATAAGATGACTTAGACTAGAATGGAACGAGTAACTCGAATTCGACTTGATTCGAGTGTTCCGAAAAAATCACATACTTGCATGATAATTGAATTACTTGAATTTATTGAATGAGTTATGATTTTCATTGCATTCATATTGAGCCAAATGATTTATTTCATTTTGATTTAGACGTTCTGAGATTTATAGCAGGGGGCATTGGCAGGCGATTTACTACAATGACCGACTTAACTCTCTATAGTTGCTGCAGAGTCTAGAGGATTGAAATATGCACTATCCACCTATAGGGGAGAGTCGGTGTGATTTGTGTGATATTTTATCCTCGGGATCCCAATAAGAGGAAGAGAATAACCGGAATACCTTTTGATTATCCAGACTTGATAATCTCGGATTTTTAAAGTCATGCATATCATTTTAATTCCGCATTTGAATGGCTTTCTTATGTATATCTTGAGTTGATATATTATGTGGAAGTTGATGCATATCATGTTGTGATATGTTTTTGTGAGATTGCATGTTAGTCTCTTTTACTGGGAATATTATTTTCACCGGATTTATCCGACTGTTGCCTTTGTTTGTATGTGTACTTGGCAACAGGTGGGGCAGGACCGAGTCAGAGATCGCATGTCTAGGTGGTCGAGTTGATAGAGTGAGGCCTTGTTGTTGTAAAAGTCGATTATGCAATCAAACTTAGATTGTATTCGAACTCTTTACGTTTTGTATTGAATAAGCTAGACGGAAGCATGTTCTAATAGTTTGAAATTGTTTAACTCTAGAATTATATCGTTTTGGATTATGCTTGTTGATTGGAGTGGGTTATGCATGTTTTAAGCGAGCACGGAAGAAATTTATTGGCCTTGTATTTTTTTTCAGTCCTTTTGAGCGCACTCGCGCTCTGGGAGCAAAAAGTTACTGCCAAGTTGGGCGCACCCGCACTCTGGGCGTGGAAATATTTCTGCCCAGTTGGGCACACCCGCGCTGTTCCCCGGGTGCACCCGTGCTGCACTATTCAAAAAAAAAAAAAATCTTGGTTTCTGATTCTAGATTAATGATTTATTCCGAGATTAGATGTTTAGAATCGAGGTCTCACATTAAGTGGTATCAGAGCAATAAGATCTTGGACTGAATTTAGAAGCGAGCGGGGTAGATTGAGTCCGCATGAATTAAATTCTCGCATGTGATTGAGTTATTTAAATATCATGCAAGCATTCTTTATTAATTGAGAATTATTTGAATTACATGATTTTGTGATTTAAATTTATAAAGCATGATTTATTTGAGATATGAACTGTATTTCATTCGGATCCGAATTCCAATTACTTGAGCAAGCAGAACAGAGGTTGTTTGAGGTGCGAATGAGAATCAGATTGAGATCCATAAAAATTCAACACCTTTGGAGTAGAATGAGCTTATCAATCAGAGATTTTGGGCACCGAATTTTTTGTAATTGAGATATTTGTGTACCTAGCATCTAGAATTATCAGAATGGTCTCATTGAAGAGTTTGAGCAGGCGACAACCAACAGTAACTCCTTCGACTGATTTAGATTGTACTACTATTGAGAATGTTGTTGGATGCAGAAGTTGAATAGAAGAATTGATCAGTGGTTGAATCTCTTGACTACTCAGATTACCGTCGAACCCGGTTAGTAGCTCATCAACTCCAGGTATTGCAAAGTTGGAGGAATTTGAAGAAGCTGTCAGGTCTGTTATCAGCCCAGACACTAATGACCGTTTGATTTTAGAGATGTGCGGAGGAATTCTCTTTGTTTGCAGTTGATGTTCTAATCTAGCCCGAATTGGTTGATAAACCAGTGGTTAAAGAGTTTGCTGATATATTCCAGATGAGATTTCTGGATTGCCTCTGAGTCATGAGGTTAGTTTCAACAACGACTTGAGATCAAACATCAGCAGCGAGTGAGTTTGAAAGAAATAGGTATTGAAGATTGGACTGGGAACGAGGTATGGCCGTTTTGAATTCTGTTGTCGTACCATTTGAATTGAAAACTCGTCTACAATGTTTATAGATCTTTTGATATGAACCTATCAGAAGTATTAAGAGGAATTGTGATTATTCTTATCGATGATTTTCTTGTCCCTCCGGAGCAAGAGTTGTAATGATCATGCAGAGTATTGGAGATTTGTGTGCCGAGCCGTTGCATGCTAGCCTAATGAAGTCTGAATTTTTATTGTATCGAGATGTTCTTCCTCGAGTATATTATTCTTAGAGCTGGAATTCTGTGATCATTTCAAGACCAAAGCTGTTACTAATGGAGCCAGACCGACATTCATACCTGAGACTTGAATATTATGAGTTCTACAACAGATTCTTCGAGAGATTATTATCGTAGTGGAGCCGATTTCTCAGTTATCTCCAGAGAATGCACTTTTGTCTGAACCGAATCTTTTGAGATCAGTTTGTTCAATCGAAAGAAGAGATCGACCAGCGCTGAAGTATTCTTATTTCTTCTGTACTAATAATCTTCAGTGCATTGCATCTTATTGTCGAGATTTGGAGGTCTTCTATTCAAAGGAAGTAGGTGACAGCTTAGTTATCTTAGCAGTTGAAGCCGTACAAAACTCAACATCCGATTCATGATTTTGAAATTGGCAGAAATCTTATTTCTTGGAAGATCGGGAATCACTATCTTTCCAATGAGATTTCGAAATCTTTGCTGAGCCTAGAAGTTGGAGCAATTTTTTTGCCATCCGAACGGATTGTGAGACAAAGGCAATGAGTAGATATGATGAAGACTCTGACTGCAAATTATTGTATGATTTGAAGGAATTGAATGCATCAACTTATGTTTTGAGCCGGAAGATTTATTCTTATTTTATCTACTACATTTACTCTCTTTGACCAGTGATTTCTTCACTTCTGGTTGGAGTGTAGATCTGTTCTTATTTTATCTACTATCGGTATTTCTCTTTGATTGATGATTGATGCAGTTTTGATTTCGAGTTTGAAGCATATATGTGGTCTATCAGAGTTCTTTTATTTGAGCCGAACCAGAGTTTATTGAGAAGATAGAGAGACGATCTCGGCATATTCACTGGTTCCTTTGAGATTCTAGAGGAGATAGACGATCTTGCCTTAGATGTGCGTTTCTTCCTTATCTTTTTGGGATTCGAGACGTGCTTTACGTCTCTTGTTACTGAATTCATAGATTTTCTTTTGATGAGGAGACATAGTTTGATGAGTCGAAGGTTTGTTGAGACGATCGATTCAGAGTTTTGACCAAACAGAATAGCAGCTCCATACCCAAACCGATTCAATTGTGTTTGTACAGTTGAGCCGATACGGATTTGAAGAAGCAGTTAGAAGAACAGAGTTTGTTTGGAGCAGCAAATTCAGAGTTAGTCCGGACAGAAGAATCTTTATTGCAGTTTTGACTCTATCTCGTTCTTATGAGATTGAACCGTTTTGATTTCGAGGACGAAATCTATTCTTAGAGGGGGAGAATTGTAACGCCCCGAATTTATCTTAATTGACTTTATTTGAGATAATCAAAGATTATAGAAGTCGAGGGCCGAATTAATTTTGATTAGGGATTATTTTGCAATTTTCGGAAATTTCAGGGACTAAAATGCAAAAATGGATATTGTTAGATATTTATAGGGGAGTTGACTTCTTCACTCCATTTTCTTCCTCCCTCTCTCACACCTCCAACCTCCATTAACGCCTCCCAAGCTTCCAGAATTCTTCTCGAGCAGGATCCGTCCATTAGAATTTATTTTTGAAGACAGATTAGCAATCAAGGGCTGCGAGAGCTTCGTTCTATCGTAAGTTTTTATTCGATCAGCTAAACTTGGATTTTTGGAGGTTTTTAGAATCGATTGAGTTTTGGTTATGTTGTTCTTTACAGAGTTCTGATCGTTTATTCTCAGTCGGTTTTGAAATAGAGCGTCGTTCGGATCTGTTATGATTTTTGGAAGCAAATTTCGAAAATGAGGATTTTGTGATTTGTTGGAATTGGATTGTTATTTTTGTATTAGCATTGATTTGAGTTGATATCCATGTTATACTGTTGTCTGTGTTTCCGGTTTGATCAGTTTATAGTCGTTATGCCGCTAGTTTGAGTTTTGGAATATCAATAGTTTTTATTGATGATATTTTGGATTTAGGAGTTGGAATTGAGTTTGAAGGGTTTGAATTGGATGGATTGACATTGGAATTCTTTTTATATCTCCTTTCAGATTCAGTTACAGATCGTGGAGGACTTGATAGAATTCGAATCGTTGAATAATTGATCAAGGTTTGGTATCGAGGTTACTTTATTCTTTGGCTTAAAACGAATGATGTTTGATTTAGCCTTTTGTGCTTGTAGATTGTCCGGATTGCAGCTACGCCAATCAAAGAAGAGGTATAAGACGACTTAGACTGGAATGGAACGAGTAACTCGAATTCGACTTGATTCGAGTGTTTCGAAAAAATCACATACTTTCATGCTAATTGAATTACTTGAATTTATTGAATGAGTTATGATTTGCATTGCATTCATATTGAGCCAAATGATTTATTTCATTTTGATTTAGGCGTTCTGAGAATTATAGCAGGGGTTATTGGCAGGCGATTTACTGCAATGACCGACTTAACTCTCTATAGTTGCTGCAGAGTCTAGAGGATTGAAATATGCACTATCCACCTCGAGGGGAGAGTCGATGTGATTTGTGTGATATTTTATCCTCGGGATCCCAATAAGAGGAAGAGAATAACCGGAGTACCTTTTGATTATCCAGACTTGATAATCCCGGATTTTTAAAGTCATGCATATCATTTAATTCCGCATTTGAATGGCTTTCTTATGTATATCTTGAGTTGATATATTATGTGGAAGTTGATGCATATCATGTTGTGATAATTTTTTGTGAGATTGCATGTTAGTCTCTTTTACTAGGAATATTATTCTCAGCGGATTTATCCGGCTATTGTCTTTGTTTGTATGTGTACTTGGCAACAGGTGGGGCAGAACCGAGTCAAAGATCGCATGTCTAGGTGATCGAGTTGATAGAGTGAGGTCTTGTTGTTGTAAAAGTCGATTATGTAATCGAACTTAGATTGTATTTGAACTCTTTACCTTTTGTATTGAATAAGCTAGACGGAAGCATGTTCTACTAGTTTGAAATTGTTTAACTCTAGAATTATATCGTTTTGGATTATGCTTGTTGATTGGAGTGGGTTATGCATGTCGTAAGCGAGCACGGAAGAAATTTATTGGCCTTGTATTTTTTTCTCCCCTTTTGAGAGCACCCGCGCTCTGGGAGCAAAAAGTTACTGCCAAGTTGGGCGCACCCGCGCTGTCCGGGTGCACCCGCGCTCTGGGCGTGGAAATGTTTCTGCCCAGTTGGGCGCACCCGCGCTGTTCCCCGGGTGCACCCGCGCTGCACTATTCAAAAAAAAAAATCTTGGTTTCTGATTCTAGATTAATAATTTATTCCGAGATTAGATGTTTAGAATCGAGGTCTCACATTGGTCATCTCCGGAGGGATTTTCCACTAGATGGGGGAGGCGGTTCTAGTTCTGGTTCAGGATCGGGTTCTCAGGCTACCATTCATCAGAGGTCGCAGGGACAGTCTGCTGGGAGTTCTCACTTGAAGCCGAGGGCTTCTGGCCAGGTGTTTGCCTTGAGGCACGATTAGGTAGTGGAGGAGAATGAGAAGGTCATCGTAGGTACATTTATGTTATATGGTATACCTGCTCTTGTACTTATTGATACTGGTGCATCTCATTTCTTCATTTCTGCACGTTTTTTTAAGAGGCATAAGTTACCATGCATTGCACTGGATGTAGTAGTTTCTGTTTCTACTCCGATGGGCCAATCTGCTTTGGCTAAGTGTCTAGTAATGGGTTGTCCTTTAGAGTTCGAAGGGAACATTCTGATAACGAATCTCATGGTTCTTGCGATGGATGACTTCTATTGTATTCTAGGGATTGACATGTTGACTACATATCGGGCTTCAGTAGACTGCTATCAGAGATTAGTATGCTTTCATCCGGATGGGAGTGATAGCTGGTTTTTCTATGGTGAGAGAGCATGACCCCTGATGCCGTTAGTATCAGCTTTGAGAGCCTGTCGAGCTCTAGAGTCTGGCGGGGAAGGTTACCTCATCTATGCAGTTGATCTGTCCGCTGAGAGCGTTGGGATATAGAGTATTCTGATTGTGAATGAATTCCCAGATGTATTTCTTGATGAGATTCCGGGTTTTCCTCCTGCTAGGGAAGTCGAGTTTGGCATAGAGTTGATGCCGGGTACTTCGCCTATTTCTCGAGCACCATATCGTCTGGCTCCGACAGAGATGCGAGAGTTGAAGAATCAGTTACAAGACCTTTTGGACAAGGGGTACATTCGTCCTAGTGTATCTCCTTGGGGAGCTCCTGTTCTCTTTATGAAGAAGAAGGATGGGTCTATGCGGCTATGCATTGACTATCGGCAGCTGAACCGAGTTACTGTGAAGAACAAGTATCCTTTGCCTCGTATTGATGACTTGTTTGATCAGCTGCAGGGTACTTTGGTTTACTCCAAGATTGACTTGAGATCTGGGTATCATCAGATGAGAGTTCGAGATCAGGACATAGCCAAGACTACATTTCATACTCGCTATGGGCATCACGAATTTCTAGTGATGCCTTTTGGTTTGACTAATGCGCCGGCTATATTTATGGATCTGATGAACCGCGTTTTCAGAGAGTTTTTGGATAAGTTTGCCGTGGTTTTCATTGATGACATTCGGGTGTATTTGCGTGATGGGAACAAGCATGTTTCTCACTTGCGGTTGGTACTGCAGACTTTTCGGGATGAGAAGTTGTACGCCAAACTGAGTAAGTGTGAGTTTTGGATGGATCGAGTGGTCTTTCTTGGCCACATCATCTCCAGAGAGGGGATTTCTATTGATCCGAGCAAGATTGAGGCTGTGCTTAATTGGTCGCACCCGACGACGGTTGCTGAGATCCGTAGTTTTCTGGGTCTAGCAGGATATTATCGTCGCTTCATTCTGAACTTCTCGCAGCTAGCTCAACCTTTGACGCAGCTTACCCGCAAGGGTGTTGATTTCGAGTGGTCCTCTGAGTGCAAGGAGAATTTTTGTGAGCTTCGACGGCGGTTGTAAGACCCGAGATTATTTAATTTAATCCAGGATTATTTAATGTAATTCGAGATAATTTAATTTTAATCCGAGTATATTTAATTTGAGAATATTTAGAGTTTTGATTTAAATTCAAATATTCTTAAATTAATTAGGATTGAAATTGAATTAAAATAAGGGCCGAGGACCAAATTGCAAATATTGAAGAATTGAGGGGCTAAATTGCAATATTGGTTGAAGTTATCTGATTTTAGTGTAATATTCAGCATGTCACGTGTATCTTGGATATTTAATTCAGAAAGTTGAACAGAGAGCCGAAGTTCTTCAATTTTCTTTGATTTCATGATTTTCGATTTGCCATATCTTTTGATCCGGTTATCCGATTTCGATTCCGTAAATTGTTCTGGAATCCTTGCGACGAGGGCTTCGATCTCGTGTAAGTATTGTGATGTTTTAGTTGTATTTCGAAATCAGTATTTGACAGAGATCAGATTCTGATATTATGAACTTGTTCTTGGCATTCTACGTTCGTATATTCGAAACCGGATTGAATAGTTTATGTTATTTGTCTTCAGTCATGAGTCCAGCATGTATATCTATTATTATGGCTGCTGATAAGATGATTTGGATGATGTTTTATGGATTTGAGTATACATATGAAGAATTGGAATAATTAAAATGATTTTGGTATTTCGTCGGTTATCGAGTTTCTATCGCTAAGCCGTCGATTAGAGTTTTGAGACTGTTTTGATAGCCTATGTCTGAGCTGAGATGTTTGTTTAGATGTTGACGATGTTATAGCATTTTTATTGTTCAGTTTCAGTTGATTTTGAAGGCTAACAAACCAAGACGCCGAGTTGAATCAAATAAGAAGAAGTCGAGGTTTGAAATGATATTGATTGATGATCTGATGATGATTTTGATTCGATTCTGAATTGGTAAGATTGAATGAAGTCTGATATATATGTTTTGATGTTATATTTCAGATTTGAAGTAGTCAGAACCAAGATATACGAAGGTATA
The DNA here is from genome assembly GCF_033568475.1 of Henckelia pumila. Taxonomy (NCBI): domain Eukaryota; kingdom Viridiplantae; phylum Streptophyta; class Magnoliopsida; order Lamiales; family Gesneriaceae; genus Henckelia; species Henckelia pumila. The sequence continues at coordinate 88,494,987 of NC_133122.1, forward strand.
AGACGACATCGCGAGTCAGGAATTTTGATACTCAAGAATGATGTTTCTTGAGTTATTCCGCAAAAATCACATACTTGTTATTGTTTGTTTTATTTTGATGTTGTCGATCCATCACAGGTAGTGGATCTTTGATTTCGATATGATTATGATACGAGATGTTATGGAATTGATTCTATGCCGAGGTCGGAGGGTGACCTTATTTTTGAATCCGGAATGATTTCGATAGATGGATATCCATGTCAAGATCGGTTACGAATCTTGATGGCAACAATGTTATATGAATCAATTCTTAGTCGATGTATGCGTTATTTACTCTATTGTTGATTCGATTATGAATAGAGTTGATATGGTTTATTTAACACTTTATATATGTCGATTATACTGGGAATGATTTCTCACCGGAGTTTATCCGGCTGTTGCTTTGTTTTGTATGTGTGCATGGAAACAGAGGGGGCAGGAGCTGGTCAGCGAAGACATTGACAGCTCAAGAGTGAGTTTAGCACGTGAGGACTTGGGTTTAAGTTGAAGTTGTATTGTTTATAAACATCAAACATGATAGCATTTTGTAGTTTGAAGAACACTTTTGAGTATTGCTATAGTTGTGTTGTTTATCGCTTTTGGAACGACTAGTTGATGTAATAAATGAATGGATTGATGCTTGAGACTTCTTATATGTAAATATGCATGTCTGGGAATTATTCAATCATGTTTTATATTGATTTGAGACGATTTGGATTGATTGACCATGCCTTGACAACAAAAATATTTCTGCAGAATTTTCTGGGATTGAAGCCCGCTCGAGCGCATGTACTCGTCCGATCGAGCGCGGCTGGTATTTTCTAAAACAGAGAATTGGGTATTTGGAGCTCGCTCGAGCGCGTGAGTTCGTGCGATTGAGCGTAACTTGAGATTGAAAAACAGAGAATTTCATATTTTGTGTGCGCTCGATCGCATGAGTTGGTCCGATCGAGCGCAGGGCTTATTCTTTTTTTAAAAAAATTTTAGCTCTTGGTTTGATTATGTTTTTACTTGACTCAATTAATTGTTTATTAATCGTTATTTGTCCTAAGATGAGATTAGCAACCCGAGGTCCCCACAACAGGTGGTATCAGAGCTTTAAGTTTCTCGGACTGAGAATAGATGAGCGGGGTAGATCGAGTCTTTTATTCTGATTTATTCTTGAAGCAGGTTTATTATCTGAATTGATTTACGGCTTTAAGATTTGCATGTTATATGTTATCTGATATCAGTGGAAGCATGTTAGATTTCAATTAAATCAGAACTCGATCTCTTGAGAAGGCATTGTGTGCTTATTAGAGGAGGGACTGAAACAAAATTGTGTTATGATGTGATGATGAATTGTACACTAATCTGTTTGATTATCAGATATGCCTCCCCGACCAGCACCGAATACTAGACAGACTTTGGCAATGAATCAGCTAGAGCAGACTAATGCTGCAGATACCAGTGACAGCACCTGAACATGGACAGAGTAGTACTTCTGCTGATGTGTTTGGTGATGCTAATCCGATGGAAAAACTTCTGAAACGATTCCAGTCATTTAAACCACCAACTTTGCAAGGAACTGAAAATTTTGTTGACTGTGAGAATTGGCTGGAGGATATCGAACAGTTATTTGAATCTGTTAGAACCTAAGGGGGGGGGGGATTTAGGTTCTATTGGAAACTTTAGAAATTTAAAGCAATTATGCAAATATGCAAGCGGAAGACTTAAAACAATTAATAATAAGTGCGGTAAATAAATGTGTAATGTAAATAAAGCAGTAAAAAGGATAAGGGATGTTTATGAAAGTTCGACGATAAATCGTCTACGTCTCCCCTTCTTGGTTAAGATCGATTAACCAAGGATCCACTAGCACTTCAACTTCTTGGCCTTGAAGACTCCAAGGATAGCTGTACAACTCAACACGATCACCACGCCTATACAACTCGAATACTTGGCCTTAAGGGCTCCAAGGATAGCCTCAACACAACACACTTGGCTTCACACTCAAGTGCTTACAACGATAGCACAACACACTTGGCTTCACACTCAAGTGTTTACAACAATAGCACAACCAACTCACAAACTATTTTTACAAACACTCTCAAATATATCACATAAACACTTTGATAGTGAGAAATTGCTTGCAAAGGAGAGAAGAGATGAGTTGGGATGATCCAAATGACCTTGGATGGCCTCTATTTATAGTTGGAAAAGATTTGAATCTGATTTGAGTACATGGAGCATGTGTTGAGAAGTCAAGGAGTGATAAAAAGTGTTCGGCGCCGCTGCCTACTTTTTCCCAGCACTGAGCGGATTTTGTGTAAAAATCATATCTTCCAATCTAACCGTTGGATTGATCTAAAATTTGAACTGAAGCTTTCAAACATCTGGATCTTCATTCTGAACGGTGAAGATTTGATTTTAACGAGTCAAACATTTTCAATAATTTTCGGAAGTCACTTCTGAAAGAGTGGGTGCCCAGTGAGCCAACTTGTGGCTATGGGCTTTGATGGCTCTTTGTACAAACGATCTTTTGTTTAATGTAATTTACACTTTTATTAATGGCAATGACTTTATCTTTCTTCATATTGTTATATTATGATATACTATTGTTGTTTTGATAAAGACCTTGAATATACTATAATGTATGTAAGATGTGGTAGAACATGGGGATGTCTATCATGAAATACATCTTATAGTCACTGTATATTCTAAACTGTTCCTAGTCGATTGAGCCGTCCGATAATAAGGATAAGGATCGCTCGAGTTTGAGACTAGCTTTGCGATGCGGAGTACCACGTTTCATTGGTAGGGAACATGGAGATGTTCGAAGCATGCAAATGGATATTCATAGGATGAATAATCGAACTACCCTATCCGGACTTTCCAAGTGGTTATCACTTATCGAGTGGATAAAGTCCGCGATTTTGGTTGTACACCATTAGTCCTTACTACTTGAAACATCATGGAGACTCTATATGCTAGTACTGTGCTTTGACTCGTTTACCGACTCTATGGGGGTCATCAGGTGTCGGGATTGGGTACAGTTACAACACATATAGGAGTCGATGCATTGTTGTCAAGGATTCACCACATACTTGCGAGTGTGGATATCCTATGCGATCTGAGGAGATATTAGTGTGACGAATCTCTGGCCAGAGTACTTGATGTGATTTAAGAAATGGTTTCTTAGTAGCACATGCGATGTCACTAATTTGATCTTCAAGATGTATTGCATAGTTATCGAATCTTGAGCGACTCTCGATATACCAATGGTTGTTGATTCGATCGGGATATATGGATGAAGGGACCGTACTGTACGCTAACCAAAATCTACTGGTTCTTGTAGGCACTATCAGTGATACCTAGGGAATCATGGGGCGATGTTGCTAGGCGCTTTACCATGATTCGTTGGGCAAGTCGGAAATCGTTGTTCCGAGTCACAAGGAGTTGTGAGCCCACGGCTAGCTGTATCCCTGAACCATTGAGGGTCACACAGTGTAATGGAGTTTTAATCCCCGTTGAAATAGTTAAATTTAAAGAGTTAAATTTAATGAATAAAGAAGTTGGACTTCTTAAATAAGAGTAAGGGAGTAGGATTTCCTAAAATGACATAGGGATGTACATTTTTGGAAACCACTGAATTCGGATTCCGGAAAATTTATCTTGACTTTAAAATGTGCAGAAATGGTTTCTGTGCACATTGGTAAAATCGGTTTATCAATCGGAGTCACGATGAATTTTATATTAATTTCTGAACATGCGGGCTTTGCTTGTCGGGCCTCAACTTATGACTAATGGGCCCTAAGGTGTTAGTGGCCTGCATTATAAATAAGTTATTGCAGTACAGAAATTACACACAGTAGGTCATAATTTTGAGAGAAAAATTTCGAAACCCTAGCCTCTCTCTCAAATATTTCGGCCGAACACCCTCCCTCTCTCTGTCTGAGAAATTCCGGTCTGTGATTTTGAATTGCAGTCTGGAATAGCGAATCAAATTCGTTTATTCTCTTCGCAGAAAACTTCTGATAGATTTTCTAGTGCAATCTATCAGAGGGATTAAACCTCCATTCGTGGACCTGATTGAAGGAGTTCATCAGTTCCTGGGAGAGACAACAAGAGCAGAGAAATCTGTTGGAGTCCAATAATCTCGCTTCGAGATTGAAGGTAAAATTTAATAATTGTTATTTAATTTTACACACACTTATAATTTAATCGTTAAACGGTTGATACCCACACTATGGAATTGTTCCATAATAAAATTTTTAAACTTCCGCTGCACCGGGTATCAATCGTGATTGATCTGAACGCCAGTTACCCAACAGTGGTATCAGAGCCAGGTTGCTCAGATCAAACGATTAAATTAATCGATTGTACAAAAATTTTTGAGTCTTGGTTTTTTAAAACAAAATAAATATTTTAAATAAAAAAAAAAAAAATTTTTTCGGGCAAAACCCGGGCAGCGATTGGATCGCTGCCCGGTGGGGCAGCGACGGTCGCTGCCCCAGGCGGCGCACGGCGCCGCCCAAAGGGGGCGCACAGCGCCGCCCACGGCGGCGCACGTCGCCGCCCCTGGCGCCGCCAGGGCAGCGATTGTCGCTGCCCTAAAGGGGCAGCCGGGCTGCCCCGGCCCGCGCCCACGGGTGCGGGCCGGCCCGGGAGTGTCCCGGGCGGCCCGCGGGAAAAAATTATTATTTTTTATTTAAATTAATTTTAATGTGTTAAAATTTTATTTTTGGTCCGGTCAAAAATTGTTTTTGATTGGTTCACGAGGCATCGGATCGAATTGTTCGAGTCCGAAAATTTTAAAATTGATTTTTGGATAAATTTGAATTTTTGGAAAACTTTAATATTTTATCCTTAAATTGAATTTTGAAATCAATTATTTTTGGTACAATTGATGATAAGATTTGATCTTATGTATATATTAAGTAAAATATGATTTTATCTATAAAATTAGATTCTGTAGATAAAATATGATTTTATTTAATAAAAGGTAAAATATGATTTTATATGTAAAATATGATTTTATATATAAAATATGATTTTATCCTGTTTAAATTTAAATTGCCATATGCATGATATCCAATAAATTAATTTTGAATTAAATGTTATTGGATAAGGATGATCGATTGCCATGACCAATTTTGTAGGTGTATGTTAGGAATTTACATTTGTTTTATTGTTGTTGGTTTTATTAATGGGCCTGGTTTATGGCCCAATATGAATGTCATATGTAATAAAAGTGGGCTTGGTTTATGGCCCGTTCCCACCCCTAAAATGTATCCCCTACTTGTCATTGCTATTTATTGTAAATACATTAGATTTAGTGGGAGATCAAGATTTGAAGATGGTGGGCCCAGCAGACAATAAAGACGAAGAAATGTAAATTGGAAGCTAATGTAATAGGATTGCATTGCATACTGCATATTACCTAGGATTGGACTAAGACTCGTGATTGGCAACCACGAGTCAATTAGAAATGGAATCGATCATCCTATATATAATATATGATATTATGATTGTATGCATGTTTTAGACATAATTGTATGAATCCGGCAAGCATACAATAAATTGAAAAATGATGAGACAAATTTTCATAATTAAAAATCCCTCATTTTAAATATGATTTAAAATTGATATCAAGATAAATAAAGGAAATTTAAATTTGTTTAAATGTTCCTACCTTCCATCAACGGTCAATGTATGTGATGCTACCCGCGGATACGGTCCGGCTCATATTATTGGGGGGGCCCGTCCGTCGGAAAGCTGTACATTGGATCGACACATGTTGTAAGTTGGGTGGAACTCCCATGGGATCGGCTCATATTATTGGGGGATCCACATGGCGACCGTCCATCACAACTTAATATTGATGGGTCATCTTGACATGTCACTATAAACGGCGTCATATTATTGGGCCCTTATTGGACATGAGGTAAATACATGGGGGTTGCTTTGGAAGCAATTGGGCTCTACCTTTTGAGAATTATGGTGGGCTGATATTATTCGGGACCATAAGTTTGTCAATTGGACTCCATGTTCTCACTAAGGAAAAAGTTTCCCGTTTTCACTAGAGGGTAGTGAAATCGTTAAAATAGTGGGAGTGAGATTCATAAAATTAAATTCGCCTATTTTATGTCTTAGTAAATTGCTTAAACAATCATTGATATATGTCTGTTTTTCTTTTCAGTATTTCATACAATGAATTCGCGTAATCCATTATTCTCGATCCTCGAACAAAACAAGTTGACTGGCGCAAACTATACGGAATGGTTTCGGAAGTTGAAGATTGTCTTGACTTCGGAGAAGATGCTCTACGTGTTAGAGAAATCACCTCCGAAGGAAGCACCAGCTAACGTAAGTCCGGAGGAATTGGCCAAACTTGATGCATGGTGGGACCATGACATCAAGACCAAATGCTATATGCAAGCCTCGATGTCTGATGAACTCCAGAGGCGATTTGAGGACACCGTGAATGCTGCTGACATTCACGCTCAACTCAAGGAACTTTTTGGGGCTCAATCGAGGGCTGAAAGGTTCGCTACTGTTAAGGAGCTAATGACGTATCGCATGCGTGAAGGGACTTCGGTCCGTGATCATGGGGTACGAGTGATTTGGCTCATACAGAAGTTAGCAACTCTTGATTTGGTGTTGGAGCATGAACTCAACGTGGATTTACTGCTTCTGTCTCTTCCTTCTTCGTTTGACGGATTTGTGGTAAATTTTAATATGAACAAGATAGAGGCCACCCTTGAAGAGATGGTCAATATGCTTGTGACATATGAATCCACACTAAAGAAGGATAAACCAGCTTTCTTGGTGGGCTCCTCATCTTCTGCTAAGAAGGGGCCAAGTACGAAGGGTAAGAAACGTTCTGCCCCACCCAAGAAAGTCGAACCCGAGAAGAAGCACAAGACAAAGGCTTCAAACAATGGAAAATCCAAGGATGTTTGCCATTACTGCAAGAAGCCCGGTCATTGGAAGCGCAACTCCAAGGAATATCTAGAGCAGTTGGGAACTGCAAAGGGTATGTTCTATATTGAAATAAACATTTCACTTAATACTACTTCTTGGGTATTGGATACCGGATGTGGATCTCACATTTGCAATGATTTGCAGGTGATGACAAGAAGTCGCAGGCTTAGAATGGGTGAGACCCAGCTGAGGCTCGGGAATGGTTCCAGAGTTGAAGCTACAGCCATTGGAGATGTTTGTTTAATTTTGCAGAACGGTTTTAAGTTATTTTTAAGAGATGTTTTATTTGTTCCGGATTTAATTAAAAACATTATTTCTGTTTCTATGCTAGATAGAGATGGTTATTCTTGCAATTTTGTGAATGAGATTTGCAATATTTACAAGAATGAATGTTTGATTGGAAATGGACAACTTGAAAACGATCTATACAACTTAAAACTAAAAGACGTTCCAATAAATTATGTTGATAAACCGGCGACAACAAACAAAAGGAAAATCGATAGTCAAAACCCGGCAAACCTTTGGCACGCTAGACTAGGTCATATTTCCTCAAGGAGGATGAACAAGCTAGTGGGAGAGGGCATGTTTGATATGTCTGATATTAACTCTCTACCTACTTGTGAATCCTGCCTAAAAGGGAAAATGACTAAATCTCCTTTTAAGGGGAAACCTGAGCGTAGTCAAAATCTGTTGGATTTGATCCATACAGATGTTTGTGGTCCATTTAGAGTTGGGACTCAACATGGCCACACCTACTTCATTACCTTTACTGATGATTATTCAAGGTATGGGTATTTATATTTAATGAAATATAAGTATGAAGCATTTGAAAAGTTCAAAGAATTCAAGGCTGAAGTAGAAAATAAGCTAGGTAAAAGTATTAAAGCACTTCGATCGGATCGAGGTGGAGAATACTTAAGTACCGATTTTTTGGACTATCTAAAAGAGAATGGGATTCTCTCTCAGTGGACTCCTCCTATGACACCACAGCTTAATGGTGTATCGGAGCGTCGTAATCGAACTTTGTTGGACATGGTTCGATCCATGATGAGCTTCACTGAGCTTCCACCTTCGTTTTGGGGCTATGCGCTTGAAACGGCGGTATTGTTGTTGAACAACGTCCACACTAAAGCAGTGGACAAAACACCATACGAATTATGGAATGGCAAAGCTCCTAAGTATTCGTACTTAAGGATTTGGGGATGTCCTGCTTACGTGAAGCAGACAGTGGGAGATAAGTTGGATAGTCGATCCAGCTTATGTTATTTTGTAGGGTATCCGAAGAATTCAATCGGATATTATTTCTATTATCCTGCTGAAACAAAGGTGTTTGTTTCTAGGAATGCCACCTTCTTGGAGAAGGAGTTCTTATTGGATAAGAAAGGCGAGATGATGGAACTCGAAGAAGTTCGAGAAGAACCCGAAATACAAAATAACGATCCTACGCCTCAGGAACCATTACTGGACACGCCTGAACCTAGAAGATCCGAGAGGACTTCTAGACCTCCTGTTCGATATGGTCTTCTTCTTGAAGGGGATCAAGATGAACCCGACATTGGATGTGATCCAAGAAACTTCAAGGAAGCAATTTCTGATGCGGATTCAAATTTATGGCTTGAAGCTATGCAGTCTGAATTGGATTCAATGCATACAAACCAAGTTTGGTCTTTAGTAGATCCTCCTGATGGAATTGTTCCAATAGGGTGTAAATGGATCTACAAGAGAAAGCTTGGGCCTGATGGTAAGGTATTGACCTACAAGGCGCGATTGGTGGCGAAAGGTTACACTCAAAGACAAGGAGTTGACTATGATGAAACCTTTTCACCAGTTGCAATGTTCAAGTCCATAAGAATCCTTATTGCCATAGCTGCATGGTATGACTATGAGATATGGCAAATGGATGTGAAGACTGCTTTTCTTAATGGAGACATTAAGGAAGAAATCTATATGAAGCAGCCGGAGGGGTTCACATCCATGGGAAGCGAGCATAAGGTATGCAAGCTTCAGAGATCAATTTATGGTCTAAAACAAGCATCAAGAAGTTGGAACCAGAAATTTGATGAAACAATAAAAGATTTTGGTTTCATCAAGAACCCGGAGGAACCGTGCATGTACAAGAAAGTAGTTAAGGATGCTGTGACATTCTTAGTACTTTATTTTGATGACATCCTACTCATTGGGAATGATGTAGGGATGTTGCAGTCAACAAAGATATGGTTATCAGGTAGATTCTCGATGAAGGATTTGGGTGAGGCATCCTACATTCTTGGGATACAGATCTATAGAGATAGATCTAAGAGAATGATAGGACTCACTCAATCAACCTACATCGACACCATATTGAAACGGTTTTCAATGGATGGGTCCAAGAGAGGACATCTACCCATGTGTCATGGAGTTTCTTTATCCAAGTCTATGTGTCCCAAGACTGATGCAGAGATAGAGAATATGACACATGTACCATATGCGTCAGCTATAGGTAGTATCATGTATGGGATAATATCTACCAGACCGGATGTAGCATTTGCTCTGAGTGTCACGAGCAGATATCAGGCTAATCCTGGTCAAATGCATTGGAAAGCCGTGAAGGACATTCTTAAGTACTTACGAAGGACTAAGAATATGTTCATGGTATATGGAGGACGAGATCTGAAATTGGAAGGCTATACCGACTCTAGCTTCCAAAGTGACGTGGATGAATCGAAGTCAACCTCTGGATTTGTGTTCATGCTCAATGGCGGTGCTGTCTCTTGGAAGAGTTCCAAGCAGGACACCACAGCGGATTCCACCACTGAGGCTGAATACATTGCAGCATCAGCTGCTGCTAAAGAGGCCGTTTGGATTGTTGGAAAACTGGTGTTCACAGATCAATCACGATTGATACCCGGTGCAGCGGAAGTTTAAAAATTTTATCATGGAACAATTCCATGGTGTGGGTATCAACCATTCAACGATTAAATTATTGTGTGTGTAAAATTCAAATAACAATTAATTAAATTTTACCTTCAATCTCGAAGCGAGATTATTGGACACCACACAGATTTCTCTGCTCTTCTTGTATCTCCCAGGAACTGATGAACTCCTTCAATCAGGTCCACGAATGGGGTTTAAATCCCTCTGATAGATTGCACTAGAAAATCTATCAGAAGTTTTTCTGCGAAGAGATTAAACGAATCTGATTCGTTATTCCTGACTGCAATTCAAAATCACAGACCGGAATTTTCTCTGACAGAGTGAAGGGGGGGCGGCCGAAATATGTTTGAGAGAGAGGGTAGGGTTTTCGAAAATTGCTCTCAAAATAATGACCTGTTGTGTGTAATTTCTGTACTGCAATAACTTATTTATAATGCAGGCCACTAACACCTTAGGGCCCATTAGTCATAAGCTAGGGCCCGACAAGCAAAGCCCGCACGTTCAGAAATTAATATAAAATTCATCGTGACTCCGATTGATGAACCGATTTCACCAATGTGCATAGAAACCATTTCTGCACATTTTAAAGTCAAAATAAATTTTCCTGAATCCGAATTCAGTGGTTTCCAAAAATGTCCATCCCTATGTCATTTTAGGAAATCCTACTCCCTTACTCTTATTTAAGAAGTCCAACTCCTTAGTTCATTAAATTTAACTCTTTAAATTTAACTATCTCAACGGGGATTAAAACTCCATTACACTGTGTGACCCTCAATGGTTCAGGGATACAGCTAGCCGTGGGCTCACAACTCCTTGTGACTCGGAACAACACTTTCCGACTTGCCCAACGAATCAAGGTAAAGCGCCTAGCAACATCGCCCCATGATTCCCTAGGTATCACTGATAGTGCCTACAAGAACCAGTAGATTTTGGTTAGCGTACAGTACGGTCCCTTCATCCATATATCCCGATCGAATCAACAACCATTGGTATATCGAGAGTCGCTCAAGATTCGATAACTATGCAATACATCTTGAAGATCAAATTAGTGACATCGCATGTGCTACTAAGAAACCATTTCTTAAATCACATCAAGTACTCTGGCCAGAGATTTGTCACACTAATATCTCCTCAGATCGCATAGGATATCCACACTCGTAAGTATGTGGTGAATCCTTGACAACAATGCATTGACTCCTATATGTGTCGTAACTGTACCCAATCTCGACACCTGATGACCCCCATAGAGTCGGTAAACGAGTCAAAGCACAGCACTAGCATATAGAGTCTCCATGATGTTTCAAGTCGTAAGGACTAATGGTGTACAACCAAAACCGCGGACTTTATCCACTCGATAAGTGATAACCACTTGGAAAGTCCGGATAGGGTAGTTCGATTATTCATCCTATGAATATCCATTTGCATGCTTCGAACATCTCCATGTTCCCTACCAATGAAACGTGGTACTCCGCATCGCAAATGCTAGTCTCAAACTCGAGCGATCCTTATCCTTATTATCGGACGGCTCAATCGACTAGGAACGGTTTTTAGAATATACAGTGACTATAAGATGTATTTCATGATAGACATCTCCATGTTCTACCACATCTTACATACACTATAGTATATTCAAGGTCTTTATCAAAACAACAATAGTATATCACAATATAACAATATGAAGTAATATAAAGTCATTGCCATAAAAGTGTAAATAATATTAAACAAAATATTGTTTATACAAAGAGTCATCAAAGCCCATAGCCACACAGTTGGCTCACTGGGCACCCACTCTTACAATCTCCCACTTGCCCTATAGCCAACTAGTCATACTACGTAGACCCATTGCTTCGCGATGTTTGTCAAACAATGGTCCTGGCAAGGGCTTAGTAAGCGGATCAGCGATATTGTCTGCAGAGGCCACTCGTTCGACAATGATGTCTCCTCTTTCCACAATCTCCCGGATTATGTGGTATTTCCTCAGTACGTGTTTTGGATCTTTGATGAGACCTTGGTTCCTTTGCTTGAGCAACGGCACCCGTGTTGTCACAGTACACCGGGACTGGACCAACAAATTCAGGAATGACGCCCAACTCTTGGACGAACTTCCTCATCCAAACGGCCTCTTTAGCAGCAGCTGATGCTGCAATGTATTCAGCCTCAGTGGTGGAATCCGCTGTGGTGTCCTGCTTGGAACTCTTCCAAGAGACAGCACCGCCATTGAGCATGAACACAAATCCAGAGGTTGACTTCGAGTCATCCACATCACTTTGGAAGCTAGAGTCGGTATAGCCTTCCAATTTGAGTTCTCGTCCTCCATAAACCATGAACATATTCTTAGTCCTTCGCAAGTACTTAAGAATGTCCTTCACGGCTTTCCAATGCATTTGACCAGGATTAGACTGATATCTGCTCGTGACACTCAGAGCAAATGCTACATCCGGTCTGGTAGATATCATCCCATACATGATACTACCTATAGCTGACGCATATGGTACATGTGTCATATTCTCTATCTCTTCATCAGTCTTGGGACACATAGACTTGGATAGAGAAACTCCATGACACATGGGTAGATGTCCTCTTTTGGACCCATCCATTGAAAACCGTTTCAATATGGTATCGATGTAGGTTGATTGAGTGAGTCCTATCATTCTCTTAGACCTATCTCTATAGATCTGTATCCCAAGAATGTAGGATGCCTCTCCCAAATCCTTCATCGAAAATCTACCTGATAACCATATCTTTGTTGACTGCAACATCCCTACATCATTCCCAATGAGTAGGATGTCATCAACATAAAGTACTAAGAATGTCACCGCATCCTTAACTACTTTATTGTACACGCAAGGTTCCTCCGGGTTCTTGATGAAACCAAAATCTTTTATTGTTTCATCAAATTTCTGGTTCCAACTTCTTGATGCTTGTTTTAGACCATAAATTGATCTCTGAAGCTTGCATACCTTATGCTCGCTTCCCATGGATGTGTACCCCTCAGGCTGCTTCATATAGATTTCCTCCTTAATGTCTCCATTAAGAAAAGCAGTCTTCACATTCATTTGCCATATCTCATAGTCATACCATGCAGCTATGGCAATTAGGATTCTTATGGACTTGAACATTGCAACTGGTGAAAAGGTTTCGTCATAGTCAACTCCTTGCCTTTGAGTATAACCTTTAGCCACCAATCGCGCCTTGTAGGTCAATACCTTACCATCAGGCCCAAGCTTTCTTTTGTAGATCCATTTACACCCTATCGGAACAATTCCATCGGGAGGATCTACTAAAGACCAAACTTGGTTTGTATGCATCGAATCCAATTCTGACTGCATAGCTTCAAGCCATAAATTCGAATCCGCATCAAAAATTGCTTCCTTGAAGTTTCTTGGATCACATCCAATGTCGGGTTCATCTTGATCCCCTTCAAGAAGAAGACCATATCGAACTGGAGGTCTAGAAGTCCTTTCGGATCTTCTAGGTGCAGGCGTGTCCAGCAATGGTTCCTGAGGTGTAGGATCGTTATTTTGTATTTTGGGTTCTTCTCGAACTTCTTCGAGTTCCATCATCTCGCCTTTCTTATCCAATAAGAACTCCTTCTCCAAGAAGGTGGCATTCCTAGAAACAAACACCTTTGTTTCATCAGGATAATAGAAATAATATCCGATTGAATTCTTCGGATACCCTACAAAATAACATAAGCTGGATCGACTATCCAACTTATCTCCCACTGTCCGCTTCACGTAAGCAGGACATCCCCAAATCCTCAAGTACGAATACTTAGGAGCTTTGCCATTCCATAACTCGTATGGTGTTTTGTCCACTGCTTTAGTGTGGACGTTGTTCAACAACAATACCGCCGTTTCAAGCGCATAGCCCCAAAACGAAGGTGGAAGCTCAGTGAAGCTCATCATAGATCGAACCATGTCCAACAAAGTTCGATTACGACGTTCCGATACACCATTAAGCTGTGGTGTCATAGGAGGAGTCCACTGAGAGAGAATCCCATTCTCTTTTAGATAGTCCAAAAACTCGGTACTCAAGTATTCTCCACCTCGATCCGATCGAAGTGCTTTAATACTTTTACCTAGCTTGTTTTCTACTTCAGCCTTGAATTCTTTGAACTTTTCAAATGCTTCAGACTTATATTTCATTAAATATAAATACCCATACCTTGAATAATCATCAGTAAAGGTAATGAAGTAGGTGTGACCATGTTGAGTCCCTACTCTAAATGGACCACAAACATCTGTGTGGATCAAATCCAACAGATTCTGACTACGCTCAGGTTTCCCCTTAAAAGGAGATTTAGTCATTTTTCCTTTTAGGCAGGATTCACAAGTAGGTAGAGAATTAATATCAGACATATCAAACATGCCCTCTCCCACTAGCTTGTTCATCCTCCTTGAGGAAATATGACCTAGCCTAGCATGCCAAAGGTTTGCCGGGTTTTGACTATCGATTTTCCTTTTGTTTGTTGTCGCCGGTTTATCAACATAATTCACTGGAAAGTCTTTTAGTTTTAAGTTGTATAGATCGTTTTCAAGTTGTCCATTTCCAATTAAACATTCATTCTTGTAAATATTGCAAATCCCATTCACAAAATTGCAAGAATAACCATCTCTATCAAGCATAGAAATAGAAATAATGTTTTTAATTAAATCTGGCACAAATAAAACATCTCTTAACAATAATTTAAAACCGTTCTGCAAAGTCAAACAAACATCTCCAATGGACGTAGCTTCAACTCTGGAACCATTCCCGAGCCTCAGTTGGGTCTCACCCATTCTAAGCCTGCGACTTCTTGTCATCACCTGCAAATCATTGCAAATGTGAGATCCACATCCGGTATCCAATACCCAAGAAGTTGTATTAAGTGACATGTTTATTTCAATATAGAACATACCCTTTGCAGTTCCCAACTGCTCAAGATATTCCTTGCAGTTGCGCTTCCAATGACCCGGCTTCTTGCAGTAATGGCAAACATCCTTGGATTTTCCATTGTTTGAAGCCTTTGTCTTTTGCTTCTTCTCGGGCTCAACTTTCTTGGGTGGGGTAGAACGTTTCTTGCCCTTCATACTTGGCCCCTTCTTCGCAGAAGATGAGGAGCCCACCAAGAAAGCTGGCTTATCCTTCTTAAGTGTGGATTCATATGTAACGAGCATATTGACCATCTCTTCAAGGGTGGCCTCTATCTTGTTCATATTAAAATTTATTACAAATCCATCAAATGAAGAAGGAAGAGACAGAAGCAATAAATCCACATTGAGTTCATGCTCCAACACCAAATCTAGGGTCGCCAACTTCTGTATGAGCCAAATCACTCGTACCCCATGATCACGGACCGAAGTCCCTTCACGCATGCGGCACGTCATCAACTCCTTAACAGTAGCGAACCTTTCAGCCCTCGACTGAGCCCCAAAAAGTTCCTTGAGTTGCGTGTGAATGTCAGCAGCATTCACCGTGTCCTCAAATCGCCTCTGGAGTTCATCAGACATCGAGGCTTGCATATAGCATTTGGTCTTGATGTCATGGTCACACCATGCATCAAGTTTGGCCAATTCCTCCGGACTTATGTCAGCTGGTGCTTCCTTCGGAGGTGCTTTCTCTAACACGTAGAGCATTTTCTCCGAAGTTAAGACAATCTTCAACTTCCGAAACCATTCCGTATAGTTGGCGCCAGTCAACTTGTTTTGTTCGAGGATCGAGAATAATGGATTTCGCGAATTCATTGTATGAAATACTGAAAAGAAAAACAGACATATATCAATGATTGTTTAACAATTTACTAAGACATAAAATAGGCGAATTTAATTTTATGAATCTCACTCCCACTATTTTAACGATTTCACCACCCTCTAGTGAAAACGGGAAACTTTTTCCTTAGTGAGAACATGGAGTCCAATTGACAAACTTATGGTCCCGAATAATATCAGCCAACCATAATTCTCAAAAGGTAGAGCCCAATTGCTTCCAAAGCAACCCCCATGTTTTTACCTCATGTCCAATAAGGGCCCAATAATATGACGCCGTTTAAAGTGACATGTCAAGATGACCCATCAATATTAAGTTGTGATGGACGGTCGCCATGTGGATCCCCCAATAATATGAGCCGATCCCATGGGAGTTCCACCCAACTTACAACATTTGTCGATCCAATGTACAGCTTTCCGACGGACGGGCCCCCCCAATAATATGAGCCGACCGTATCCGCGGGTAGCGTCACATACATTGACCGTTGATGGAAGGTGGGAACATTTAAACAAATTTAAATTTCCTTTATTTATCTTGATATAAATTTTAAATCATATTTAAAATGAGGGATTTTTAATTATAAAAATATTTGTCTCATCATATTCATTTTATTGCATGCTTGCCGGATTCACGCAATTTATGTCTAAACATGCATACAATCATAATATCAAATATTATATAGGATGATCGATTCCATTTCTAATTGACCCGTGGTTGCCAATCACGGGTCTTAGTCCAATCCTAGGTAATATGCAGTATGCAATGCAATCCTATTACATGTGCTTCCAATTTACATTTCTTCAGTCTTTATTGTCTGCTGGGACCCACCGTCTTCAAATCTTGATCTCCCACTAAATCTAATGTATTTACAATAAATAACAATGACAAGTAGGGATACATTTTTAGGGGTGGGAACGGGCTATAAACCAAGCCCACTTTTATTACATATGACATTCATATCGGGCCATAAACCAGGCCCATTAATAAAACCAACAACAATAAAAACAAAATGTAAATTCCTAACATACACCTACAAAATTGGTCATGGCAATCGATCATCCTTATCCAATAACATTTAATTCAAAATTAATTTATTGGATAACATGCAGTGGCAATTCAAATTTAAACAAGATAAAATCATATTTTATATATAAAATCTCATTTCACATATAAAATCATATTTTATCTCTATATCAAATAAAATCATATTTTATCTATAAAATCCAATTTTACAAATAAAATCATATTTTACTCAATATATCATAAGATCATATCTTATCATCAATTGTACCAAAATAATTGATTTCAAAATTCAATTTACGGATAAAACATTAAAATTTTCCAAAAATTCAAATTTATCCAAAATCAATTTTAAAATTTACGGACTCGAACAATTCGATCCGAAATCTCGTGAACCAATCAAAAACAATTTTTGACCGGACCAAAAATAAAATTTTAACATATTAAAATTAATTTTTTAATAAAAATATAATTTTTCCCGCGGGCCGCCCGGACACTCCCGGGCCGGCCCGCACCCGGGGCGCGGGCCGGGGCATCCCGGCTGCCCCTTAGGGCAGCAACAATTGCTGCCCTGGCGGCGCCTAGCGCCGCCCCTGGGCGGCGCCGTGCGCCGTCCTGGGCGGCGCCGAACGCCGCCCTGGGCAGCGCCGAGCGCTGCCCTGGGCGGCGACGGTCGTCGTCCTGGGCGGCGCCGTGCGCCCCCTTTGGGCGGCGCCGTGCGCCGCCCGGGGCAGCAACAATTGCTGCCCCACCGGGCAGCGATCCAATCGCTGCCCGGGTTTTGCCCCGAAAAAAAAAAAATTTTTTTTTTATTTAAAAATATTTATTTTGTTTTCCAAAAACCGAGATTCAAAAATTTTGTACAATCGATTAATTTAATCGTTTGATCTGAGCAACCTGGCTCTGATACCACTGTTGGAAAACTGGTGTTCACAGATCAATCACGATTGATACCCGGTGCAGCGGAAGTTTAAAAATTTTATCATGGAACAATTCCATGGTGTGGGTATCAACCATTCAACGATTAAATTATTGTGTGTGTAAAATTCAAATAACAATTAATTAAATTTTACCTTCAATCTCGAAGCGAGATTATTGGACACCACACAGATTTCTCTGCGCTTCTTGTATCTCCCAGGAACTGATGAACTCCTTCAATCAGGTCCACGAATGGGGTTTAAATCCCTCTGATAGATTGCACTAGAAAATCTATCAGAAGTTTTTCTGCGAAGAGATTAAACGAATCTGATTCGTTATTCCTGACTGCAATTCAAAATCACAGACCGGAATTTTCTCTGACAGAGTGAAGGGGGGGCGGCCGAAATATGTTTGAGAGAGAGGGTAGGGTTTTCGAAAATTGCTCTCAAAATAATGACCTGTTGTGTGTAATTTCTGTACTGCAATAACTTATTTATAATGCAGGCCACTAACACCTTAGGGCCCATTAGTCATAAGCTAGGGCCCGACAAGCAAAGCCCGCACGTTCAGAAATTAATATAAAATTCATCGTGACTCCGATTGATGAACCGATTTCACCAATGTGCATAGAAACCATTTCTGCACATTTTAAAGTCAAAATAAATTTTCCTGAATCCGAATTCAGTGGTTTCCAAAAATGTCCATCCCTATGTCATTTTAGGAAATCCTACTCCCTTACTCTTATTTAAGAAGTCCAACTCCTTAGTTCATTAAATTTAACTCTTTAAATTTAACTATCTCAACGGGGATTAAAACTCCATTACACTGTGTGACCCTCAATGGTTCAGGGATACAGCTAGCCGTGGGCTCACAACTCCTTGTGACTCGGAACAACACTTTCCGACTTGCCCAACGAATCAAGGTAAAGCGCCTAGCAACATCGCCCCATGATTCCCTAGGTATCACTGATAGTGCCTACAAGAACCAGTAGATTTTGGTTAGCGTACAGTACGGTCCCTTCATCCATATATCCCGATCGAATCAACAACCATTGGTATATCGAGAGTCGCTCAAGATTCGATAACTATGCAATACATCTTGAAGATCAAATTAGTGACATCGCATGTGCTACTAAGAAACCATTTCTTAAATCACATCAAGTACTCTGGCCAGAGATTTGTCACACTAATATCTCCTCAGATCGCATAGGATATCCACACTCGTAAGTATGTGGTGAATCCTTGACAACAATGCATTGACTCCTATATGTGTCGTAACTGTACCCAATCTCGACACCTGATGACCCCCATAGAGTCGGTAAACGAGTCAAAGCACAGCACTAGCATATAGAGTCTCCATGATGTTTCAAGTCGTAAGGACTAATGGTGTACAACCAAAACCGCGGACTTTATCCACTCGATAAGTGATAACCACTTGGAAAGTCCGGATAGGGTAGTTCGATTATTCATCCTATGAATATCCATTTGCATGCTTCGAACATCTCCATGTTCCCTACCAATGAAACGTGGTACTCCGCATCGCAAATGCTAGTCTCAAACTCGAGCGATCCTTATCCTTATTATCGGACGGCTCAATCGACTAGGAACGGTTTTTAGAATATACAGTGACTATAAGATGTATTTCATGATAGACATCTCCATGTTCTACCACATCTTACATACACTATAGTATATTCAAGGTCTTTATCAAAACAACAATAGTATATCACAATATAACAATATGAAGTAATATAAAGTCATTGCCATAAAAGTGTAAATAATATTAAACAAAAGATTGTTTATACAAAGAGTCATCAAAGCCCATAGCCACACAGTTGGCTCACTGGGCACCCACTCTTACATGGATGAGGAAGTTCGTCCAAGAGTTGGGCGTCATTCCTGAATTTGTTGGTCCAGTCCCGGTGTACTGTGACAACACGGGTGCCGTTTCTCAAGCAAAGGAACCAAGGTCTCATCAAAGATCCAAACACGTACTGAGGAAATACCACATCATCCGGGAGATTGTGGAAAGAGGAGACATCACTGTCGAACGAGTGGCCTCTGCAGACAATATCGCTGATCCGCTTACTAAGCCCTTGCCAGGACCATTGTTTGACAAACATCGCGAAGCAATGGGTCTACGTAGTATGACTAGTTGGCTATAGGGCAAGTGGGAGATTGAAAGAGTGGGTGCCCAGTGAGCCAACTTGTGGCTATGGGCTTTGATGACTCTTTGTACAAACGATCTTTTGTTTAATGTAATTTACACTTTTATTAATGGCAATGACTTTATCTTTCTTCATATTGTTATATTATGATATACTATTGTTGTTTTGATAAAGACCTTGAATATACTATAGTGTATGTAAGATGTGGTAGAACATGGGGATGTCTATCATGAAATACATCTTATAGTCACTGTATATTCTAAACTGTTCCTAGTCGATTGAGCCGTCCGATAATAAGGATAAGGATCGCTCGAGTTTGAGACTAGCTTTGCGATGCGGAGTACCACGTTTCATTGGTAGGGAACATGGAGATGTTCGAAGCATGCAAATGGATATTCATAGGATGAATAATCGAACTACCCTATCCAGACTTTCCAAGTGGTTATCACTTATCGAGTGGATAAAGTCCGCGGTTTTGGTTGTACACCATTAGTCCTTACTACTTGAAACATCATGGAGACTCTATATGCTAGTACTGTGCTTTGACTCGTTTACCGACTCTATGGGGGTCATCAGGTGTCGGGATTGGGTACAGTTACAACACATATAGGAGTCGATGCATTGTTTTCAAGGATTCACCACATACTTGCGAATGTGGATATCCTATGCGATCTGAGGAGATATTAGTGTGACGAATCTCTGGCCAGAGTACTTGATGTGATTTAAGAAATGGTTTCTTAGTAGCACATGCGATGTCACTAATTTGATCTTCAAGATGTATTGCATAGTTATCGAATCTTGAGCGACTCTCGATATACCAATGGTTGTTGATTCGATCGGGATATATGGATGAAGGGACCGTACTGTACGCTAACCAAAATCTACTGGTTCTTGTAGGCACTATCAGTGATACCTAGGGAATCATGGGGCGATGTTGCTAGGCGCTTTACCATGATTCGTTGGGCAAGTCGGAAATCGTTGTTCCGAGTCACAAGGAGTTGTGAGCCCACGGCTAGCTGTATCCCTGAACCATTGAGGGTCACACAGTGTAATGGAGTTTTAATCCCCGTTGAGATAGTTAAATTTAAAGAACTAAATTTAATGAATAAAGAAGTTGGACTTCTTAAATAAGAGTAAGGGAGTAGGATTTCCTAAAATGACATAGGGATGTACATTTTTGGAAACCACTGAATTCGGATTCCGGAAAATTTATCTTGACTTTAAAATGTGCAGAAATGGTTTCTGTGCACATTGGTAAAATCGGTTTATCAATCGGAGTCACGATGAATTTTATATTAATTTTTGAACATGCGGGCTTTGCTTGTCGGGCCTCAACTTATGACTAATGGGCCCTAAGGTGTTAGTGGCATGCATTATAAATAAGTTATTGCAGTACAGAAATTACACACAGTAGGTCATAATTTTGAGAGAAAAATTTCGAAACCCTAGCCTCTCTCTCAAATATTTCGGCCGAACACCCTCCCTCTCTCTGTCTGAGAAATTCCGGTCTGTGATTTTGAATTGCAGTCTGGAATAGCGAATCAAATTCGTTTATTCTCTTCGCAGAAAACTTCTGATAGATTTTCTAGTGCAATCTATCAGAGGGATTAAACCTCCATTCGTGGACCTGATTGAAGGAGTTCATCAGTTCCTGGGAGAGACAACAAGAGCAGAGAAATCTGTTGGAGTCCAATAATCTCGCTTCGAGATTGAAGGTAAAATTTAATAATTGTTATTTAATTTTACACACACTTATAATTTAATCGTTAAACGGTTGATACCCACACTATGGAATTGTTCCATAATAAAATTTTTAAACTTCCGCTGCACCGGGTATCAATCGTGATTGATCTGAACGCCAATTTTCCAACAACTTCATCAAGTTTTCAAACTTGTTCTGCGCTACAAAAATTCTTTGGTTTTAGCCACGCCCAAAACCGTGGCTAAAACCGTGGTTAAAAAATTTAACCACGGTTTTTGAAACCGTGGTTAAATCCACCGTTGCTAAGGTTAACAACGGTTTTTTGAAAACCGTGGTTAATTTAGCAACGGTTTTGAAAAAACCGTGGTTAAATTACCAACGGATTTCTAGGAAACTGTGGCTAAATTAACAACGGTTTTATAAAAACCGTGGTTAAATTAACCACGGTTGTTAAAAAACCGTGGCTAATTTAGCAACGTTTTTTTTTGGAAACCGTGGTTAATGTTCCACGGTTTTTTCAAAACCGTTGGTAATTTGGGCCACAGTGTTTCTCAAACCGTGGTTAAATTACCAACGGTAGCTTAAAACCGTGGTTATTATTATCAACGGTTTAAAAACACCGTGGTTATCTTAACCACGATTTTTTAAAAATTCGTGGTTAAGATAACCACGGTTTTTGAATAAACCGTGGTTATTTTTTCCACGGTATTAAATAATCCGTGGTTATTGTATCCACGGTTTTTTTAAAATCCGTGGTTTAAACAACCGCGGTATTAAAAAACCGTAGTTGTTTTATCCACGATTTTTTAAAATAACCATGACTAATTTATCAGCGAAATTTAAATAAAACCGTTGTTAAATTAGCCACGGTATAATTTTTCAAAATACCGTAAAGATCATCAAAAAAGTTATCCACGATATAATGATTTCAAAATACCATAAAGATTAACAAAAAATTTGTTATTTCTGACACATACTGACCGCAATCACCATTATTTTTTAACGTCGTTGAATAACATGAATATTTAACCTCACTAAATGACCACGAATATTAGACAAAATATGAAACAACTATACTGTTCAATCTATTAGTCACGTAAAAGAAATCCCAACATTAGTTCAAACTCCAAACATACTGACCATATATGTGCTCACATATTCCGCATGTGTACATCAATTACAGTATGACGAATTATTCAATCTCAAAATTAAATAAAAGAAGTATGAAATGTATTTGAATACCTAGTACTGCTGAAAAGGAACTGGAGTTGGCAGATATATCCTGGAACCAATAAAAAGAAAAATAAAAAGAAAGTAATACAAATTAAGCTCGTACATGCAAGTTCTATTCGAAAAAGTCTACAATCTTGTAGACATGAAGTTGTTTTTATTGAAGCATTAATTTCATCATCCATATTAATTCTATATGAAAAACTAAGCACAGCATTGAACGCAATATATCAAAAACTACGGACAAAAGCAAGGAATACAAGCACTCACAGTTTTGACGCACAACCTACTTGACATCCTTCTTGAATAAAAAAACTACAAAATCACAGCCTGTATAAAAGAAACAACTGGATCCCTTAAAAACATGGTAAACCTGAAAAAGACATTGGACGCAATAGATCAGAAACTACATACAAAAGCAAGGGATACAGGTACGCACAGTTGTCTTGATACAAGAGAGAATTAAGGTATTCTGATAAAAGTAAAAGTAAAATGTTTTTAAGTTTGTCTTACCATTGTTTTCCTGTGCGTATGGATATGATAACACGAAAAATAAATACTATAAACTATTTCAAAACAAGAGTCCTATGATTATTTCATGAATTATAATTCACCTACTTGACATCCTTCCTAGCTACATAATAAATAATCAAATCCCATACTCTATAAAAAAAACACAATCGGAACCTTGAAAAAATAAGCAAATTTGAAGGGGAAGCATGATATTAATAACTAATTACCGGTAAAAAAGATATAAATATTAAATCCATCATACCTTTCTGCCTATGGTAGGAGATCAAAACATAACCACATGTTATTCCACTTCTTATTGTCTCACAAATCATCGGCTACCTGAAGCATTAACGAAATCCCAAATATCATAAAACAATTTACTATTCGACATAGATCTCACACCATCGAAAACATACATACGTTAAGTAAACCAAAAGTTTTGGAAAATACTAATATAATAACGAGGATGCAATTGTTATAGGACGATTAAAATTTTTTAATTCATTTGTATCTCAATCAATTTAAATAATGAAATGGAATTCATGGTTAGGTCCTAAGTTTATATCTTACAAATAAGCACACAACCAATTTCAAACTAATTTCGAACTAATGTTTAGTAAATACGTAATCTATATTTTTCAACTCATTCCTCCATTATCTACATTCACCCATTATGCACATGATCAATAGCATCCAATGACACCGTTCAAAATGTAATGCCACAGCCAGAAGCCAAGCAGATGGCTTGAAATAAAATATCATGCATCCTTGTATGATTGTATGGATGCCAATTAAAGAAGGGGTAACATTTCTTGTTCTATCTATATATTAACAACTGTAAATTGGTAGGCCTGAAATCCGGCCTTATCCTATCACTTTAATATCATCACGCCAAGTGCGCTTAATTAACTTCTTGAAGATCTCGTGAATTTTAACACCAAAATCTGGTGTATTATATTTTGTCAAGCATAAGGAATGAACATGATCAGTACCTTACACAACATCTCTGTATAAATTAAATAGGATTATCATGAGTATTATTCCCCTATTTTTAACCATGTACCATGAAACCATCCTAAACTGGTGCCTTTTATTTTTCTCCAATTATCTTCGATGATTTCAAATTTTCAATACAATACAACCACCCAAAAACTTATAGTCTTCCCAATTGGATAATTAAATATCCAAATATTTCATTATTAAATCATGAAAATCGAATCTGAAATATATGTAACAAATCACCAAACTTAAATCCCTCATTTTAGAATAAAAGACCTCAAATAAGACTCTAATATACCATATAGAGCAGCCGGACATCTAAATAACAGAAAAATAACCTCTCGTTGAAGTATAAGTCATGCACAAAATCAAAAATTGCATAGGTGCAATAAAATTATATCCTTCATAATTATGTAAATGTGCACTTTCCTAGTGTAACCAAATATGTAGCAATTTTAGCAGATCAAGTGCATAATATGCAAAAAAGTTGAACTCTTTATTTTCGGGTCCTCGGATGATACTGATCCGCCACGGTGCTCCCAGTTCTTGATAATTCGTATCCTATTATATTATAATAATCTATTTTGAGATAGTGGCAAAATAAATCCTGAAGTATGAGGAATGCTCAAAATTCAAACCAAACTCATAGAATCTACTTAATTCCCCGTAAATATATTTCGAATTAAGTTTGAAAAACACGAAAATATGTTGAACCCAAGCATTTTTCATTATGTTGGATTTTGTTTTTAGTGTTGGATAATTAAATATCCAAAATTTTTATACTCTAATCTAACACATATAAATACCCAAATATTTCATCATTAAATCAAACAAATCGAATCTGAAATATATGTAACAACTCACCAAACTTAAATCCCTAATTTTAAAATAAATGACCTGAAATAAGCCTCTAATATACCATATAGAGCAGCCGAACTTCTAAATAACGTTGGTCCTCGGAACTGGCGGCGACGGCGACGACATCTGACGGAGAAACAAGCGGTGTCCGGGAACTGGGTTTCAATACAAAATCTTGAAACCGTGCAAAAAGGGTGTTGAAAGACTGCCCTCAGAGAGAGGTTTTCAAAACTACTCTCGGATCTTAATTTGGTTCACCAACGGTGGAGTAATCGGCATTGGAAGTGAACGTGAATAGTGAGTGATTGGGAAATATGGAGGAGAGAAAGAAGCAGAAGAGGGAAACGTGAGAGGGAAATGTGAAATGGATTGTGTTGGCAATGGCGCGTTGTTTTTTAATATCTAAGTATTGTGTTCAAAAAATTTTGGTTTTTATTTCACCAATTTTTTGTCAATAAATATTTTTAATTGTAATAAATAATGTGCACATTCGATCCAATTGCAGAAATTAATACAGCAATTGACGTTGAAATTATATAAAGCTTTTAAATTTAAATGTAACATATCTGAAATATTTTTAATTACAAAACAAATTTAAAAAACACAAACTTTCCGTAAAAAAAAAACATTGTAAATTAAATATCTTTGACATATATTGACAAATATAATTTTTTTAAAAAATAAATGTAATACAATAATTTATAGGGGTGGGATCGGGTCGGGACCCGTCCCTTAATCCTCTTACATGATTATCATCCCGATTAGAATTGAGATATTTTTTTTTCTTTCGATACCTCACCCGAGAAGTGTCGGGACCCGAATATTTGTTCGGGATCCCGTCGGGTCGGAAGAGAGTAATCCCGAACAATATTTTTTTAAAAAATATTTTTATGAAAATATTTTTAAGAAAAAATTTTATGAAGAAACTCAAATAAGTTAAAATTTCTTT
This sequence comes from Henckelia pumila, assembly GCF_033568475.1. Classification (NCBI taxonomy): domain Eukaryota; kingdom Viridiplantae; phylum Streptophyta; class Magnoliopsida; order Lamiales; family Gesneriaceae; genus Henckelia; species Henckelia pumila. The sequence goes on from NC_133122.1 coordinate 88,520,988, forward strand.
GTACATTTCTTCTTAATACATTTCTTTATTTTGCATGCATTTATTTTATTTTTGTGAGTTTTGTTAGTGTTTTATATTTTGTGCATGCATTGTACTCTCTTGGTTGAACTTTTATAGGAAACTAAAGCATTTTTTGTATAATTGTGCGGAAATAACGCGCGCGCGCGAGATATCATTACTCGCGCGCGCACAAAAGAAATCTACAGAGAGTTTGATGGAATCCGCGCGCGCGCTAGGTCTCCACCTCGCGCGCGTGCCGCTTATCATTCCAGAGGAGACAAATTGGCACCGCGCGCGCGAGGCTCTTCCTCAAGGAACACAAATTGCAACGCGGCATAAAAGTCCAGAGAATCCCAAATGGCACCGCGCGCGCGCGAGGATATTTCTCGCGCGCATGCAGCATAAAATTCAAGGACCTCGAATCTAGTCACGCGCGCGCGCGAGATACCTTCTCGCACGCGCGCGAGAGGCGCAGAGTGAAAATTAAAAAAACGGGACTCTTGCTATAATCCCATCCTCTTCTTCATCTTTTCTCTTTCTCTCCCACCAAACCCTAAATCCCCAATTCCCTAATCTCCAATTCCTCCATAAATTCTTGTCACAATTGTCCTTATTTTGCAGTTTCTTGGAGTTTATCATCGCAATTCAAGTTCGGGTCCGCCAATTTATGTCAGAATCCTCCTATTTCGCGTTCCTAACCACCACGCCGCCGTTCACCGCCGCCACCACCTATCACTGCCTCTGATTCCGGCCGCCCTCCACCATGTCAGCCAAACGATTCCGTTCGTCTGGCCCCGCCGCCGCTAGCTCATCCTACTCCGCTGCACTCACCAATCGGTTCGTCTCTCGTGAAGCCCAAGAGAGGTACGAAAATGCTAGACTCAATCGCAATCCTATTGCTGAGCGTGGTTTATCTTTGGACTGTAATGATTTTGTCGCTTTGGGGATTAATAAGAGAAAATGGAATGTCTTTTGCAAAGTGCCCAACCCGCCATTGTTCCGGTGGTTTGGGAATTTTATGCTAATGCCCCTGCCCGAGATGACTATAAAGTTTTTGTCCGAGAAAAACTTGTGTCGTTTGATGCTGAGACCTTGAATAAGTTGTTTGATACTCCTGCTACGGATGATAGTCAATTTAGGAATTTTAAGGCGAATCCGGACTATAATTTACTTTTGAGAGAGATGTGTTATGCGGGTGCACAGTGGCACGATCCTCTCCGGTTCACTCATTTTCCAGAGCGATTTCTGAAACTTGAGCCGGCTTTGTGGTATGCTTTCATAGCCCGGCGACTTTTACCAGTGCTCCACACAGTTGACGTCCAGGCAGATAGGGCGATTCTCGTGTATGCCATCACGAAGCGGTGGCCGATTGATGTGGGCACTCTTGTCCACGATTCCATTCTTTATTCGATGCGGACTCCGTTGGTGGGCCTCTATTTCCCTCACACCATCACCGCCCTTTGTCGTCAGGCAGGTGTGCAGATCAGTCCCGATGAGGAGTGGCTCCCGCCTTTCAAGACCGTGGATGAGAAGCTTGCCACTTCCAAGCAAGCGAAGCGCAATTTGGAATTTTATAGCGGTCAGCATCATGTTGGGAGCTCCTCTAGCATTCGTCCACTGCCTCAGCCCACTCCTCCTCGCCGCACCGCTCAGGACATGGCCGTTGAGAGCTTCGCTTTTGACCACTATGCCATGGATTATTTTCAGGCCACTTCCACTCATCTCCATAATGTGGAAGGCATTATGCGCAGCATGGCGACACAGTTGAGACTTGATACATCTGGCTTTCAAGCGGCACCTCATTATCTGCCTCTATTCCCGTTCCAGTCTGACATGCCGGCCCAGTTTGTTCCGGGTGCACCACAGGATCCCTCTATTCCAGAAGAAGAAGAAGACTAGTCACCAGTGGAGTCTTTTTGTTTCACTTTTTGTTGCATATCATTTGTTTTTGTTGTTTTTGTTTTGTTCTCTGAAGCATTGAGGGCAATGCTTTAGATAAGTATGGGGGTGTTTAGTGTTTAGTTATCGTGTTTTGTTTTCATTCTGTTGCATATCATTCAGTTTAGTTTTTATGTTTTGTTCGTAATTATGCATATCATGTTGTTGTTATTTGTATTGTCGGTGCGAGTTCAATGAAATATGTTAGTGGAAAAGAAGTATAGTATTTGTAAATCGAAAAATTATTTCCAAATATAATGAAGACATTATCATTAAATTTAAAAATTCAAACAAAATATGATTGAATTCAAAACTATAGATAGAGATAATATAAGATTCAAAAAAATATAATATTATGATTTGAGTGATATACTAAGCAACTCATCTCCTGTTTTGGTGGGAGGAGCTGGATACAAAACACGTCGCCCTCGTATAAACATGTTCTTCTTTCGCCGTAATTGGTGATCAATGGGCAAAAACTTCCTGTGGTTGTCGAACCGCGACGTCTTACCACTGTGCACAAGGGTGAACGCTTCCGAATCAGACATGCAATGAGGGCATGCTTGTTTTCCGGCTGTGCTCCAACCGGAAAGCATCACATAAGCTGGGAAATCACTTATGGTCCACAACAATGATGCTCTCAATGTGAAGTTAGTCTATGAGTGTATGTCGTATGTGGCAACACCATCGTACCAAAGTTGTTGAAGCTCGACAATCAATGGTTGCAAAAAAACATCAAGCTTATCCTTCGGGTTACTCGGTCCAGGTGCAATCACAGAAAGAAACATAACCTCGTCTTTCATACACATCCAGGGTGGCAGATTGTACGGGGTTAAAATGACGGGCCAGGATGAGTATTGCTGTCCCGTTTGGCCAAATGGTTGGAACCCATCAGTCGAAAGTCCTAACCTGACATTCCGGATTTCTGCAGCGAACCACGGATGTGTTTCTTCGAAATGACGCCATGCCAGAGAATCAGATGGGTGTGTCATGGTCTCCGGGTCAAAATGGTGGTCGTGATGTCATCGCATATGTGAAGCAGTAGCGGTGGATGCATATAACCGCACTACAAGAAATATGGTCATTGACAACAGTGGAAAGACAACGCTTTTGACAAAAAACGTTGTAAAAAAAATAAGCACAATGCTTTTATAAGAAAACGTTGTCATAAAACTTTTTTTTTTGTTATCCACAACGCTTTTTAAAAAAGCGTTGTAGTAGCTTTAAAAAAACGCTCATCCACAACGCTTTTTAAAAGGCGTTGTGGATGAGCATTTTTTTAAAGCTATACTACAACGCTTTTAAAAAAAATGCTCATCCACAACGCTTTTTAAAAGCGTTGTGGATGAGCGTTTTTTTTAAAACATACCACAACGCTTTATTGAAATAGGGTTGTCCAATCCTGACCCAAAATAAAATATATGCTTACTATTATTTTTCTCTCTCCTTGAATTCTCTCTCTCTCGGCCGATCTTCTTCCTTTCTCCCTTCACCGTTAAAAAATTTCAAGCTCCGATCTACGCCGCCTCGTTACTTGAAAAAATGATTTGAGCATAGATTTAGAATCCTCTCTTCGAGGGATTTCTTCCAGTACCTATTTCCCTAATTTTTAAGCACGCTCCGTCGAACCCTTTTTCTTGCCGCCGTCGTTTCGCCATCCCTTTCCCGTCGTTTCGTATTAATTTTAGAAAATTAAATCTAATATACAGTATTTCAACGGCTGGTAAGCATAAGCCCTAATTATTACATTTTTTCTCTTACTGTTAATTTTGTCTGTTTTGTAATTATGCTGGGTGTGGTGTTGCAATGCGTCTTGGATCTGATCCGAGTTCGAGATCTGTGTAATATATTTCGAGGAAATGTATGTGAGAATCACGATTTATTTTTTGTGGAGTGGCAGTGTTGATTTTTCTTACTTCTCAGCTTTTCCGCAGTGGATTAATGGGCTTAAGCATCTGGGCATTTCAATCTCACGGTGTTCGGGAAATCAGGTACTTTTCTTGTGTTGAATCGTGTTGTTCTTTGCTGGATTTTTGAAGTTGAAAATCGTAATTTCTTTGAAACCATGTGAGTCGAGTTCGAATCCGATATAGGAATTACGATTGTACTGCCTGGATTAGTTGAGAGTCGGAGATGGCCAAGGGAAAAATCCTTTCAAAAGATAGGAAAATGGTAGTGGACCAAGAAATGCTAGATGGAAGGCTCCAAGCTACACATATTAATAAAATGGCCTAATTAATTAGTGTTTACATATGTGTATTGTATGTATCAAATTTTGTTTTTTTTTATCTATGTTTCAAGGACATTTTGAAAAAGAAAAAAAACAAAAACAAAAAAGCAATTAACCGAGGTCATATTTCAACCTTTCCATTTTTTTAATTGGAATCGCTATAGGGAGCAAATTTCTTTCTGTTTTAGTCAAGTTTGGACAGTATGAGATCTTGTCAAATGATTAAGGTTGTGTTTGAGTTCCTTTTTTTCTTTTTTTTTTTGTGTGTTTATTTTTTGTATTGAAAATGGCAAAAATAAAAAGAGTGGTACGAAAGTAATGTGTATGTGGAGAAATTAATGGGGCAGATTGCCAGATTGTGTTTGGATTACGTTTGTTTTTAGGATTTTGTTGAAAATTGAGAAGGTATGAAATCCATTTTTCGGAAAACAAAATTTAATGCCAATGTATTTTCAACATGAATATTAGTTTCAAATATATATTTAAGTCCAGACATCCTTCAACTGTGGATGAATCCATTCCTTTGCAGACCAAGAACATCTCTAGCCTCAGTAATTGAAACCTATATACATCCGTTCATTTCGAGACTATGGAGTACAGAGGTCTACCAATCCTGATGGCGGATCCGAGCCCCTATCAGCAGTGCTTCTGCAGCTAAGCTCCGAAGGCTTGAAACTAACAAGTGTTCCTGTGCCTAAGCAAATGCATTCATTCCCCCACCACATCCTGCAATTTTTTTTTTGGCCTTTATCGTAATGGAATTGTTTTTGTTTGACGAGCAAGGAAATTTGATGTTTGGTAATACAGGTGAATAATTTATTATATAGGCAAGGACTATGAAATAATTAAATAAATCATAGACACTATCTTATCAGCTTGGATTTTGATATATGAAGTTTATATTTTTTTTACACTTTTGGTGATTACTTTCATATTGTCATATTGGTGTTAAGTTCTCCTTTAGCTTCAACCTGGCTGTAACTACTAGCCATTAACACCTTTTTATAAGACTAAATTCATTGCGAAACAATATTGCTTTATATGCTTATTTCTTGTTTATTATTAATTTATTTTGGTTTTTCAGTCTCTGGGCTGTCTGGAAGCTCAGAAACTGCCCAAAGCCAAGTCTCAGCCGGGATGGGGCTGCTTGCTGGATCGACAGTGATGCTTCTTACCTTAGTTTGAGTACCTGTGTTGTCATTGGAAAATGTGATATAGAAAATTCTATTGTCGTTGACTCAAAAAACAGAAAGGGCTTCTGTTTAACAGGTTCGTTTTCATGATATATCTTTGACTACTAGGCTTCAATTCTTTTTTATGTACGAGATGTCAACCTCTACGGTTCTCCTCCCCCTGCTGCGGTTCCTTCAAATTAAATCGTTCACTTCCAGGCTCCACCACATCAGCATCCCTACATGTCTATGGTTTTTGGGTGTTTGTTTCAGAGTTTTACCTGGTTTTCTTGATGATTGTTGCTGCTACTTGTGGTATGTGCTTTGAAGGGGGTCGATTTCGCTGTTTCAAGATTTCATTTATTTTTTGGGCTGGTGTTTAGCTTCTGATTTACTGGGTTTCGTTCGTATCCCAGAAACAGGAGAGAGTTTGGGTGAAATTAATTTTTGTTTAAAAAATGTGAATTTTGACTTAAGAAAAAATGAATAGAGGCAAGCTCCCATTTGCCATCATTGGATGTGAATTTAGGAATTATTTAGCTTGCTATATGTTAAGATTGTGTATATATGTGTATGGATGTTGATGTTGGAATTGTAGTACATACATGAAATCTTGAAATATTATGCACTTTTTTAGCGGAGTCTAGAGAAATAATTTTTAGGTATGTAAAGGTAAATTTTTTACTTAAAATGATATTGGAGACTGAAGCACATCCAAGAATTCGAAACCCCGGATTTGAATCGATATATTTAATGGTTCCATCTTTTAGTAAGTATGTGTTATGTTGTGTACCTTGGTTAAGTTAGAGACCGTCTCTTGGTTAACGTTTGTTCTAATTACGTCTACAAACTACAAAGTATGATTCTTTAAGAAAATGGGCTTTAGCCAGTACATGTTGGAGCCAATACCGATGTGAGAAAAACTGTAAATTGTACTGCTTTAGCATTATGAACTTATGTTAAGGGTATTTTCTGAGATTACTAAATCAATGAGCAGCTTCGAGCCTAGATATTGGGATATTTTGTGGTTCCATAGCTGCTTTGATCACTCTGCCTCTTGTTGAGGGGGGAGCTGCGATTTATTCAGCAAAGATGCTGGCACATTATGGGTGGAAAGTTGCTGCAGCTAATGCGACCTTCGCTGCGGTAATACTGTCACTCGAGAAATAACGGAAGAAATAAGAAATTATTAATTTGTCAGTTGGTGTTGTATGTTTCAGTTTTGTAGGTGATGCTTTTGTTTTTATTGATTTATCTTAATTAATTAGTTGATGAATAGTACTGAGCTTAATTAATTGTATATGAATGATTATATGTCCTTGCTGGGTGGCTGTGTGAGATTCTTCGACTGTTTAAATAAATATTGTTAATTAATTTACCTCATCTAATTAAGGATTTGTGTACGTGTATATATATGGTGATTCATTCATTCATGTTAACTCTCCTTCTTCATGTCTATTCTCTTATTGTACATGCGCTTATATAATAATACTCTTCTAGTCACGAGTCCTCCATGCATGTTCATTAATATTGTATATAATTCATTGTATAGCAATCATGTTTTATTTCTTGTGTTTATAAGCTAATCTCCAAATCAACAATATTTTATGTTTAGTATTTGAAGGCTTGTTTGCGAGGATGTGGAACAAAGTTATATTTATTGATGAGTTGCAGCGTGCTACCCATGACTCCAATTCACAGGTTGATGCTATGTTTTAAGTCTTGCAAACACGTGAAATGCCACATATATATTTTTGAACAAACAAATTCACTACAGCTCACCAAAAGATTGTTGATGCATATGGGTGAGTTTTTCTCTATAGTAAACTGGTAGACACATTTAGGTTCATTCAAGTATAAGCTTTTTGTTTTGGAATTGACTTGTCAAAGAGCTAATTAAATGGTGATAACTGGAAAATGTGACTGCTAGCATTTGAACTTTGAAAAACAGCAACATGGCTTATGGCAATGCTATACCTTCACAAATTTTATTGACACCACAGATAAGATAATCATGTTCATAGTCTGGCTGCGATTTTGAAATCTGTGCAGGGTGCCATTAGGCAATTGTTTAGTGGGCTATATATGGTAAGTTATTTGATTTAAGTAATTTAGCAACTTCTTTTGCAAAGTTGGCATGCATATTTAATTTTATTATGTTTGCAATGACAGACTTCTTTACAAAAAGATGTTGGAAGACAACAAGCAAGAGAAATTCAGATTTGTGTACCTGTTTCCACGTTGATTTAGTTGCATCAAAACTGTATAGGCTGAGTTCAATATCTTTCATATTTTTTTTAAAAATTGGCATAGCTGATGCATGAAAATCCTATCTCACAGGTTTTTGATGCACTTAGTCAGTTGGAGTGTAGCATTGAAGTATGGGAGCATTCTCTTTTTCAGTCGCTGGATCTTTTCCAAGTTTGTTCGATTTTGAAATTCAGTAATAATGTGATAGTGAATGACCGTGATTATGTTATTGAAAATTTGATATTTTGATAAGATCTTGGATGCAAAGTGGGGTGTGGTCGTTGGCTTTGACAATTGTTTAGTAATGACTTTTTACTGGTAATTGGTAAATTGATATATTGACTCTGATTTTGCTGCATCGAGCCTATCTGGATAAATGTCATTTGACAACTTTTCTTCTATGTTTCTTATTTTCTCATAAATACGAAACTTTTCTTGAGAACTATCAGAAGTTAACTAGTTGTACCAACTCGTCTTTGTACTTTTGCAGGTCCTTTATCACACTCTCCTGTAGATACAGTGTGTGAAGCTTAATTCAGCTCTTGATGAAGAAATGACTAGTTTTCCCTTGCTTCGAGGTAAAAGGGCACCAAAAGCAGAGTAATTGCATGCAAGAAAGTTTGTGGTTTCTTAGTTTTTGAATATTTTTAGTCAATGCAAGAAAAAATTAGTTTGTGGTATATTTTTAATTTGTATGCAGTTTGTAGAGTTTTGTAGATGTTAGGTTTAAAGACCTTGTTGGATTTTCCTAATCCATTTATCTGGAAATAGATTTTTAGGGATGCAAAACTGTGAGTTATGGCTTAGGGTGCTTGTGTTGTGATTATGTCTTTTCTTTTCATTATATTTTTTAGAGGGGAGATTCTGGTCAAGTAGTAATTAGAAGGGGTTGAACAGGAGGTGCCTTGTTCACCTCATGTGAAATTCCATTTGTAGTGTGCTGTAAAGAGGAGATCTATTTTGCGTCTTTGCTGCTTTTCATTCGGCATGCAAAAATATCCTGCTCTTTTATTTCAATTTTACTTCCATAATTGTTTTTTGCTTTAATGGGCACAATATGCTTGTGATTTAGACGACATTTAGTTACTAGTCCATTAACATCGTGGAAGTATTGTATAGATATATGTTAGGTTGTGATTGGAAGAATCTTGGAGAAGTTGCTGATCATGCAACTCTTTTCTCTATTGTTAAGCTTGATATCTTTTGCTGAGGTAGATTTATTTCTAAGAGCTACAAGATTGAACTGATTTTCTTTTTTCTCGTATTATTGTATTAAATTCCAAGAACATATGGATGCTCTTGTTAGCATTTTTTTTTCAATAACGCATGCCAAAATCACAATTATGATTTTTTTCTTTTTCTTTTCCCATGTAATATTTTCAGTGTTGAGAAGTGGACTTTGAATGAATCTATCTGTTATCATATCTCTAAGGTCTGGTATGTCGTGACTGGTGAAAAACATTATACATTTCAAGGCCATGGTGCTCCCTTCAGATGTTGATTTTGTGAACATATTTTTTTTCCCAAGAGATGTACCTATTGCATTTTTCACTTACACATCAAATTAAAGTGTTTCGTTATTGCATCATATTTGTTTTATGTGTGTTTGTTCTTAAATATTTAAGTTTATTTATCATTTTGATTTATTCATATTTTTTTATGTTTGTTTGTTCTTATTTTTAATAACTTACAATATGAAGATATAAATTAAAGGAAAAGAGATTGTTGCGGTTTTTATGAAAGTTCGGGACGCTAACATGTGCTGAAAGGAAGGATCAAAGTTTTTTGAGATTAATGAATAGTTTTTTTCTAGAGTTCATTAATTTAGAATTCGTTTATTTTTTATATTTGAATGATTTATAATATTGAAATATTGTATATTAAATTTTATTTTATAAATTTTTGAATTTTGAGTGATTTAAAATACTGAATATTTGTGAATTAATTTTTTTTTTGTTTTTTATTTGAACAAAGACAACGCTTTTTTAAGCGTTGTCTTTTCCAAATACAACGACACTTAAAAAGCGTTGTTTTTTCCAGAAACGGCAACGCTTTTTATAAAAGACAACGCTTAAAAAGTGTTGTCTTTTTTAGAAATGACAACGCTTTTTATAAAAGACAACTCTTAAAAAGCGTTGTCGTTTTTAGATACGACAACGCGTTGCTGGAAACGACAACGCTTTTTTCGCTTTGTCTTTGAGCGTGGTCTTTTACAACACTGCCTACGTCAACGCTTTTTCGGGGATATTAACAACGCGAAAAAAGCGTTGTCTTTGGCCGTTTTTCTTGTAGTGCCGCTGGAGACGAGGAGTGATAGGAAAATAGTACATTCTCTTGTACGGAGTTTGTTTATTAGGAGTCCGACTTCCACGTCGACGAGACGGTTTGTATCGAGGATGTTCACATATCTTGCATTCGGTTAAGTCTGAATCTGTACCCCAGTAAATCATGCAATTGTTGCTACAGGCATCGATTTTCTCGACTGGGAGACCTAGATCTTTGATGAGCTTCTTCGTCCAATAAAAAACTTGGTGGCATGTGGTTATTAACTGGACATAACTCTGACATTAGCTGGCACATGTTGTCGAAGTTTCTTTCAGACATGTTGTGTTCATGTTTCATTTTCAATAACCTTGCAAAGACGGACAACAAAGAGTGACCGTGTGGATTACCGTCCCAGATCTCTTTCTCTGCTGATTTTATGAGGTCATATAGTCCTTTGACGTAGTTGTTGGGGGTTTCTACGGGTTCGATGTTGGGGTCTACATATTGCGACGGACCTTCTTCCTGATATTTTGTAGAAAACTCGTGTCCAAGATTTTGATTTGCGAGCAAATATTCTTGATCATGACTAAGAAAAATGTGATCCACGTGTATGTTTTCGGATTCCCAACTTCTGTTCTGAGACCGTGAAGACGACGAAACATCTGGATTGGTATTTGGAAAATTTGGACGAATATAATCTTCTCCGTAAAGATGCCAATTGTAATAGTTCGGTACAAAACCATATCGACTTAAGTGCGCCTTCACTATCTTGTCGTCTAAGAATACTTTATTCTGACACTTTTTGTGGTTGCAAGGAAAACGTACTTTACCCGCTGATAAACATTCAACATGACTAAGAGCAAAGACTATGAATTTCTCTACACCGTTAATAAACTCATCATTCATATAACCATTTTGCAGTCTACGATACATCCATCCTCTGTCCGTGTGATTTATATTTTCCTACCATAATCAAAGGAAAAAGATATTCTTTAATGCTTATAACAATCATATTTATAACTATATATATATATATATATATATATATATTGTATTCATTAATCGTTACCATTATAATATATATTATCCTAGTCTTATTTCATAGTTGTATTTTTTACAAATAGCTTGTTTTATAAATTATACAAGATTAATTATAGCTTTGATAAAATTTAATATATCATGCCAAAAATAATTTTTTTAAAATTTATATACTATCTATTTTATATTACAATTCAATTGAAAATTGTATGTTAAAATATATATATAATGTTCGTAAATTTAATTTGGGTTTGCCATATATATATATATATATATATAATCAACATGAAATCATTAATGTAACTAATTCACTAAATAATTAAATAAAAAAATCCAAATTCATCATGAATTAAATCTACAAAAATAAAAGCTGAATATTTTTACGTACTTACTTCACCGGATTTATAAAAGCTGAAATTATACTTACAGCTAGTCTTATTTCATAGTTGTATTTTTTAAAAATATTCTTGTTTTATAAACCAAACAAATTTTTTTATCATCAAAAAAATTCAATCATCTAAATCCATTAAAAATAAGCTAAATAATGGTATATATAGTTACGTTGTTTCAAATTAAGGAGAAACATATATATATAGATATATACTTCGTGAAATCATTAGATAATTAAATCAAAGAAAAATACAAATTCATCAATAATTAAATCTAGAAAAATAAAAGCTGAATTTTATATACTTACTTTTTTTTAAAAAAAAATAGGTATTGGAAGAATTCACCAAACACGAGGATTCCGGATCTACTCCCCGATCTAAATTTTGATTGAGGACAAAGAAATTATTGACGGTCAAAAGTAGTAAAATTTGGAAGAAATAATAGGTTTGGATCGAGAAAGATAGAGGTTGCAGATATAATTGCTCTTTTAACCACGGTTTTGAAAACACCGTGACTAAAAATAACCACGATTTTTAAACCGTGGTTAACTCCAAACCGTGGCTAAATAACCACGGGTTTTAACCACGATTTTAAAAACCGTGGCTACTTAGCCACGGTTTGTTTAAAACCGTGAGTATAAATTAACCACGTTTTTTAAAAATCGTGGCTATTTAGCCACGGTTTTTTTAAAACCGTGGGTATAAATTAAACACGGTTTTTTAAAATCGTGGCTAAATTAACCACGGTTTTAAAACCGTTGCTATTTTAGCCACGGGTTTTTAAAAACCGTTGCTACAATAGCCACGGTTTTAAAACCGTGGTTACATAACCACTGTTTTATTAAAACCGTGGCTATTTTGCCACGGATTATATGAACCGTGGATATTTAGCCACGGTATTTATAAAACCGTGGCTAAAATTAACCACGGTTTTAAAAAAATCGTGGCTAAATAGCTAATTTTTTTGTAGTCCTGTGCAATAAATTTGAAAAATTCATATCTCCATATCCATCCGTTGGATTGATCTGATTTTTAAACAGAGGTTGTAAAACATCCTAAATTTGAATTTGATCAGTGCAGATTTGATTTGAATGTCTCAAACAATCCCAGTTAATTTCTGAAGTTGAATATTCATCATTTGCTTCATGTTCTGCAGAAATAGGTACTGTGCAACCTTTGTGGAAAAATCATAACTCCATATATAGCCGTTGGATTGATATGAAATTTGATATAAGTTTTAAAACATCCTGATATTGATTTTGATTTGTGGAGATTTGATTTGGATGTCTCAAGCACGTCCAGTAATTTTCAGAAGTTGATTCTTCATCCTTCACTTCAATTTCTGCAGAAATAGGTACTACACAACTTTTGTGGAAAAATCATAACTTCATATCTAGCCGTTGGATTGCTCTAAAATTTGGACAAAACATGTAAAACTTCTTCATCACAATTATGACAGGTGAAGATCGGATTTCAATGCCTAGAAAATTCCCAGTAATTTTCGGAAGTTACTGCTCCATACTTTGGCTTCTTCTTGTATTTTTCTTCATATCTCTTAACAATGTTTCATCCATTCAATGAGCAATACAAGACTTTATAAATACATGTATAGCTTCAAAATAGCTTCCAAGAATTTAATCATCAATAAATCTAATTTGTAAAATCTCACTTTAAATGTTTAGTAACAATTAACCGAGTTTTGTAATCATCAAAACATAATATTATGAGACTTGTTAATGCATTAAAAACATTAATCTCATAACACGAGATTTGTATGCGTTTAAGGCGTAACAATCTTCCCCTTTTTTATGATCACAAAACTTGGTTAAATAGAAGAAATAAATGTACAATATTAAATAAAAAATTTAAATTTGTAAAATATAATTGCATGAATAAAACTCCCCCTAAATTAAACAATTAGTTAAGAAGAGTTTGTTTATCAAATAACCAATTTTATTCTCCCCATTATATCTTCATTTAAGCATCTAATTCTCCCCCTTAGTTATAGCATCTAATAACTAATTCTCTCCCTTAGTTAAAGTATTTAACCAAACTAATTCTCCCCCTTTTTGTGATAATCAAAAAGACTGGAAAAGTAAATGCAAAACAAGAGAATTGAAATATGATTTGTAAAATGCAACACATAAATTTCACATAAAATGTGAGCTTTATAATTTTGAATAAATAAAATTAATTTGTATTATCCAAAATTTAGTTGCTCGAATTTGTTATTAAGCTCCCCCTTAATATGACATTACATTTAAAATATGTCTACAAGCGATTACAACTCAATCATGCCAAGTTCACCATGCAAACGAATAAAAGTATTTTCATCTAGTGGTTTTGTAAAAATATCGGCAATTTGATTTGTCGTGTCAACATATTGAAGTTCAACTTCATTTCGTTCGATGTGGTCACGAATAAAATGATGACGAATGTCAATATGTTTGGTGCGCGAATGTTGAATCGGATTCTTTGTAAGACATATGACGCTAGTGTTATCACAAAAAATAGGGATTTTTGAAAAAGAGACGCCATAGTCGAGCAATTGATGCTTCATCCAAAGAATTTGCGCACAACTACCAGCAGCCATATATTCGGCTTCGGTTGTTGATAACGCAACACAATTTTGCTTTTTCGAAAACCAAGAAACTAAACAGTTTCCTAAAAAGAAACAAGTTCCACTAGTGCTTTTTCTGTCCACCTTATATCCACCAAAGTCGGCATCACAATATGCTTTTAAATCAAATAAAGAATTTTTCGAATACCACAAGTGGAGATTTGGAGTATTTGAAAGATATTTAAAAATGCGTTTTAAGGCGAACAAATGTGATTCTTTTGGACATGATTGAAATCGTGCACACAAGCAAACACTAAACATAATGTTCGGTCTACTAGCAGTAGCATAAAGTAAGGAGCCAATCATACTGCGAAAGGAAGATTGATCTACAGATTTATCATTTTCATCCTTGTCGAGTCTGATTGCTGTGCTCATCGATGTGGATGATGATTTTGTGTTCTTCATCCCAAACTTCTTTAGAATCTCCTTGATGTATTTGCTTTGGTTCACAAAGAACCCATCCTTGCACTGTTTGATTTGCAATCCGAGGAAATAGTTAAGTTCCCCCATCATGCTCATCTCAAAGTGTTCCTGCATAAGCTTGGAGAAATCTAGACAAAGAGTTTCGTTAGTAGAACCAAATATTATGTCATCAACATAAATTTGCACAATCAATAAGTCATCTTTAGCATGTTTGGTAAACAACGTAATATCAATCTTTCCTCTTGAAAAACCATTTGAAAGAAGGAAAGTTGATAATTTTTCATACCAAGCTCGAGGAGCTTGTTTCAAACCATACAATGCTTTGTTTAGTCTATACACATGATCAGACAATAATGCATCAACAAAGCCATCAGGTTGTTCAATGTACACTTCCTCTTTTAATTCACCATTCAAGAATGCACTTTTGACATCCATTTGAAATAGCTTAAAATTTCTAGAGCAAGCAAAAGCAAGTAGCATGCGAATAGATTCTAGTCTAGCAACAGGCGCATAAGTTTCATCATAATCTATGCCTTCTTCTTGACTATATCCTTTAGCTACAAGTTTAGCTTTATTTATAGTGATAGTACCATGCTCGTCAAGTTTATTCCTAAAGACCCATTTAGTATCAATAATAGATCTATCATGCGGCCTAGGAACAAGATACCAAATATCATTGCACTTGAATTCATTCAATTCATCTTGCATAGCAATAATTCAGGAATCATCTAATAAAGCATCATCAATGCACTTAGGTTCAACATGTGAAACAAAAGCAAGATGATTGCAAATATTATTAAGAGAAGATCGAGTAGTTACTCCCTTCGAAGGACTTCCAATGATAAGATCCATAGGATGATCTTTGTGAAGCATCCAATCCTTCGAAAGTGGTGTTTCCTCAACAGAAACATCTATATCATTTAAGCTTGATGAAGTCATCTCTTCTTCGAGAAGTTCTACATCATCGTTAGTATTACGAGAAACTATAGACATAGATTCATCAAATATAACATGCATAGATTCTTCAACAAGTAAAGTACGTTTATTAAATACTCTAAAAGCCTTACTTGTGGTAGAATATCCGAGAAAAATACCTTTGTCGGATTTGACATCAAATTTGCCAAGGTTGTCCTTACCGTTATTATGTATGTAGCATTTGGAACCGAAAGCTCGAAAGTATGAAATGTTAGGCTTTCTCCCTCTCCATAATTCATATGGAGTTTTCTTGAGAATTAGACTTATTGATACACGATTGATAATGTAGTAGGCAGTGTTCATCGCTTCAGCCCAAAAATATTTTGGTAGAGAATGCTCACATATCATGGTCCTTGCAATCTCCACAAGTGTCCTATTTTTCCTTTCAACGACCCCGTTTTGTTGAGGAGTCCTAGGACAAGAAAAATTGTGACCGATGCCTTTCTCTTCACAAAAAATTGTAAAACTCTCATTTTGAAATTCAGTTCCGTGGTCACTACGGATCTATTTGATAGAAAGATTTTTCTCATTCTCAACACGTTTGACAAAAGTTTTAAAATAATCAAAGACATCATTTTTGTGGGCTAAAAACAATGTCCATGTGTAACGTGAGAAATCATCCACAATGACAAATGCATAAAGCTTCCCTCCTAGACTAGCGTTCCTTGATGGACCACATAGATCTAGGTGAAGAAGTTCAAGGGGCATAGAAGTTGATACAAAATTTTTGCTTTTAAAAGATTTCCTTGTGTGTTTTCCAAGTTGACATGCATTACAAACAAAATCTAATTTTAAATTGATTTTTGGCATACCAACAACTAAGTCAAGTTTAAAAAGTTTTTCTATGGTACTAGGACCAACATGACCTAATCGTCTATGCCAAAGAATGTTGTCATCAACATTCAAGGATACAAGGCTTTTGATGTTTGATAAAGATAAATTATTTAAAGAAACCTTGTATACATTTTCACTTCTATATCCGTTGAAATTTATAGATTTGTCAGATGTGAGTGATATAGTGCAGTGTTGGGGAGTGAATTTGACTTCATAACCTCTATTGCACAATTGACTTATGCTTAGTAGATTATGCTTAAGTCCTTTCACTAGGAGTACATCATCAATTAAGCAGGATTTAGAAATACCTATTGAGCCGATTCCTTCGATAACTCCTTTGCTGTTGTCTCCAAAGGTGACAGATCCCTTCTCCTTTGGTTTGACGGATTGGAGTAGGTCCTTGTTCCCCGTCATATGTCTAGAACAACCACTGTCTAGATACCATATGCTAGGGAGAACATTTTTCCTATTTCCCTACAAGAATTTGATATTGGTACCCTTTAGTTCTTTTGGGTCCATAGTGTTAGAAAAGAGAGATACAAAATAGACTTCTAAGAGTTCAGTCTCTCATAGCAACATCATCGCCACTTTCTAAGAGTACTCCTAGTAGTAGGTAGGGCTATGGCCTCTTTAAAAACCTATTTTCTTGGACAGAGCAGCGTTCATCAGGAAGACCAGTCGCAAGTCAAGGCATTTTAAACCGGTCTATGATGAACTCCCTTAGATCATGATCTCATAATGCCATTTGATGAGTTGTTAAGTACTCTTAGGCCTCCATTTCATATAGCTCTTTTGATCATATTGAAATTTTAAAGATCTACATTTATGTCTAGCATGTCCTATTTTACAACAATAAGAGCATGTAGGGGGTGATCTCATTTTTGCTTTAGCAATAAGGCTAGTAAAGTCTATTGATTTCTTACCGTGCCCTATTCCACCCTTATCAAAACTACATTTCTGCATGCTAAGTAGATTATTCAATTTATTACTACTAACATTGAACTTATCAAAAGATTTTTCTAAGTGAGCTATGTCATCTTTTAATATTAGGTTTTCATGCTCCTTAGAATCTAATTCATGTTTGAGGTTTTTATTTTCCTTTCTAAGTGATTTAGACATATCAAACATATATTTATATGCATGCAATAATTCATCATAGTAAGGTACCTCGTCATCGTCGTCAGAGACGATGTCATCACTCCTAGCCACGAGGCAGATGTTGGCTTCCTCCTCGTCATCATCGCTATCGCTCCAAGTGGCTATGAGTGCTTTCTTCTTTCCCTTGTCAACTTTCTTCTTGAGAGGACACTCATTTGCATAGTGGCCTTGTTGTTGACAGTTGTAGCAAGTAACTTCTTTTTCCGTCTTCTTTTTGAAGTAGTTTTCTCGCATAAATCTTTTGAATTTTCTTGCGAAGAGTGCCATATCATCATCTTCATCTTCTTCTTTGGATTGGATAGATAGAGCAATCCCCTTTGTCTTGATATCTGTAAGAGTGGGTGCCCAGTGAGCCAACTGTGTGGCTATGGGCTTTGATGACTCTTTGTATAAACAATCTTTTGTTTAATATTATTTACACTTTTATGGCAATGACTTTATATTACTTCATATTGTTATATTGTGATATACTATTGTTGTTTTGATAAAGACCTTGAATATACTATAGTGTATGTAAGATGTGGTAGAACATGGAGATGTCTATCATGAAATACATCTTATAGTCACTGTATATTCTAAAAAACCGTTCCTAGTCGATTGAGCCGTCCGATAATAAGGATAAGGATCGCTCGAGTTTGAGACTAGCATTTGCGATGCGGAGTACCACGTTTCATTGGTAGGGAACATGGAGATGTTCGAAGCATGCAAATGGATATTCATAGGATGAATAATCGAACTACCCTATCCGACTTTCCAAGTGGTTATCACTTATCGAGTGGATAAAGTCCGCGGTTTTGGTTGTACACCATTAGTCCTTACGACTTGAAACATCATGGAGACTCTATATGCTAGTGCTGTGCTTTGACTCGTTTACCGACTCTATGGGGGTCATCAGGTGTCGAGATTGGGTACAGTTACGACACATATAGGAGTCAATGCATTGTTGTCAAGGATTCACCACATACTTGCGAGTGTGGATATCCTATGCGATCTGAGGAGATATTAGTGTGACAAATCTCTGGCCAGAGTACTTGATGTGATTTAAGAAATGGTTTCTTAGTAGCACATGCGATGTCACTAATTTGATCTTCAAGATGTATTGCATAGTTATCGAATCTTGAGCGACTCTCGATATACCAATGGTTGTTGATTCGATCGGGATATATGGATGAAGGGACCGTACTGTACGCTAACCAAAATCTACTGGTTCTTGTAGGCACTATCAGTGATACCTAGGGAATCATGGGGCGATGTTGCTAGGCGCTTTACCATGATTCGTTGGGCAAGTCGGAAAGTGTTGTTCCGAGTCACAAGGAGTTGTGAGCCCACGACTAGCTGTATCCCTGAACCATTGAGGGTCACACAGTGTAATGGAGTTTTAATCCCCGTTGAGATAGTTAAATTTAAAGAGTTAAATTTAATGAATAAAGAAGTTGGACTTCTTAAATAAGAGTAAGGGAGTAGGATTTCCTAAAATGACATAGGGATGGACATTTTTGGAAACCACTGAATTCGGATTCAGGAAAATTTATCTTGACTTTAAAATGTGCAGAAATGGTTTCTGTGCACATTGGTGAAATCGGTTCATCAATCGGAGTCACGATGAATTTTATATTAATTTCTGAACGTGTGGGCTTTGCTTGTCGGACCTCAACTTATGACTAATGGGCCCTAAGCTGTTAGTGGCCTGCATTATAAATAAGTTATTGCAGTACAGAAATTAGATACAACAGGTCATAATTTTTGAGACAGAGCAAAAATCGAAACCCTTCTCTCTCAAAGAATTTTCGGCCGTCCCCCTCCTGCTCTGCCCGAGAAAATTTCGGTCTGTGATTTTGAATCGCAGTCAGGAATAACGAATCAGATTCGTTTAATCTCTTCGCAGAAAAACTTCTGATAGATTTTCTAGTGCAATCTATCAGAGGGATTTAAACCCCATTCGTGGACCTGATTGAAGGAGTTCATCAGTTCCTGGGAGATACAAGAAGCGCAGAGAAATCTGTGTGGTGTCCATTAATCTCGCTTCGAGATTGAAGGTAAAATTTAATTAATTGTTATTTGAATTTTACACACATATAATAATTTAATCGTTGAATGGTTGATACCCACACCATGGAATTGTTCCATGATAAAATTTTTAAACTTCCGCTGCACCGGGTATCAATCGTGATTGATCTGACCGCCAGTTTTTTCCAACAGTGGTATCAAAGCCAGGTTGCTCAGATCAAACGATTAAATTAATCGATTGTACAAAATTTTTGAATCTCGGTTTTTGGAAAACAAAATAAATATTTTTAAATAAAAAAAAAAAATTTTTTTTCCGGGGCAAAACCCGGGCAGCGATTGGATCGCTGCCCGGTGGGGCAGCAATTGTTGCTGCCCCGGGCGGCGCACGGCGCCGCCCAAAGGGGGCGCATGGCGCCGCCCAGGACGGCGACCGTCGCCGTCCAGGGCGGCGCACGGCGTCGCCCAGGGGCGACGCATGGCGCCGCCCAGCGGCGGCACCAGGCGCCGCCAGGGCAGCGACAGGCGCTGCCCTAAGGGGGCAGCCGGGCTGCCCCCGGCCCGCGCCCCGGGTGCGGGCCGGCCCGGGAATGTCCCGGGCGGCCCGCGGGAAAAATTATATTTTTATTTAAAAATTAATTTTAATATTTAAAATTTTATTTTTGGTCCGGTCAAAAATTGTTTTTGATTGGTTCACGAGATTTCGGATCGAATTGTTCGAGTCCGTAAATTTTAAAATTGATTTTGGATAAATTTGAATTTTTGGAAAATTTTAATATTTTATCCGTAAATTGAATTTTGAAATCAATTATTTTGGTACAATTGATGATAAGATATGATCTTATGATATATTAAGTAAAATATGATTTTATTTGTAAAATTGGATTTTATAGATAAAATATGATTTTATTTGATATAGAGATAAAATATGATTTTATATGTGAAATGAGATTTTATATATAAAATATGATTTTATCTTGTTTAAATTTGAATTGCCACAGCATGTTATCCAATAAATTAATTTTGAATTAAATGTTATTGGATAAGGATGATCGATTGCCATGACCAATTTTGTAGGTGTATGTTAGGAATTTACATTTTGTCTTTATTATTGTTGGTTTTATTAATGGGCCTGGTTTATGGCCCGATATGAATGTCATATGTAATAAAAGTGGGCTTGGTTTATAGCCCGTTCCCACCCCCTAAAAATGTATCCCCTACTTGTCATTGTTATTTATTGTAAATACATTAGATTTAGTGGGAGATCAAGATTTGAAGATGGTGGGCCCAGCAGACAATGAAGACTGAAGAAATGTAAATTGGAAGCATATGTAATAGGATTGCATTTGCATACTGCATATTACCTAGGATTGGACTAAGACCCGTGATTGGCAACCACGGGTCAATTAGAAATGGAATCGATCATCCTAAATAATATGTGATATTATGATTGTATGCATGTTTAGACATAAATTGCGTGAATCCGGCAATGCATGCAATAAATTAAATATGATGAGACAAATATTTTTATAAATAAAATCCCTCATTTTAAATATGATTTAAAATTTATATCAAGATAAATAAAGGAAATTTAAATATTGTTTAAATGTTCCTACCTTCCATCAACGGTCAATGTATGTGATGCTACCCGCGGATACGGTCCGGCTCAT
This sequence comes from Henckelia pumila, assembly GCF_033568475.1. Lineage (NCBI taxonomy): Eukaryota > Viridiplantae > Streptophyta > Magnoliopsida > Lamiales > Gesneriaceae > Henckelia > Henckelia pumila. The sequence continues at coordinate 88,541,954 of NC_133122.1, forward strand.
ATTATTGGGGGGGCCCGTCCGTCGGAAAGCTGTACATTGGATCGACAAATGTTGTAAGTTGGGTGGAACTCCCATGGGATCGGCTCATATTATTGGGGGATCCACATGGCGACCGTCCATCACAACTTAATATTGATGGGTCATCTTGACATGTCACTTTAAACGGCGTCATATTATTGGGCCCTTATTGGACATGAGGTAAATACATGGGGGTTGCTTTGGAAGCAATTGGGCTCTACCTTTTGAGAATTATGGTTGGCTGATATTATTCGGGACCATAAGTTTGTCAATTGGACTCCATGTTCTCACTAAGGAAAAAGTTTCCCGTTTTCACTAGAGGGTGGTGAAATCGTTAAAATAGTGGGAGTGAGATTCATAAAATTAAATTCGCCTATTTTATGTCTTAGTAAATTGTTAAACAATCATTGATATATGTCTGTTTTCCTTTTCAGTATTTCATACAATGAATTCGCGAAATCCTTTATTCTCGATCCTCGAACAAAACAAGTTGACTGGCGCCAACTATACGGAATGGTTCCGGAAGTTGAAGATTGTCTTAACTTCGGAGAAAATGCTCTACGTGTTAGAGAAAGCACCTCCGAAGGAAGCACCAGCTGACATAAGTCCGGAGGAATTGGCCAAACTTGATGCATGGTGTGACCATGACATCAAGACCAAATGCTATATGCAAGCCTCGATGTCTGATGAACTCCAGAGGCGATTTGAGGACACGGTGAATGCTGCTGACATTCACACGCAACTCAAGGAACTTTTTGGGGCTCAGTCGAGGGCTGAAAGGTTCGCTACTGTTAAGGAGTTGATGACGTGCCGCATGCGTGAAGGGACTTCGGTCCGTGATCATGGGGTACGAGTGATTTGGCTCATACAGAAGTTGGCGACCCTAGATTTGGTGTTGGAGCATGAACTCAATGTGGATTTATTGCTTCTGTCTCTTCCTTCTTCATTGATGGATTTGTGATAAATTTTAATATGAACAAGATAGAGGCCACCCTTGAAGAGATGGTCAATATGCTCGTTACATATGAATCCACACTTAAGAAGGATAAGCCAGCTTTCTTGGTGGGCTCCTCATCTTCTGCGAAGAAGGGGCCAAGTATGAAGGGCAAGAAACATTCTACCCCACCCAAGAAAGTCGAGCCCGAGAAGAAGCAAAAGACAAAGGCTTCAAACAATGGAAAATCCAAGGATGTTTGCCATTACTGCAAGAAGCCGGGTCATTGGAAGCGCAACTGCAAGGAATATCTTGAGCAGTTGGGAACTGCAAAGGGTATGTTCTATATTGAAATAAACATGTCACTTAATACAACTTCTTGGGTATTGGATACCGGATGTGGATCTCACATTTGCAATGATTTGCAGGTGATGACAAGAAGTCGCAGGCTTAGAATGGGTGAGACCCAGCTGAGGCTCGGGAATGGTTCCAGAGTTGAAGCTACGGCCATAGGAGATGTTTGTTTGACTTTGCAGAACGGTTTTAAATTATTGTTAAGAGATGTTTTATTTGTGCCAGATTTAATTAAAAACATTATTTCTATTTCTATGCTTGATAGAGATGGTTATTCTTGCAATTTTGTGAATGGGATTTGCAATATTTACAAGAATGAATGTTTAATTGGAAATGGACAACTTGAAAACGATCTATACAACTTAAAACTAAAAGACGTTCCAGTGAATTATGTTGATAAACCGGCGACAACAAACAAAAGGAAAATCGATAGTCAAAACCCGGCAAACCTTTGACATGCTAGGCTAGGTCATATTTCCTCAAGGAGGATGAACAAGCTAGTGGGAGAGGGCATGTTTGATATGTCTGATATTAATTCTCTACCTACTTGTGAATCCTGCCTAAAAGGAAAAATGACTAAATCTCCTTTTAAGGGGAAACCTGAGCGTAGTCAGAATCTGTTGGATTTGATCCACACAGATGTTTGTGGTCCATTTAGAGTAGGGACTCAACATGGCCACACCTACTTCATTACCTTTACTGATGATTATTCAAGGTATGGGTATTTATATTTAATGAAATATAAGTCTGAAGCATTTGAAAAGTTCAAAGAATTCAGGGCTGAAGTAGAAAACAAGCTAGGTAAAAGTATTAAAGCACTTCGATCGGATCGAGGTGGAGAATACTTGAGTACCGAGTTTTTGGACTATCTGAAAGAGAATGGGATTCTCTCTCAGTGGACTCCTCCTATGACACCACAGCTTAATGGTGTATCGGAGCGTCGTAATCGAACTTTGTTGGACATGGTTCGATCTATGATGAGCTTCACTGAGCTTCCACCTTCGTTTTGGGGCTATGCGCTTGAAACGGCGGTATTGTTGTTGAACAACGTCCACACTAAAGCAGTGGACAAAACACCATACGAGTTATGGAATGGCAAAGCTCCTAAGTATTCGTACTTGAGGATTTGGGGATGTCCTGCTTACGTGAAGCGGACAGTGGGAGATAAGTTGGATAGTCGATCCAGCTTATGTTATTTTGTAGGGTATCCGAAGAATTCAATCGGATATTATTTCTATTATCCTGCTGAAACAAAGGTGTTTGTTTCTAGGAATGCCACCTTCTTGGAGAAGGAATTCTTATTGGATAAGAAAGGCGAGATGATGGAACTCGAAGAAGTTCGAGAAGAACCCGAAATACAAAATAACGATCCTACACCTCAGGAACCATTGCTGGACACGCCTGCACCTAGAAGATCCGAAAGGACTTCTAGACCTCCAGTTCGATATGGTCTTCTTCTTGAAGGGGATCAAGATGAACCCGACATTGGATGTGATCCAAGAAACTTCAAGGAAGCAATTTCTGATGCGGATTCAAATTTATGGCTTGAAGCTATGCAGTCAGAATTGGATTCGATGCATACAAACCAAGTTTGGTCTTTAGTAGATCCTCCCGATGGAATTGTTCCAATAGGGTGTAAATGGATCTACAAAAGAAAGCTTGGGCCTGATGGTAAGGTATTGACCTACAAGGCGCGATTGGTGGCGAAAGGTTATACTCAAAGGCAAGGAGTTGACTATGATGAAACCTTTTCACCAGTTGCTATGTTCAAGTCCATAAGAATCCTTATTGCCATAGCTGCATGGTATGACTATGAGATATGGCAAATGGATGTGAAGACTGCTTTTCTTAATGGAGACATTAAGGAAGAAATCTATATGAAGCAGCCTGAGGGGTACACATCCATGGGAAGCGAGCATAAGGTATGCAAGCTTCAGAGATCAATTTATGGTCTAAAACAAGCATCAAGAAGTTGGAACCAGAAATTTGATGAAACAATAAAAGATTTTGGTTTCATCAAGAACCCGGAGGAACCTTGCGTGTACAAGAAAGTAGTTAAGGATGCGGTGACATTCTTAGTACTTTATGTTGATGACATCCTACTCATTGGGAATGATGTAGGGATGTTGCAGTCAACAAAGATATGGTTATCAGGTAGATTTTCGATGAAGGATTTGGGAGAGGCATCCTACATTCTTGGGATACAGATCTATAGAGATAGGTCTAAGAGAATGATAGGACTCACTCAATCAACCTACATCGATACCATATTGAAACGGTTTTCAATGGATGGGTCCAAAAGAGGACATCTACCCATGTGTCATGGAGTTTCTCTATCCAAGTCTATGTGTCCCAAGACTAATGAAGAGATAGAGAATATGACACATGTACCATATGCGTCAGCTATAGGTAGTATCATGTATGGGATGATATCTACCAGACCGGATGTAGCATTTGCTCTGAGTGTCACGAGCAGATATCAGTCTAATCCTGGTCAAATGCATTGGAAAGCCGTGAAGGACATTCTTAAGTACTTGCGAAGGACTAAGAATATGTTCATGATTTATGGAGGACGAGAACTCAAATTGGAAGGCTATACCGACTCTAGCTTCCAAAGTGATGTGGATGACTCGAAGTCAACCTCTGGATTTGTGTTCATGCTCAATGGCGGTGCTGTCTCTTGGAAGAGTTCCAAGCAGGACACCACAGCGGATTCCACCACTGAGGCTGAATACATTGCAGCATCAGATGCTGCTAAAGAGGCCGTTTGGATGAGGAAGTTCGTCCAAGAGTTGGGCGTCATTCCTGAATTTGTTGGTCCAGTCCCGGTGTACTGTGACAACACGGGTGCCGTTGCTCAAGCAAAGGAACCAAGGTCTCATCAAAGATCCAAACACGTACTGAGGAAATACCACATAATCCGGGAGATTGTGGAAAGAGGAGACATCATTGTCGAACGAGTGGCCTCTGCAGACAATATCGCTGATCCGCTTACTAAGCCCTTGCCAGGACCATTGTTTGACAAACATCGCGAAGCAATGGGCCTACGTAGTATGACTAGTTGGCTATAGGGCAAGTGGGAGATTGTAAGAGTGGGTGCCCAGTGAGCCAACTGTGTGGCTATGGGCTTTGATGACTCTTTGTATAAACAATCTTTTGTTTAATATTATTTACACTTTTATGGCAATGACTTTATATTACTTCATATTGTTATATTGTGATATACTATTGTTGTTTTGATAAAGACCTTGAATATACTATAGTGTATGTAAGATGTGGTAGAACATGGAGATGTCTATCATGAAATACATCTTATAGTCACTGTATATTCTAAAAAACCGTTCCTAGTCGATTGAGCCGTCCGATAATAAGGATAAGGATCGCTCGAGTTTGAGACTAGCATTTGCGATGCGGAGTACCACGTTTCATTGGTAGGGAACATGGAGATGTTCGAAGCATGCAAATGGATATTCATAGGATGAATAATCGAACTACCCTATCCGGACTTTCCAAGTGGTTATCACTTATCGAGTGGATAAAGTCCGCGGTTTTGGTTGTACACCATTAGTCCTTACGACTTGAAACATCATGGAGACTCTATATGCTAGTGCTGTGCTTTGACTCGTTTACCGACTCTATGGGGGTCATCAGGTGTCGAGATTGGGTACAGTTACGACACATATAGGAGTCAATGCATTGTTGTCAAGGATTCACCACATACTTGCGAGTGTGGATATCCTATGCGATTTGAGGAGATATTAGTGTGACAAATCTCTGGCCAGAGTACTTGATGTGATTTAAGAAATGGTTTCTTAGTAGCACATGCGATGTCACTAATTTGATCTTCAAGATGTATTGCATAGTTATCGAATCTTGAGCGACTCTCGATATACCAATGGTTGTTGATTCGATCGGGATATATGGATGAAGGGACCGTACTGTACGCTAACCAAAATCTACTGGTTCTTGTAGGCACTATCAGTGATACCTAGGGAATCATGGGGCGATGTTGCTAGGCGCTTTAACCATGATTCGTTGGGCAAGTCGGAAAGTGTTGTTCCGAGTCACAAGGAGTTGTGAGCCCACGGCTAGCTGTATCCCTGAACCATTGAGGGTCACACAGTGTAATGGAGTTTTAATCCCCGTTGAGATAGTTAAATTTAAAGAGTTAAATTTAATGAATAAAGAAGTTGGACTTCTTAAATAAGAGTAAGGGAGTAGGATTTCCTAAAATGACATAGGGATGGACATTTTTGGAAACCACTGAATTCGGATTCAGGAAAATTTATCTTGACTTTAAAATGTGCAGAAATGGTTTCTGTGCACATTGGTGAAATCGGTTCATCAATCGGAGTCACGATGAATTTTATATTAATTTCTGAACGTGTGGGCTTTGCTTGTCGGGCCTCAACTTATGACTAATGGGCCCTAAGCTGTTAGTGGCCTGCATTATAAATAAGTTATTGCAGTACAGAAATTAGATACAACAGGTCATAATTTTTGAGACAGAGCAAAAATCGAAACCCTTCTCTCTCAAAGAATTTTCGGCCGTCCCCCTCCTGCTCTGCCCGAGAAAATTTCGGTCTGTGATTTTGAATCGCAGTCAGGAATAACGAATCAGATTCGTTTAATCTCTTCGCAGAAAAACTTCTGATAGATTTTCTAGTGCAATCTATCAGAGGGATTTAAACCCCATTCGTGGACCTGATTGAAGGAGTTCATCAGTTCCTGGGAGATACAAGAAGCGCAGAGAAATCTGTGTGGTGTCCATTAATCTCGCTTCGAGATTGAAGGTAAAATTTAATTAATTGTTATTTGAATTTTACACACATAATAATTTAATCGTTGAATGGTTGATACCCACACCATGGAATTGTTCCATGATAAAATTTTTAAACTTCCGCTGCACCGGGTATCAATCGTGATTGATCTGACCGCCAGTTTTTTCCAACAGCTTCTTTCTTTAATTCCTTCCTTGTGGATAATTCCAACTCATGGTGTTTTAGAGTCCCATGGAGTTGATCAAGGTCATAGGAAGCGGAGTCGCCTTTGTTGGATTCTATGATGGCTGTCCTCTTTGCATCCCACTCCTTGGGTAAGGCGCGTAGAGCTCTCCTCCATACTTGCTTGGTTGAATATTGTTCTCCAAGTTGGTCATTGATGATTTGAGAGAGCCTTCGGAACATGGTATCAACATCCTCACTAGCCTCCATCTCAAATGTCTCGTATTTGAGTTGAAGTAGATCGATCTTTGTCTCCTTGACTTGATTGGTCCCTTTGTGACATATCTCCAATTTGTCCCAAATCTCTTTTGCGGATGAGCACATTGAGATCCGATTGTACTCGTTCATATCTAAGGAACAATGAAGAATATTCATAGCTTTAGCATTTTGGGATATTAATTTCATATCATCCTTTGAAAATTCATCCATTCCCTTAGGAACTTTAACCCCTTCAACCTCTTTCATAGGTACATAGGGACCTTTCACGGTTACTTTCCAAAGATCATAATCTACGGATTGGAAATATAGGGACATTCGATTTTTCCAATATCCGTAGTTTATGCCGTTGAAAAGAGGAGGACGATTGGTTGATTGCCCTTGAGCATAATCGCTAGCTAGATTTGCCATAGAGCCTTTTTTTAAAATATTTTGTAAAAAGGTGGCTCTGATACCACTTGTTAGAACCTAATTGGGGGGGGGGGGGGAGATTTAGGTTCTATTGGCAACTTTAGCAATTTAAAGCAATTATGCAAATACGCAAGCAGAAGACTTAAAACAATTAATAATAAGTGCGGTAAATAAATGCGTAATGTAAATAAAGCAATAAAAGGGATAAGAGATGTTTATGGAAGTTCGACAATAAATCGTCTATGTCTCCCCTTCTTGGTTAAGATCGATTAACCAAAGATCCACTAGCACTTCAACTTCTTGGCCTTGATGGCTCCAAGGATAGCCGTACAACTCAACATGATCACCGCGCCGATATAACTCGAATACTTGGCCTTAAGGGCTCCAAGGATAGCCTCAACACAACACACTTGGCTTCACACTCAAGTTCTTACAACGATAGAACAACACACTTGGCTTCACACTCAAGTGTTTACAACAATAGCACAACCAACTCACAAACTATTTTTACAAACACTCTCAAATATATCACACAAACACTTTGATAGTGAGAAATTGCTTGCAAAGGAGAGAAGAGATGAGTTGGGATGATCCAAATGACCTTGGATGACCTCTATTTATAGTTGACAAAGATTTGAATCTGATTTGAGTGCATGGAGCATGTGTTGAGAAGTCAAGGAGTGACAAAAAGTGTTCGGCGCTGCTGCCTACTTTTTCCCAGCACTGAGCGAATTTTGTGTAAAAATCATATCTTCCAATCTAACCGTTGGATTGATCTGAAATTTTAACTGAAGCTTTCCAACATCTGGATCTTCATTCTGAATTGTGAAGATTTGATTTTACAAAGTAAAACATTTCCAGTAATTTTCGGAAGTCACTTCATCAAGTTTTCAAACTTGTTCTGTGCAACAAATTTGAAAAATTCATATCTCCATATCCATTTGCTGGATTGATCTGATTTTTGGACAGAGGTTGTAAAACATCCTAAATTTGAATCTGATTGGTGGAGATTTGATTTGGATGTTTCAAACAATCCCAGTTAATTTCTGAAGTTGAATCTTCATCATTTTCTTCATGTTCTGCAGAAATAGGTACTGTGCAACCTTTGTGGAAAAATCATAACTCCATATCTAGCCGTTGGATTGATATGAAATTTTGATATAAGTTTTAAAACATCCTTATATTGATATTTGTTGGTGGAGATTTGATTTGGATGTCTCAAGCACGTCCAGTAATTTTCAGAATTTAATTCTTCATCCTTCACTTCAAGTTCTGCAGAAATCGGTACTGCACAACTTTTGTGAAAAAATCATAATTTCATATCTAGCCGTTATATTGCTCTCAAATTTGGACAGAACATGTAAAACTTCCTCATCACGATTATGATTGGTGAAGATCGGATTTCTATGCCTAGAAAATTCCCAGTAATTTTCGGAAGTTGCTGCTCCATACTTTGGCTTCTTCTTGGCTTTTTCTTCATATCTCTTAAAAATGTTTCATCCATTCAATGAGCAATACAAGACTTTATAAATACATGTATAGCTTCAAAATAGCTTCCAAGAATTTAATCATCAATAAATCTAATCTGTAAAATCTCACTTTAAATGGTTAGTAACAATTAACCGAGTTTTGTAATCATCAAAACATAATATTATAAGACTTGTTAATGCATTAAAAACATTAATCTCATAACACGAGATTTGTATGCGTTTAAGGCATAACAGAATCCCTTGACTATAATGATGATCGTCGTGTGATATTGGTGATTCATCAATTACATGGCCTTGCAAAGAGTTGGTGGATAGCGTCGAAGCGAGCGTTTGAACAGCAAGGTACTGTTATTACCTGGTTAGTATTTCGAACTGCTTTCTATCAACGGTTCTTTTCTATTTCTTATCGAAAGGACAAAGGGGCAGAGTTTGCAAGTTTGCAACATGGACAGTTAAATATCGAAGAATTTTTGCAAAGTTCCCTAGCTTGTTGAAGTTTGCTCCACATATTGCTGTGATTAATGAAGCTCAAGCTGATCAATTCATCAATGGCTTGAATCCCGATGTGTTCACTCTTGTCAATTCGGGACGACCGAATAACTTTGCCGATGCTCTGAATCATGCAAAGGGGGCTGAAGCAGGAATACTGAGGCAACGAGGAGCACAGTTTGTGCCACAGCCGATGAGACAACCGCAAAGAGCAGCCACAGATTCCACCACCACCTCGATTTGATGCTGGAGGTAGTAGTAGTGGTAATAAAAATTTCTTTAAGGGCAAAAGCAAACAGTTTAAGCGTCCAGGTGGTAGCTCTTCGAGTTCAAGTGGATCCAAACAGTCGAGAGTTGGACAGAGGTCTGAAGTATACTATACCAAGTGTGGAGGACGTCATACTAGTAAACAATGCCGAGGAGTTTTTGGTACTTGTCACATTTGCAATCAGACATGTCATTTTGCATGAGTCTGCCCACAGCGTGGTTCTGGAGGTGCACATGGTACTGGATCATCGAGACCAGTGGCTCAATCAAGATCTTTTGTGCATTCATTTCAACCACAACCAGCAGCACAGGGTAGAGCAGGAGGAGGAGGAGGTCAGTCAGTGAATCAACCTCCAAGGCAGCAGGCTAAGGTGTTTGCATTGACTGAGGAGCAAGCACAAGCAGCACCTAATGATGTGATTGAAGGTAACTGTTTCCTTTATGGTTATCCTGCCTATGTATTATTTGATACTGGTGCATCACATACCTTTATTTCTGATCAATTTGTTGTGTTACATGAATTGCCTGTTGAACCATTAGCTACTGTAGTGTCTATATCTTCACCGTTGGGAAAAAGTTTAGTATCTGTGAAGTCTGTCAGGAATTGTGTACTACAGTATGAAGGTTTTGAGATTGAGCTGGACTGTATTGTTCTTGGTTTATCTGATTTTGATTGTATTATCTGTATCGATATGCTAACCAAGTACAGAGCTACAGTTGATTGTTTTCTGAAGATTGTAAGATTCAGACCTAATATGACTGACGAATGGAAATTCTATGGTAAGGGTTCACGAGCCCGAATTCCTTTGATATCTGTTCTTTCTATGACTGACTTGTTACAGAAAGGGGCAGAAGGATTCCTTATTTATGCAGTTGATATATTGAAGACTAGTCCAAACTTGGCTGACTTGCCAGTGGTTTGTGAATTCGATGATGTTTTCCCTGATGAGATTCCGGGATTGCCTCCATATCGAGAGGTAGACTTCAGTATTGAATTGATGCCAGGTACGCAACCAATATCAAAAGCACCTTACCATATGACACCAATTGAATTGAAAGAGTTGAAAGAGCAACTTGAAGAATTATTAGCCAAAGGTTACATCAGACCGAGTGTTTCTGTAGTGACCCTTACCCGGATCACCTACTAAACAGAACTTAGGCATGCAATTAACTTAATAAAACAGATATCAGAATAATCTTGCGGAAACCATAAAAAAATACAATCCCAAGAAAAGGAATCTGTAATATATCCAAATATTATACAACCAAATCGAATAGCTATATCAACCCAAAACAACAGAAATAAAACCTAGACGAAGCTCCACCTGGCCAACCACTGCCTAGCCTCTCTTGGATCCCCCAGCCTCGTCCAATCGCAAACCTGCCCCATGGAATAGGGTGTCCAGAAACACAGAGTACGAGACGTGAGCATAAAATGCTCAGTACGAGAGTATGAGTATACATGCATGCAAAGTGAACTCCCTATAAACTTGAGGTCAAGGATCAGATAACAGAGACAGACCGGGCCCTGGTATGTAGCACGCTGTGCCGTCGCTTCAGGAGGTGGCTCCCATACCATAATACAAGTGAATATGCCGGACCCAAATCGATGGAAGCCCAACCACTAACAGGATAGGGAAAAACCCTACTAACAGACATCTCGAAGGAGATAGCTCAGTATGCAAATGAATGCAGCATAAATCAATGACATATAAATCATGCAGTCACATAATACATGCATACTCAGTCAGGATATCTCGAACAGTACTTCCGTACCTCAAATCAGTGCAAGCTCTACCAACTCTAGGTCCATGCCTATAGTCTGATCTACACTGCCAAATGATACTACTATCATTATAGCGCTCTAAAAGACTTAACTAAGCTAAAGCATACTCCTAAATATTTTTAGGAAGCAAAAGCTATACCTTCGTCCGTCGTTAGCCCTTTGATGTCGATGCCTCCAAAACTTGGGCACAACTCCGCTATGACTATCAAACGCCTCGACGACTCCCAGGGCAAGCCTAGGAAGGCTAGAACAACTCGAATACGACTAGAGTTAGAGAGGAAATCCGGAATTGGCAATTGAAAATGAATTCTCGACCTTCTATTTATAGACAACGATCGGAACCTCCGATCCTCGATCGGAACGTTCGAACCTCGATCGGAACGTCCGATCCTGCCATCGGAGCTTCCGAAGATCCTGATCTGCCACGTGTCAAAATATCACTTGTTGAATTCGGATAGGGGTGATCGGAGCTTCCGATCCTGATCGGAGCTTCCGATCTTGCCACACGTCATGCCTGACGTAATACCATCGGAGCTTCCGATCCTGTTCGGAGCTTTCGAACTCACCTTCGGAGCTTCCGAACTCTACCCAAGTAATTATGATTAATTCCTTAATTACTGATTTTCGGTTACGGGCTACTATATTCTCCCCGACTTAAGATATTTCGTCCTCGAAATCAGATCTTAAGTACCGAATGTAATACAGAAATCAGAAACATTCTTTATTCAAATCAAAAATTTACAAAGTTTGCAACTGAATACAACTTAAGAATGAAATCAAAACAACTCAGGATGGTCTTCACGCATCCTATCCTCAAGCTCCCAAGTAGCTTCCTCAGTGTCTCGGCGCTGCCACTGAACTAAAACCAGAGGAATGACTTTGTTTCGCAAAACCTTATCCTTATAATCCAGGATACGAATAGGTTTCTCAACATAAGTCAAATCCTTGCTCACCTGAACCTCAGACCGCTGCATAATATGAGATTCATCCGCCACATATCGTCGCAACAGAGATACGTGGAACACGTCGTGAATACTGGAAAGATGCGGTGGCAAAGCTAGCCGATAAGCCAAATCGCCAATGCTCTCCAAGATCTCAAACGGACCGATAAACCTGGGAGACAACTTTACCTTAAGGCCAAATCTGAGAATCTTGCGGAAAGATGACACTCTCAGAAACACTTTCTCCCCGACATCGAACTGCAATGGCCTACGCTTGGTATTAGCATAGCTGGCCTGACGATCCTGTGCAGTCTTAATCCGTTTCTTGATCTGATCGACAATGTCTACCGCCTGCTGGATAAGCTCCGGTCCCTCAGCCTGTCTCTCCCCCACTTCTTCCCAGAATAGTGGAGTACGACAACGTCGCCCGTACAACGCCTCAAAAGGTGCCATCCCAATACTAGTATGATAGCTGTTGTTGTACGTGAACTGGATCAACGGCAAATGATCCTGCCAGGCTGAACCAAAATCCATGACGCACGCTCTAAGCATATCCTCCAAAGTACGGATAGTGCGCTCTGACTGACCATCAGTCTCCGGATGATAGGCAGTACTCAAACTGAGAGTAGTGAAAGACAGTACTAACTTGGCTATGGCTTTGACTGTAAAAACAATCTTTTGTTTAATGTATATTAATGGCAATGACCCAACTATTGTTGTTTTGATAAAGACCTTGAATAAACTATAGGTAAATGTGGTAGAACATGCATCAAATACATCGTTATAGTCACATGTTCTAAACTGTTCCTAGTCGATTGAGGTCCGAGTAAGGATCTATCGCTCGAGATGAGACCCATGCGGAGTACCACGTTTCATTGTAGGAACATGGAGATGTTCGAAGCATGATGGATATTCATAGGATGAACGAACTAGGACTTTCAAGTGGTTATCCACTTATCGACGTTTTGGTTGTACACCATTAGTCCTTACGACTTGAAACATCATGGAGACTCTATATGCTAGTGCTGTGCTTTGACTCGTTTACCGACTCTATGGGGGTCATCAGTAGATTGGTACAGTTACACACATATAGAGTCAAGCATTGTTGTCAAGGATACCACATACTTGCGAGTGTGGATATCACAAGGAGATATTAGTGTGACAAATCTCGGCCAGATATACTGATGTGATATAAGAAATGTTTCTTAGTAGACATGCGATGTCACAAATTTGATCTTCAAGATGTATTGCATAGTATCGGTGAGCGACTCTCGATAGGGTTTTGATTCGATCGGGATATATGGATGAAGGACCTGTCGCTAACCAAAATCTACTTCCTGGGGCGATCATACCTAGGGAATCATGGGGGCGATGTTCCGCTTTACCATGATTCGTTGGGCAAGGTCGGAAAGATCAAAGTGTTGTGAGCCACGGCTTGCTGTATCCCTGAACCATTGAGGGTCACACATCAGTTGGAGTTTTAATCCCCGAATAGTTTAAATAAAGAGTTAAATTAATGAACTAATAGTTGGAACCCTTCTTAAATAAGAGTAAGGAGTAGTTTCCTAAAATTGACATAGGATGGACATTTTTTGAAACCACTGAATTCGGATTCAGGAAAATTTAGTTTGACTTATATGTGCAGAAATGGTTTCTGTGCACATTGGTGAAATCAGTTCATCAATCGGAGTCACGATGAATTTTATATTAATTTCTGAAAGGGCTTTGCTTGTCGGGCCCCAGCTTAGATGACTAATGGGCCCTAAGGTGTTTAGTGCCTGCATTATAAATAAGTTATTTCAGTACAGAAATTACACACAACAGGTCATAATTTTTGAGGAGCAAAAATATCGAACCCTAGCCTCTCAAAGAAGTATCGGCCGTCCCCTCCCTCGTTCCACTGACTCCGAGACTCGGTCTGTGATTTTGAATTGCAGTCTGGAATTGCGAATCAGTCGTTTAAATCTCTTCGCAGAAAACTTCTGATAGTTTTCTAGTGCAATCTATCAGAGGATTAAACCTCTGTCGTGGACCTGATTGAAGGAGTGTTCATCGGTTCCAGGGAAGAGACAACAAGAGCTGATAAAAATCTGTCTGGTGTCCAGTATCTCCCGTGCGTGACTTGAATAAAATTTAATTTAATTGTTATTTCGAATTTACACATCACAATTTTAATCGTGAATGGTCATGATACCCACACCATGAATTGTTCCATGATAAAAATTTTAAAGAGACTTTCCGCTGAACTATCACCAATCGTGGATTGATCTGAGAGCCGAGTTTTCCAACATGGTACAAGCCAGGTTGCTCAGATCAAACGATTAAATTGCGATCAATTGTACATTTTTGAGTCTCGGTTTTTGAAACAAAATAAAATATTTTTAAATAAAAATTTTTTTTTTCGCCAACCCGGGCACGATTGGATCGCTGCCGGTGGGGCAACAGAATTGTTGTGCCCCGGCGGCGCACGGCGCCGCCCAAAGGGCCACGGCGCCGGCCAAGCGGCGACGTCGAGCCCAGGCGGCGCACGGCGCCGCCCAAGCGCTGTGCGCTGCCCAGGGGCGGCGCTCGCGCCGCCCAGGGCAGCGCACGCGCCCCATAAGGGGGCAGCGGGCTGCCCCCGGCCCGCGCCCCGGGTGCGGGCCGGCCGCAATGTCCCGGGCGGCCCCGCGGAAAAAATAATTATATTTTATTTAAAAAATAATTTTAATATTTAAAATTTTTATTTTGGTCCGGTCAAAAAAGAAATTGTTTTTGATTGGCACCAACTCGATTCGATCGAATTGTGCTCAGCTTGGCGTACAATTTTATCAGAATTGATTTTGGATACCAACCGAAGTGAAAATTTTAATATTTTATCCGTAAATTGAATTTTGAAATCAAGATTTGGTACAATGATGATAAGATAGAACTTATGATATATTAAGTAATATGATTTATTTGTAAAATTGGATTTTATAGATAAAAATATGATTTTATTTGATATAGAGATAAAATATGAAATTATATGTGAATGAGATTTTATATATAAATATGCAGTCTTGGCTATCTTGTTTAAATTTGAATTGCTCTACCGCATGATCCCAATAAATCTCAATTTTAAGTAAATGTTATTGGATTAAGCTGATCGATTGCCATGACCAATTTGTAGGTATTAGGAATTTACTTTTGTTCTTTACAGTATATTCAGCTGCCGATAGTCAATGGGCCGGTTTATATCGACCCTATGAATGTCAAATGTAATAAAAGGAGCTCCCAGGTTTATAGCCCGTTCCCACACTAAATGAATGTATCCCTCCTTGTCA
Source organism: Henckelia pumila (assembly GCF_033568475.1). Lineage (NCBI taxonomy): Eukaryota > Viridiplantae > Streptophyta > Magnoliopsida > Lamiales > Gesneriaceae > Henckelia > Henckelia pumila. Next base: position 88,557,168 of record NC_133122.1, read on the forward strand.
TTGTATTTATTGTAAAATACGTTTAGATTCTTGGGAAGATCAAGATTTGAAGATGGTGGCCAGCAGACCAATAAGACTGAAGAAATGTAAATTGGAAGCATTTAAAAGGATTGCATTTGCCAAACTGCATAATTACCTATGATTGACTAAGACCCGGATTGGCACATCTGGGCAATTCATAGAAATGGAATCGCTCATCTCTATATCCAATTCAAGTGAAAAATCATTACTGATTGTATCATGGTTTAGACATAAATTGCTCGACATCCGCAATGCATGCAATAAAAATATAGGTGAGACCAAATATTCTCCCTCACCATAAAAGTAAAATCCAGCTCATTTAAAATATGATTTAAAATTTATAGCAGATAAATAAAGCTCGAATTTAAATAGTTTAACATGTTTCCTACCTTCCATCAATCAATTATGTGATGCTACCATCGCTAGATACGGTCCTGCTCAGATTATTGGGGGGGCCCGTCCGTCGAAAGCTGTAAATTGGATCGACAAATTGTTAGCCAATATTGGGTGGAACTATGATCGGCTCATATTATTGGGGATCCACAATGCACCGGTTACATCACAACTCTTAAAAAAAATGATGGGTCCATCTTGACATGTCACTTTAAGACTGGCGTCATTTTATTGTGCCCTTATGTGGACATGAGGTAATCTTTTGCTTTGGAAGCATATAATTTACACTTTTATTATGGTTGGCTGATATCTATTCGGGACCATTAAGTTTGTTATATTGGACTATTGTTTGTTAAGGAAAAAGACCCGTTGAATATACTATAGGGTGGTGTAAGATGTGGTAAAATATGGGAGTGAGATCATAAAATTAAATTCGCCTATTTTATGTCTTAGTAAATTGTTAAACCAATCATTGATATATGTCTGTTTTCCTTTTCAGTATTTCATACAATGAATCGCGAAATCGCTCGAGTTTCTCGATCTACGAACAAAAACAAGCTGACTGGCGCCACTATACGAATGTTCCGGAAGTCATGAAAGATTGTCTTAACTTCGGAGAAAATGCTCTACGTGTTAGAGAGAAGCAACTCCGAAGGAAGCACCAAGTGATTATCATTAAGTCGAGAAAGGAATTGGCTTTGATTGCATGGTGTGAACCATGACATCAAGACCAAATGCTATATGCAAGCCTCGATGTCTGATGAACTCCAGACGATTTGAGACATCAGGTGATTGCTGCTGACATTACACGCAACTCAAGGAAATTTTTGGGGCTCAGTCCGAGGGCTGAAAGTTCTCTAACTGTTAAGGAGTTGATTGACGTGCCGCATGCGTGAAGGGACTTAGTGTCCGTGATCATGGGGTACGAGTGATTTGGCTCATACAGAAATTAGGACCCTTGATTTGGTGTTGAGCATGTCACTCAATGTGGACTTGCTGCTTCTATCTCTTCCTTTATCATTTGATGATTTCGTGAGATAAATTTAATTATGACGAATATGAGGCCAACCTTGAAGAGATGGTCAATCTATGCTCGTTTGTAGGCATATGAATCCACACTTAAAAGATAGGCGCTTTCATGAATCGTTGGGCGTCGGAAATCGTTGTTCGATCTGCTAAGGAGTTGTGAGCCAAGTATGAAGGGCAAGAAACGTTCTGCCCCACCCAAGAAAGTTTAACCCGAGAAGAAGCAAAAGACAAGAAGGTTTCAAACAATGGAAAATAGGATGTTTGCCATTACTGTGACCCGTGTCTTTGGAAGCGCAACTGCCAGGAGTATCTTGACGTAGGAAATGTGCAAAGGGTATGTTCTATATTGAAATAAACATGTCACTTAAAACAACTTCTTGGTATTGGATACCGATGTGATCTCACTTTTTTGCAATGATTAATTGCAGGTGATGACAAGAAGTCGCAGGCTTAGAATGGGTGCCCAGCTGCGACTAATGGGCCAGAGTTGAAGTACGGCCATTGGAGATGTTTTATTTTGATTTTGCAGAATGGTTTAAATTATTGTTGAGAGATGTTTTATTTGTGCAGATTAATTAAAACCCTAGCCCCTTATTTCTATCTATCTATGCTTGTCAGAGAAATTTTATTCTCTGTAATTTTGTGAATCGCAGTTTGCAGAATATTTTACGAATGAATGTTTAAATCTTGGAAATGGACAACTTGAAAACGATCTAGTGCAATCTATTTAAAAACTAAAAGACGTTCCAGTGATTGTAATTGACAAAACCGCGACTGAACATACAAAAGGAAAAGCGATAGTCAAAAACCCGGCAAAAAAAAAAAAACCTTTGCACGCTAGGCTTGGTCATATTTCCTCAAGGAGGATGAAAAACTATAGAGGAATGTTTGAAAGTCTGATATTAAACTCTCACCTATTGTGAATCCTGCCTAAAAGAAAAATGACAAATCTCCTTTTAAGGGAAACCTGAGCGTAGTCAGAATCTTGTGATTTGATCCCATACAGATGCGTTGTGGTCTCTTTTGAGCCAGGTTGACTCAACAGCAAACCTACTTAAATTAACCTTTTCTGATGATTAATTCAAGTATGGGGTATTTATATTTAATGAAATATAAGTCTGAAGCATTTGAAAGTTCAAAGAATTCCGGCTGAAGTAGAAAACAAGCTAGGGAAAAGTATTAAAGCCATTCGATCGGATCGAGGTGGAAATACTTGAGTACCGAGTTTTTGGACTATCTGAAAAGAGATATGGGCAATTTTCTCTCTCGCAGTGGACTCCTCCATGACACGCCACTTATGGTGTATCCCAGGAGCGTCTAATCGAACTTTGTTGGACATGGGTTCGATCTATGATGAGCTTCACTGAGCTTCCACCTTCGTTTTGGGCTATGCGCTTGAAACGGCGGTATTGTTGTTAAACAACGTCCACTAAAGCAGTGGTGCAAAACACCATTACGAGTTTGCTAAGGAATGGCAAAAGGGCGCCTAAGTATCGTACTTGAGGATTTGCGGATGTCCTGCTTACGTGAAGCGGACAGGGGAAATAATTGGATATCAATAGCTTATGTTTATTTTGTAGTTAAAGATTTCAATCGGATATTATTTCTATGTTCCTGCTGAAAAAAGGTGTGTTGTTTCTAGGAATTGGCCACCTTCTTGGACGAGATTTCGGATAAGAAAGCGAGATGATGGAACTCGAAGAGGTTCGGAAACCGAAATACAAATAACGATCCTACCACCTCAGGAACCATTTGGACACGCCTGTACCTAGAAGATCCGAGAGACTTTAGACCTCCTATTCGATTATGGTCTTCTTCTTGAAAGGGGTCAAGATGAACCCGACATTGGATGTGATCCAAGAAACTTCAAGGAAGCAATTTCTGATGCTTATGAATTTTATGGCTTGAAGCTATGCAAGTAAATTGGATTTTCGATGCATACAAACCAAGTTTTATTTGATAAGATCCTCCCGATGGAATATGTTCCAATAGGTGTAAATGAGATTTTATATCAAATAGAAAGCTTATCTGGTAAATTTGAAATGCGCGATTGTAGCTAATGTTATACTCAAAGGCTAAAATTTGACTATGGAACGAAACCTTTTCACCAGTTGCAATGTGATCAAGTCCATAAGAATCCTAATTTTGCCATAGCTGCATGGTATGACTTAGGAATTTACATTTGTTTTTATTGTTGTTGGTTTTCTTAATGAGACATTAAGGAGGAAATTCATATAAAGCAGCCTGAGGGGTACACCATTCCATGGAAAGCTTGTCATTGTTATAGCTTCAAGAATCAGATTTATGGTCTAAAACAAGATCAAGAAGTTTGAACCAGAAATTTGGGCCCATGAAACAATAAAGATTTTGGTTCATCAAGAACCCGGAGGGAAGCGTGTACAAGATGTATACTGCATATTACTAGGATTGGACGGTGACATTCTTAGACTCGTGATGAAATCCACGGGTCATTGGAATGATGTAGGGATGTTGCAGTCCTACAAAGATATGTGTTATTGTATGCATGTTTTCGATGAAGGATTTGGAATCCGGAGGGCATCCTACATAATCTTGGGATACAGATTATGAGATAGGTCTAATAAAGTGATAGGACTCACTATCAACCTACATCGATACATATTGAAACGGTTTTCAATTGGATGGTCCAGATAAATAAAGGACATTTACCCATGTGTCAAATGGAGTTTCTCTATCCATCAACGGTCCATGTATGTGTCCCAAGCGGGTAAGAGATAGAGAATATGACACATGTACCATATGCCGTTCAGCTAAAGGTAGTATCATGTATGGGATGATATCTACCAGACCGATGTAGCATTTGCTCTGAGTCACGAGCAGATATCAGTCTATTATCCTGGTCAAATGGCATTTGAAAGCCGGGAACGGACATTCTTAAGTACTTGCGAAGGACTATGAATATGTTCATGGTTTATGGAGGACGAGAACTCAAATTGTGGAAGGCTATAACCGATTTTCCAAAGTGATGTGGATGACTCGAAGTCAACCTGGATTTGTTTCATGCTCAATGGCGTGCTGTCTCTTGGAAAGTTCTCAAAAGGACACACAGCGGATTTCCACCACTGAGGGTACATTGCAGCATCGTTTAAAATAGTTTGGAGTGAGAATTCGTCCAAGATTGGGGGAAATTCGCCTGAATTTGTATGGTTTGGTGTAAATGCGACAACACGGGATCCGTTGCTCAAGCAAAAGAACCAAGGTCAATCTTAGATCCATAAACACGTAACTGAGGAAATACCACCATCATCCGGGAGATTGTGGAAAGAGGAAGACATCACTTCGAACGAGTGGCCTCCTGGGCAACAATATCGCTGATACCTCGTTACAAAGGCCCTTGCCAGACCATTGTTTGACAAACATCGCGAAGCATGGTCTACGTAGTATGACTAGTTGGCTATAGGGCCAAGTGGGAGATTGAAAGAGTGGGTGCCCAGTACCAACTTGTGCTATGGGCTTTGATGACTCGTTTGAAAAAACAATCTTTATGTTTAATGTACATTTACACTTTTATTATGGCAATGACTTTATATTACTTCATATTGTTATATTGGCTATATACTATTGGTTGTTTTACTGTTAAAGACCTTGAATATACGTCGCATAGTGTATGTAAGGGACTTCGGTCGTGAACATGGGGATGTCTATCATGGCAATACATCTTATAGTCACTGTATGCTAAACTGTTCCTAGTCGATTGACCGTCCGATAATAAGGATAGGATCGCTCGTGTTTGAGACTACATTTGCGATGCGGAGTACCACGTTTCATTGGTTGGGAACATGGAGATGTTCGAAGCATGCAATTGATATACATAGAGGCACCCTTGAATAATGGTCAACTACCTATCCGGACTTTCCAAGTGTTATCATTATCGAGTGAAGGATAAAGTCCGCTTTCTTGGTGGGACACCATCTAGTCTTACGACTTGAAAACATCAGGAGACTCTATATGAATGCTGTGCAAGACTCGTTCTGCCCCACCAAGTGGTCATCAGTCCCGAGATTGGGTACAGTTACGACACATATAGGAGTTCAATGCATTGGTTGTCAAGGATTCACCACATACTTGCGAGTGTGATATCCTATGCGATCTGAGGAGATATTAGTGGTGACAAAATCTCTGGCCAGAGTATTGATGTGATTAAGAAATGGTTTCTTAGTACACATGCGATGTCACTAATTTGATCTCAAGTTATTGCATAGTTATCGGATCTTGAAGCGACTCTCGAATATAGCCAATGGTTGTTGATTCGATCGGGATATATGATGAAGGGACCGTACTGTAACGCTAACCAAAATTAGAATGGTTCTTGTAGGCACAAATCAGTTGATACCTAGGGAATCATTGGGGCGATGTTTGTTTAACCATGATCGTTTGGCAAGTCGAAAGTGTTGTTCCGAGTCACAAGAGTTGTGAGCCACGCTGAGGCTGTTTTATCCCTGTCCATTGAGGGTCAAACAGTAATGGAGTTTTATCCCCTTGTAGAATAGTTAAATTTAAAGAGTTAAATTAATGAACTAAGGAGTTGGACTTCTTAAATAAGAGTGAAGGGATTTGCTAATAATGACATAGAATGAATGTTTGATTGGAAACCACTTGAATTCGGATTCAAAAAAATTTATTTTGACAACTTTAAAAACTAAAATGGACGTTTCTGTGCACATTGGTGAAATCAGTTCATCAATCCGGCGAGTCAAACAAAAGAAAAAATCGATAGTCAAAACCCGAAACTTTGGCAGCGGGCTTTTGCCATTGTCGGGCTCAGAGATGAACTAAGTAGTGGCCTAAGGTGTTAGGGCCTGCATTATAATAATTATTCTCAGTACTACTTGTGAATCCTGCCTAAACAGGTCAAATTTTTGAGAAGCAAAATCTAAAAACCCTAGCCTAGTCAAAATTTCGGCCGTCCCCCCCTGTCCTTGCCCGAGATTCCATACAGATGTTTTGACCATTTAGCAGTAGGGAATAGCGAATGGCACATTCGTTTATTTCTACTTCGCAGAAAACTTCTGATGATTATTCAAGGTATGGGTATTTAGATTTAATGAGGATTAAACCTCTGTTCTGATGCATTTGAAGGAAGTTCAAAGGTTTCAAGGCGGAGTAGAAAAACAAGCTAGGTAAAAGTAGTTAAAGCACTCGTTGCGATCGGATCGAAGGTTAAAATTTAATTACTTGTTTTTTGACGATTTTACACACACAATAATTTAATCGTTGAATGGGATACCCACACCATGGAATTGTTCATGATAAAAATTAATGGTGTAAACTTCCGCTGAGGTCGTATCCAATCGTGATTGATCATGGTTCGAGTTTTTTAACAAGTAGTACCATCACACGCTGAACACTTCCACCCAGTTTTGGGGCTAGAAGTGAACCTGGGGTATTGTTGTTGACAATGCGTCACACTAAAGGCACACCATGAAGTCGAACGATCTCCTGAATGTACAAAGTTGAGCATACGATCCACATTGTACTCTCGGCTATAGGCAATGAATGCGCTGACTTGGTGAGTCGGTACCGAAGAATTCAGATACATCAAAGTTCCTCGGGATTATCCGCAAATGGGTCAACAAAGTTCATTGTGATAAGGAATGCCACCATTCAGGAAAGGCAGACTGTGAAGCAATCCTCCAGGTCGGATAAGAAAGTGCGAGATGATGAAACATCGAAGAAACATTCGAAATAACAAACTGATAACAATGCGTTTCATAAACCTTCCAACAGAAATGAGTACGGAACCTTGTACATAGCTCCCAGATGATACCTCAGACTTAGTGCGATTGCGCTTCTGAGACAAAATCTCCTCTCGCAACTCTTCATCCTGCGGATCACAAGCCTACCAGACAAAACCCGAACATCTGGATGTGATCCAAGAAACTTAAGGAAGCATCGTTAGCTGATGCGGATTCAAAATTTATGGGTCTTCGAATCATGCATCTGAAGCATTCAATGCATACAAACCAAGTTTGGTCTAGTATCGCAAACTCCTGAAATGCATATTTCTTATGCTGTAAATGGTATATCCTGAAGTACAAAGTCACTGATGGTAGATATTGAACAATACTGAAGTGCACGGATAGTCGCAACCTTGCGTTATACTCAAAGCATCAAGTTTGAGATTGAGCTATGATGGTACTTTTTCTCGCAGTTGCAATAGTCCTGTAAGCAAGTCCATCCAAGAATCTCTGCCATGTTCAACTCCGCCTGAGTGAATAAATATTTGAGACTCTTATTGGATCGGTGAAGATCTGGCTTTCTTAATGGATTAAGGAAGAAATCTTCAAAAGCGAACACATGAGGGGTTTCACTCCAAATCGGGAAGCTGAGATTAGTTGCCTCATGAAGCTTCAACTGTCTAGAAGCGTTATGCGATCACATGCCCCTAAAATCTGAGTCAGGAACACAACTAAACCCCTGAAGAGAAGCATTTTGTATACCACATACCCGGAGATCCTGCGGTTGCCAACACCGACGCAGAAGTCAACCGCCGTCGATGCTCACAGTGAAATTCTTCTAGTACTTGGAGACCACTCGAAATCCACACTCATTGGGATTGCGTCAAAGGTCGAGCTAGTTGAGAGAAGTTTCAGAATGAAGCGATGATAATACCCTGGTAGACCCATGAAGGATCTCAGCAACTGTCGTCGAGACCATTACCGCTTCAATCTTGCTTGGGATACAGATCCCTTCCTTGAGATAGATATGGCCAAGAAATGATAGGACTCGATCCATCCAGAACTCACACTCTCACCATATCGACAACTGCTTTTATCACGAATGGAGTCTGTAGTACCAACCGCAAGTGAGAGACATGCTACCATGTGTCCGTATTATCACAATACACCAAGATGTCGTCAATGATTTCACGACAACACTTGTCCGATATACGAAAACACGTTCATCAATCCATGAATATGCCGTCCAGCATATAGCAAACCATATGGCATTATAATAAACTCCGTATGCCCTACCAGTACGGAATGCATTTGCTACTCCTGATCACGAACTCTCAGATGATCAGTCTCAATCCTGGTCAATGCATTGGTAAACTGAGGCCCTGAAGCTGATCAAACAAGTCATCAACTTACGAGCAATGGATACTTGTTCTTCACAGTGACTCGATTCAGCTGCCGATATCTGAATGCACAGGCCGCATCGACCCATCCTTTTTTTACAAAAATAACAGGAGCTCCCCCAAAGTGATGTGGATGAATGTACCCCTTGTCCAACCTCTGGATTCTGTTCAACTGCATCTCTGACGAGCCAGACGTACCGGTGCTCTTGGAAATAGGCCAAAGTACAGGCATCACCTCTATGCCAAACTCGACTTCCCTAGCAGAGGAAAACCCGGAATCTCATCAGAAATCAGCTGGGAATTCCATCCACAACAAGAATGCTCTCGTTTCCATGAGGAAGTTCGTCAATGCATAGATGGTAGCGTCATTCCTAATTTGACTTGGTCGACATGCTCTCAAAGCTGATACCATGGCATCGGAGGTCGCTCGTTGCTCACCATAGAAAAGGAACCAAGCTCTCACTCCTCTCGGATGAAAGCGTACTAATCTCTGATAGCAGTCCACTGAAGCTCGATAGGAACATATCTATTCCAGAATGCATCAAAGTGTCCATCGCTGGACCATGAGATTTGCTAACATGACATCCTTCGAACTCTAAAGGGCAACCCATCACTAGACGCTTAGCCAAAGCAGATTGGCCCGTCGGAGTAGAAACAGACATCACTACGTCTAGTGCAATGCATGGTAACTTATGCCTCTTAAAAAAACATGCAGAAATGAATGAATGAGATGAAAGAGTGGGTGCCCAGTGAGCCAACTTGTGGCTATGGGCTTTGATGACTCTTTGTACAAACAATCTTTTGTTTAATATAATTTACACTTTTATTAATGGCAATGACTTTATCTTTCTTCATATTGTTATATTATGATATACTATTGTTGTTTTGATAAAGACCTTGAATATACTATAGTGTATGTAAGATGTGGTAGAACATGGGGATGTCTATCATGAAATACATCTTATAGTCACTGTATATTCTAAACTGTTCCTAGTCGATTGAGCCGTCCGATAATAAGGATAAGGATCGCTCGAGTTTGAGACTAGCATTTGCGATGCGGAGTACCACGTTTCATTGGTAGGGAACATGGAGATGTTTGAAGCATGCAAATGGATATTCATAGGATGAATGGAGATTCATAGGATGAATAATCGAACTACCCTATTCGGACTTTCCAAGTGGTTATCACTTATCGAGTGGATAAAGTCCGCGGTTTTGGTTGTACACCATTAGTCCTTACTACTTGAAACATCATGGAGACTCTATATGCTAGTACTGTGCTTTGACTCGTTTACCGACTCTATGGGGGTCATCAGGTGTCGGGATTGGGTACAGTTACAACACATATAGGAGTCGATGTATTGTTGTCAAGGATTCACCACATACTTGCGAGTGTGGATATCCTATGCGATCTGAGGAGATATTAGTGTGACGAATCTCTGGCCAGAGTACTTGATGTGATTTAAGAAATGGTTTCTTAGTAGCACATGCGATGTCACTAATTGGATCTTCAAGATGTATTGCATAGTTATCGAATCTTGAGCGACTCTCGATATACCAATGGTTGTTGATTCGATCGGGATATATGGATGAAGGGACCGTACTGTACGCTAACCAAAATCTACTGGTTCTTGTAGGCACTATCAGTGATACCTAGGGAATCATGGGGCGATGTTGCTAGGCGCTTTACCATGATTCGTTGGGCAAGTCGGAAATCGTTGTTCCGAGTCACAAGGAGTTGTGAGCCCACGGCTAGCTGTATCCCTGAACCATTGAGGGTCACACAGTTAATGGAGTTTTAATCACCGTTGAGATAGTTAAATTTAAAGAGTTAAATTTAATGAATAAAGAAGTTGGACTTCTTAAATAAGAGTAAGGGAGTAGGATTTCCTAAAATGACATAGGGATGGACATTTTTGGAAACCACTGAATTCGGATTCAGGAAAATTTATCTTGACTTTAAAATGTGCAGAAATGGTTTCTGTGCACATTGGTAAAATCGGTTTATCAATCGGAGTCACGATGAATTTTATATTAATTTCTGAACATGTGGGCTTTGCTTGTCGGGCCTCAACTTATGACTAATGGGCCCTAAGGTGTTAGTGGCCTGCATTATAAATAAGTTATTGCAGTACAGAAATTATAGACAACAGGTCATTATTTTGAGAGCAAAATTTCGAAAACCCTAGCCCCTATTCTCTCTCAATTCGGCCGATCACCCTCCCACTCTGTCAGAGAAATTTCGGTCTGTGATTTTGAATCGCAGTCAGGAATAACGAATCAGATTCGTTTAATCTCTTCGCAGAAAAACTTCTGATAGATTTTCTAGTGCAATCTATCAGAGGGATTTAAACCCCATTCGTGGACCTGATTGAAGGAGTTCATCAGTTCCTGGGAGATACAAGAAGCGCAGAGAAATCTGTGTGGTGTCCAATAATCTCGCTTCGAGATTGAAGGTAAAATTTAATTAATTGTTATTTGAATTTTACACACACTATAATTTAATCGTTGAACGGTTGATACCCACACCATGGAATTGTTCCATGACAAAAATCTTTTAAACTTCCGCTGCACCGGGTATCAATCGTGATTGATCTGAGAGCCGCGTTTCCAACATGAGATGCACCAGTGTCAATAAGTACAAAAGCAGGTATACCATAAAGCAGAAACGTACCTGCGATGAGTTTCTCATTCTCCTCCACTGCCTGATCATGTCTCAGGGAAAACACCTGGCCAGAAGCTCGTGGCCTCAAATGAGAACTCCCAGCAGGCTGTCCCTGCGACCTCTGCTGAACGGTGGCCTGAGAACCAGATCCTGAACCAGAACCAGAACCGCCTCCCCCAGATAGTGGACAATCTCTCCGGATATGACCAGTCTCTCCACAATGGAAACAAGCTCCAGAAGCTCTACGGCACTTGTCGGATGGATGGTTCTTTCCACAGTGATCACACTTGTCCTTCTTACCGAAACGGACAACACCTCCAGAACCAGAGGAAGAAGTAGATCCAGACTTCTTGAAAGATTGGGCACGGGGACCCAAAGAACTAGCAGGCCTCGACTGAGGGAAAGACCTGTTCCGCCGAATGCTGTCCTCCGCCTGGTGACAACGGCTCACCAAACCCTCGTAGTACATGTCGTCGCCAACCACCACACGGTCATGGATCTCAGGGTTAAGGCCCTGAAGGAACAGATTATACTTCATCCCAGAGCTGTCAGCAATCTCGGGGCAATAGGATAGCAGATCAAAGAACTTCTGCTGATACTCATCAATAGACATGGCTCCCTGTCGCAGACTCAGAAGCTCGCCTACCTTCGACTGACGGAGTGCAGGAGGAAAATACAACTTCTGAAAAGCTGTGCGGAACTCGGCCCAGGTGGCCACTCCTCTCGCCGCAACAAAAGGTGCAGAAGTAAACCTCCACCACCTGCGAGCACGTCCATCCAGAAGATAACCCAGGGTCTCCATCTTCTGCTCCTCGGTGCATTGGAAAGTCTGAAAAGTCGTCTCCATGCGGTCTAACCAGTTCTCCGCATCCTGCGGAGACTCACCTCCAACTAAGGGCTTAGGACCCATAGCTAAGAATCGACGCACAGTGAAACGCTCATCGTCATGATGACGATGACGCCGTTCTCGACGATGCTCTCGGTCGGCATCACCCCAATGCCCACCAATACTGCCATGAGAACTCTGGTCATCACGATCTGCCATCTACAAAAATACCTCATGATGAGACTAAATCCCAAGAATACTTTTGCATGCTCTGATACCATAAATGTAGTGACCCTTACCCGGATCACCTACTAAACAGAACTTAGGCATGCAATTAACTTAATAAAATAGATATCAAAATAATCTTGCGGAAACCATAAAAAAATACAACCCCAAGGAAAGGAATCGGTAATATATCCAAATATTATACAACCAAATCGAATAGCTGTATCAACCCAAAACAACAGAAATAAAACCTAGACGAAGCTCCAGCTGGCCAACCACTGCCTAGCCTCTCTTGGATCCCCCAGCCTCGTCCAATCGCAAACCTGCCCCATGGAATACGGTATCCAGAAACACAGAGTACGAGACGTGAGCATAAAACGCTCAGTACGAGAGTATGAGTATACATGCATGCAAAGTGAACTCCCTATAAACTCGAGGTCAAGGATCAGATAACAGAGACAGACCGGGCCCTGGTATGTAGCACGCTGTGCCATCGCTTCAAGAGGTGACTCCCATACCATAATACAAGTGAATATGCCGGACCCAAATCGATGGATGTCCAACCACTAACAGGATAGGGAAAAACCCTACTAACAGACATCTTGAAGGAGATAGCTCAGTATGCAAATGAATTCAGCATAAATCAATGACATATAAACCATGCAGTCACATAATACATGCATACTCAGTCAGGATATCTCGAACAGTACTTCCGTACCTCAAATCAGTGCAAGCTCTACCAACTTTAGGTCCACGCCTATAGTCTGCTCTACACTGCCAAATGATACTACTATCATTATAGCGCTTTAAAAGCCTTAACTAAGCTAAAGCATACTCCTAAATATTTTTAGGAAGAAAAAGCTATACCTTCGTCCGTCGTTAGCCCTTTGATGTCGATGCCTCCAAAACTTGGGCACAACTCCGCTATGACTATCGAACGCCTCGACGACTCCCGGGGCAAGCCTAGGAAGGCTAGAACAACTCGAATACGACTAGAGTTAGAGAGGAAATCCGGAATTGGAAATTGAAAATAAATTCTCGAACTTCTATTTATAGACAACGATCGGAACCTCCGATCCTCGATTGGAACGTCCGAACCTCGATCGGAACGCCCGATCCTCGATCGGAACGTCTGAACCTCGATCGGAACGTCCGATCCTGCCATCGGAGCTTCCGAAGATCCTGATCTGCCACGTGTCAAAATATCACTTGTTGACTTCGGATAGGGGTGATCGGAGCTTCCGATCCTGATCGGAGCTTCCGATCTTGCCACACGTCATGCCTGACGTAATACCATCGGAGCTTCCGAACTCACCTTCGGAGCTTCTGAACTCTACCCATGTAATTATGATTAATTCCTTAATTACTGATTTTGGGTTACGGGCTACTACAGTTTCTCCTTGGGGCGATCCGGTATTATTTGTGAGAAAGAAAGACGGATCGATGAGACTGTGTATTGATTACCGACAATTGAACAAAGCAACGGTAAAGAATCGCTATCCTTTACCTCGTATTGATGATTTGTTTGATCAATTGCAGGGTTCGTCAATATATTCGAAGATTGATTTACGATCAGGTTATCATCAATTGAGGGTAAGTGTAGTAACCCAGATTCCATTTTAAGATAATGATATGTTAAACATGATTAAGGGTTAGTAATTAACTGATTCCGGAGTTTAATTTGGGCTTTTAACTTTGGACCGGATCGGAAGCTCCGAACCCAGATCGGAAGCTCCGATCCTAGCCACTTCGGAACCTCATCAGAAGCACAGAGATCGGAAGCTCCGATCCTGGAACGGAAGTTCCGATCTCCAGCTGCCAGCAATGCTCGATGGCTCAGCCGCGAGTTTTGACAAGTGTTGAATGTAGAACAGATCGGAAGCTTCGATCGCCCGATCGGAAGTTCCGATCCCGATGTGTCACACATGCACGCAGTGAGCTGGATCGGAAGCTCCGATCCTGAAATCGGAAGTTCCGATCCTGGCCGGGAATTTTGCCTATAAATAGGGCTTCTCAGATTCATTTCTAAATACGAATTCCCGAGTTTCTTTCTTCAGTTATATAGTGTGAGATATACACTTGAGGGCCCTATCGGTTATAATAGAGGTTCTGGAATAACCAAGGTGTGGTTATAGTCATCCGGGACTAGCGACTCCAAAGGGCTAACTACGGACGAAGGTATGGTCCGGGAATCTGTTTAAGTTTTGGGAGTACTTATTAGCTTAGTTAATGCTTATAGAATTTATGTAGTGATACGATGAACTTTTGAATATAGGCTTGGAGCCTAGGATCCTACTTTACTTGAACTAGCCTAGAGGTACGTACACATTGACTGAGATTGCCAGCGAGTATACATGTTTATATGTTGCATTTATTTGGCATTATTATATGGCATGATATATGATTTACCGCTTTCTATATTCATATGTCATGTGCATATACACGTTGAGCCTATACCTTGTTATACATGACTATAGAGCCGCTCAGCTCTATATTCGATAGTCTGTCACTGAGAGTACCGCGATGGCGGGGGAATTTATGTCTGTCTACTCTGGTGTACTGGACGAGTGTGGTTGCACCCAGAGGTTGATCTGTGCGGTGGCAGCACTCATGTGGCACCGGTACTGAGCATGATTTTTGGATGACCCGTTACCAGTCATCATGTTGCATGCATCATATATTTATGTGTACTCATGTTTATGTACTGGGCGTTAGCGCTCACGTCCTAGTTGTTATCTTGGACACCCTATTCCATGGGGGCAGATCGCAGGATGGACGGAGCTGGTAGTTCAAGGCAGGACTAGGGAGCAGGAGCCTTGATGATTTTATTATACAGCAGGATTCGATATAACTGTATAATGTTTACTGTTTAAGTTTTTGATTTGGTTGTATCACTATAGATTTAAGCCTGGATTTTATTACTAAGCTGATATGTATTTTATGATTTTGTTTCCGCATGTTTTACTCTGTTAAGTTATTTTGCTTAATTAAGTTTAATGCATGCTATTAGTTGCCAGTTAGTAGGTGATACCATGCAGGGTCACTACATTTTTGGTATCAGAGTATGCTTAGATTTTGGGATTAGTACTTGGGATTTAGTTTAGTCTTGAGTAATTCTTGCGCATTGGGATTTTAATGTGCAATTCTTTTCAGGATATGGCTGACGAGAGTCACGGTAGTGTTGGCCAGGGAGGTGGTCATCATCATCGTCGCCATCATCATCAGGATGATCGACATCGTCCTCATGAGGGTAGACGTCCCTACTCTATCAATAAGTTCATGCAAGTAGGACCGAAACCCTTGGTGGGAGGCGAGAATCCTTAACAGGCGAGGAGTTGGATGTCTAAACTCGAGAGTACTTTTCGTGCTTTCGATTGTACTGAGGATCAGAAATTGGAAGTTCTAGAATTTGTTCTAGAGGATCGAGCACGTTTTTGGTGGGATGCCAAAGCTGCTCAGGCACGTACTGAGAGAGGACAGGTGACTTGGGGGGATTTCTGTTGGGAGTTCTAGAAATTGTATTTTCCTCCGGCTGTTCGCCAAGCACGATCTATGGAGTTGCTTACTCTGAGGCAAGGATCAATGACTATTGATCAATATCAGCAACGATTTCTTGATCTGCTACCTTTCAGTCCATCCTGGAAGCATGAAAATGTATAAGGACTTGCGAACTAGATTCTGGTGGAAAGGGATGAAGCGAAGTGTGTATCAATTTGTTTCAAGATGTTTGGTTTGTCAAAAGGTCAAGGCTGAACACCGACGACCAGGTGGATTACTACAGAATCTTGAGATTCCCGAATGGAAGTGGGAGCACGTAACTATGGATTTTGTTACCCATTTACCTATGACTTCACGTCAGTGTGATGCTATCTGGGTTGTTGTTAACCGTTTGAAAAAATCAGCACACTTTATTCCTTATAACCAGGAGTATTCTTATGATCGCATGACATGTTTATACATCCAGGAGATAGTGCGATTACATGGGATTCCAGTGAGCATAGTCAGTGATAGAGATCCGCGATTTACCTCACGTTTTTGGGGTAGTTTTCAGGAGGCGTTGGGTACCACTCTGAGTTTGAGCACTGCATATCATCCGGAGACTGACGGGCAGTCAGAATGGACGATTCGTACGCTGGAGGATATGCTACGTTCTTCTGTCATGGATTTTGGCTTATCTTGGCAGGATCAGTTACCTTTGATCGAATTTGCCTACAATAACAGTTATCAATGTAGTATTGATATGGCACCTTTCGAGGCATTGTATGGTCGACGGTGTCGTACTCCGTTATTCTGGGATGAAGTCGGGGAACGACAAGTCGAGGGTCCTGAATTGGTGCAGCAGATTGTAGACAAGGTAGATTTGATCAAGCATAGGATCAAAGTTGCTCAAGATAGACAAGCCAGTTATGCTAATATTCGTCGCAGGCCACTTCAGTTTGAGCCTGGTGAATATGTGTTTCTCCGAGTATCACCTTTCAGAAAGGTGATGAGATTCGGCGTGAAAGGCAAGTTATCTCCTCGTTTTATTGGACTTTTCCAGATACTGGAAAAGATCGGAAATGTTGCATATCGTTTGGCTTTACCGCCAAATCTTTCCAGTATACATAACGTTTTTCATGTGTCGTTACTTCGACAGTATATAGCTGATGAATCTCATGTGATTCAGTCTACTGATATTCAGCTAGAGCCAGATCTGTCTTTTGTTGAACGACCAATCCGTATCCTAGACAGGAAGGAGAAAGTTCTTCGGAACAAGACTATACCACTTGTGATGGTACAGTGGCAGCGCCGAGGCATTGAAGAAGCAACTTGGGAAACTGAAAGTCGTATGCAAGCGGAATATCCTGAGTTGTTTGCTTTGTACTTTTGATTTACCATGTAAGATGTAATTACAGTTGTTGTAATAAAACATGGTTTGATGTTTCATATTGTTATCTTGATTTGTCTTTAGATGTTATTTCGCGGACGAAATATCTAAAGGTGGGGAGAATGTAGTTACCTAGATTCCATTTTAAGATAATAATATGTTAAACATGATTAAGGGTTAGTAATTAACTGATTCCGGAGTTTAATTTGGGCTTTTGACTTTGGGCCGGATCAAAAGCTCTGAACCCAGATCGGAAGCTCCGATCCTAGCCACTTCGGAACCTCATCGGAATCACAGAGATCGGAAGCTCCGATCCTGGAACGGAAGTTCCGATCTCCAGCTGCCAGCAATGCTCGATGACTCAGCCGTGAGTTTTGACAAGTGTTGAATGTAGAGCAGATCGGAAGCTCCGATCGCCCGATCGGAAGTTCCGATCCCGACGTGTCACACATGCATGCAGTGAGCTGGATCGGAAGCTCCGATCCTGAAATCGGAAGTACCGATCCTGGCCGGGAATTTTGCCTATAAATAGGGCTTCTCAGATTCATTTCTAAATACGAATTCACGAGTTTCTTTCTTTAGTTATATAGTGTGAGATATACACTTGAGGGCCCTATTGGTTATAATAGAGGTTCTGGAATAACCAAGGTGTGGTTATAGTCATCCGGGACTAGCGACTCCAAAGGGCTAACTACGGACGAAGGTATGGTCCGGGAATCTGTTTAAGTTTTGGGAGTACTTATTAGCTTAGTTAAGGCTTATAGAATTTATGTAGTGATACGGTGAACTTTTGAATATAGGCTTGGAACCTAGGATCCTACTTTACTTGAACTAGCCTAGAGGTACGTACACATTGACTGAGATTGCCAGCGAGTATACATGTTTATATGTTGCATTTATTTGGCATTATTATATGGCATGATATATTTTACCGCTTTCTATATTCATATGTCATGTGCATATACACGTTGAGCCTATACCTTGTTATACCTGACTATAGAGCCGCTCATCTCTATATTCGATAGTCTGTCACGGAGAGTACCGCGACGGCGGGGGAATTTATGTCTGTCTACTCTGGTATACTGGACGAGTGTGGTTGCACCCAGAGGTTGATCCGTGCGGTGGCAGCACTCATGTGGCGTCGGTACTGAGCATGATTTTTGGATGACCCGTTACCAGTCATCATGTTGCATGCATCATATATTTACGTGTACTCATGTTTATGTACTGGGCATTAGCGCTCACGTCCTAGTTGTTATCTTGGACACCCTATTCCATGGGGGCAGGTCGCAGGATGGACGGAGCTGGTAGTTCAAGGCAGGACTAGGGAGCAGGAGCCTTGAGGATTTTATTATATAGCAGGATTCGATATGGCTGTATAATGTTTACTGTTTAAGTTTTCGATTTGGTTGTATCACTATAGATTTAAGCCTGGATTTTATTACTAAGCTGATATGTATTTTATGATTTTGTTTCCGCATGTTTTACTCTGTTAAGTTATTTTGCTGAATTAAGTTTAATGCATGCTATTAGTTGCCAGTTAGTAGGTGATACCATGCAGGGTCACTACAGTAAGAGATGAGGATATCCCTAAGACTGCATTTAGAACCAGGTATGGCCATTACGAATTTATAGTCATGCCATTTGGTCTAACGAATGCACCAGCAGTTTTTATGGGATTGATGAATAGAGTATTTCAAAAGTATCTAGATGATTTCGTGATTATATTTATCGATGATATTTTGATATACTCTAAAAATTTGTGTGATCATGCTAATCACTTGAGAACAGTTTTGAAGATGTTGAGGGAAGAAAAACTGTGAGACCTCGATTCTAAACATCAATTAAAGGAGTAATTAAAATAAGCAAGCATTAAAAGCCAACACACATATTTTTTTTTATATAACAGGGCCCGCGCGGCCGCGCCTCATCAGGCACGGCCGCGCACGGCGCCGTGGCTCATGCGCGTCCGCGCCCTTTCGAGGCGCGGCCGCGCATGACGCCCTACCCGAAAAGGGGCGCAGGTGCACGGGCGCGCGCTAGGATGCGCGGGCGCGCCTCCCTGGCTGCTCCGGTGCTAGAATCGCCAAAAACAAGAACATCAAGCCATACAATACTCCGAAACATAAACATGCGTTACAAACTTGATTCCTCCATTAAAAATAGGAGTTCTGGAGTTCAACAACCAAACCAAAGTCGAGAACATGCAACAACAATATAACGATGAAGTTCGATAACTAAACATGTTCTAACATAAACTAGATTGACATGCTGGAATCGACTTCTAGACCGAGTCTCACTTCTACATCTTTCCCTCGAAGCTAACCATGCCTCTTCTGACTTGGTCCTGCCCCACCTGTTGCCAAGTACACATACAAACAAAGACAACAGCCGGATAAACCGGTGAGAATAATATTCCCAGTAAAAGAGACTAACATGCAATCAAATAAACATATCAAATCATACTATGAATTCATTCCTCATATTATCAATTAATCCATTCAAGTACTGAATTAAAATGATATGCATGTCTTTAAAACTTCTGGATTATCAGACCCAGATAATCAATTGGAATTCTTCTTTCTTTCTTTGGTTTGGGATCCCGAGGTTAAAACATCCTACAATCACACCGACTTCCCTCTCGAGGTGGACGTGGCATGCTTTAATCCTCTAGACTCAAGAGTATTATAGTGAGCTACTCGACAAGGTAGTAAATCGCCTACCATGCTACTAGACTAAAATCCCTAGATCGTCTAATTCAATATGAATAAATCAAGTATCAATATGAATGCATATGTAATCTCATGCACTCAATATAAATTCAATCATATAATCAAATAAGCAGTCAAAACATGCAGTATGTGATTTCTTCTAGGACACTCGAATCAATCTGGATTCGAGTTAATCGTCCTATTCCATTCCAAAGTCATCTTATACCTCTTCTTTGACGTTCCAAAACTTCAATCTGAAAACAACAATTCCTCAATCAATATCCAAGTCAAGTTAAATCAATCGATAAAGAAGGACATCGATTCTATATCGGCTCAACTCTTCCAAATTGATCAAAACCGCAAGGCTCGCAACTCCAAAGACTTCAAATCAATCTATCAGAAGATGTCATAGCGATCAAAATCGATATCAAAACTCATACTAAGCTCGGTATAACTCAAAACATCGAAACAATATCCAAAACTCAAACTGACGGCATAACGGCTGTAAACTGACCAAACCGAAAATGCAGACAGCAAAACAACAACTCAACAAACTCATTCCAATCCTCAAACATCAAACCCAACACAATATCAACACATCTCAAAATCAAGATTTTCGAAAATGACAAGAAAAATCATAACAATTCTGTTCGTCGCTCTAATTCAAAACCGATAGATAATAAACGATCAGAACTCTGCCAAGAACAACATACTCGAATCTCTAATGATTCTAACAGCATCTAAAAACTAGAATGTATCTGATCGGAGAAAAACTTACTTCCAAACGGAGCACTCATCGCTGTGATCGTAGATATCAAGTTAGAAATCAATTCTATCGGACGGATCGAGCTCGAACTGAAATCACAAAAGCTTGGAATGCTATGAGGCGTCTTCAATGGAGGGAAACCGAGTTGGAGGGGATGATGAAGTGCTAAGAGACTTAGTCAAGCCTTCAATAATATAACAAACTCACTTTTTGCGTTTTAGTCCCTGAAAATTCCCAAAATTGCAAAATAGACCCTGATCAATAAAAAGTCCGGTCTCGAATTCTGAAATCACTGATTATCTCAAATAACATTAATTAAGATAAAAACGGGGCGTTACAATTCTCCCCCTCTAAGAAAATATTTCGTCCTCGAAATCATCGATATCAACTCATAAGAAGATAATTAAGAATTCAAGAACAGAATTAAGAACTCACATCATACAAACAAGTCTGGAAATCTCTGCCTCATATCAGATTCTGTTTCCCAAGTCGCTTCTTCGACTCCGTGATGACTCCACTGAACTTTCACCAAAGGAATCGTTTTGGTTCTGAGCTGTTTCTCCTTTCTGTCAAGGATCTGAATCGGTCTCTCAAAGTAACTCAGAGTTTCATCAAGTTCGGCTTCGTCAGGCTGAAGCACATGAGAAGGATCGGGATGGTATTTCCTCAGCATCGAGACGTGAAAGACGTCGTGAATACCAGATAAAGAAGGAGGAAGTGCTAAACGGTAGGCTAGATCGCCTATCTTCTGTAAAATCTCATACGGACCGATGAATCTCGGTGCCAACTTCCCTCTCTTCCCAAATCTAACAGTACCTCTAAACGGAGAAATCTTCAAGAATACTCGGTCACCCTGATCAAAAGATAGAGGTCTGCATTGGATATTTGCATACTTCGCTTGTCGGTCCTGAGCAGTCTTCATTCTCAATCGAATAATCTTCACCTGCTCAGCCATATCACGAATCATATCTGGTCCCAAGTCTGGGGACTCAGATATCTCATCCCAGTACAGAGGAGATCTGCACTTTTTTCCGTACAACGATTCAAAGGGTGTCATTCCTATACTCGTCTGGAAGCTGTTGTTGTACGAAAACTCAACGAGAGGCAATGAATCTTGCCAAGTAGTGCCAAAGTCAAGCACCACTGCTCGCAGCATATCCTATAGAGTTTGAATCGTCCGCTCTGATTGACCATCGGTCTGAGGATGATATGATGTACTCAAGTGCAATCTAGTACCAAGGGCTTCCTGTAGACTATGCCAGAAATGGGAAGTAAACCGAGGATCTCGGTCTGAAACAATAGATCTCGGCACACCGTGCAATCTGACAATCTCTCTAACATACAACTCTGCCATCTGATCGTGTCGGTATGTCATCCGATACGGAATAAAACAAGCAGACTTCGTCAAACGGTCAATCACTACCCAAATGGCATCACATCCTCGAACAGATCGGGGTAGTTTCGTGACGAAATCCATCGAAATATGATCCCACTTCATTCCGGAATAGACAGACTGTGCAGAAGCCCACTTGGTCTCTTTCTCTTGGCTTTAACCTGCTGACATTTCAAACAACGAGATACAAACCTCACCACATCCTTCTTTAACTTCTTCCACCAGAACTGACTTTTCAAGTCGTTATACATCTTTCGGCCTCCTGGATGAATACTAAACCGACTGCAATGAACCTCTCTCAGAATACGCTGTCTTAACTCATCAATCTCAGGCACAACAATACGGCTATTCACAAATAAAACATCATCCTTGACCTGAAACTCAGACTGGTGTCCAGATCTCACCTTCTCTAACGAATTCTGAATACTCTCATCTGATTTCTGTGCTTCTCTGATCGACACAAACAACTCTGGCTCGGCCTGAATCGCACAAACTCTGATCGGATTTCTATCTGACTCAAACTCCAACCCAGAAGTGCAACAGTCATCGATCAATCGAGAAACACCAATCGTCGAAAGAGATACAGAGCAAAGCTTACGACTCAAAGCATCGACAGCTGCATTCGACTTCCCCGGGTAATACTTAATCTCGCAGTCGAAGTCCTTCAATAAATCTAGCCATCTCCTCTGCCTCATATTCAACTCAGACTGTGAAAATAAGTACTTAAGACTCTTATGATTCGAAAAGATCTCGAAAGACTCACCGTACAAGTAGTGACGCCAGATCTTCAAGGCAAAAATGATAGCAGCTAGTTCAAGATCATGAACTGGATAGCGAGTCTCGTGCGGTTTCAATTGCCTCGACGCATATGCTATCACGTGTTTCCTTTGCATAAGAATACATCCAAGACCAAGATGAGATGCATCGTAATAAACTGTGAAACCTCCGGAACCAGATGGAATAGAAAGAATAGGAGCACTGGTTAATCTCTTCTTCAACTCAACAAAACTGGCTTCACAATCATCTGTCCAGAGAAAAGGAGCATTCTTCTGAGTCAGCTGGGTAATAGGCTTCGCAATAGAAGAGAAACCCTGAATAAATCTGCGATAGTACCCCGCTAAGCCCATAAAACTTCGAATCTCTGGCACAGAAGTCGGCCTGCGCCAATTCATCACTGCTTCTATCTTGTTGGGATCAACAGCAATCCCATCTCCTGAAATAATGTGCCCTAAAAAGACAACTCTGTCAAGCCAAAACTCGCACTTCGAAAGCTTGGCGAATAACTGTTCGGTTCTCAAAATCTATAAAACAGTTCTCAAATGATCTGCATGCTCGGAACGGCTCTTAGAGTAGATCAAGATATCTTCAATAAAGATAATTACGAATTCATCAAGAAAACGTTGAAAGATTCGGTTCATCAACCCCATAAAGACCGCTGGGGCGTTCGTCAAACCGAAAGGCATGACAAGAAATTCAAAGTGGCCATACCTTGTTCGAAACGCAGTCTTAGGAACATCTTCTTCACGAACTCTTAGTTGGTGATAACCCGATCTCAAATCTATCTTAGAATAAATACACGATCCCTGCAATTGATCAAAGAGATCATTTATGCAAGGTAAAGGATACCTGTTCTTAATTGTCGCCTGATTCAGTTGGCGGTAGTCAATGCAGAGACGCATCGAGCCATCTTTCTTTCTAACAAACAGGACAGGAGCACACCAAGGCGATATACTGGGTCGAATGTATCCCTTGAAAATCAAGTCTTCCAACTGCTCCTTCAGTTCCTTCAATTCGATCGGAGCCATTCGGTACGGAGCTTTCGAAATTGGTTGAGTACCTGTCGTCAAGTCAATGCTAAATTCCATCTCCCTAATCGGCGGCAATCCCAAAATTTCATCTGCAAACACATCAGGGAATTCTCTAACCACTGGTATATCGTTCAACTCAGGGCTAGACTTCAGAATATCGATCGCATAAACTAGAAATCCTTCGGCTCCTCTCTGTAATAATCTAGTCATAGATAAGACAAATATCAAAGGAATTTTAGAACGAGAACCCTTATCGAAGAATCTCTATTCATCTGACATCTCTGGTCTGAAACGGACTATCTTCTGAAAACAATCTACTGTAGCTCTGTACTTAGTCAAAACATCTATGCCAACTATGCAGTCAAAGTCAGACAAACCAAGTACAATACAGTCGAATTCGATCAAATTTCCTTCAAAACTCAATCCACAATTTCTAACAAAATTCTTCGAAACAATTCCTCCACCCAAAGGTGAAGTAACAACAACTACAGAAGGTAAATGCTCAAAAGGCAAGGTATGCATCGACACAAATTTCTCAGATATGAAAGAGTGAGAAGCACCTGTATCTATCAAAATATTAGCAGGATAATCAAAGATCATACAATTACCTGCAATAACATCATCAGGTGCAGCCTGAGCCTGATCCTCATTCAGAGCATACACTCTCGCCTGCTGTCTAGGAGGTTGGTTCAAACTTTGATTACCTCCCTGACGGTTCTGCTGCTGAGGTTGGAACGAGTGAACTGCAGTAGCCTGTCTCCCAGGCTGAGATGACTATCGAGAGGTATTCCCACTCTGAGTCTGGTCAGAAGCTTTCTGTGGACACTGTTTGGCATAATGCCCTGTCTGCTGGCAGATGTAACTGTTCCCAAAGATTCCCCTACACTGGTCGCTGGACTGTCTTCCTCCACACCTATTACACAAAGCTCCAGATGATCCTGAACCCTGTCCAGAACTGAACTGTCTCGAGCCACTCGAGCTCGAAGAAGTGCTTCCCGACTTCTTGAACTGTTTCCCTTTGGGACGGAAATAGTTCTTCTTGCTACCACCACTGCTACTACCCTCATTCATCGGCGGTTGATTCTGATACTGCCTCTGCTGTTGCTGTTGAGGCTGGTACTGATTCTCCCTCTTCCTCATCAGTCCCGCTTCTGCTCCCTTTGCCTGATCCATCGCATCAGAAAAGTTATCTGGCCTCCCAGTATTCACCAGAATAAAGATGTCAGGGTGCAAACCGTTAATGAACTGGTCTGCTTTTGCCTCCTCATTGTCGGCAATATGCGGAGCGAACCTCAATAAACTGTCAAACTTCGCAACATAGTCATCGATACTCATACTACCTTTCCTCAAATTTGCAAACTCGGCGCCTTTATCCTTTTGATAGGAAACTGGAAAGAATCTCTTATAGAACTCTGCTCTAAAAAGTGCCCAAGTAATTGCCGTACCTTTATTCTCTTTGGCTCTTTTGGTAGTCATCCACCAACTCTTTTCCACTCCCTGAAGTTGATGAATTACCAGTCTCGTTCTGCGGTCATCCGAGTAGTCAAGCGACTCAAAGAGCTGATCAATATCTTCCAACCAACTCTCGCAATCGACCGGATTTTCCTTCCCATTCAAATACGGCGGCCTAAAAGATTGGAACCTCTACAGTAAGGCTTCCATAGGCGTGATCGTGTCATCCATCTGTACCACCGGAGGAGTCACAACCGGAGGAGTTTCTGTCGTAGGAATAATCAGTGGAGTATTCATGTCTAGCCTTCTTCGAGTACCCATCTAAATTGACAAGGGTTAGAACACGGATAATACAATACATACTCACCATTACATTGTCACTAACCTCTGATCATCTTCCCAATTCGATAGATGGAACTCAGATCAATGCATGAAAACAGTTCATATCTCAATCAAATCATGCTTTAACAATTTGAATCTCCAAGTCACGTAATTCAAATAAATTTTCAATTCATAAAGCATGCTCGCATATTCTGTAATCATAGAATTAATCAATCACATGCGAGAATTTAAGGTCAAGCGGACTCGATCTACCCTGCTCACTTCTAGAACAAATTCCAGGAACTTATCGCTCTGATACCACTTAATGTGAGACCTCGGTTCTAAACATCAATTAAAGGAGTAATTAAAATAAGCAAGCATTAAAAGCCAACACACAATTTTTTTTTTTTATAAAAGGGCCCGCGCGGGCGCGCCTCATCAGGCGCGGGCGCGCACGGAGCCCTGGCTCATGCGCGGCCGCGCATGACGCCCTTCCCGAAAAGGGGCGCAGGCGCGCGGGCGCGCCTCCCTGGCTTCTCCGGTGCCAGAATCGCCAAAAACAAGAACATCTAGCCATACAACACTCCGAAACATAAACATGCGTTACAAACTTGATTCCTCCATTAAAAATAGGAGTTCTGGAGTTCAACAACCAAACCAAAGTCGAGAACATGCAACAACAATATAACGATGAAGTTCGATAACTAAACATGTTCTAACATAAACTAGATTGACATGCTGGAATCGACTTCTAGACCGAGTCTAACTTCTACATCTTTCCCTCGAAGCTAACCATGCCTCTTCTGACTTGGTCCTGCCCCACCTGTTTCCAAGTACACATACAAACAAAGACAACAGCCGGATAAACCGATGAGAATATTATTCCCAGTAAAAGAGACTAACATGCAATCAAATAAACATATCAAATCATACTATGAATTCATTCCTCATATTATCAATTAATCCATTCAAGTACTGAATTAAAATGATATGCATGTCTTTAAAACTTCTGAATTATCAGACTCAGATAATCAATTAGAATTCTTCTTTCTTTCTTTGGTTTGGGATCCCGAGGTTAAAACATCCTACAATCACACCGACTTCCCTCTCGAGGTGGACGTGGCATGCTTTAATCCTCTAGACTCAAGAGCATTATAGTGAGCTACTCGACAAGGTAGTAAATCGCCTACCAAGCTACTCGACTACAATCCCTAGATCGTCTAATTCAATTTGAATAAATCAAGTCTCAATATGAATGCATATGTAATCTCATGCACTCAATATAAATTCAATCATATAATCAAATAAGCAGTCAAAACATGCAGTATGTGATTTCTTCTAGGACACTCAAATCAATCCGAATTCGAGTTAATCGTCCTATTCCATTCCAAAGTCATCTTATACCTCTTCTTTGACGCTCCAAAACTTCAATCTGAAAACAACAATTCCTCAATCAATATCCAAGTCAAGTTAAATCAATCGATAAAGAAGGACATCGATACTATACCGGCTCAACTCTTCCAAACTGATCAAGACCGCAAGGCTCGCAACTCCAAAGACTTCAAATCAATCTATCAGAAGAAGTCATAGCGATCAAAATCGATATCAAAACTCATACTAAGCTCGGTATAAATCAAAACATCGAAACGATATCCAAAACTCAAACTGACGGCATAACGGCTGTAAACTGACCAAACCGAAAATGCAGACAACAAAACAACAACTCAACAAACTCATTCCAATCCTCAAACATCAAACCCAACACAATATCAACACATCTCAAAATCAAGATTTTCGAAAATGACAAGAAAAATCATAACAATTCTGTTCGTCGCTCTAATTCAAAACCGATAGATAATAAACGATCAGAACTCTGCCAAGAAAAACATACTCGAATCTCTAATGATTCTAACAACATCCAAAAACTAGAATGTATCTGATCGGAGAAAAACTTACTTCCAAACGGAGCACTCGTCGCTGTGATCGTAGATATCAAGTTAGAAATCAATTCTATCGGACGGATCGAGCTCGAACTGAAATCACAAAAGCTTGGAATGCTATGAGGCGTCTTCAATGGAGGGAAATCGAGTTGGAGGGGATGATGAAGTGCTAAGAGACTTAGTCAAGCCTTCAATAATATAACAAACTCACTTTTTACGTTTTAGTCCCTGAAAATTCCCAAAATTGCAAAATAGACCCTGATCAATAAATGTCCGGTCTCGAATTCTGAAATCATTGATTATCTCAAATAACATCAATTAAGATAAAAATGGGGCGTTACAAAAGCTGTATGCTAAGCTATCCAAATGTGAGTTTTGGTTGAAACAGGTGGTTTTTCTGGGTCATATTATATCAGGAGATGGTATTTTAGTTGATCCAAGTAAAGTTGAAGCTGTGATCAGTTGGCAGAGACTGACATCTGTGCCAGAAATCAGAAGTTTTATGTGCGTGGCAGGATATTATCGTCGGTTTATCCGAGACTTCTCGTCTATTGCAAAGCCTATTACACATCTTACACAGAAGAATGAACCGTTTGTGTGGTCTGAAGCGTGTGAAACTAGTTTTCTTGAGCTGAAAAAGAGGTTGACTACAGCACCAGTTTTGACAATCCCTTCAGGTACTGGTGATTTTGTTGTATATTGTGATGCTTCTCACCGAGGTTTGGGATGTGTTTTAATGCAGAAAGGACATGTTGTCGCTTATGCCTCTCGACAACTTAAACCACATGAAGTCCGATATCCAATTCATGATCTTGAATTGGCAGCTATCGTCTTTGCATTAAAAATTTGGAGACATTATTTATATGGTGAAAAGTTTGAAATCTTTTCTGATCACAAGAGTTTGAAGTATCTGTTTTCACAATCTGAGATGAACATGAGACAAAGAAGATGACTCGATTTATTGAAAGATTTTGATTGTGAAATCAAATATTATCCAGGAAAATCGAATGCAGCAGCAGATGCCCTAAGTAGGAAGGTATGTGCTTTATCCTTGTCTACTATAGGTGTATCGAATTTGATTGAAGATTGCTGTATTTCTGGATATATATTTGAGATAGATAGGAGACCGATGAGAATTTGTGCTATCAGTGCTGAGCCAGAACTGTTGATTTGAATCAAAGAAGCGCAGAAATCTGATTTGAATGTTCAGAGGTCGATTGAAATGATCAAATCAGGACATTAGTCTGAGTACAAGGTTAGTGATGATGATATCTTGTATGTTAATAACCGAATTGTTGTTCCCAATCTTTTAGAATTGAGACAGAATATTTTGAAGGAAGCTCATTGTAGTCGATTTCACCCTGGAGGCAGGAAAATGTACAATGATTTGAAAAATCAGTACTGGTGGAAACAAATGAAGTCTGATGTGACTGAATTTGTGTCAAAATGTCTAAATTGCCAATAGGTGAAGGCTGAAAGGAAGAAACCAGGTGGCTTATTACAGAGTTTGTCTATTCCTGAATGGAAATGGGACCATATTTCCATGGACTTTGTGACGAAATTGCCACGATCATCCCGAGGATGTGATGCTATTTGGGTGATCATTGACAGATTGACAAAATCTGCGTGCTTTATTCCCTACCGAATGACTTATCGTCATGATCAGATGGCAGATCTCTATATTCGAGAAGTGGTAAGACTACACGGTGTGCCAAATTCAATAGTATCTGATCGAGATCCAAGATTCACTTTGCACTTTTGGCATAGCCTACAGGAAGCTCTAGGTACGCGCTTACATTTGAGTACTGCTTACCATCCTCAAACTGACGGTCAATCTGAACGAACTATTCAGACGCTCGAGAATATGCTGAGAGCTGTGGTACTTGATTTTGGTACTACATGGCAAGATTCTATACCACTCGTGGAATTTTCTTATAACAATAGTTATCATACGAGTATAGAGATGACACCATTTGAAGAGTTATATGGGAAGAAGTGTCGATCACCATTATATTGGGATGATTTGTCTGAGGTACCTGAGTTAGGGCCGGATATGATTAGACAGATGACTGAGAAGGTGAAGTTGATACAACAGAGAATGAGAACAGCGCAGCATAGACAAGACAGATATGCGAATGTTCGATGTCGGCCATTATCTTTTGAACAGGGAGAAAGAGTGTTCTTGAAGATTTCACCGTTCAGGGGCACAGTTACATTTGGAAAGCGAGAAAAGTTATCTCCACGATTTATTGGGCCGTATGAGATTCTTGAGAAGATAGGCAACCTTGCTTATCGACTCGCTCTTCCTATGTCTTTATCTGGAATACATGATGTCTTTCATGTCTCGATACTTCGAAAATATATATCTGATGATGCTCATATCTTGCAACCTGATGAAGCTGAGTTGGATGAAACTCTTAGCTATTTTGAACAGCCGATTCAGATACTCGATAGAAAGGAAAAGCAACTCCGAACGAAGAACATTCCATTGGTGAAGATTCAATGGAGTCGGCACGGAGTTGAAGAAGCGACGTGGGAAGTAGAAGATGACATGAGGCAGAGATTTCCCTATCTATTCCATTGATGTGAGTTCTTATTCAGTTTCTGATTATTCTTTATTCTTATGAGTATACATAGTGTATATCTATATTTCTTATGAATTCGAGGACGAACTCATGTCTTAGTGGGGGAGAAATGTAAGGCCCGGGATTATTTAATTTAATCCAGGATTATTTAATGTAATTCAAGATTATTTAATTTTAATCTGAGTATATTTAATTTGGAAATATTTAGAGTTTTGATTTAAATTCTAATATTCTTAAATTAATTAGGATTGAAATTGAATTAAAATAAGGGCCGATGACCAAATTGAAAATATTGAAGAATTGAGGGGCTAAATTGCAATATTGGTTGAAGTTATCTGATTTTAGTGTAATATTCAGCTTGTCACGTGTATCTTGGATATTGAATTCAGAAAGTCGAACAGAGACCCGAAGTTCTTCAATTTTCTTTGATTTCATGATTTTCGATTTGCCGTATCTTTTGATCCGGTTATCCGATTTTGATTCCGTAAATTGTTCTGGAATCCTTGCGACGAGGGCTTCAATCTCGTGTATGTATTGTGATGTTTTAGTTGTATTTCGAAATCAGTATTTGGAAGAGATCAGATTCTGATATTATGAACTTGTTCTTGGCATTCTATCGTTCGTATATTCGAAATCGGATTGAATAGTTTATGTTATTTGTCTTCAGTCATGAGTCCAGCATGTATATCTATTATTATGGCTGCTGATAAGATGATTTGGATGACGTTTTATGGATTTGAGTATACGTATGAAGAATTGGAATAATTAGAAATGATTTCGGTATTTCGTCGATTATCGAGTTTCAATCGCTAAGCCGTCGATTAGAGTTTTGAGACTGTTTTGATAGCCTATGTCTGAGCTAAGATGTTTGTTTAGATGTTGAAGATGTTATAGCATTTTTATTGTTCAGTTTCAGTTGATTTTGAAGGCTAACAAATCAAGACGCCGAGTTGAATCAAATAAGAAGAAGTCGAGGTTTGAAATGATATTGATTGATGATCTGATGATGATTTTGATTCGATTCTGAATTGGTAAGATTGAATGAAGTCTGATATATATGTTTTGATGTTATATTTCAGATTTGAAGTACTCAGAACCGAGATATACGAAGGTATAAGATGACATCGCGAGTCAGGAATTTTGATACTCAAGAATGATGTTTCTTGAGTTATTCCGCAAAAATCACATACTTGTTATTGTTTGTTTTGTTTTGATGTTGTCGATCCATCACAGGTAGTGGATCTTTGATTTCGATATGATTATGATACGAGATGTTATGGAATTGATTCTATGCCGAGGTCGGAGGGTGACCTTATTTTCGAATCCGGAATGATTTCGATAGATGGATATCAATGTCAAGATCGGTTACGAATCTTGATGGCAACAATGCTATATGAATCAATTCTTAGTCGATGTATGCGTTATTTACTCTATTGTTGAGTCGATTATGAATAGATTTGATATGGTTTATTTAACGCTTTATATATGTCGATTATACTGGGAATGATTTCTCACCAGAGTTTATCCGGCTGTTGCTTTGTTTTCTATGTGTGCATGGAAACAGAGGGGGCAAGAGCTGGTCAGCGACGACATTCACAGCTCAGGAGTGAGTTTAGCACGTGAGGACTCGGGTTTAAGTTGAAGTTGTATTGTTTAGAAACATCAAACATGATATCATTTTGTAGTTTGAAGAACACTTTTGAGTATTGCTATAGTTGTGTTGTTTATCACTTTTGGAACGACTAGTTGATGTAATAAATGCATGGATTGATGCTTGAGACTTCTTATATGTAAATATGCATGTTTGGGAATTATTCAATCATGTTTTATATTGATTTGAGACGATTTGGATTGATTGACCATGCCTTGACAACAAAAATATTTATGCAGAATTTTCTGGGATTGAAGCCCGCTCGAGCGCATGTACTCGTCCGATCGAGCGCGGCTGGTATTTTCAAAAACAGAGAATTGGGTATTTGGAGCTCGCTCGAGCGCGTGAGTTCGTGCGATCGAGCGCAGCTTGAGATTGAAAAACAGAGAATTTCATATTTTGTGTGCGCTCGATCGCATGAGTTGGTCCGATCGAGCGCAGGGCCTATTTTTTTTTTTAAAAAAAATTTAGCTCTTGGTTTGATTATGTTTTTACTTGACTCGATTAATTGTTTATTAATCGTTATTTGCCCTAAGATTAGATTAGCAACCCGAGGTCCCCACAGCGGTTGACTTCTGAGCCAGTGTTGGCATTACCTTCAGGATCTGGAGGGTATGTGGTGTACACAGATGCTTTTCTTTAGGGGTTAGGTTGTGTTCTGACTCAGAATGGGCATGTGATTGCATTCGCTTCTAGATAGTTGAAGTTGCACGAAGACAATTATCCAGTTCATGATTTGGAGTTGGCAGCTATTGTGTTCGCTTTGAAGATCTGGCGTCATTATCTGTATGACGAGAAATTTGAGATCTTCACCGACCACAAGAGCCTCAATTATTTGTTCACTTAGGCGGAGTTGAACATGAGGCAGAGACGTTGGATGGACTTGCTTAAGGACTATGATTGCGAGATTAAATACCATCCGGGAGCTGCTAATCTCACCGCTGATGCATTGAGTCGCAAGGTGCGACTATCCGCACTTTAGACTTTTTTGATGTCTAGTGTGATCAGGGATTGTTGTTCTTCAGGGTATACCTTCAAGCACAAGAAAGGTATGCAGAGTATCCAGATGTTTGCGATACTATCTGAGCCAGCTTTGTATTCGCGGATTAGGGATGCTCAGATGTCTGATTCGAAGACCCAGCATTTGGCTCGTCTAGCCAACGAGGGCAGCACGTCTGGATTTCACTATCAGTTGGATGGATTTCTGTGTTTGTCTGGTAGGCTTGTGATTCCGGAGGATGAAGAGTTGCGAGGGGAGATCTTGTCTCAGGCACATCGCACTAAGTTGAGTATTCATCCGGGAAGCAACAAGATGCACAAGGATCTACGTACTCGGTTTTGATGAAAGGGAATGAAACGCAGCGTGTATCAGTATGTTTCGAGATGCTTGGTTTGTCAGCAGGTCAAGGCAGAACACCGACGACCTGGAGGTTTGCTTCACAGTCTGCCTATTCCTGAGTGAAAATGGGAGCTTATCACGATGGATTTTGTGACCCATTTGCCGATAAACTCGAGGAATTGTGATGCTCTCTGGGTTGTGGTAGACCGACTCACCAAGTCAGCGCATTTCATTGCCTATAGCCGAGAGTACTCTGTGGATTGCATGGCGCAATTGTACATTCAGGAGATCGTTCGACTTCATGGAGTGCCTGTGAGCATTGTCAGCAACCGAGACCCCAGGTTTACTTCTAGGTTCTGGGGGATTATCCAGCGTGCGTTGGGTACTACTCTCAGTTTGAGTACTGTCTATCATCCGGAGACTGATGGACAGTCAGAGCGTACTATCCGTTCTTTGGAGGATATGCTTTGAGCGTGCACTATGGATTTTGGTTTAGCCTGGCAGGATCATTTTCCATTGATTGAGTTCGCGTACAACAACAACTATCATACTAGCATTGGGATGGCTCCTTTTGAGGCGTTGTATGGACGACGTTGTCGTACTCCACTCTTCTGGAAAGAAGTGGGGGAGAGACAGGCTGAGGGACCGGAGTTAGTTCAGCAGACAACAGATGTTGTTGATCAGATCAAGAAATGGATTAAGACTGCACATGATCGTCAGTCCAACTATGCTAATACTAAGCGTAGGCCTTTGCAGTTTGATGTTGGGGAGAAAGTGTTTCTGAGAGTGTCACCTTTCCGCAGGATTCTCAGATTTGGCCTTAAGGGCAAGTTGTCTCCCAGATTTATCGGTCCGTTAGAGATCTTGGAGAGCATTGGAAATTTAGCGTATCGGCTAGCTTTGCCACCGTATATGTCCAGTATTCACGACGTGTTCCACGTATCTCTGTTGCGACGATATGTGGCGGATCAGTCTCATATTCTGCAGCCATCTGAAGTTCAGGTGGATACAGATTTGACATATGTAGAGAGACCTATTCGTGTCCTGGATCATAAGGATAAGGTCTTGCGGAATAAAGTCATTCCTCTGGTTATAGTTCAGTGGCAGCGCCGAGGCACTGAGGAGGCCACTTGGGAACTGGAAAGCTGGATGCGTTAAAAACATCCTGAGTTGTTTTGATTTCCTTTTCGAGTTGTATTCAGTTGTAAACACTGTGAATTTTTCATTTGAATAAAATAATGTTTCTGCATCTTGTTTTACATTCAGTAATTAAGATCTGATTTCGAGGAAGAAATATCTTAAGTGGGGGAGAATGTAGTAGCCCGTACCCAGATTTAGTGAGTAATTGTTAATTAATCCAATTAACATGATTAAGGGGATTTCAATTGGATTAGAGAAGCCCGGAAATGGACCCATAATGATCAGATATGGTTCGAAGGGTCAGGCAGAACGGATGCAACGTTCTAGGAACGAACTCAACGTTCGTGCCAGCTAGAATGCGTAACTTCTTACGCAATTGATGTTGACGTTCGGTTCCGCAATGATCGTCGGATGAACGGACGCAACGTTGAGGAACGGACGTTCCGTTCCGTGTCTATAAATAGAGGTGCGGAGCCTCAGTTTCAGATGCACCAATCACCTCTTCTCTCTCGTTTCTTCAGCCTTCTAGCTTAGATCTAAGGAATTCTAGGCGTTCCATGGGGAATCCGGAAGTGGCGTAGCGATCCAGGCGTCGTAGCGGAGCTGTGGCCTAGTTTTGAGGCAAGCGACAGCAACGGGCTGACGACGGACGCAAGTATAGCTTTTGCTTCCTAAAAATATTTAGAAATATGAAATAGCTTAGTTAAGGCTTTTAGAGCACTATAATGATATTAGTATCAATTGGCAGTGTAGTGCGGATTATAGGCGTGGACCTAGAGCTGGTAGAGTTTGCCTAGTAATTAAGGTACGAAAGTGTTGGAAAAAACGTGTTCAGATCAATTAAGAATTGATACCCGGTGCAGCGGAAGTTTAAAAATTTTATTTTTATATATGGAACGATTCCATATCATGGGTATCAAAACTTTACTATTAAATTATGCAAGTAAAAATAAAATCACAATTAAATTTTTACCTCTTCAAGCAACGGCTTGATTATGGACACCAACAGAATTTAATCTGCTCTTCTTGTATATCCCGGGAACCGATGGCTTCACGATCAATCTCCGGAATCAGGTCCACGAACAGAAAACAGAAACCCTTTGATTGATTGCACTAGAAATCAATCAGATGTTTATCGATAAGAATAAACAGATTTGATCTGTCAATTCAGAATGTAATTTTCCGTAAAAATCACAAACTGAATTTTCTCAAAAAGGGACAGAGGATTTCGAAAATCCCCTTGAAATAATATGAGTGATTTTCGAAAATTGCTAGAATGAATTCTCTTGATTTTCGAACACTACTCATCTATTTATAGATAATTTCTACACTAGATTAAGTTATGATTGTATTAGGACTCTAACTCCTTAGGGCCCACAATCCATAACTTAAGCCCAACAAGCCAAGCCCGTTATTATAGAAATTAATATAAAATTCATCATGACTCCGATTGATAAACCGATTTCACCAATGTGCACAGAAACCATTTCTGCACCTTTTAAAGTCAAGATAATTTTTCTGAATTCGAATTCAGTGATTTCCAAAAATGCCCATCCCTATGTCATTTTAGGAAATTCCACTCCCTTTTAGTTAAGAAGTCCAACTTCTCTTTCATTAAATTTAACTCTTTAAATTTAACTATCTCAACGGGGTTTAGTAATCCATTACTTGTGTGACCCTCAATGGTTCAGGGATACAGCTAGCCGTGGGCTCACAACAACTTGTGACTCGGAACAACAATTTCCGACTTGCCCAATGAATCATGGTAAGAGCGTCTAGCAACATCGCCCCATGATTCCCTAGGTATCACTGATAGTGCCTGCAAGAACTAGTAGATTTTGGTTAGCGTCAGTACGGTCCCTTCATTCATATATCCCGATCGAATCAACAACCATTGGTGCATC
This sequence comes from Henckelia pumila, assembly GCF_033568475.1. Classification (NCBI taxonomy): domain Eukaryota; kingdom Viridiplantae; phylum Streptophyta; class Magnoliopsida; order Lamiales; family Gesneriaceae; genus Henckelia; species Henckelia pumila. The sequence goes on from NC_133122.1 coordinate 88,593,321, forward strand.
GAGAGTCGTTCGAGATTCGATAACTATGCATTACATCTTGGAGATCAAATAGTGACATCGCATGTGTTACTAAGAAAACCGAGTAACCTAAAACACATCATGTACTCTGGCCAGAGATTCGTCACACTAATATCTCCTCAGATCGCGTAGGATATCCACACTCGCAAGTATGTGGTGAATCCTTGACAACAAAGCATCGACTCCTATATGTGTCGTAACTGTACCCAATCCCGATACCTGATGACCCCAATAGATTCGGTAAACGAGTCAAATTACAGTACTAGCATATAGAGTCTCAATGACGTTTCAAGTAGTAAAGACTAATGGTGTACAACCAAAACCGCGGACTTTATCCACTCGATAAGTGATAACCACTTGGAAAGTCCGAATAGGGTAGTTCGATCATTCATCATATGAATATCCCTTTGCATGCTTTGAACATCTCCATGTCCATTACCAATGAAACGTGGTACTTGGCATCACAAATGCTAGTCTCAATCTCGAGCTATCCTTATCCTTATTAGCGGACGGCTCAATTGACTAGGAACTGTTTAGAATATACAGTGACTATAAGATGTGTTTCATAATAGTGATCTCTCTTTATTCACTATCTCATCTTACTTACACTATAGTATATTCAAGGTCTTTATCAAAACATCAATAGTATATCACAATATAACAATATGAAGAAAGACAAAGAAAATGCCATTAATGAATGTAAATTATATTAAACAAAAATTATTTATACATAGAGTCACAAAAGCCCTTAGCCACAAGTTGGCTAACTGGGCACCCACTCTTTCAATCTCGCACTTGCCCTTAAGCCAACTAGTCACACTACGCAATCCCATTGCTTCGCGATGTTTGTCAAACAATGGTCCTGGCAAGGGCTTAGTAAGTGGATCAGCGATATTGTCTGTAGAGGCCACTCTCTCGACAGTGATGTCTCCTCTTTCCACAATTTTCCGGATGATGTGGTATTTTCTCAGTACGTGTTTGGATCTTTGATGAGACCTTGGTTTCTTTGCCTGAGCAATGGCACCAGTGTTGTCGCAGTATACCGGAACTGGACCAACAGCTTCAGGAATTACGCCCAACTCTTGGACAAAATTTCTCATCCAAACGGCCTCTTTAGCAGCAGCTGATGCTGCAATGTATTCTGCCTCAGTGGTAGAATCCGCTGTGGTGTCTTGCTTGAAACTCTTCCAATAGACAGCACCGCCATTGAGCATGAATACGAATCCAGAGGTTTACTTCGAGTCATCCACGTCGCTTTGAAAGCTAGAGTCGGTATAGCCTTCCAATTTCAATTCTCTTCCTCCATAAACCATGAATATATTCTTAGTCCTTCTCAAGTACTTAAGAATATCCTTCATGGCTTTCCAATGCATTTGACCGGGGTTGGCCTGATATCTGCTCGTGACACTCAGAGCAAAGGCTACATCCGGTCTGGTAGATATCATCCCATACATAATACTACCTATGGCTGACGCATATGGTATGTGTGTCATTTTCTCTATTTCTTCGTCAGTCTTGGGACACATAGACTTGGATAGAGAAACTCCATGACACATAGGTAGATGTCCTCTCTTGGACTCATCCATAGAAAACCTTTTCAATATGGTGTCGATGTAGGTTGCTTGAGTGAGTCCTATCATTCTCTTAGATCTATCTCTATAGATCTGTATCCCTAGAATATAGGATGCCTCACCCAAATCCTTCATCGAGAATCTACCTGATAACCATATCTTTGTTGACTGCAACAACCCTACATCATACCCAATGAGTAGGATGTCATCAACATAAAGCACTAAGAACATCACCGCATCCTTAACTACTTTCTTGTACACGCACGGTTCCTCCGGGTTTTTGATGAAACCAAAGTCCTTTATTGTTTCATCAAATTTCTGGTTCCAACTTCTTGATGCTTGTTTGAGACCATAAATTGATCTCTGAAGCTTGCATACCTTATGCTCACTTCCCATGGATGTGAATCCCTCGGGCTGCATCATATAGATTTCTTCCTTAATGTTTCCATTAAGAAATGCAGTCTTCACATCCATTTGCCATATCTCATAGTCATACCATGCTGCTATGGCAATAAGGATTCTTATGGACTTGAACATTGCGACTGGTGAAAAGGTTTCATCATAGTCAACTCCTTGTCTTTGAGTATAACCTTTTGCTATCAATCGTGCCTTGTAGGTAAGTGCCTTACCATCAGGCCCAAGTTTTCTCTTGTAGATCCATTTACACCCTATTGGAACAATTCCATCGGGAGGATCTACTAAAGACCAAACTTGGTTTGTATGCATCGAGTTTATTTCCGACTGCATAGCTTCAAGCCATAAATTAGAATCCGCATCAGAAATTGCTTCCTTGAAGTTTCTTGGATCACATCCAATGTCGGGTTCACTTTGATCCCATTCAAGAAGAAGACCATATCGAATAGGAGGTCTAGAAGTCCTCTCGGATCTCCTAGATATAGGCGTGTCCGTTGAAGGTTCTTGAGGTGTGTGGTCGTTATTTTGTATCTCGGGTTCTTCTCGAATTTCTTCGAGTTCCATGATCTTGTCTTTCTTATCTAATAAGAACTCCTTCTCCATGAAGGTGGCATTCCTCGAAACAAACACTTTTGTCTCATAAGGATGATAGAAATAATATCCGATTGAATTCTTCGGATATCCTACAAAATAACATAAGGTAGATCGACTATCCAACTTATCTCCCACTGTCTGCTTCACGTAAACAGGACATCCCCAAATCCTTAAGTACGAATACTTAGGAGCTTTGTCATTCCATAACTCGTATGGAGTTTTATCTACTGCTTTAGTGTGGACATTATTCAACAACAATACCGCCGTTTCAAGCGCATAGCCCCAAAACGAAAGTGGGAGCTCAGTGAAGCTCATCATAGATCGAACCATGTCCAACAAAGTTCGATTGCGATGCTCCGAGACACCATTCAGCTGAGGTGTCATAGGAGGAGTCCACTGAGAGAGAATCTCATTCTCTTTTAGATAGCTCAAAAACTCGGTACTTAAGTATTCTCCACCTCGATCCGATCGAAGTGCTTTAATACTTCTACCTTGTTTGTTTTCTACTTCAGCCTTGAATTCTTTGAACTTTTCAAATGATTCAGACTTATATTTCATTAAATATAAATACCCATACCTCGAATAATCATCAGTAAAGGTAATGAAGTAGGTGTGTCCAAATTTAGTACCGATACTAAATGGTCCACAGACATCTGTATGGATCAAATCCAACAGGTTTTGACTACGCTCAGGCTTTCCTTTGAAAGGAGATTTAGTCATTTTTCCTTTTAGGCAGGACTCACAAGTAGGTAGAGAGTTAATATCAGACATATCAAACATGCCCTCTCCCACTAGCTTGTTCATCCTCCTTGAGAAAATATGACCTAGCCTAGCATGCCAAAGGTTTAACGGGTTTTGACTATCGTTTTTCCTTTTATTTGTTGTTACCGGTTTGTCAACATAATTAATTGAAATGTCTTTTAATTTTAAGTTATATAGATCGTTTTCAAGTTGTCCATTTTCAATCAAACATTCATTCTTGTAAATATTGCAAATATCATTCACAAAATTACAAGAAAAACCATCTCTATCAAGCATAGAAACAGAAATAATGTTTTTAACTAAATCTGGCACAAATAAAACATCTCTCAAAAATAACTTAAAATTTTTCTACAAAACTAAATAAACGTCTCCCACTTCTTTGGCTTCAACTCTGGAACCATTTCCAAGCCTCAGCTGGGTCTCACCTATCCTAAGCTTACGACTTCTTGTCATCACCTGCAAATCATTGCAAATATGAGATCCAAATCCGGTATCCAATACCCAAGAAGTAGTATTGAGTGAAACATTTATTTCAATGTAAAACATACCCTTTGCAGTTCGCAACTGCTCGAAGGGTTTCTTGCAGTGATGGCAAACATCTCCAGATATGTTCACGTTTGAAGCTTTTGTCTTGGCCTTCTTTTGTGGTACAATTTTCTTGGGTGGGGTAGAACGTTTCTTACCCTTTCCACTTGGCCCCTTCTTGGAGTAAGAAGAGGAGCCAACCAAGAGTACCGGTTTATCCTTCTTTAATGTGGCCTCATAAGACACAAGCATATTGACCATCTCTTCAAGGGTGGCCTCTATCTTGTTCATATTGAAGTTCACCACAAATCCGTCAAACGACGAAGGAAGGGAAAAAAGCAACAAGTCCGCGTTTAGTTCATGCTCCAAAGTCAAATCGAGTGTTACCAATTTTTCAATGAGCCCAATCATGTGTACCTCATGCTCACGGACCGAAGTCTCATCTCGCATGCAGCATGTCATGAGCTCTTTGACGGTGGCATACCTCTCCGACCTTGACTGAGCTCCAAAAAGTTCCTTGAGGTTCATGTGTATGTCAGCAGCATTCACGGCATCCTCAAATCGCCTCTGGAGTTCATCAGATATTGAAGCTTGCATATAGCATTTAGCCTTGACATCATGGTCCCACCATTGATCAAGTTTTGCCAATTCTTCCGGACTTATATTAGCCGGTGCCTCCTTTGGAGGATTCTTTTCTAACACGTAGAAAATTTTCTCCGAGTTTAGAACAATCTTTAATTTACGAAATCATTCCGTATAGTTTGCGCCAGTCAATTTGTTTTGTTCGAGAATTGAGTATAGTGGATTGCGCGAATTAATTGTAATGAAATACTGAAACGAAACAGACAATAATCAGTGATTGTTTAATTAATTTACTAAGACATAAAATATGGCGAAATTTAATTTTATGAATTTCATTCCCACTATTTTAACGATTTCACTACCCTCTAATGAAAACGGGAAACTTGTTTTCTTAGTGGGAACATGGAGTCCAATTGACAAACTATAGTCCCGAATAATATCAGCCAACCATAATTTTCAAAAGGTTGAGCCCAATTGCTTCCAAAGCAACCCCCATGTTTTTACCTCATGTCCAATAAGGGCCCAATAATATGACGCCGTTTAATGTGACATGTCAAGATGACCCATCAATATTAAGTTGTGATGGACGATCGCCATATGGATCCCCAAAAATATGAGCCAATCCCATAGGAGTTCCACCCAACTTACAACATGTGTCGATCCAATGTACAGCTTTCCGACCAACGGGCCCCCCCAATAATATGGGCACGGTCCCGTGCCCGCGGGTAGCATCTCATACATTGATCGTTGATGGAAGGTGGGAATATTTAAACAATATTTAAATTCCCTTTTGTTTATCTTGATATCAATTTTAAATCATATTTAAAATGAGGGATTTTTAATTTTTGAAAATTTGTCTCATCATGCAATTTATGTATGCTTGCGGGATTCATACAATTTAGTCTAAACATGCATACATCAATAATATCATATATTATTTAAGGATGATCGATCCCATTATCTAATCGACCCGTGGTTGCCAATCACGAGTCTAAGTCCAATCCTAGGTGATATGCAAGTATGCAATGCAATCCTATTACATTGAGCTTCCATTTACATTTCTTCGGTCTTTATCGTCTGCTGGGCCCACCATTATCTTCAAATCTTTATCTCCCACTAAATCTAACAAATTTACAATAAATTTCGATGACAAGTAGGGGATACATATTTAAGGGGTGGGAACGGGCCATAAACCAAACCCACTTTTTATTACAAATGACAATTCAAATTGGGCTATAAACCAAGCCCATTAATAAAACCCAACAACAATAAAACCAAATGTAAATAACCTAACATACACCTACAAACTTGGTCATGAAAATCGATCATCCTTTTATCCAATAATTAATTTAATAATTAAATAATTGAATAACATGCAATGGCATCATATTTAAAAAGATAAAATCAAATTTTATTTTATCCTTTCATAAGATCATATCTTATCATCAATTGTACCAAAATAATTGATTTTATAAAATCTAATTTAACGGATAAAATTTATAAATTTTCCAAAAATTCAAATTTATCCAAAAATCAATTTTAAAAATTTTGGACTCGAACAATTCGATCCGATGCCTCGTGAACCAATCAAAAACAATTTTCGATCGGAACAAAAACTAGAATTTCAAAATTTCAAAATTTTAATTAAAAAATGAATTTTAATTTTCTCGGACTGCCCGGGACATTCCTGGGCAGCCCCCTCCTCCACGTGGGACAGGGCTGCCCACGTGGAGGCGGGCTGCGACGATCGCTGCCCCCAATGCCCCTGTTCCGTCAAAATTTTAATTTTTAAAATTCGTTTTGTTTTCAAAAAACTGAGGCCAAATATTTTGTACAATCGATTAATTTAATTGTTTGATCTGAGCAACCTGTCTCTGATACCACTATTGGAAAAAACGTGTTTAGATCAATTAAGAATTGATACCCGGTGCAGCGGAAGTTTAAAAATTTTATTTTTATATATGGAACGATTCCATATCATGGGTATCAAAACTTTACGATTAAATTATGCAAGTAAAAATAAAATCACAATTAAATTTTTACCTCTTCAAGCAACGGTTTGATTATGGACACCAACAGAATTTAATCTGCTCTTCTTGTATATCCCGGGAACCGATGGCTTCACGATCAATCTTCGGAATCAGGTCCATGAACAAAAAACAGAAACCCTCTGATTGATTGCACTAGAAATCAATCAGATGTTTATCGATGAGAATAAACAGATTTGATCTGTCAATTCAAAATGTAATTTTCCGTAAAAATCACAAACTGAATTTTCTCAAAAAGAGACAGAGAATTTCGAAAATCCCCTTGAAATAATATGAGTGATTTTCGAAAATTGCTAGAATGAATTCTCTTGATTTTTGAACATTACTCATCTATTTATAGATAATTTCTACACTAGATTAAGTTATGATGGTATTAGGACTCTAACTCCTTAGGGCCCACAATTCATAACTTAAGCCCAACAAGCCAAACCCGTTATTATAGAAATTAATATAAAATTCATCATGACTCCGATTGATAAACCGATTTCACAAATGTGCACAAAAACCATTTCTGCACCTTTTAAAGTCAAGATAATTTTTCTGAATTCGAATTCAGTGATTTTCAAAAATGCACATCCCTATGTCATTTTAGGAAATTTCACTCCATTTTAGTTAAGAAGTCCAACTTCTCTTTCATTAAATTTAACTCTTTAAATTTAACTATCTCAACGGGGTTTAGTAATCCATTACTTGTGTGACCCTCAATAGTTCAGGGTTACAGCTAGCCGTGGGCTCACAACTCCTTGTGACTCGGAACAACAATTTCCGACTTACCCAACGAATCATGGTAAGAGCATCTAGCAACATCGCCCCATGATTCCCTAGGTATCACTGATAGTGCCTGCAAGAATCAGTAGATTTTGGTTAGCGTACAGTACGGTCCCTTCATCCATATATCCCGATCGAATCAACAACCATTGGTGCATCGAGAGTCGTTCGAGATTCGATAACTATGCATTACATCTTGGAGTTCAAATAGTGACATCGCATGTGTTACTAAGAAAACCGAGTAACCTAAAAAACATCATGTACTCTGGCCAGAGATTCGTCACACTAATATCTCCTCAGATCGCATAGGATATCCACACTCGCAAGTATGTGGTGAATCCTTGACAACAAAGCATCGACTCCTATATATGTCGTAACTGTATCCAATCCCGACACCTGATGACCCCAATAGAGTCGGTAAACATGTCAAAGTACAGTACTAGCATATAGAGTCTCAATGATGTTTCAAGTAGTAAGGACTAATGGTGTACAACCAAAACCGCGGACTTTATCCACTCGATAAGTGATAACCACTTGGAAAGTCCGAATAGGGTAGTTCGATCATTCATCATATGAATATCCATTTGCATGCTTTGAACATCTCCAAGTCCATTACCAATGAAACGTGGTACTTGGCATCACAAATTCTAGTCTCAATCTCGAGCAATTCTTATCCTTATTAGCGGACGGCTCAATTAACTAGGAACTGTTTAGAATATACAGTGACTATAAGATGTGTTTCATAATAGTGATCTCTCTTTATTCACTATCTCATCTTACTTACACTATAATATATTCAAGGTCTTTATCAAAACATCAATAGTATATCACAATATAACAATATGAAGAAAGACAAATAAAATGCCATTAATGAATGTAAATTATATTAAACAAAGATTGTTTATATATAGAGTCACAAAAGCCCTTAGCCACAAGTTGGCTAACCGGGCACCCACTCTTTCAAAAAGTACTGTTTGAGATATCCTGACTGAGTATGCATGTATTATGTGACTGCATGATTTATATGACATGATTATATGCTGTATACATTTGCATCTTGAGCTATCTTTTTTGAGATGTCTGTTATTAGGGTTTTACCCTATCCTGTTAGTGGATGGACTTCCATCGATTTGGGTCCGGATTATCCATTGGTTTTTGGTATGTGAGCCACCTCCTGAAGCGACGGCACAACGGGCTACATACCAGGGCTCGGTCTATCTTTGTTATCCGATTCTTGGCCTCTAGTCAGTAGGAGGTACACTTGCATGCATGTATACTCATACTCTCGTGCTGAGCGTTTTATGCTCACATATCGTACTTCGTGTATCTGGACACCCTATTCCATGGGGCAGGTTTGCGATTGGATGAGGCGGGCGGATCCAAGAGGAGCTAAGCAGTGGATGACCAGCTGGAGCTTCGCCTAGGATTTTATTGTATTGGTTGATACAGTAATTCGATTTGGTTGTATAATTATTTGAGGTATTTGCAGATTCCTTTCCTTGGGATTGTAGTATATTTATGGCTTTCGCAATTTAATTCTGGTTTACTGTTTAATTAAGTTAATTGCATGCCTAAGTTCTGTTTAGTAGGTGATCTCGGTAAGGGTCACTACATAACCGATACCCGCCTTTAAAACTCCCACCCCTAACTGTTACTTCCCCACTTCTTCCCAGAATAGTGGAGTACAACTTCTCCGACCGTACAACGCCACAAATGGTATCATACCAATATGATAGTAATAACTGTTGTTGTGGGTGATTTCAATCAATAATCTTATCAAACTGGACCAACATCCATAGTGCAAGTTCGTAACATATCCTCAAGAGTACAAGTAGTACGCTCTGACTGGTCATCAGTTTCCGAATGATAAGCTGTACTCAAATTCAGAGTAGTCGTTAATATATGCTGAAAACTCCCCCAGAAACTGGGAATAATCATTGGATCTTTATTATTGACAATACTTACTTACATGCCAAGAGAATACAAAATCTACTGAATGTGCAATCAATCACTTCAGTCAAAAGTGAAATCTCGGTTATACGGAAAGAAATGTGCTGCCTTGGTGAGTTGATTCACCACAACCCCGACAACATCACAATTCTTCGAGGATACCGGAAAATAGGTCACAAAGTCCATCGTGATAACTCTCATTTCCACTCAGGAATCGGTAAACTATGAAGAAATTATCCAGGTTGTCAATATTTTGCCTTAATCTGTTGACACACATAATACTAGGAAACATAATGATACACAAGCTCTTCACACCCTTCCACCACAACCGAGTACACAGGAGTCTTTGTACATCAAAAATATTCTCTTACTAATAGTGAAAATGACTAATACTCAATCATATCACTAAAAACATGTGACAACGTCATTGTCCATAATTCTTGGTTTTCTGAACCCTTCAGGTTCTCACTGAATCTTGACTCACTTTACTAGATGAACAAACTAGTTCATCCTAAATTTTGTGAAATTCTCATCTCAATGCAATCTAGCTAACTCTGATTCAATTCTATCGAATCAGATGCATCAATGGTCTAAAGCATCCAAAATACATCCCGGGAATATAGTGACCACAATCTCGCACCTGGTAATAATAGGTCTCAGATGCTGTCTCCTCCCTATGTCTAAACACCTGATGCTTATCATGCTAGAACCCATTGAAACCCAGACACTTGCTAGATCGAAATCTAACGATGAAATTCCAAGAATAATATAAAAAAATTCCTGAGTATCTTTAGTGACCCAACCTGAAACCACCAACTAATCAGAGTTAAAACATGCAATTAAATCTTAAAACGGAATTAACAAAATCCAGCGGAAAACTAAAGTTCGAATACAACATACACCGGCAGAACAACCGGGTCAATAATAAAATATTATACAACCCCATCGAAAAGTACTGAAAAGTTCTCCCTAAAACAACTGCAAGGAATACTCGCCACGCAACCATCGTAGCTCAACGACCGCTGCCCCCGGGTCCGTCAAACCTCAGTACTGCCCCATGGAATAGGGTGTCCAACACAAAACACTTGTACTTGAGCCTAACGCTCAGTACAGAAGTACGAATAGACATATATCATGCATGCATATGTAATATGATGGGTACTGGAAACCTATCCAGAAAACTGCTCAGTCAAGGCGCCATGGTATGTAGCACGCTGGGCCGTCGCATCAGGAGGTGGCTCCCATACCATACAACCGTGGATATACCGGTTCCAAGTCCATGGAAAGCCATCAACTAAAATATACATGGCTGAGCGACCCGAACTACAGGCTATGCAAGGCAAGGCATAAAGCTAAACATGTACATGCATGTCGTAAAATATCAATGCACATAATAATGTCACATAAAACATGAAAACACAATACATGTATATTCAACCTGGTATCTCGGATAATACATCAGTACCTCTATGCAGAAAACCCAAGTACTCTAGCAGTCTAGTTGTCCAAGTACTCAAAATCCACGCCTATAAGAAATAACCACTATATCACTTATAATGCTCTAAAATCCTTAACTAAGCTATTTCATAATCCTAAATAATTTTAGGAGACCATAGCTATAACTGCGTCTGTTGTCAGTCCGCTGATGGTGACTTCCTCAAAACTTAGGCACAGCTTCGCTACGACGCCGAGATCGTTCTGCTATTTTTGGATTCTCAATAGGACGCCTAGAAATCCCTAGATATGACTAGAAAAGCTAAGAACGAGAAAGAGAAGAGAGGAGTGAGCTAGTTGAAATGACGCCCTCGCACCCATATTTATGGAGCACGATCGGACCATCCGATCGCAAACAGAGCATCTGATCCACCGACGGAGCATCCGATGTCACATCAGATTGTAATAAATTACGTCACCTTGCTGACATCACGTATGACGTCAACCCTAGTAGATCAGAGCTTCCGATCTCTCCGATGGCCCAAACCCATCAGGCCTAATTCCGAGCCTTCTAGATCCATCTTTGGACTCCTTTAACTCATCGGGAATTTGCTTAATCATGTATGACCCGCTTAATCATAATTAAGCACTAGATTAACTTAATTTGGATATGGGCTACTACATTATCTGAATTTCTGAGTACTGTACTCATCCTATCAATTGTTGTAGTGACCCGCTCCGTGATCACATACTAATCAGAAGCTTAAGCATGCAATTAAACAATAAATAATCTTAATCAGAGTAACTACAAAATCTTAAAATAAAATAATACCAGGTAAGCAAAATCTAGTGGTCAACCTTGCTATCCAGCCTTGGTCACCACCTAACCTCCCTCTCTCCAGAAGAACTACCTGCATCTGCCCCATGGAATAGGGCATCCAGCCAACAAAAAACAACCGGAAAAGATCTTAACACGCTTAGTACGAGAGTATGAGTATACACTATTATACGTGCATGTATGCAAATTGACTGGGTACCAAGACACTCAGGTCAAGAAACAAGCTCATAGATCGGGCCCAGGGTATATAGCACGCTGCGCCGTCGCCTCAGGAGGTGGCTCATATACCCAGTGGATAATGGTGACCTGATACTAGTACATGTGTCCAACCATAGAGGTGACCTGACACAAGACTTACGTATCCAACCATCCACAAACTCGTAGGGTGAGCACTCTACTACAGGATACCTCTAAGTAAAAGGCTCAATATGCTCATGTATGCAACATACAGTCGGGATATGCTGCATATAAAAGCATATAAATCATGCAATCACATAATACATGCAAACACATAATACATGCATACTCAATCTGAATATCTCGAATAATACTTCCGTACCTTCTAAGGCAGATCCTAGAAGCTCTCCTCTAGGTCCAAGCCTACCATGCAACACTTCAATACATAAATACCATGCATTACCTAGCATGCCAAACATCACCTATCATGCTCTAAAATCCTTAATTAAACTATAGACTAATACCTATTTACTATAGGGAACCAAAACCATACCTTTGTCCGTCGTCAACCCGCTGATGTCGCATGTCCCAGAGCCTGGGCATAGCCTAGCTACGATCCCTGAACGCCTCGCTAGAGCTCCGCCGCTGGCTACTACTGCGAACACTGTCCGCTATAAAAAATACTACTACCTACTCCTACTCTTAAAATAAGAGTACCCAAAAGCTCTTAAAATCGAGCTAACATGGGCCGAGGAGAGGTTTCTTAGCATTTCAAATGAGAGCCCTCAAACCCCTATTTATAGGCATCAATCGGACGCTCTGAACCCTAGATCGAACGCACCGATCCACGCATGCGTACCATGTTCCGATCGGGTGAGATCGGACGCTCCGATCCCACTTCGGAGGCTCTGATTTCCTTGCATGCGGATACGTGTGTAATTCTTCTGGCCACGTGCATGGCACTGAGATCGGACGGTTCGATCATCGTTCGGACGCTCCGAACTCATTCGTTGCTTCCGAACTCCATTGGTGGCTCCGTTCTGGTTCGGATCCTCTGAACTGCCTGAGCCCAAATAAGCCCATTAACCATTTTTTGGCATTCTGGACCCAATTCCTTGGTCCGTTAGATCTTATTCAAAAACCCTTTAATCATATTTTATTAACTCTAAACATGATTAACAACTTAATCTTGTAAAATGGAATCGGGCTACTATATTTTCTCCCTATTTAAGATATTTCGTCCTCGAACAATCTTAAGTATTGAATGCAGTTATCATTGAATAAACATCTTTTATTCAGACTGAACATTTTACAAGATACAACTGTAATGCAACAATTTTCAAAGCAACTCCGGACAATTCGTACGCATACTGCTCTCACGTTCCCAAGTGGCTTCTTTAGTGCCTTGATACAGCCATTGAACTAGAACAAGAGAAATGATTCTTGTTGAACTATATCTCACGTCACTGTCTAATAATCCAATTATAACAATAAACTTTAGAGATATCTTTCTGGTAAATCAACTATATCAATCCTTGGTGGAATTAATTTTGATTCCTCAACCTGTCGCTTCCCCACTTCTTCCCAAAACAGTGGATTACGACATAATTGTCCGTTCAATGCCTCGAATGCTGTCACACAATTACTATTGTATGCAAAATCAATCAGTGGCAACAAATCTGGCCATGCTGGACCAAAGTCCAAAAACCATGCTCACAACATGTCTTCAAGAGTACGAATCAAAGCTCTGACTTCCTGTCAGTCTCTGGGTGATACGCTGTACTCAAGCTAATAGTGGTACTTATAGCGTGCTGAAGACTCCCCCAAAACCTGGAAGTAAGCCTGGGGCCTCGATTGCTGACTATGCTCACAGGCACTCTGTGCAATCGGACAGTCTCCTGGATGTACAAACGTGTCATACTGACAAAACTGTACTCCTAGTTATAAGGAATAAAAAGTGCTAACTTGGTGAGTCGATCCACCACAACCCAGATAGCATCACAATTCCTCAAGTTCACCGGTAAATGGGTCACGAAGTCCATCATGATCAACTCCCATTTCTACTCAGGAATAGTAAACTGTGAATCAAACCTCCAGGTCGTCGGTGTTCTGCCTTGACCTACCAATACACCAAACATCTAGAAACATGCTGATACACACTTCTCTTCATTCCTTTCTACCAGAACCTCGTACACAATTCCTTGTACACTGAAAGGATTCTTATACTTTATGACTAACACTTGTCATAATACCCGTGACAACGTCGTTGTTCACAATTTCTGATTTTCTGAACCCTTCAGGTTTTTTCTTGGAAATATAAATATTCATTTTGTTGACTAAAAAGTCTATTAGTACAATTTATAGTACTAATATAATGACATCTATCTCATAACTTGAGATAACACTTGAAAATGAGAATGCTGGTTATCCTGTCATGGATAATAATAATTCCTTACTGAATTATGACTTGCACTACTAGATAAACAAAAATGTTTCATCCCTCTTTGGAAAAGTTCTTAAACCAATACAACCTAGCAAATCCCCTGACTCGATCTCTTTGATCTAACATATCAATGGCTTAACATATCCAATAAACATCTGGAGAATCAGTGACAACAATCCCGCTAGACCTGGTAACCTTAGAGCTTAGCTGCTATCCTTTTTCCATGTCTAAAAATTTAATATTATCCTGTCAGTACCCATTGAAATTAAAACACTTGCTAGATCGATTGCCAACAATAAAATCCCATAAATATTGTAGAAACGTTTCTGAGAACTGAATATCTGAATAGTATACTCATCCTATCAGTTTCTTATCACCAAGTGATAAACAATTTCAATTGTTCCTTCTATAAACGAACATTTTACCTTCTCCATTACTGGGTTACAACATCTGTATCTACCATAGATATATTAGAATTAAAACTTCTTATCAACTTTCCTTAAGCAGAAGGAAATCCAAAAGCCGAACTAGCATATTTCTTGGAAACAACTGTCATTTCTGACTGCCTTAGACAAATAGTCACAATAAGTCACTGGGCACTAAACTCGCACTATTTTAACTGACTATTTCAAAGCAAAACATGAACACCTAAGTGCCCAACTTTCACTATCCAAGTGAATCCTCATACTGTTGAATCCATGCTTTAACTTAGCAAGCTTATGACATCCATCAAACATTAACTAGATCAATCATCTGATAGATATCAAAATCTTATGATGCAAAATGTTTCTAGCCAAGAAACATTTATCCCATCACATTTCTTATCGACCAATAAGATCAAGTATCTTTTCAAAGTTATTAAACTGACACCAAATTATACTTTAACATAACTTTTGAAATGATCTCTAGACTGAGTAAATTTTCCATCTCTTTCTGAAGTACAAAAGACTTCCAGAATATCATTGGAAATATACTCCCCCATGTCTAGCATAGATCACAGTTCACGTCTCCCAGTATAAGTCATTTCAGTGCCCTGGTAAAACTCATCTTTGCTTGACAATCCATCAATCAAATTCCAATTCTTATAGGAAAACTTACTTAAGTAAATTCATCACTTAGAATTCCCTGTTCATCTAGTAATCAAGACCCTAATCACTAATTATACCTCTGATAGTGTAGTAGCCCGATTCTATTTTACAAGATTAAGTGATTTTAAATATGTTATAAAATGACATATAATTTTAAAAGTATTAAAATATGTTTAAGAAGTCATTATTTGGTGAAAATAAGTGGAAAATCAGATCCGAAACGTCCAAAAATTGTAGAAATGGTCCCGGGGGTCTCAGACAGTCCAAAAACAGCCAAACGAGTTTGGAAGGACCGAAGAAGTTCGGAGACTCCGAACCAGTTCGGACCGTCCGAACTCAACAGGGCCCAGGTGTCTTAGTGGATCGGACAAGTGGCAGTTCGCACCTTCCGATCCCAGTTTGGACCGTCCGAACTCCTTGCCAGATTGAGGTGTCAAAATGCACCGTAGGGTGCAGGTGATCATTACTGTATATTTAGATATACCTAAAAATATATCAATTACTATATTATATTATTATTTTATACAATATAACAATATTTTGGTCCGACCGTCCGGTTGAACCAATCTGACCGATTGAACCATTTTTTAAGGGTTTACCAGTTCGATTACGAGTTTGATTATGAAAACATTGGGTAGATCGATCCAACCATTGTGTTGTTGTATGATTTAAAAGATTTAAGTCGCATCATTACAAGTTATAACTTTCGGTAAAATTGCAACGTTCGGTCCTACCATAGGTATGAATGGGTTCTTTAGAAAAAATTAATTTAAAAAATACATTACAATGAACCTAAATAAATTTCTATCACGTTTTTTGGTGGGATTTGTCTTCCTCTAATTCAAAAAATAAAAGGAAATATTTTCGTAAATAGATCAATTTTGAAAAGAGAAAAACAAAAGGCTAAAACCTTCGATAGTAATTTAAAAGAGGTTAGAATTAAAAAAAGATATTTATGAAACCCTTGATATTTTTGTATAGATACGAAGAACAAAAGGTTAAATAATTATTAAATATTTTTATTTATAATCATTGTTAATTTTTGTGCAAATTGCTCAAAAATCCCCAATGCAAATATGTTTTGCTCTGCACTCCCTAGCCACTTTTTTGTACCATATTTTTTGTTATTTTGTACCACATCTTGTATGATTTTGTACCACATATTTTATTGTTTTGTACCACATTTTATGACTAGGGACCCCAAAGCAAAACATGTTTGCATTTGGGGATTTTTGAGCAAATTGCCCAATTTTTTCATTCATAATTAAATATTTATTCAAAAAGTATCAGTGTTTTTTTTATCGGTAAATTGTATCACTTTTATTAATAGATAGAGTTTGTAGATACAATATGAATCGATCAAGAAGAAAGATCTCCGTTCACCCAATAAAAAGGTGTAAGAGATGAAAAAACAAATTGAGCTAGAGAGTGAGCCACATTATTTGTTGACGGTCTAACATGTTGTAAACTTATAATAATTAATGGCTCCATGAGTAAATTAATCTTTAACTTCTTGTGCACTCGTACATATCCAAGGTCACCAGATGGATTCATGACTTTTTGCACGATCAAAAAATACTAAGGAGTACATTATGGAATCCTCTCTCTCGCCTATAAAGAACATGCACTGCCGAAGGAGGATGGTCGATATGTTTCCCAAGAGCAAGTAACAACTGCGCATTAGAGTTCCGAATTAATCTCCCACTGCACATTAATTCTAATAAATGGTAATACAAAATTATTAACAAATTTATATATTCATGTGTGTATTCACATGGTATGAATTTTATTGAGTTGTACAGACTTTTGATAGTAGTAATATAATTGATCAGATCTGTTGATTAGTTTTCAGTAATTGAAAATTGATAACTTTGCCTTCAATTTTAAGTAAGTGAATGTTAAGAAAATGAACTTGGACCTAACTCACCTCAAAAGCTAGCTCAAGAGGTGAGGGTTGCCCTTGTCTATATTAAGGCCTCTCAGGAATTCTATCCTTCCGATGTGGGACAATATTTCAATACACCACCCACACGCTCAGGAATGAACATTTGGAGCGTGTAGATATTAATGGGTGGCCTAACTATAGGCAGCCCAATTATGGGCGGTCCAACACACACGGAGGGCATGTGCTCTGATACCATGTTAAGAAAATGGACTTGGACCTAACTCATCTCAAAAGCTAGCTCAAGAGGTGAGGATTGCCCTTGTCTATATTAAGGGCTCCCAGGAATTCTATCCTTCCGATGTGGGACAATATTTCAATAGTGAATGAAATAAACGGTGTACGTGGTTGTTATGTAAAATAAGACAGTGTTGTACTTCGTGTCGTAACACCAAAGACAACACAGTGCAGCGGAAATTTAAAGCGTAAATAAAACTCAAGTAATAACTTTTGCACGAGTATAAAACTCGTGCGGGTGCCTTAGGGCTAAATATCACTAGTAAACGTAAGAGCAGTCTTAAAAAACAATTCTAGTGATTTTACGAAAAGTCATTAAATACTAAATTTCTCAACACATTGAGAAATCAAACTTGCATCCTAAAATACGACAAGGTATAAAAACTATTGGATGCAACTCCTGTGGCCTAAATTGAAGAGACAGTAAAGATCTTCGAACAACACTATTCCCACAGTGTTGTCTCTGATGTCTTCAACACGAACGGCAACACGGGGACATGCAACAACGATGGTTGCAAACCTTGCTTCAGAATTCTTCAAGATCTTCACTCGAATTCTTCAGAGTATGCGCAGAGTAGTTTTCTCTGAAGCCCCTCTTTTTCTTGTGCGTAGAAATCTTCTTTTATAGATAATCATCCAAGCTTTGAAGATTTTCTTAGATAGAGTCCTACAAGAATATGTAACAACCTTTTAGTAGGAAATAAACTCTATCAATACATGGATATCAAATCATGATAATATCAAATTATATTTTATCAAATAATCACATTATCACGATATGATTTAAACTTTGGCAAATATATCTTTAACATATACGAGATATACATGGAATATTTACCAAATAATCTATCTTGTCTAGAAAGCAAAATCTTCTAATTTCCAATTAATTGGGGCCGAAATATACAAGGAATAAAATTCCTTTCAATCTCCCCCTTTTTGCTTTTTGGACAACACAATGCACAAGTATGAGATACTTATAAACTCCCCCTGAGTTAAAAACTCTTCTCCCCCTGAATTTTAAAGTCTCCCCCTGAAGTGTTGTCCCTCATGTCGTAACACGGTGGATAACATGAGCAAATACCCATGGGATTCTTTAATTCGAATATCAGAGCATAAGTGGGGTAGAAGATGTTAGTCTAGTTAACACATATATGAGCAATTAAGGCACGTAACTAGAACGAATAAAAACAGTTATATTAAAATCAGAATGAAGCAAATAAAATAAAGAAAGGATGAGAGAAGAAAAAAAATCTAAATTTGATCACTATCAGAGCTATCTTGATCAGAGGCTTCATTCTCATCATCCTTAGTCCCAGATGGACCAGCTTCATCTTCATCTTGTGCACTATCTCCCCCTGTTTGGCCAGAAATGCCAAGTTGTCGCCGACAATCAGCCAAGACCGTGCTATAGAAGGCAATGTCTTCCTGAGCTTGAGCAATCTTTTCCTCGGCACGAGTCATCAGCAGCTGAATGGTGGCAGTGGTGAATTCCAGAGAGGTAGGAGTAGGCACTGTTTCTTCAGTGTTGTCTCCCGTGTTGGCAACATCGGGGGCAACACCAGCCATGTCAGCAGCAGAAGTAGGAGTGGCAGTCCAGGGTAAATCCATTACGCGATTCCCCTTTAGAAGACCAGCTGCTAACTTCAAAATCTCAGGCAGATCAGTGAGATCTTCTGTAATATTGCGAATGAACGCCTGAGATTCCAAAATGTCATAAATCAGAGATGGGAATGGCAGCTTGGTAGACTTGAGACCTCCATCAGCAAACTATAGTACTGTCTTGAATACCATCTTCCCAAAATTAAAAGGACTCCCAGTCCCAATGGCATATAGAATGACCGCCTGAGGTCTTGTGATAACGGTGGAGTTGGAGGAGGGTGTCCAATTCCTCACAGCTATCTTGTGCAGCACAGAATAAAATGAAGTGAGCTTGGCTGCAGAATAATGGTCAGAGAACTTTTTGACCATACCTCCAGTGAGAACAGTAATCACTTCGTTGATCTCTGGAGGATTTCCTTCATCAACATCTGGGGTTGAGTAGTGAGAGTTGATCACGGCTGGCGTGAACTCGAACAGCCGACCCCGTAGATACACCAAGCCATACTTTGCAGACTCTGGATCTTCAATGCTTGATGTTAAGTTGGCGTAAAACTCCAGAATCACCCTCTTACAGTAGGGTATCAGCAACCACAGTAGAATAAAGCTGTCTAAGATTTAAAAAATCGATCAAATTGTACCTATCATATGATCGGACATCTATGTTCCTTTCATCCAGAAGTCCTCTGTGAGCGAGAAGAGGCCAAGTAGCAGCAGCATCACCAAAGTAAAATATGAGGGAATGGGCAGCATCCATTTCATATTCCTCATCAACAGTGCTGTCCGTGGTGTTGACTACACCAACAGCAAAAACATCCTCTTGATTCAGAGGGTCTTCATCAGCGTCCATGCTGGAAACATCCTCAGAGTCTTCTTCTTCTCCAATATCCACACTCTTATCAGAAGAGTCAGCAGCAGAATCGGTAGAGGAGGAAGAGGAGGAACCATGATGTGCTTTGCCTTGTGCAAACTCCTCCATCATCTCTGCATCAGGCTCATCATCGGAGAGATGAGCAGAGGGAGGAACAGAAGATGATGTCTTCCCTTGATTGAGACTCTACAGGATTTGAGCCAAGGTGACATCTTCATCAGAATCAGCACTTTCTTGAGGAGCAGTAGCTGCTGGAATGTCCTTTGGAGGAACATCATCAGAAAATTTTGAATCATCACTCTCAGAAGCGGATTCAACAGTTGGAGCGGAGGCAGAGGCAGCAGCAGAACTAGAGGGTTTCTTCCTCGCCACAAATTCAAAATTGGCATCATCAGAATCGTCGCCCGAGCTGCGATATTCTTAAGCCATGGATATGCGGGGACCCTTGTAAAAATGCTTGGACTGAGTAAAGTCTGGGTTGTAACCTGCCTGCCTTTTAGATCGGCATGCCATCGGTGGAGGAAGATTAACCTTATTCAAAACAGAGAAATCAGGAAGATTCTCTATATCAATTGCGTTCCTTGGTTCTCCCGGCATGAGAACAGCGAGAGGGACAGGTTCCATGGAAACTGGAACAATCGGCAAAGAGGACACCGTGGATGGGATTTCCGGTGTTGTAACACCAGCAGCAACATCGGGTTCTTTATGACCCATCTCACTTCGGATGTTTTGTGGATCAAATCCTGCCATTGAAAAGCAATTTGAGGATGAGAGAAGATTAGGGTTTGCAAAAACAACTCAATCGGGAACAAAAGATTTTGAGAAGATGATAAAGCCCGATTATGATCAAAAAAATATTTATAGAATCCTTATCTCAAACGGTAACAAAATCCTAACAAACCCATAATTACCCTGATCCCTGATCTCTCTTCAGTTACAACGGTAACTTTCCTAACGGACGAAAATTAAAAACCGAGATTAAAGAGATAAAATCCCATAATTAAGGCAATAATCTGAGATAAATATTTCAATCCAAATATTCCAGAATTACCTCCACATCAGCCTAACTCCACTGAACCAAAAATCAATCACGAAAATTCAATTTTTTAGTAAATAGGGTAAATCATCAAAATTTGTCTATTTAGAACCTTACCCAAAAACAGAACCCTATTAGCAAAAATGCATATGCATGGCCTATTTTATGCCTAAACAGAGTGTAACATAAAATAAAAATGCAATCACAAGCAAAACAATATGTTGACGAGTGTAGTGTTGCCTCTCGTGTTGCCAACATCAACTCCAACACCATAGTTTTTCAAAAAGCATTTGAGACATACACACTTGATTACCCTTGATAAAGAAAATTTCAGAAGTGGTAGCTTTCACACTAATCGAACAGTCTTCATTGGACTCAATTAGGTAGCTTTTTTTATTTTCTTCCAATTTGGATAAAGTTTGTATTTATGACATTGGTCAACAAACTTTATAAAAGATTATGACACTGAATTTGCGAAACCACCTTTCACATGGAACAAGAACATGGAATACACGTACATCCCTCAACTACTTAGTGGTTTAGTCAGAGTCTATTTTGCAAGGGCCAGTGTGTTTCAATAACAGTTTGCAGAAAAACTTGGCATTGAGTGAATCAACGAACCAGATATTTAAACACCACACAAAACAGAATGAGTGCAGAATGTCTAAAAAACTTAAAACTGCATGACAAGAAAAACAACAGTGTTGTCGGTAGTGTTGTAACACCGAAGACAACACATGCAAGGGATTATAATGCACACATGCTGAGAGACCTTCGAAGAGTTGAAAATCTCTCATGATCTAATGCTTTAGTAAAGATGTCTGCCAATTGGTTATTGGTTCCAACAAACTCCATTTGAATCATACCTTTTTCTACCAAATCTGAATAAAGTGATGACGAATGTCAATGTATTTTGTGCGTGAGTGTTGAACTGGATTTTTTGATATATCAATAGCACTCGAATTATCACAATAAACAATGGGGGGTTCACTCTTAAAACCATAGTCTTCAATCATTTGGTTCATCCAAAGAAGTTGTGAGCAACAACTTCCGGCTGCCACATATTCAGATTCAGCAGTCGAAAGTGACACACAATTTTGCTTACGACTATACCATGAGACCAAATTATTGCCAAGGTAAAAACACCCACCCGTAGTGCTTTTTCTATCATTCACATCACCAGCCCAATCGGCATCACTAAAACCTACAAGGTTAGTGTTGGTTTCCCTTGTATACCACAATCCCAAGTCCAATGTACCCGAAACATATTTCAAAATTCTCATGACAGCTTTTAAATGGGTTACCTTTGGATCAGATTGGTATCTAGCACATAAACACACACTGAACATGATATCAGGACAACTAGCAGTCAAATACAAAAGACTCCCTATCATGCTACGATACATGGTGTTGTCAACACCAGCCGCAACACTGTCTTTTCCTAATTTTTCACTCGAGCCCATAGGAGTTTTCATGTTCTTAACATTCTCTTTGCAAAACTTTTTCACCAAGTTCTTTGCATACTTACTTTGACAAAGAAAAATTCCTTCATTTGTTTGCTTAACTTGCAATCCAAGGAAAAAAGTTAACTCTCCTACCATGCTCATCTCAAAGTAGAAGATATGCATTCAACAAAATTGTCAACATGTTTTTGGAAAGACGCACCAAAGATAATGTCATCCACATATACTTGACAAATAAGAATTTCACCTTTGGCCTTTTGAATAAAAAGGGTTTTGTCAACTTCACCTCGTTTGAAGCCAATTTCGAGTAAATACTCGGTCAACCTACCATACCATGCTCGTGGAGCTTGCTTCAAACCATAGAGTGCTTTCTTCAACTTGTAAACATGATCCAGGTGATGTGGATCCTCAAAGCCTTTGGGTTACTTCACATACACTTCCTCATTCAAAATACCATTCAAAAACGCACTCTTCACATCCATTTGATAAAGTTTTATACCCATATGACATGCAATAGCTAGCAATAGTCGGACTGACTCAATGCGGGCAACAGGAGCAAAGGTCTCATCAAAATCAACCCCCTCAACCTGCGTATACCCTTGAGCAACCAACCTTGCTTTGTTCCTAATGATGTTTCCTGATTCATCGGTTTTATTTTTGAAAATCCATTTTGTACCAATAACATTACCATGATCAGGTGGTGGAACCAAAAACCAAACATCATTTCGGACAAATTGCTCAAGTTCTTCATGCATGGAATTTACCCAAAATTCATCAATTAAAGCATCATTGACATTCTTGGGTTCAATATTGGAAACAAAACAGGAATGCATTACCTGAGAGTACACAGAACTCATGCATACTAAACCAACCATCTTGCGGTAGTCAACCTTGTCCTTACCTCGAGTTTGCCTTGTTCCATGCACATCTCCAATAATCTGTGATGAAGGATGATTCTTCTTTATCTTGCTTGGAAGGTTCTTTTCAGTAATCATTTCAGCTTCCTCATTATTTTTTGAATTTTCCTCATGAATTTCTGAAGGAACCAGTGTTGTGTTTGGTGTTGTAACATCTGAGACAACACTGTGTTCTTTGGGAGGAATTTCTATCAAGCCTTCAACATCATCTTCAGCAGTTTTTCCTTTGAGATCTGCACCATCATAAAAAACGACATTAATGGATTCCATCATTGTTCTGGTCCTAATGTTATACATCCTATATGCACGACTATTAGTAGAATAACCAAGGAACAAACACTTATCACTCTTGGAATCAAATTTTGCTAGGTGATTTCTATCATTCAAAACATAACACACACAGCCAAATATATGAAAATAGTTAAGATTTGGTCTCTTTCCCATGAGTATCTCATAGGAAGTCATTGAAGAACCACTTCTCAAATAAACCCAATTGGAAATATGGCACGATGTGTTCAATGCTTCTGCCCAAAATCTTTTGGAGATATTTTTTGAGCTCATCATCACCCTAGCCATCTCCTGCAACGTTCTATTCTTCCTTTCGGCAATTCCATTCTGTTGAGGATTTTTTGGGGCAGAGAACTCTTGTGAGATGCCCTTCTTATCACACAAAGAAGAAAACAATGAGTTCTCAAATTCCTTTCCATGATCAGTTCTGATCCTTGCTACAGTCAAAGTATGTAGGTTAGTAATCTTGGTAAACAACTTCTTAAAAACACCAAAAGTATCTGATTTTTCTCTAAGAAACCTTATCCATGTAAAACGAGAAAAATCATCAACACATACCAAAGAATACTTTTTACCTCCATAACTTTCGACTTCCATGGGTCCCATCAAATCCATGTGCAAAAGTTCGAGACACCGTGTTGTCCCACAGTGTTGTAACACGGGATGCGCAACACGGGTTTGCTTACCTTTTTGGCATGCACCACAAACATATGGAACACCAGTCTTTAGATTTGGAAGACCTCTGACAGCTTCATACTTACTTAGATTCTTTAAGGTCTTGAAATTCACATGTCCAAGTTTTTGGTGCCATAGACTAAACTCATCAATCTTTGAGTGTCTACATGCCAATTCTTCACCTAGTTGGTAGCAGTTATCCACTGATCGTGTACCTGTGATAACACAACGATTAGCATTATCAAAAACTTCACAAGTATTTTTATCAAACTTCACATGCAAATCATCATCACACAGTTGACTAATTGAAATTAAATTTGCATTAAGTCCTTCAACATGTAAGACGTTGTGAAGCTTTGGAAACCCTTCCACATTGAGTGTTCCTTTGCCAACAATCCTTCCTTTTGCACCTCCTCCATAGGTCACTCTACCACCATTCTATTCAAGGTAGTCCGTGAGGTGATCTTTCAAACCTGTCATGTGCCGAGAGCTTCCACTATCAAAATACCAATTACCTGCAGTGTTAGCTTTCAAGGAAGTATAAATAACAAAACATCTAACATCAGGATTTTGTATCCAGACTTTCTTCATAGTGGGCCTCTTTCTGCCAGTGTTGCTCTTGGTGTTGGACAACACGGAGGGTAACACTTGCTTAGATTCCCACAAAACATAGTCATTTTTAAGCTTACGACAAAAAGGCCTGATATGACCAGATTTGAGACAATAGTGACATACAAAAGGACGCTTCCATTGTTTTGGCTTAGGAACAGAAACATCTTTTTCAACAATGAGTTTCTTACCTTTCGAAGCAGTTGAAGGATGGTTCAAGGAATCATTACCTTCCTTCACAAACACTGGTGTTTTGGAACATTCACCAGTTTCAAAAACACTTTCTTTAAAACCAAGTCCAAACTTATCATTCTTACCCATAGTCAAAATGGAATCAAGTTTGCTCGAACTGGAATTAAATTTATCAAGTGTAGTTTTTGCTCTTTCAAGTTCAGAATTCAGCAACCCTAATTCCATATCTTTCTTACTCATTAGAATTTCCAGTCTAGCCACAGCAGCTTTCAATTCAGTATTCTCTTTTGTAAGAGTTGTGTTCAACTGATTCCTCTTGTTCCAATCACTGTATAACTCTTCATAGAGTTTTTGAATACCTTCCAGAGTATAAGGATCAGCTACCTGTTCTTCATGATTGCTGGAATTGACAAGGTTAGAAGCAACAAAACAAACAGATTTTTGAATAGTGTTGCGTCCAGGTGTTGCAACACCGGAGCCAACACCAAGAGGATTAATCTGAAAATTTTTCTTACTCTCCAGTAAAGCAGTAAAAGATATGAGATCTGCCTGTTAAACCTTTTCTTGTTCTTCTTCAGAATCATCATCACTCAGAGAAACATTCATACCTTTCCGAAGGCGATTTGCGCATTCATAAGCATAGTGGCCATATCCCTTACATTCCCTGCATTGAATGTTATCAAAATTTTTGCTTGAGGACTGAACCTTACTATCATACCTTTGACGAGGTCCTCGAGTAGCAGCAGGTTTTTGAGGCTTCTCTGAAGAAGGCAGTCTAGGAAAATTTGAGGATTGTGCACTTTTCACATCCTTCTTTTCTTTCATTACCTTGAGATAATCAGTAAATTTCTTCGAGATCAAGGCAATAGAATTTTCCTCAAGATCAGAATCCTTTACTTCCTGTTGAACTTCAGCAAAATCATTGTAAACATTATTAGATACTTGAAAAGCAATAGACTTACATTTTGAGTCATCTTCGGCTTCCAACTCCATCTCATAGGTGCGAAGAGAACTAATTAACTCATCCAAACCCATTATAGATGTATCTTTTGATTCATCTATAGCACAAACCTTGGTGTGAAATCTTTTGGGAACAGAACGAAGCACTTTCGATACAAGTCTCTCGTTCGAAATAGGATCACCAAGAATAGATGCTTCATTCGCAAGGCTCTTCAACCTTCCATTGTATTCCATGATGGTCTCTGATTCCTCCATTCTCATTTTCTCAAATTTTGAAGTTATGAGACGCATCCTTATCTTCTTGACACTAGCCGAGCCTTCACAGTGGGTTTGTAGTTTCTCCCAAGCATCCCTAGCACAAGTACAAGTACCAATTAGATTAAACATGTTCATATCAACTGAAGTGAACATAGCATTAAGAGATTTAGCATTATAAATAGCCGCATTATTCTCTTCGGCTGTCCATTGTGATCTTGGCTTTGGTCCTGATACATCATCATCTCTCATCGGTGGTGTCCAGTCATCAAGAACACGTTGCCAAGCCCTGGACTCAATGGATTGAATATACATGCTCATCTTCAATTTCCAAGGGCCGTAATTTGTTCCATCCAAAATAGGTGGACGAATTGCACTTGTGTACGGAGTGTCCATAACTAACCTGTAACACAAACCAGGAACTCACTTAGTAAAGTCAAGTGGTGGCTCTGATGCCACGTGAAATAAACGGTGTACGTGGTTGTTATATAAAATAAGACAGTGTTGTACTTCGTGTCGTAACACCAAAGACAACACAGTGCAGCGGAAATTTAAAGCGTAAATAAAACTCAAGTAATAACTTTTGCACAAGTATAAAACTCGTGCGGGTGCCTTAGGGCTAAATATCACTAGTAAACGTAAGAGCAGTCTTACAAAACAATCCTAGTGATTTTACAAAAAGTCATTAAATACTAAATTTCTCAACACATTGAGAAATCAAACTTGCATCCTAAAATACGACAAGGTATAAAAACTATTGGATGCAACTCTCGTGGCCTAAATTGAAGAGACAGTAAAGATCTTCGAACAACACTATTCCCACAGTGTTGTCTCTGATGTTTTCAACACGAACGGCAACACGAGGACATGCAACAACGATGGTTGCAAACCTTGCTTCAGAATTCTCCAAGATCTTCACTCGAATTCTTCAGAGTATGCGCAGAGTAGTTTTCGTCTGAAGCCCCTCTTTTTCTTGTGCGTAGAAATCTTCTTTTATAGATAATCATCCAAACTTTGAAGATTTCCTTAGATAGAGTCCTACAAGAATATGTAACAACCTTTTAGTAGGAAATAAACTCTATCAATACATGGAAATCAAATCATGATAATATTAAATTATATTTTATCAAATAATCACATTATCACGATATGATTTAAACTTTGACAAATATATCTTTAACATATACGAGATATACATGGAATATTTACCAAATAATCTATCTTGTCTAAAAAGCAAAATCTTCTAATTTCCAATTAATTGGGGCCGAAATATACAAGGAATAAAATTCCTTTCAGTGAATATAGACTAGATAAAGATTCAAAAGTATAAACGTGAACATACAAATATTCATAAGAACATAAATGGAAAAAAAGATTAGATTTAAATATTAGTTTTTGTTTTGATTTTAAATGATTTATTTGCTTCACACTATTTAACATTTATTTCATACAATGTTAAGGAATTAGATTTTAAATTAAATTTAAGGAAATAAATTAAAGAGAAAATGATTATAAATATTTTATAATTAACATGATTGACAGATTATAAATCGAATTATTTGTACTCATATGCAATCCACGTAACTTAACTCTTTACCAGTTAAGCTAAAGATAGCAATTGCACAATTTTAAGGTTAGAAATATCATCGCAGTGACGGTCTCATGAGTTAATTTTGTGAGACGGATATTTTATTTAGGTTATCCATGAAAAATTATTATTTTTTATGCCAGAAAAAATTATTTTTTTATTGTAAATATAAAAAAAAATTAGTATATATATATATATTGGCTTTGTTTGATACTTTCTTTAATGGTCTTTAATGGGTTGTGCCTCATCTTCTTTAATATATAATACATTGACTTTCCAAATAAAATAAGATAATTTATTTTAAGTGGCGATCAAACTCTCTTTTTTATGGGATATTTGATTCATTTCTTCTCTTCGACTTTTCCGAGTAGCCGACCAACATAGTGACACACAATACTCAATTAAGATTTAAGGTTGTTTTGTCTTAAAAAAAAAAAGATTTAAGGGCATTTCGTAAATGATTTCAGGTTTTTTTGTGTATTTTTTTCTTCATATCGTGTATTTTAAATCATTTTTTCTCAAAAAATTAGGTTTTGGTTTCTTGAGAGCATATATTTCTTAATTCTTCTCTTTATTTTTTTCTTGTTTTAAATCTTTGTTTTATTTAATTATAGGACAACACATTTGATATCAATATTAGAAATATTAAAATTTATTGTAAAAAATAAAATTAGCATTGTTAATTTTTGCGACTTTGATTATTTTTGTTTGACTATTTCTATCTGCTGAATAATTAGTCGAAAATATTTTTGGATAGCAATGTATTTTTACTATATTCATGAATCATAATGTAATTTAATTGATAAAGATAGAGTAGATAGTGTTAAATAAACTAGCAGAAAATTGAATACAATGAATCTCGTTTCATCTACTAAGTTTTATCCAATAAACTTTGTAGAATATGAGATGCTGCAGTTAAGAATCCAATTTGAGCATTTTGATCATGTTTGACAATTTCCTTATATCAAAACTCACTCAAAACTTATTTAATTATTTAGATCTTGAGAAAGTTTTAGACTAGTCCCCCTCTCTTGTTTTTCTTTTTTCATTTCTAATAATATCTCTCTTTTCTTTTTCTTTTTTTTTTAAAAAAAAAGTCAAAAATCTATCCGCCTGTGTTTACGCTTCCAATTTCTTCTTTGTTGGCCCCCTCTTACGTGATCCTGGCTCCGCCCCTGTGGATAGGCTGGACCGCTCAAGGATCTCAAGAGACCTACTCATTTTCAACATAGCAACTAATAGTTAAGAGTAGAAAGAGAACATAATTGTATAAAACCGACGTGGACATTTTATTCAATTTTTCACCATCAATGAAATTAAATCAACAAATTAGTTCAACAAGAATCCCTCACTACATCTATTCACTTCACCTTTATAGGTTCAGTGACAAGCCCGAATCCAAAAGGAAACAATGGATCATAATGCTTATCACCAACGTTCATCGGAAGCTGATCGACGGTTTTGAACCACGTACGAGGTAGTTTTCCTGTAAAGCCATACTCACCATATAAAACGTCAGCAACACCTTGTCCTTCTGTGCCCGGAATCCATGCAACTACAAGCGCATCAATTTGATCAAGATACGGTTGAATCACCACAGGACGACCGGTAATCAGAATGACAACACATTTCACAGCAACACAAACGTTTTTAATTGTTCTCGGCCCCGGCTCAGGAAGTGTCAAGTTGAAGCTATCTCCAACTACCTCTGAATAAGGTAGTTCTCCGACCACAACAATGGCGTATGAGAACTTGTGCCTTTTTATGTAACCAGTATGAGGTTTTTCTTTGAAGATTATCTCGGTATCAGGATCAATAGTGTTCTTTATTGCTGTGAGAATTGTAGTACCTGATCAATGCAAAGGCCATTCAGAGATGGTTACACGATTTTGTAATGATCCGAGTCTCTCCGTTGCAGACACTGATACGAGTAATGGTATACTAGAGTTGAATTCCGGACTTACCGGTTGTTAGGTTGCCACTTTTCCCTTGCCATTTGATAGTCCAACCACCGCACTGGTAACCGAGATTGTTGGCATGAGTTCCTGCAACAAGTATCTTGGTTGCCTTTCTAGGCAGTGGTATTAATGGCTTGCCTGCAGATTCACCATTCTTTAGCAGCACAAGAGATTTCCTCACCGCTTCTCTTGCTAGTTCCCTATGCTCCTATTGAATTTAGGCCATAATAAATGTATTCGAGTTATTATCCTTGTATTAAAGGCTATAGACATAATGTGCTTGTTCATAATCCGGCTAAAATAAATTTTAAACCAACCTGGCTTCCCAAGTACTTGGCCATGCTATAATCAGCCAGTGGGTTTTCGAACAAACCCATCGTAAACTTTACCCTTAAAATTCGTTTCACAGCATCATCGATTCGAGTGATGGGAATAAAGTTATTTTTAACCAAATATGTTACTCCGTCAATGAACTCTGTGTAATTAAATGGAACCATAACCTGTAAATGCCGCCACCAAATAAATTTCAAAAATGGGGAATGAACAGATTTATATGAAATTATTTTTTAAAAAATAAATAAATAACTAAATAAGCTCAACTAACCATGTCAATGCCAGCACCAACTCCTTCAAGAATCGAATATGTATAATTTGCATGAGGTGGAGACGTAATTTGGTCAATACCCATATAATCAGATATCACAAATCCCTGAAATTTACTTTTCTTGAAATCAAAACAAAAAATACAGAAACCAGAAAGAGTTCTCATTGAATCTTCTCAAAGAAGAACATATTCATACTTACTCTGAAGTTTAGTTTATTCTTCAGAAATCCAGTGATAAGATCACGGTTAGCATGCATCTTTACCCCATTCAAACTCGAATAGGAAACCATGATAGTTGCTACTCCTTTAATAACTGAATCATAATACGGTGGCATATGTATGCTAAGCATTCCATGTTTGCTAATCTCCGTATTGTTACCATTTATGCCCTTAGCTGTTCCACCATCACCAACATAGTGTTTGGCACATGCGGCGACCTTTGCTCTATACCCAAATACAAAGTTACTTCACGAGTATAAAAACTTATCAAATGAAACTACATAATACAGCCGACGATAGGGTAAAAGAATAACACTGTATGCAGAACATGTGGGGCACTTACTTTTCAGCAACATATGGAACACCCTTCCGAGAATTAGCCGGTATATCTCCTTGAAGTCCCGGTATAATCTCAGTCATTTCTTGAACAATCTTAGGATCTTCACTATAGCTCTCATAACATCTGCCCCATCTTGGATCTCTGCATACCTACTAGTAGTAAACCATTGTATTTTTATGCATAGACCAGATAAATTATCCGAATTCAAAGTTATTTTAGTTGAAAATATATTGGAACTACGCTTGTTACCGCAATGCAAGGAGCAAAAGTGTAAGGAATTCCGGTTGCTCTCATTTCAAGAGCAGTTGCAGCACCAATTTTCTTGACCAGTTCAGGATCTCTGCGAAGAAACAGACGATTTAGCAATTTCAACAAATTGGCTCTATAAGCAGTGTTGTGGGAATATTGTGGCAGATAATTATTGCAACTCAAGATGTAGTTTCGTTCGTGAGATACGATAATAAAATAGAAAAATATGGATAGTAGAAACAAATTCAATTTTAATTTATTGTGTAACATAACTGCGGGATGAAATAAAGATATGGAAACGATTAATACATTATAATTTGTATCGAAGTGTGCTCAAGGGTACTACTATCTCTGGGTATCGTCGAATTTACCTACTAACATTTCCTATTTCACATGCAATCCAAGAAAGTTATTAGATAAATTCACATAATGTGTGTTTTTCCCACAACATTTCACTTGCCTCTATCCAGTTTCAACATTCACTTGCCTGGTAGCTCCGAGGCCAACATTATGTGGGAAAATTGTGGCTTTATAAGCAGTGTTGTGGCCATGAATTGCGTCGATCCCGTATATCATCGGTATTTTAAGGCGAGTCGATAACGATCCTTTCTGAATCTCATTGACCATATCCACCCATCTTTCAGGAGATGCGCGTGGAGCTGGGGCACTACCTCCACCACTCAACACACTCCCTGTTTCCAAATATAAAAAAGCATTAAACAAGAATGAAACAAGAAAATTTGTAAACTGTTCGTTCAGCTAGAACAACCCAAGAATGTTGAATTAGAGTTATCTGTAAAACTACTGGGTAAGAGTAAGTAAAAAACATTTGAAATTTTGACATGTAACTTTTAAAATGTTCGAATTTCGTCCCTTTTCTTTGCCTCTGGATTGATAGATACCTATGAAGTAATTCTTCATGACCTTAGGTGATGCCACAGTACGTTCAATTTGCACCATTTGGCCAATCTTCTCCTTTAAGGTCATCCTTCTCATCAAATCCTTAATCCTTCGATTCAACGGCCTTTTCGGGTCGGTGTATAATTTGTATTCTGCATCTACTATAGTCCCCAAGCAATAAAATAACAGAAGCAAAATCAAGAAAACAGAGCTCTTCCCCATTTCGCCTGAATACTGCCTACATTGAGAAAACACTATAAATGGGACATCACATAAATCGAGTAATAATGCAAACGATTAAATGCAACCAATTTCAACAACTTCCCACAATTCACATGAACCAGTAAACATTTAAATCTTCACACATGTCATTCCAAAAAGAAAAAAAGAAAGAAACTTTTTTAGAAAAAAGCTAAAAGAAATGCCATATTCTTTGGCCCAAGAACATACCACAGTGTTTCTCCAAGAATGACCAAAAATAAAGTTCATACATGTATGGTGGTTCTCCAAAATTTAACGGAACTCAGCTTGAGAGAAGGCAGCAGAATTTCTCTGAAATGGAGAATAAAAGTGAGAAATTGACACGAAATGCTGAGTTTAATTTTGTTCCTACAGTTGTTTGTCTTTGTAGAAAGAATGTCATGTTTCGGGTGTTGGAAAGTGCACCAACTACAGCCAAGTGTGGTCCCGTGAAAATCAATTACACTTGGAAGTAACAAAAATTTGAATTTAAGATGTATTATTTGCTTGACCGAGATTTTTATAAACTCCTTCTTTATTACTCCTTATTTTATGTGGATTTTCTTTTTCATTCATCTCAATTACGGCAAATGATCAATAACTCTCCAATATAAACTTAAAATTTGATGTCAGTCTTAGCTTCAGATTTTTTGTGTTTCAACTCTCTGACAAAATTACCCTCAAATATTCTAGAAACTCATATAGCAAACAATATATATTTTTTAATAACAATCTCACTCCTTCCATCTCTCGTCTCCCCAACCTCCTTCTACTTCACCTTTAATAGTTAAATCATCAACGATCTGTACATTTGCGTCGAAGTTTGAAGCAAAAAAATGTGGCGAAAGGAGTTTAAAGTGAAAGGTCAGATTTAAAAAATCTCTGTGAAGAACCGACATCGAAATAACAACTTCAATGTATGTATTTTTTACTGAAAATTAAGAAATTTTTTAGATGCAATTTCATCTTGATGATTATTTCTTTTTTACATTATTTTTTACATAAGCAAAAGGAGTTTAAAGCCAAGATGCATTAAATTTTGAAATTCTTTGCGAAAAAACAACATCGAACCAACAAGTTTAAGATATGATTATTTTTAAAAAATTAAGAAATTTTGAATAAAGTCATGATCTTCATTTTTTATTTTATTGTTGTTGTTGTTGTTGTTGTTGTTGTGGAATATGTTTGAGCGATTCTTTGAAATTTGTTATGGTTTTAGTGATTATATTAAATTTTGTGTCATCGTATGAATTGTACAGATTTTGGGTCAATCTCTGGTTTTTTCATCTGTAAGTAGAAATGAATCTCATTACTGTAATTTTGAGATAGAGTAGCTGAAATTTTTTGTTGTTCTTGATTATAACGATTTAATTGCGAATCATAATGGTTTTAGTGCTGCATTATTACTTAAAAATTGATAATTTTTTATCATTAAAATAAAAATGGGATGCTTGAATTTGTTACTGTGTACTTTTTTTTGTGTGTCATATGTTATATGAATGAATGTATGATTTTTTA
The DNA here is from genome assembly GCF_033568475.1 of Henckelia pumila. Taxonomy (NCBI): domain Eukaryota; kingdom Viridiplantae; phylum Streptophyta; class Magnoliopsida; order Lamiales; family Gesneriaceae; genus Henckelia; species Henckelia pumila. The sequence goes on from NC_133122.1 coordinate 88,627,190, forward strand.
TCTAGATCTTATTGTATTGGATGTATTTTTTAATAGTTTGATAATGAAATCTATAAGTGGTTCTTATAATATTTCTTTTTTTGGTTGCTACAAATAAAGAAACATATTTTTTGTGATTTTTTTTTCACTGCATGTAGATTGATGGATATTTTTGCGAGCCTAAGAACAATGTGCAGAAATTTCATTAGAAACCATGATTCTTCGTTACGTATCTCCACTATCATCTAAGAAGTATTCAATTTTCATATAATGCACTCTATTCGACGAGTTCACTTTTTCTCGGACGAACATCCTGAGATTATCAAGGAAGTTGAACGACTATTTACAGGGAGTCATCATGTTATTGTTTTTAACATTTAATAGATAATTTTGTGAAGCTAATAATACTAAATTATTTATTATTCTCTAATTTTATAAAAAATTTCATAGACGATTTTATCTTTTTAAGCTCAATGTAAATTATTTTGATTTTATTTAGGTGTTGAGAAGTTACCGTCGATATAACTAAAAATATTGGACTTCCATAATCAAGAAAGCAACATATGCTCCATCTTTACACTTGCACATGAGAAAGCAGTCATGGAAGTTGGCTCGAGCACGGACATTCGAGGACATATACATGTTCCAGTGGAAGCATTGTTGGTTTATGCTTGATTTAATGATTATGTGGGGCACACAGTTGTTTTATATTAATTTGAGTTCTGGTTGTAGTGTATTCTTATGTATTGTGTTTTCTTGTATTGTTCCAAATATATTTGAAAATACCTCGAATCGAAGATAATTGAAACTAATTTAATATCACTTGGAAAGTCGTCATAGTGGCCCAAAATTTTATCCTGAGAAATAAAACGTTATGTGCTCAATTGAGACACATTTTTCCTTTTCTAGCTCATGTGTTGTGCCACACAGACATTATGGTGCAATCTTCAATTCCATTCTGCAAAATAATTTTTTTTATACAAGGTAGAACTTGAAGAAACGAGTGAATGGTAGATGTATTGTATCAACGGACTAAAAAATGAGAGGTAGGTGGTAGTAAAAGCCTTTGATTGGTCACTGTCATAAAGCTATTAATTTTTGTTTTATTGTAAGGGTCAAAAGAGTAATTTCAAGCCGATTGGTCACTAACGTCTTGTGCCAAAAATGAAGAGTATTATCCCTAATCTTTCTGAGAGTGTTCCAAAACCTCTCATTTAGAGCCGAAATCTTGGCCTCTATGAAAAAGTGATCTTGATGGTCCAAATGATTGTCCTTGAAGTTGGAATGTTTTATGCTCGATTAAGGCTAATGTATTCTATTAATGTGTACGTGTTGTGTCGGATATAATAGTCTCATATTTTTGGGATTAGTGGAGTTAAAATACATATGTCGTCTTACAAATTGATGTAATTGATGATAAAAAAAATTCAACAACTTATGAGTTTGAAAGTTTGAATTATTACCCAATTGTAGTCAATGGGAGAAAATTGACATCAACAAATATGATCTCATTGAGTAATGATCATTGTCTTCCTTCTATACTTTAGACAAAGTAGTACACAAAACATTACATGACAAAAATTTGGGTAATTATTCTACATATCTTGAGTTATTGAAAAATCCTCGTAAACTTTTGTTATTAGACATATTGTACCATCTTGGTGCATGTGAAAATAATAAATCTCAAGTTTACAATGACATGTCCTATTGTGAAGGAAATCAAGAGTATTATCCCTCATATTGCTAGATTGTTCCAAATACCTGACATTTAGAGCCGAAATCTTGGATGCTAAGAAAGAATGATCTTGATGTCCCAAATGATTGCCCTTCAAGTTGAAATAATTTATGCTCGATTAAGGATAATGTATTCTATTAATGCGTACGTGTTGTGTCGGATCACGTAGTCTTATATTCTTTGAGATTAATGGAGTTGAAATACAAGCTTCGTCTTATAAATTGATGTAATAGATGATAAAAACTCAGATTCAACAACTTATGAGTTTGAAAGTTTGAATTATTACCCAATTGTAGTCATTGGGAGACAATTGGCATCAACAAATGTGATCTCATTAAGTAATGATCATTGTATTCCTTCTATAACTTAGACAAAATAGTGCACAATACATTACATGACAAACATTTGGGTAATTGTTCTACCGATCTTGAGGTATTGAAAACTCCTCGTAAACGTTTGTAATTAGACATCTTGTAGCATCTTGGTTCATGTGCAAATAATTAATCTCAAATTCACAATGACATGTCCTATTGTGCTGGAAATCAAGAGTATTGTCTCTGATATTGTTGGGATTGTTCCAAATACCTAACATTTAGAGCCTAAATCATGGACGCTAGGAAAGAATGATCTTATGGCCCAAATAATTGTCCTTCAAATTGGAACAATTTATGCTCGATTAAGGATAATGTATTCTATTAAAGTGTATGTGTTGTGCTGGATCTCGTAGTCTTATATTCTTTGGGATTAGTGGACTTGAATTATATGCGTCGTCTTACAAATTGATGCAATAGATGATAAAAACTTGGATTCAACAATTTATGAGTTTAAAAGTTTGAATTATTACCCAATTGTATTCATTGGGAGACAATTGACATCAACAAATGTGATCTCATTGAGTAATGATTATTGTCTTCTTTCTATACCTTAGACAAAGTAGTCCACAAGATATTACATGACAAATATTTGGGTAATTGTTCTACCGATCTTGTTGCATTAAAAACTCCTCGTAAACTTTTGTTATTATACATATTGTAGCATCTTGGTGCATGTGCAAACAATTAATCTCAAGTTCACAATGACATGTCTTATTGTGCTGGAAATCAAGAGTATTATCCCTGATTTTGATGGGATTGTTCCAAATACCTGACATTTAGAGCTGAAATCTTGGACGCTAGGAAAGAATGATCTTGATGGCCCAAATGATTCTCATTCAAGTTGAAACAATTTATGCATGATTAAGGATAATGTATTCTATAAATGCGTATGTGTTGTGCCGGATCTCGTAGTCTTAAATTTTTTTGGACTAATGGAGTTGAAATACATTACAAATTGATGTAATAGATTATAAAAACTCAGATTCAACAACTTATGAGTTTGAAAGTTTGAATTATTACCCAATTGTAGTCATTGAGAGACAATTGATATCAACAAATGTGATCTCATTGAGTAATGATCATTTTCTTCCTTCTATACCTTAGAAAAATTAGTGCACAAGACATTACATGACAAATATTTTGGTAATTGTTCTACTGATCTTGAGGTATTGAAAACTTCTTGTAAACGTTTGTTATTAGACATATTGTAGCATCTTGGTGCATGCGCAAATAATTATTCTCAAGTTCACAATGAAATGTCCTATTGTGCTAGAAATCTAGAGTATTGTCCCTGATATTGCTGGGATTGTTTCCAATACCTGATATTTAGAGCCGAAATCTTGGGCGCTGGAAAAGAATGATATTGATGGTCAAAATGATTGTCATTCAAGTTGGAATAATTTATGCTCGATTAAGGATAATGTATTCTATTAATGCTTATGTGTTGTGCCGGATCTCGTTGTCTTATATTCTTTGGGATTAGTGGAGTTGAAATATATGATTCGTATTAAAAATTGATGTAATAGATTATAAAAACTCAGATTCAACAACTTATAAGTTTGAAAGTTTGAATTATTACCCAATTGTAGTCATTGGTAGACAATTGACATCAACAAATGTGATCACATTTGAGTAAATATCATTGTCTTCCTTCTATATCTTAGAAAAAGTAGTGCGCAAGACATTACATGAAAAACATTTTGGTAATTGTTCTATCGATCTTGAGGTATTGAAAACTCCTCGTAAACGTTTGTTATTAGACATATTGTAGCATCTTGGTGCATGTGCAAAAAATTATTCTCAAGTTCACAATGACATGTCCTATTGTGCTGGAAATCAAGAGTATTATCCCTGATTTTGCTGGGATTGTTCCAAATAGCTAACATTTAGAGGAGAAATAATGGACGCTAGAAAAGAATGATATTGATGGCCCAAATGATTGTCCTTCAAGTTGGAACAATTTATTCTCGATTAAGGATAATGTATTCTATGAATGTGTACGTGTTGAAAGAGTGGGTGCCCAGTGAGCCAACTTGTGGCTAAGGGCTTTGATGACTCTTTGTATAAACAATCTTTTGTTTAATATAATTTATACTTTTATTAATGGCAATGACTTTATCTTTCTTCATATTGTTATATTATGATATACTATTGTTGTTTTGATAAAGATCTTGAATATACTATAGTGTATGTAAGATGTGGTAGAACATGGAGATGTCTATCATGAAATACATCTTATAGTCACTGTATATTCTAAACTGTTCCTAGTCGATTGAGCCGTCCGATAATAAGGATAAGGATCGCTCGAGTTTGAGACTAGCATTTGCGATGCGGAGTACCACGTTTCATTGGTAAGGAACATAGAGATGTTCAAAGCATGCAAATGGATATTCATACGATGAATGATCGAACTACCCTATCCGGACTTTCCAAGTGGTTATCACTTATCGAGTGGATATAGTCCGCGGTTTTGGTTGTACACCATTAGTCCTTACTACTTGAGACATCATTGAGACTCTATATGCTAGTACTGTGCTTTGACTCGTTTACCGACTCTATTGGGGTCATCAGGTGTCGGGATTGGGTACAGTTACAACACATGTAGGAGTCGATGCTTTGTTGTCAAGGATTCACCACATACTTGCGAGTGTGGATATCCTATGCGATCTGAGGAGATATTAGTGTGACGAATCTCTGGCCAGAGTATATGATGTGATTTAAGAAATGGTTTCTTAGTAGCACATGCGATGTCACTATTTGATCTTCAAGATGCATTGCATAGTTATCGAATCTCGAGCGACTCTCGATATACCAATGGTTGTTGATTCGATCGGGATATATGGATGAAGGGACCGTACTGTACGCTAACCAAAATCTACTGGTTCTTGTAGGCACTATCAGTGATACCTAGGGAATCATGGGGCGATGTTGCTAGGCGCTCATACCATGATTCGATGGGCAAATCGGAAATTGTTGTTCCGAGTCACAAGGAGTTGTGAGCCCACGGCTAGCTGTATCCCTGAACCATTGAGGGTCACACAGTGTAATGGATTTTTAATCCCCGTTGAGATAGTTAAATTTAAAGAGTTAAATTTAATGAACGAAGAAGTTGGACTTCTTATTTAAGAGTAGAGGAGTAAGATTTCCTAAAATGACATAGGGATGACCATTTTTGGAAATCACTGAATTCGGATTCAGAAAAATTTATCTTGACTTTAAAAGGTGCAAAAATGGTTTCTGTGCACATTGGTGAAATCGGTTTATCAATTGGAGTCACGATGAATTTTATATTAATTTCTGAACATGCGGGCTTTGCTTGTCGGGCCTGAACTTATGACTAATGGGCCCTAAGCTGTTAGTGGCCTACATTATAAATAAGTTATTGCAGTACAGAAATTACACACAACAGGTCACAATTTTCGAAAACCCTAAGTATTTTTCTAAAAGGTGGCCGCCCCCCTCCCTCTCTCTGTCAGAAAAATCCAGCCTGTGATTTTGAATTACAGTCTGGTTTAACGGATCAAATTCGTTAATCTCTTCGTAGAAAACTTCTGATAGATTTTCTAGTGCAATCTATCAGAGGGATTAAATCTCTATTCGTGGACCTGATTGAAGAACAGTTCATCCATCGGTTCCAGGGAGATACAACAAGAGCAGAGAAATCTGTTGGTGTCCAAAATCTCGATACGAGATTAAAGGTAAAAATTTTATAATTGTTATTTAAATTTTTACACACACGTAATTTAATCGTAAAGATTTGATACCCAATATGGAATCGTTCCATATAATAAATATTTTTAAACTTCCGCTGCACCGGGTATCAATTTTGTTTGATCTGAAAGCCGCATTATCCAACAGTGGTATCAAAGCCAGGTTGCTCAGATCAAGCGATTAAATAAATCGATTGTACAAAAATTTTTTAGGCCTCGGTTTTTTGAAACAAAATAAATATTTTAAAAATAAAAATATTTTTTCGGGCAAAAACCCGGGCATCGATTGGATCGCTGCCCGGGAGGGGAAGCGATGGTCGCTGCCCCGGGCAGCGCACGGCGCTGCACAGGGCGGCGCACGAGCGCTGCGCAGGGCAGCGCTCGGCGCTGCCCTAGGGGCAGCCGGGCTGCCCGGCCCGGGAACGTCCCGGGCGGCCCGCTGGAAAAATTATTTTTAATTTTTTAAATTAAATTTTAATATGTTAAAATTCTATTTTTGGTCCGATCGAAAACTGTTTTGATTGGTCCACGAGGCGTCGGATCGAATTGTTCGAGTCCGAAAATTTTAAAATTGATTTTTGGATAAATTTGAATTTTTGGAAAATTTTAATATTTTATCCTTTAATTGAATTTTGAAATTAATTAATTTTTGGTACAATTGATGATAAGATATGATCTTATGGATATATTGAGTAAAATATGATTTTATGTATAAAATTGGATTTTATAGATAAAATATGATTTTATTTGATAAAAAGATAAAATATGATTTTATATGTAAAATAAGATTTTATGTATGAGATATGATTTTATCTTTTTAAATTTAAAATGCCATTGCATGTTATCCAATAAATTAATTTTGAATTAAATGTTATTGGATAAGGATGATCGATTGCCATGACCAATTTTGTAGGTGTATGTTAGGAATTTACATTTGTTTTATTGTTGTTGGTTTTATTAATGAGCCTGGTTTATGGCCCAATATGAATGTCATATGTAATAAAAGTGGGCTTGGTTTATGGCCCGTTCCCACCCCTTAAAAATGTATCCCCTACTTGTCATTGTTATTTATTGTAAATACATTAGATTTAGTGGGAGATCAAGAATTGAAGATGGAGGTGGGCCCAGCAGACAATAAAGACAGAAGAAATGTAAATTGGAAGCAAATGTAATAGGATTGCATTGCATATTGCATATTACCTAGGATTGGACTAAGACTCGTGATTGGCAACCACGGGTCGATTAGAAATGGAATCGATCATCCTATATAATATGTGATATTATAGTTGTATGCATGTTTTAGACATAATTGTGTGAATCCGACAAGCATACAAAACTTTAAAAATGATGAGACAAATTTTTATAATTAAAAATCCCTCATTTTAAATATGATTTAAAATTGATATCAAGATAAATAAAGGAAATTTAAATTTGTTTAAATGTTCCTACCTTCCATCAACAATCAATGTATGAGATGCTACCCGCGGATACGGTCCGGCTCATATTATTGGGGGGGCCCGTTCGTCGGAAAGTTGTACATTGGATCGACACATGTTGTAAGTTGGGTGGAACTCCCATGGGATCGGCTCATATTATTGGGGGATCCACATGGCGACCGTCCATCACAACTTAATATTGATGGGTCATCTTGACATGTCACAATAATCGGCGTCATATTATTGGGCCCTTATTGGACATGAGGTAAAAACGTGGAGGTTGCTTTGGAAGCAATTGGGCTCTACCTTTTGAAAATTATGGTTGGCTGATATTATTCGGGACTATAAGTTTGTCAATTGGACTCCATGTTCTCACTAAGGAAAACAGTTTCCCGTTTTCACTAAAGGGTAGTGAAATCGTTAAAATAGTGAGAGTGAGATTCATAAAATAAATTTCGCCGATTTTATGTCTTAGTAAATTGCTTAAACAATCACTGATATTTGTCTGTTTCTTTTCAGTATTTCATACAATGAATTCGCGTAATCCACTTTTCTCGATCCTCGAACAAAATAAGTTGACTGGCGCAAACTATACGGAATGGTTCCGTAAGTTGAAGATTGTCTTGACTTCGGAGAAGATGCTCTACGTGTTAGAGAAATCTCCTCCGAAGGAAGCACCAGCTGACGTAAGTCCGGAGGAGTTAGCCAAGCTTGATACATGGTGGGACCATGATATCAAGACCAAATGCTATATGCAAGCCTCGATGTCTGATGAACTCCAGAGGCGATTTGAGGACACCGTGAATGCTGCTGACATTCACATTCAACTCAAGGAACTTTTTGGGGCTCAATCGAGGGCTGAAAGGTTCGCTACTGTAAAGGAGCTAATGACGTGTCGCATGCGTGAAGGGACTTCGGTCCGTGATCATGGGGTACGAGTGATTTGGCTCATACAGAAGTTGGTAACCCTTGATTTGGTGTTGGAGCATGAACTCAACGTGGACTTACTACTTCTGTCTCTTCCTTCTTCGTTTGACGGATTTGTGGTAAATTTCAATATGAACAAGATAGAGGCCTCCCTTGAAGAGATGGTCAATATGCTTGTGACATATGAATCCACATTAAAGAAGGATAAACCGGCTTTCTTGGTGGGCTCCTCTTCTTCTGCTAAGAAGGGGCCAAGTACGAAGGGTAAGAAACGTTCTGCCCCACCCAAGAAAGTCGAACCCGAGAAGAAGTACAAGACAAAGGCTTCAAACATGGAAAAATCCAAGGATGTTTGCCATTACTGCAAGAAGCCCGGTCATTGGAAGCGTAACTGCAAGGAATATCTAGAGCAGTTGCGAACTGCAAAGGGTATGTTCTATATTGAAATAAATGTTTCACTTAATACTACTTCTTGGGTATTGGATACCGGATGTGGATCTCACATTTGCAATGATTTGCAGGTGATGACAAGAAGTCGCAGGCTTAGGATGGGTGAGACCCAGCTGAGGCTCGGAAATGGTTCCAGAGTTGAAGCAAAAGCCGTGGGAGATGTTTATTTAATTTTGCAGAATGGTTTTAAGTTACTTTTAAGAGATGTTTTATTTGTTCCGGATTTAATTAAAAACATTATTTCTGTTTCTATGCTTGATAGAGATGGTTATTCTTGCAATTTTGTGAATGGGATTTGCAATATTTACAAGAATGAATGTTTAATTGGAAATGGACAACTTGAAAACGATCTATACAACTTAAAACTAAAAGACGTTCCAATAAATTATGTTGATAAACCGGCAACAACAAACAAAAGGAAAATCGATAGCCAAAACCCGGCAAACCTTTGGCACGCTAGGCTAGGTCATATTTCCTCAAAGAGGATGAACAAGCTAGTGGGAGAGGGCATGTTTGATATGTCTGATATTAACTCTCTACCTACTTGTGAATCCTGCCTAAAAGGAAAAATGACTAAATCTCCTTTTAAGGGGAAACCTGAGCGTAGTCAAAATCTGTTGGATTTGATCCACACAGATGTTTGTGGTCCATTTAGAGTTGGGACTCAATATGGCCACACCTACTTCATTACCTTTACTGATGATTATTCAAGGTATGGGTATTTATATTTAATGAAATATAAGTCTGAAGCATTTGAAAAGTTCAAAGAATTCAAGGCTGAAGTAGAAAACAAGCTAGGTAAAAGTATTAAAGCACTTCGATCGGATCGAGGTGGAGAATACTTGAGTACCGAGTTTTTGGACTATCTGAAAGAGAATGGGATTCTCTCTCAGTGGACTCCTCCTATGACACCACAGCTGAATGGTGTATCGGAGCGTCGTAATCGAACTTTGTTGGACATGGTTCGATCCATGATGAGCTTCACTGAGCTTCCACCTTCGTTTTGGGGCTATGCGCTTGAAAAGGCGGTATTGTTGTTGAACAACGTCCACACTAAAGCAGTGGACAAAACACCATACGAGTTATGGAATGGCAAAGCTCCTAAGTATTCATACTTGAGGATTTGGGGATGTCCTGCTTACGTGAAGCGGACAGTGGGAGATAAGTTGGATAGTAGATCCAGCTTATGTTATTTTGTAGGGTATCCGAAGAATTCAATCGGATATTATTTCTATTATCCTGCTGAAACAAAGGTGTTTGTTTCAAGGAATGTCACCTTCTTGGAGAAGGAGTTCTTATTGGATAAGAAAGGCGAGATGATGGAACTCGAAGAAATTCGAGAAGAACCCGAAATACAAAATAACGATCCTACACCTCAGGAACCATTGCTGGACACGCCTGCACCTAGAAGATCCGAGAGGACTTCTAGACCTCCTATTCGATATGGTCTTCTTCTTGAAGGGGATCAAGATGAACCCGATGTTGGATGTGATCCAAGAAACTTCAAGGAAGCAATTTCTGATGCGGATTCAAATTTATGGCTTGAAGCTATGCAGTCGGAAATAGATTCGATGCATACAAACCAAGTTTGGTCTTTAGTAGATCCTCCCGATGGAATTGTTCCAATAGGGTGTAAATGGATCTACAAGAGAAAGCTTGGGCCTGATGGTAAGGTATTGACCTACAAGGCGCGATTGGTGGCGAAAGGTTATACTCAAAGACAAGGAGTTGACTATGATGAAACCTTTTCACCAGTTGCAATGTTCAAGTCCATAAGAATCCTTATTGCCATAGCTGCATGGTATGACTATGAGATATGGCAAATGGATGTGAAGACTGCTTTTCTTAATGGAGACATTAAGGAAGAAATCTATATGAAGCAGCCTGAGGGGTTCACATCCATGGGAAGCGAGCATAAGGTATGCAAGCTTCAGAGATCAATTTATGGTCTAAAACAAGCATCAAGAAGTTGGAACCAAAAATTTGATGAAACAATAAAAGATTTTGGTTTCATCAAGAATCCGGAGGAACCATGCGTGTACAAGAAAGTAGTTAAGGATGCTGTGACATTCTTAGTACTTTATGTTGATGACATCATACTCATTGGGAATGATGTAGGGATGTTGCAGTCAACAAAGATATGGTTATCAGGTAGATTCTCGATGAAGGATTTGGGTGAGGCATCCTATATTCTTGGGATACAGATCTATAGAGATAGATCTAAGAGAATGATAGGACTCACTCAATCAACCTACATCGACACCATATTGAAACGGTTTTCAATGGATGGGTCCAAGAGAGGACATCTACCCATGTGTCATGGAGTTTCTCTATCCAAGTCTATGTGTCCCAAGACTGATGAAGAGATAGAGAAAATGACACATGTACCATATGCGTCAGCCATAGGTAGTATCATGTATGGGATGATATCTACCAGACCGGATGTAGCATTTGCTCTGAGTGTCACGAGCAGATATCAAGCTAATCCCGGTCAAATGCATTGGAAAGCCGTGAAGGACATTCTTAAGTACTTACGAAGGACTAAGAATATGTTCATGGTATATGGAGGAAGAGAACTAAAATTGGAAGGCTATACCGACTCTAGCTTCCAAAGTGACGTGGATGACTCGAAGTCAACCTTTGGATTTGTGTTCATGCTCAATGGCGGTGCTGTCTCTTGGAAGAGTTCCAAGCAGGACACCACAGCGGATTCCACCACTGAAGCTGAATACATTGCAGCATCAGCTGCTGCTAAAGAGGCCGTTTGGATGAGGAATTTCGTCCAATAGTTGGGCGTTATTCCTGAAGTTGTTGGTCCAGTCCCGGTGTACTGTGACAACACGGGTGCCGTTGCTCAGGCAAAGGAACCAAGGTCTCATCAAAGATCCAAACACGTACTGAGGAAATACCACATCATCCGGGAGATTGTGGAAAGAAGAGACATTACTGTCGAAAGAGTGGCCTCTGCAGACAATATCGCTGATCCACTTACTAAGCCCTTGTCAGGACCATTATTTGACAAACATCGCGAAGCAATAGGTCTACGTAGTATGACTAGTTGGCTATAGGGCAAGTGGGAGATTGAAAGAGTGGGTGCCCAGTGAGCCAACTTGTGGCTAAGGGCTTTGATGACTCTTTGTATAAACAATCTTTTGTTTAATATAATTTACACTTTTATTAATGGCAATGACTTTATCTTTCTTCATATTGTTATATTATGATATACTATTGTTGTTTTGATAAAGACCTTGAATATACTATAGTGTATGTAAGATATGGTAGAACATGGAGATGTCTATCATGAAACACATCTTATAGTCACTGTATATTCTAAACTGTTCCTAGTCGATTGAGCCGTCCGATAATAAGGATAAGGATCGCTCGAGTTTGAGACTAGCATTTGCGATGCGGAGTACCACGTTTCATTGGTAAGGAACATAGAGATGTTCAAAGCATGCAAATGGATATTCATACGATGAATGATCGAACTACCCTATCCGGACTTTCCAAGTGGTTATCACTTATCGAGTGGATATAGTCCGCGGTTTTGGTTGTACACCATTAGTCCTTACTACTTGAGACATCATTGAGACTCTATATGCTAGTACTGTGCTTTGACTCGTTTACCGACTCTATTGGGGTCATCAGGTGTCGGGATTGGGTACAGTTACAACACATGTAGGAGTCGATGCTTTGTTGTCAAGGATTCACCACATACTTGCGAGTGTGGATATCCTATGCGATCTGAGAAGATATTAGTGTGACGAATCTCTGGCCAGAGTACATGATGTGATTTAAGAAATGGTTTCTTAGTAGCACATGCGATGTCACTATTTGATCTTCAAGATGCATTGCATAGTTATCGAATCTCGAGCGACTCTCAATATACCAATGGTTGTTGATTCGATCGGGATATATGGATGAAGGGACCGTACTGTACGCTAACCAAAATCTACTGGTTCTTGTAGGCACTATCAGTGATACCTAGGGAATCATGGGGCGATGTTGCTAGGCTCTCATACCATGATTCGATGGGCAAGTCGGAAATTGTTGTTCCGAGTCACAAGGAGTTGTGAGCCCACGGCTAGCTGTATCCCTGAACCATTGAGAGTCACACAGTGTAATGGATTTTTAATCCCAGTTGAGATAGTTAAATTTAAAGAGTTAAATTTAATGAACGAAGAAGTTGGACTTCTTATTTAAGAGTAGAGGAGTAAGATTTCCTAAAATGACATAGGGATGGCCATTTTTGGAAATCACTGAATTCGGATTTAGAAAAATTTATCTTGACTTTAAAAGGTGCAGAAATGGTTTCTGTGCATATTGGTGAAATCGGTTTATCAATTGGAGTCACGATGAATTTTATATTAATTTCTGAACATGCGGACTTTGCTTGTCGGGCCTGAACTTATGACTAATGGGCCCTAAGCTGTTAGTGGCCTACATTATAAATAAGTTATTGCAGTACAGAAATTACACACAACAGGTCACAATTTTCGAAAACCCTAAGTATTTTTCTAAAAGGTGGCCGCCCCCCTCCCTCTCTCTGTCAGAAAAATCCAGCCTGTGATTTTGAATTACAGTCTGGTTTAACGGATCAAATTCGTTAATCTCTTCGTAGAAAAATTCTGATAGATTTTCTAGTGCAATCTATCAGAGGGATTAAATCTCTATTCGTGGACCTGATTGAAGAACAGTTCATCCATCGGTTCCAGGGAGATACAACAAGAGCAGAGAAATCTGTTGGTGTCCAAAATCTCGATACGAGATTAAAGGTAAAAATTTTATAATTGTTATTTAAATTTTTACACACACGTAATTTAATCGTAAAGATTTGATACCCAATATGGAATCGTTCCATATAATAAATATTTTTAAACTTCCGCTGCACCGGATATCAATCTTGTTTGATCTGAAAGCCGCGTTATCCAACACGTGTTGTGCCGGATCTTGTAGTCTTATATTTTTTGGGATTAGTGGAGTTGAAATATATGCATCGTCTTACAAATGGATGAAATAGATGATAAAAACTCAGATTCAACATTTTATGAGTTTGAAAGTTTGAATTATTACCCACTTGTAGTCATTGGAAGATAATTGACATCAACAAATGTGATCTCATTGAGTAATGATGATTGTCTTCCTTTTATACCTTAGACAAAGTAGGGCACAAGACATTACATGACAAACATTTTGTTAATTGTTCTACCGATCTTGAGATATTGAAAAATCCTCGTTGTTATTAGACATATTGTAGCATCTTGGTGCATGTGCTAATGATAAATCTCAAGTTCACAATGACGTATCCTATTGTGCAGGAAATCAAGAGTATTATCCCTGATATTGCTGTGATTGTTCCAAATACCTGACACTTAGAGCCTAAATCTTGGACGCTAGGAAAGAATGATATTGATGGTCCAAATGATTGTCCTTCAAGTTGGAACAATTTATGCTCGTTTAAGGATAATGTATTCTATTAATGCGTACGTGTTGTGCCGGATCTCGTAGTATTATATTCTTTGGGATTATTGGAGTTGAAATACATGCGTCGTCTTACAAATTGATGTAATAGATGATAAAAATTCAGATTCAACAACTTATGAGTTTGAAAGTTTGTGTTGACATTGGACAATGGATGATAACACCACATGTGATCTCAATCAAATTGTTTTATTTTCACATTTAAATTTAGTACAAATTCGTTTAACCATTTTTTTCATCCATTTGTTCTTTTACATTTTTTCGAGTTTACAAGCATCTGAAGTGCCTTTTTGTTTCTTCAAAACCTGTCAGTAAAACTACAATAATATGTAATTAATGATGTCTGAAACTTTTATAAAAAATAGAATGAAATATGGACGTTTTCTAAATTAAATTCATTTTTAAAAATATGTAAAAATATTAACGTTATCATTTATCACATTATCAAATATACAATAACAAGAACAAAAAAAATAAAATTTGAGAACAATATAATAATAATCGAACACTATATCAAAATTTATGACCTTTAAGTAATCATTCAGGAAGTTCAAATTTTGATCAAATGCAACCATGAAATACAATAATCTCTGGATCCGTGACAGTACAATCATAAGCAATCTTAGCCTTCGTTATATGTGCCATGAATATCATGACTCTTCACTTCTTGTCTTTTCACACTTTGCGGTAATCTAACTGTACCCTATAATCTATTTGCAAGTTGTTCTGCAGAGTAGAAGGATGCTAAGAGAGCTCATATATCAATTTTTATTTAACCACATTCGCGATCTGACATGTATCATCTCTACGATGTCATCTGCTATCTAGCTTGTTTTCACCGCATGTATACAATTGCGATTCTTGTATGTCTTCCTTACGAACCTTTTTCAATTCGATATAAAATAGCAATAATATCAAAACACAATTTAAATCTTAATAGATGTGACATAAACCATTATCAAAATCGTAATATGAACACACATACATTACCTTTAAAAATAAAAATACTAAGATGCTCATGTTTGCTCTCTGTCCTCTATTCGATCATTGTGAGTTGTATTCATATATAAAGATGAATCATAATAAGGATATTATCTTCATCATTTAGAAACATAAAATATTATGATGTGGTTCTTTGTATTGCATAATAATGAATTTTCAAGAAATTTCTACACGTTTTTTGTCGAAGATCACAAATATATCCATCAAAATACACCCACTATAGATTGAGATTGCAAACCTATGCTTCTTGTATTTATAACAAGCAAGAAACACATGGTTTTATTGTAAGACCACTTTAATATTTTATTTTCAATATAATCAAAAAACATAAAATTCAATATAATAATATAAAAAATAAAGATCATGGCTTTATTTATAACCCATTCCGCAACAAAAAATCACAAAATCACACTTTTAAGTAGCAGATTCGAATACTATAAAGACTATCCATATAATCTTTATAAGCCAGTACTAAATTATAAAAATTGGCAATAAAATCGTTATAATCAAGAACAATAACAAATTTAAGATAATAAATCTATAATTGATTGAGATGAACCACAGACCCACTGAGATAAGTAAAATCTAAGTATTTTCCATCAAATCTATATAATTCAAATGATGTATGAAACTTCTACATTACCCCTACACAAAAAACAAAAACCTCAAAGAATCACTCATTTGAAAAAGTCTAAAAAAAGAAACAATCATCAAGATGAAATTGCATCTAAAAAATTTCTTAATTTCCACTAAAAAAAAACATACATTAAATTTGTTGTTTTGATGTCGGTTCTTCATAGAGATTTTTTAAATCCAACCCTTCACGTTAAACTCCTTTCGCCAAATTTTTTTGCATCAAACTTCGACGCAAATGTACAAATCGTTGATGATTTAGCCATTAAAGGTGAAGTAGAAGGAGGTTGGGGAGACGAGATATGGAAGGAGAGAGATTGTTATTAAAAAATATCTATTGTTGGTTATAATGAGTTTCTAGAATGTTTGAGGGCAATTTCGTATTTTATCTCAATTAGGGAGCTAAAACAAATTACAGTGTTATGTCAGGGAGTTGGAACACAAAAAGTATGAAACGGGGACTAACATCAAATTTTAAGTTTTTATTGGGGATTTATTTATCATTTTACCTCTCAATTATGTAATATTATTTTTCTTACTATTTTATCAATATATTCATATTAAATTAATATAATTAACTATTTTTACAATTATTTTAATTTACTAAAATTTTCATTGGGTAAAACGAAAAATTGTTTTCTAAAATTTAATTTCCTAAATCAATGTGATAGGAGTAGTATAATTTTTTTTTTTCAATTTTCATCGTTTTTATTTTTATTGCATGTTGAATATCATTTCCCGGTTTTGTTTTCCTTTTTGAAAATGTCTGATTACAATGAGAGCGGAAGGTGCAATCTCGTCAAGCCATTCCGGAATTTGCGATGGTTTATTTTAAACCGTGGCAAACTTTGCCACGGTTTTGTCAAACCGTGGAAAATTTCGATGGTTAAACTAAACCGTGGTAATTTGCCACGGCTCAATAAACTGTGGCGATACCTTTGCCACGGTTATTACTAACCATCGCAAATTGCAACGGTTAAATTAAAATCGTGGCAAAAGTATTGCCACGGTTTTGATGTAACCGTGGCAATTTGCCACGGTTTTATGATAACAGTGGAAATACATTTGCTACGGTTTATATTAACCGTGGAAAATTGCATTCTATGCGTCCATAACGCGTTGATTACGCGTCTCATTAAAGTTGCGTGTTGATTTTATATTTACATTAATACCGTGGAAAAATTTGCCTATATTAACATATCAGCTAAATGAAATATTGCAATACAAAATTAGTTGTTTTTTTTATATCAACGCCACATTAAAAGTTGTTATTTTCCTATAAAATAACAACGCCACAATAAAAGTTGGTCTCCTATTCGCTGTTTCAAACTCCTGAAGCTAGCTAGCATAAGAGGTACGTCATTTGCAATACAAATTTTTTTTGAAAATTTATCGTATAATTATTTTTTTTATGAATAATTTTGTTTGCATGATAACTTTTTGAGGAAGTATATTATTTTATATCCATGAATAATTTTTTTTCTAATTCACGATTTGAATATGTTTTGTTACCAACTTTCAAGTATATATATATATATATATATATATATTACTGCATGTAGGAACGAATATGTCTTACGAAAGAAGTTGGATTGATCGTCGAATTTTTAATGGATATTTGACTGAAGAATTCATTAATGGTGTAGAGGTTTTTGTTGCTTTTACAAAGAGTAATCCGAAATGTTTATCTAACATAACTATAAGGTGTCCATGCAACCGAAAGAAATGTCATAATCTAACTTACTTAGACGAAAACACTGTTAAGGTACAATTGTGCAGATATGTGTTTGTTCCTAACTACTA
This sequence comes from Henckelia pumila, assembly GCF_033568475.1. Classification (NCBI taxonomy): domain Eukaryota; kingdom Viridiplantae; phylum Streptophyta; class Magnoliopsida; order Lamiales; family Gesneriaceae; genus Henckelia; species Henckelia pumila. Next base: position 88,644,720 of record NC_133122.1, read on the forward strand.
CAATTGGTTTTTTCATGGGAAACAATACATACGTACATCATTTCCAAGAGTTAATATGGATGCACCATCTTCGTCTCGAAGCAGTAGGCGGACGACGACAGAGGATTTGCCAACTAACTTCGAGACCCTAACGGATCCAAACTCATATTATGACAGTGAATACCAATTTGAATTCGAACAACCTTATCATGATTTCCAAAATGTTAAGGAGGAGGCAGTGGTGAACGATGATCCTGACACCAATGTTGTCGAGGATCCTAACGTCAACATAATCGAGGAAGAGCCTAACATAATTGCCAGGGCTCTATATGATATGATCAAATCAACTGAAAAGGAGATTTGGGAAGGGAATCCACACGAACATACCTTGTTGTCTGTTCTCGCAAGACTGCTGAAGATGAAATATGAGCATAGCATGTCTGAAAGAAATTATAATGACATGTGTCAATTGATGACAGAGTTATGTCCTACCGATCACAATTTTCCAAAAAAAACTTCAATGCAACCAAGAAACTAGTTAAGGATATGGGGCTGCCGGTCGAGAAAATTGATTCTTGCAACAACAACTGCATGATCTACTGGGGTCTGGATAGCGAGTTGACCGCATGCAGATTTTGGGAGCATCCGCGGTATAAACAAAGTCGGTCCCTTGGATTTAGGAATAATAAGAAGCTCATCACGTATAAGCGGATGTACTACTTCCCACTCACCCCTCGTCTCCAATGTTTGTATGCCTCTGAAGCAACGGCGCCACACATGTTGTAGTGACCCGCACCATGATCACCTACTAATCAAAAGCTTAAGCATGCAATTAATCAATAAATCTAAATCAAAGTAAATACGGAACTTAAAATAAGCCAATACTAGAAATAAAATCCTAGTGGCCAATCCTGCCATCCAGCCTTGGTCACCAACTAATCTTTCGGACCTCAGGAGAAACAACCTACATCTGTCCCATTGAATGGGGTATCTAGGAAACAGAAAATAATGGAAGTGAGCCTAACATGCTCAGTACGAGATTATGAGTATACACTATTATATGTGCATGAATGCAAATGATCTGGGTACCAAGACACTTAGGTCAAGAAACAAGCTCATAGACTGGGCCCAGGGTATATAGCACGTTGTGCCGTCGCCTCAGGGGGTGGCTCATATACCCAGTAAATAATGGTGACCTGATAATAGTACATGTGTCCAACCATCACGGTGACCTGACACAAGACTTACGTATCCAATCATCCACAAACTTGTAGGGTGAGCACCCTACTATAGGATACCTCTAAGGTAAAGACTCAATATGCTCATGTATGCAACATACAGTCGTGACATGCTATATATAAATGCATATAATACATGCAATCACATAATCCATGCAAACACATAATACATGCATACTCAATCTGGATATCTCGAATAATACTTATGTACCTTTCTAAGGCAGATCCTAGAAGCTCCCCTCTAGGTCCAAGCCTACCATGCAGCACTAAAATGCATAAATATCATGCATTATCTAACATTCCAAACATCACCTATTAAGTTCTAAAAGCTTTAATTAAAATATAGCCTACTTTTTATTTACTATAGGGAACCAGAGCCATACCTTCGTCCGTCGTCAGCCCGCTAATGACGCATGCCCCAGAACTTGGGCATAGCCTAGCTACGACCCCTGGACGCCTCGCTAGAGCTCCGCCGCCTGACCACCACTACGAACACTGTCCGCTACTATGTCAGACACTGTCTGACTATACTAAGATATACTTCCTACTCCAACTCTAAAATAAGAGTACCAAAAAGGCCCTAAAATAGAGCCATATGGGAAAAGAAGAGGATTCTGAACGGCTGAAAATGAGCAAATCTTGCCCATAATTATAGACGGAGAGCGGACGCAACATTTTGGAGATCGGACGCAGCGTTCTGCACTATCCAGCCACGTGTAATGATCTCATTGACATCTGTCCTGCCAGCAGAACGGACGCAACGTTTGTTAGAATGGACGCAACATTATTGCACCATCCAGCCACGTGTCATGATCTCGTTGACACCTGTCTAGAGAGCAGAACGGAAGCAACGTTCTCCACATCGGAAGCAACGTTCTCGGATCGTTGCGTATGTTCTCGTTCGAACGCAACGTTTTGGTCTGGTCCTTCCGAACTCGTTTGGTTGTACGCGAATTCAATCAATGACAACTGACCTTGCCATGCTGAACCAAAATCCAAAGAACATGCTCGCAACATGACTTCAAGAGTACTAATCGTGCGCTCTGACTGTTCGTCAGTCTTTGGGTGTTAAGCTATACTCAAACTGAGAGTAGTACTCATAGCACGCTGAAGACTCCCCTAGACTCTGGAAGTAAACCTGGGGTCTCGATTGCTGACTAAGTTTATAGGCACTCCATGCAATCGAACAACCTCCTGGATGTACAAACTTGCCATCCTATGAAACTGTAGTCCCGATTATAAGGAATGAAATGTGCGAACTTGGTGAGTCGGTCCATCACAACCCAGATAGCATCACAATTTCTCAAGATTACCGGTAAATGCGTCACGAAGTCCATCATGATCAGCCCCCATTTCCACTCAGGAATATGTAAACTATGTAGCAACCCTCAAGGTTGTCGGTGCTCTGTCTTGACCTGCTTACACACCAAACATCTAGAGATATATTGATACACACTTTACTTCATTCCTTTCCACCAGAACCTTGTACGCATATCCTTGTACACCGAAAAGATTCTCATACTTAATGACTAACACTTGTCGTAACACCTGTGACAACGTCGTTGTCCATAATTTCTGATTTCCTAAACCCTTCAGGTTCTTTTTTTTTTTTTAAATATCAATATTTATTCTGTTTACTCAAAAGTCTATTAGTACAATCCCTAGTACTAATATAATGACATCTATCTCATAACTTGAGATAACACCTGAAAAAAATGAGAATACTGATTATCCTGCCACGGATAATAATAATTCTTTGCTGAATTTTGACTTGCATTACTAGATAAAAAAACTGTTTCAACCCTCTTTGGCAAAGTGTTTAAATCAAAACAATCTAACTAACCCCTGACTCGATCTCATCAAATCAAACTTATCAATGGCCTAACACATCCATTAGACATCCCAAAAAATCAGAGACAACAATTCCGCTAGACCTGGTAACTTTAGATCTTAGATGCTATGCTTTTTACATGTTTAAACAATTGATGCTATCCTATTAGTACCCATTGAAATTCAAACATTTTGCTAGATCAATTTCTGAAACTGAAATCCCAGAAGCACTGCAGAAAATTTTCTGATTACCTTTTACTAGGGTACTGCATTTATCCAATTAGTTTCTTCCAAAGATTAACAATTTCACAGTTCAGTTTCTAATCACCAAGAAGTGAACAATTCCAATTGTTCTTTCTGCCAAAGAACATTAACTTCCCCCATCACGGATTACAACATCTGTATCTACCACATATAAATTAGAAGTAAAACTTCTTATCAACTCTACTTAAGCAGTAGGAAACCCAAAAGCTGAACTAGCATATTTCTTGGAAACAACAACGTCTATCTCTGACCGCCTCAGATGATAGTTACAAATAGTCACTGGTCACTAATATTGCACCAGTCTAACTATTTCAAAGCAAACATGAACACCTAAGTGCTCAACTTTCACTATCCAAGTGAATCTTTACACTACCGAATCCTTGTTGTAACTTAACAGGCTTATGACATCCGTCAAACACTAACTAGATCAATCATCTGATATATTTCAAACTCTTTTGATGCAAAATGTTCCTAGTCAGGAAACACATATCTCATCATAGTTCTATCTACCAAAAAGATCAAATATATTTTCAAGGTTATCAAACCGACACCAAATTATACTTTAACATAACTGTTGCAATGATCTCTAGAATGAGTAAATTTCCATAATCCTCTGAAGTACAAAAGAATTCCAGAATAACATTGGAAATATACTCCACCATGTCTAGTCCTGATTACAATTCACGTCTCCCAGTATAAATCATCTCGGTGTCCCGATGTAAACTTGTATTTACTTGACAATCCAACAATCAAATTCTAGTTATTATAGGGCAACTTATCTTAGTAAATTCATCACTTAGAATCCCAATTTTTCATGATGATCATATCCCTGATCATTAATTACTTTTCTGATTAAATCAGACAATACTGGTCAAACCTCTCAGTTCTCCCCCAGTATCAAGTGCGAAAACTATCCGTCCAGATTAAATATTTGTCAAGGAATTCTTTCCAAGACTATTTTATTCACGGAAGCCAAAATCTGTATCTCTGATGAAGTCAGATGATAACTCATCACATCCCTTGGCACTAACCCAGCACCAAGAATAATCTAAGAAGACTCAAATAAAAATCTTAATATCCTCTTGATAGTTATACCCATTGCTATGAATGCACATACAACGAGACTGAGGTAAGTCTTCCTAAAAATGCCACACTGGAATAGAATCCTTCCAGAGTACACCGACATAAGGTCGCACTTACTATACCATCTCGAAACCCGACAGTCATCAGCATCGAGGCATAACTCATCCCTGAGTCTCTGTTACTATGAAACATTCCTATCTGAACCAAAATCATTGGTCAAGAAAAACTCTCTGCATAGGCACAACTCAAATCCCGAGTCTGCAAGCATCTGACATTAAAATCCTGTTGAATATCAATTCAACTAAATTCTTGAATTAAATCCTCGAAACCATAATTTTAAGGCCAAAACCTATCTGCTCAGAACGATTACATGTCAAGGAAAATCCATTACATTACTGTTCTGACAACTGGACATTTGTATCCCTAACAGACGATAACTAATCCTTGATACCACACCTGGTATCTATCCTATCCAAAGTCATACCCTGCTGTGACTGTTGCTAAATTTCCAGATTGAGTATCCTTCCCTATATAGTCCTTGGAGAACAAAGGCCTCCAAACAATATCTGAAGTATGGAAACTTCCAAAGGAATACCGACTAAGGGTCGTGCCTCCTCACATCTAGTACTGGTCACAATCCACAACTCTTGGTATTACTTAGTCTGGCATCTTGATAAAAATCCATCATCACACGACAGCCACCTAATGAGATCAAAACAACCAATTTCTCTAAGGAAACCTACTTAGAACAAACACTCATGCCCCCTGAAGAATCACATCATCCTTGGCAAAACTTGGTTTACAAGAATATTCTAGGTAAAACATCTAGAATTATTCATCTGAAACATGTAAAATCCCAAGTACACATTTAAACAAATAATAAATCTTTTATTCAACCAAGAAATTCTTAAAGATTACAATGCTTGAACCACTAATCCAGGTTCTAATACAATCTTTATTACAATCCCATGTAATACATAACTTAATAAAAATATTGCACTGAAAGATGTACAATACAACAAAACCTTGGTACATTAAATACTGAAATCTTTAATACATTTGATTACAACTGAAATATTGTTTACAAAAAAATACAGTATTTAAATTCTTGCGGAAGTCTTTTATTCCGTCTACTAATCTTGAACTTGAAGTTTTTCGTCTGCTACTCATGTCAGCAGACCTTCTTCATCACAAGATCTAAAAGATAAAATCTTGCTAATCTACTAGATCCTTCCAATATTGTTGGGTTCCTAATCTGGTAGATGAGACAAGATTTCCCTGACAATCTCTCTAACTACAAGTGAAGAGTCTTTCGGGGTGGCTTCCTTGATCGACGCAGAATGGATGACTACATGTCACACATTCCATTCAATCCTGAGAAGTGCGTGGCGTTGAAATCTGGATCTTATCTTCCAGCTTCATCCTGATGGGATCCACATAATACGAACTTTTGCTGCCAACCTTGGAAATGATGATCTTAGAAAAGCCTAGAGATCTTGCTATTCCAATTCCTGATACTGTTATAGTCATTGAATCCAACTCGCAATCCTACAAAGGATAACCCAAAATCAATACTATGTCCCAAAGAATCTTATTGCATGCTCTGATACCATAAGTGTAGTGACCCGCACCGTGATCACCTACTAATAAGAAGCTAAAGAATGCAATTAATCAATAAATCTTAATTAGAGTAAATACGGAACTTAAAATAATCCAATACCAGAAATTAAAGCCTAGTGGACAACCCTGCCATCCAGCCTTGATCACCAACTAATCTTCATGACCTCAGGAGAAACAACCTGCATCTGCCCCATTGAATGGGGTATCCAGGTAACAGAAAATAACCAGAAGTGAGCCTAACATGCTCAGTACAAGAGTATGAGTATACACTATTATATGCGCATGAATGCAAATGAACTGGGTACCAAGACACTCAGGTTAAGAAACAAGCTCATAGACCGGGCCCAGGGTATATAACATGTTGCACCGTCGCCTCAAGAGGTGGCTCATATACCTAGTGGATAATAGTGGCCTGATAATAGTACATGAGTCCAATCATCACGGTGACCTGACACAAGACTTACGTATCCAACCATCCACAAACTTGTAGGGTGAGCAACCTACTATAGAATACCTCTAAGGTGAAGGCTCAATATGCTCATGTATGCAACATACAGTCATGACATGTTGTATATAAAGACATATAAGACATGCAATCACATAATCTATGCAAACACATAATACATGCATACTCAATATGAATATCTCGAATAATAATTCCGTACCTTTCTAAGGCAGATCCTAGAAGCTCCCCTTTAGGTCCAAGCCTACCATGCAACACTACAATGCATAAATACCATGCATTATCTAACATGCCAAACATCAAATATTAAGCTCTAAAAGCTTTAATTAAACTATAGCCTACTCTCTATTTACTATAAGGAACCAGAGCCATACCTTCGTCCGTCATCAGCCCGCTGATGACGTATGCCCCAAAACTTGGGCATAGCCTAGCTACGACCCCTGGATGCCTCGCCAGAGCTCCGCCGCCTGGCCACCACTACGGACACTGTCTGCTACTATGTCAGACACTGTTTGACTATACTAATATATACTTCTTACTTTAACTCTAAAATAAGAGTACCCAAAAGGCCCTAAAATAGATCCATATGGGCAAAGGAGAGGATTCTGAACGGCTGAAAATGAGCAAATCTCGCCCATATTTATAGACGGAGAACAGACACAACATTCTGCACTGTCCAGCCACGTGTCATGATCTCGTTGACACCTGTCCTGCCAGCAGAACGGAAGCAACATTCTTCAGATCGGAAGCAATGTTCTTGGATCGTTGCGTCCATTCTGGTTCAGACGCAACGTTCTGGTTTGGTCCTTCCGAACTCGTTTGGCTGCTTCTGGACTATCTGAGACCCCCGGGACCCTTCCTACCATTTTCGACGTTCCGACATCTTATTTTTAACTTAATTTCACCAAATAATTACTCCTTAAACATGTTTTGACACTTTTAAAATTATATGTCATTTCTTAACATGTTCAAAATCACTTGATCTTGTAAAATGAAATCGAGCTACTACACATGCGGTGGCACCACGACCATGTGTATGATGTGGAAATGATGACTCGCCCGTAGGACTCACCTGCTTGGCATAAATTCACAGAAACGCACCCTCATTTTTCACGCGAGATCAAAAATGTGAGACTAGCACTTTCAGCTGACGGTTTCCAACCATTTGGGCAGACAGTTCAGAAGTACTCGTCGTGGCGTGTGATTTTTGACTCCATACAATTTGCCGCCTTGGATGTACATGAAAGATGAGTACATGTTCCTCACTGTGCTTGCTCCTGGTCCAAAGAACCCCAAGGACAAACTTGATGTATTTTTGCAACCACTCGTCGCAGAACTACAGTCACTCTGGTTCGACGGAGCTGTTACGTACGACGTTCATTCTCGCACGAACTTCATTTTGAGAGCAGCTCTGATGTGGACGATCAGTGATTTTCCCGCGTACGCAATGTTATCCGGTTGGAGTACAGCTGGTAAACAATCATGCCCACAGTGTTTGTCGGATTCGGAGCCGTTCACACTACCACATAGCAGGAAGACTTGTTGGTTTGATAATCACAGAAAGTTTCTTCCCGTCGAGCATTCATTGCGCCGTAGTAGAAACCTTTTTAGAAGTGGTCGCACTGTGATGCACACTGCTAGGCCTATGAGAACCGAGTTTGAGTTACTCGACAAGTTGGACTCATATGGTTTTCTACCATCGTATGAAGTTGACGCAGAAGATCATAACAAAGAGTTATCCAAAATGTCGGCAAGCGGGTGGAGGAAGAGAAGAATTTTTTGGGAGTTGCCTTACTGGAGCTCGAACATTGTCAGACATAATTTGTACGTGATGCATATCAAGAAGAACGTGTTTGATAACATTTTCAATACGTTAATGAATGTCGCGGGAAAGAACAAAGATAACGCAAAATCTAGGGAAGACTTTGTCGACATGTCCAAAAGACCAGAGTTTCATTTTGATATTGGCAGCGGCAGATATCCAAAGGCGATATATTCCATAGAAAAAGAAGAAAGATGTGCTCTCTGTAGATGGTTGAAAGATGTTCGATTCTCAGACGGTTACGCTTCCAAAATGTCTAGGTGCGTCGACATGAACAAGTTACGCATGTTTGGTTTGAAAATCCATGATTGTCATGTGTTCATGCAATGAATTATACATGTCGCCTTCAAAGAGTTGTTACCAAAAGAAGTGTGGGAGGTTTTGACGGAACTGAGTTTATTCTTCGTGGACTTGACTGCAAGTAATATCAAAGTAAATGACGTTCTAAGAATGAATGAGCAAATACCACTGATGTTGTGCAAGTTGAAGAAGATATTTCCACCAAGTTTCTTCGACTCGATGGAACATCTATGCAATTATCTCCCGTACGAAGCCCTTGTTTGTGGGCCAGTGCAAGACAGATGGATATATCCATTCGAGAGATATTTATGGAAGTTTAAGAAAATAGTTCGGAACAAAGCACGCCTAGAAGGATCAATTTGCAATGCTTATCTGGTCAAAGAAGCCTCCATATTTTGTCAACATTTTTTCAGTGAGTCAATCAAAACTAGGGATATGAGGACGATGAGAAACACGACAGCTGAGGTGAATAATGGAGTGGCAGATACTTTATCGATGTTCAAAGTTGTGGGCAGGTCAATTGGTGCATCGAAGTCTAGGCATCTTCAGAACAATGTATTTCATGTTGTTACGACGTACATGTTGTTAAATTGTGCTGAGATGAGGTCCTTTGTTCAGTAAGTACCTTCTTACAAAATTTGTATTAATACAAAATTTTTATTATCCCATGAAAGTTGATTTTTGATTTATTTAACGGTTGCATAATGTACGAGAACCATCTGAGATCCAGTGTCCCAGGCATTAGTAACGCTGACGTCGATACACAATTACAACAACATTTTTTCTCATGGTTCAAAAACTATGTAATACAAACTCACCTTTTAAAATCCATGTTATTATCTCGTTATTTCTCATTTTTTGACACTAATTGTTTATTCAACATTGAATGCACATGTAGGCAACTACAAACCAAGATTATAACATCTCACCAGTTATAAAACAACTTGCTCTCAGGCCGCAATCCAAAGTCAAATGTCTTTGGGGTTATTGTGTTAATGGTTTCAAATTTCATATGAAAGAAGATACTACTCACAAAGCCACAGATAGATGGGACGTCGACAGACTATTACGGCATCATAGATGAAATACTCGAGGTAAAGTACGCTGGGGATTCACCAAGCAAGACTGTACTTTTCAAATGTACGTGGTTTGATACGCATCCCAGATTGGGTACGCGTGTTCATCCGAAGTATAAAATAGTCTAAGTAAATCGTAAGAGAAGTTTACGTTACTACGATCCATTTGTTTTCTGCACCCAAAATTCATAAGTGGTGTACTTAACGTATCCTTCGACGAAGAAAACAATCTCTGATTGGGTCTACATCAGTGGCCTGAAAAAACGCGAGTACATTCAACAAATCAGAGGTGACACTGACCAGGTCGACGGTAACGCAAACGAAGCATTTCAGAACCACGAGAGTCAAAGTCATGGTTTGGAGACACAACTATTGCTGAAGACACAAAACTTTGTTGACGTCACCGTGATGTACGACAACGACATCGACGTCGGAACTCAAAATAATGAACAGACGATGTGCAGGCATCCACGGATGAGGGAACAGACAACCAACCTGAAGATAGTGAATGATCCAAGCAACATGTGCATTGTGCTAATATTTAAATAAATCGTAACCTTGAAATATATATTTTATTTTTGATATAGAGCGATTATGATTTTTGTTGGACATCTGTAAATACAAATATATATAAACAACATAACATAAATGACGAGCATGCAATTTGCGATGCCAATTATTGTCAATTGTGTTTAAAAAATATAAAAAAAATATGGCAATAAATATTGCCATGGTTACCAAAACCGTGGCAATATTACCACGGTTTAAATCAACCGTGGAAATATAAATTAATTTATTAAAATTTAAATCTAAATTAATTATGTGAACATTTAGTTTATGATATATGTCTTACATCTATCTCGTAAAATACCGAATTTTGTGTCTGTAATAAAATAACATCATATTTAATAATTGAATTAATTAATACATTATATTTGCTATAGTTTAAATAAACCGTGGCAATATTTCCACGGTTATTTTAAACCGTGGCACAATTAAATAACGATAATTTATAATTCAGTCCCCAAACCTAAATCTAATTTGGTGATCAGTCCCTGTCAGAAAATACTTTGTTTAAACTCTCTGGGCTCACATGTTTTATTTTGGATGAAATTCGGTACATAACATGAAAAATATGGTACAAGTACATAATAATTGAGTATCGACTGTTTCAAATATTGGTACTAATTTATTGTTTTTGAGTACTCAAATATGTAAGCAAATATTGATATAATGACACATTTATTTTTTTAGATGACCATCGGTACAAAATATTAGAAATACGGTACTAATATATGAGATTTTGAGTATCAAATGTGTTAGATCTGGTATAAATATATGATTTTCAAATGCTAAGAAATTATTTATATTAATAACACGTTTATCTTATTTGGATAAAAATCGGTACAAAACATTGAAAATATGGTACTCATATATGATATTTGAGTACCCAATGTGTTAGATCTGGTACAAATATATGATTTTTGAATACTCAAACATATGTTGCAAGTTCACATTAATAAAAATGTTTAGATTTTTTTATACTCAAAATGTTATTTTTTGTACTCGATCTTGGACAATTAGTGCTCAAATATCATGTACTTATATCATATTTTTAATGTTTTGTCCTCAATTTTATCCGAAAAAAATAAAGTGGGCCCAGGGAGTGCAAACACTTTTTTTTTAACAAGAGACTGATTCTTAATTTGATTTTGGGTTTAGGGACTGAATAATAATTCATCTATTAAATAATTCGTTATATTATTTAATATAGTATATTACATTATATGTTGCCACAGTTATTTAAACCGTGATTTATAAAAACCGTGGCAAAATATTATATATTCTCTCACCCTGATCCCCTTTTCTTCTTCCTCTTCTTCTCCTTCCTCCACTATTTCGGCCGAAACCCTACCGCCGCCCTTCGTCCCCGCCACTTTACGTCGATCTATCACTCTAAATAATATGATATTTCAGATCTACGTGTTGTAGGCTTCATTTTCTCGTAGTTTTTTTATTTTTTCGTTTCCATTTTGACCATAAACCGTCGAGCCGCCATCGCCACTTCGTCGCAGCCACCGCCAACGCCCGCCGTCTCCACTCCGCCGCCGCCAACTCCGCATCTGGTAATCGATTTTTTTTCAAATTTCTTTAGGTATTAATTTGTGTTTGGTGATTTATCAATTAAATGTGTTTTTTTTTTTTTTTGTGTTTGTAAGGTGCCAGTCGCCGCCGCCGTCGTGCCAGTCTTCCTCCTCCGCCGCCTCCCACTCAAGTATTTTATTAAATTTACAACATTTTCTTATAATTATTTGATACTAATTTGTATTAATTGTTTAATTATGAATGAGTAAAAAATATAATATAAAATAGCAATATTTAGGAGATTAAGAAATTTGAAGTTAATTAGGATTTTTAGGAATTTGGTGTTATTAGAAAATTTACTAATTTGAATTAATTTAGAGTTAATTCACATTGATTACATATCAATTTTGGATTTTAAAATCATATAATTTAGGGAAGAAATGAATTTACATTTTTTAATTTAGATGGTATAGACATAGACAATCTAAATTAAAGTTCACGAGTGTTCCAAAAATAGCCTTCTACAAATACCTAAAATCAAATTTGACATTAATGCAATTAAAATTTTAAAATTATCCTTTAAGTTCCATATATATCCTTTTAGACCATATTTACATTAACACATAATAATTGAGCTAACATGATAATATAATTATCGAACAACTACATATTTTATTAGATAATTGTTTTATTAATGCACGTACTTGTGTTTAAATTCAAATTTGTATTTATTTAATTTATATTTATATTAATAATATAACTTTTATAAGATTACTATTTATTAGTATGATTTAATAGTAATGGCTGTTATTAACATTATTATTTTCATTAATAATATTATTAGTTTATTCATAAATACAAATTTATAGGCTTATAGTTAAAAAAAATATAGATACGTTAATCATCATTTCTTGTTATTAACATTATTATTTTCATTAATAATATTATTAGCTTATGCATTATTATTCCCTGTTATTCTTAGATTACGTATTTAATTTGTATTATTCCTATTATGATTAATATTAATAAATAAATATATTACTTCATTCGTAGTGAAAACAGATGGATCACCATGTTGCTTCTGGTTCTAGGAGTAATCCTCCCCCCTCCCCTGCCAGATGGTCGTATATTGATTTGGCCTGAGTTCGGAGGGTAAGTTATTCGTCAATTGACTTGTAGCAGGTATTCAATAAATATTCAGTAATATTTCATAAATGTTATCGAATATGTTTTGCAGACTTCTTCCAGCGAAGAATGGCGTAAGTACGTTCATCCAAAAATTGTTTAAGTAACAAATCTTTTCGGGTGGCTTCTCGTGGAGGTATGTGACGCAGCCTCACCATGACTTCTATTGGGATCAGTTTGTGGTACGTTATTTGTGTAATTTCTCAATGTTGATAACAATATTTTATACTGGTTCTTAGTTCTCTAACATGCAAGATGATTAAGTTAATTTAATATTGTGTTGCAGTAACAGGCTGCGTACATGTGGGAGCCGCAACACCAAAATAAAATTAGAGAAATTTGGGATCAAATGTGTGCTGATACGTACCGCAACACATTGCATCGCTGGAGGAAGCGTGGCAGCGTGCCTCGTACTATAGATCCGGCGATATGGGCTACCTATCTTGACCATTGGGAGAAGAAAAAGTGGTAGAAGCTGTCGAGGACATACGGGAATAACAGACGGAGCGAGCCTGCTAGACCAGGGACTGGTCTCACGAAGCACATTGTCGGCTCGAGACCCTATGCGGTGCATGCTGCGCGAGCCTGGTAAGCAAAATTTTGATTATTTATTACTTTCATATTCACTCTTTGTTAATTGGAATTATCTGTACACGTGCGTTCAATGCAGCGTCAGGAGCTGAACAGAGATCTGAACAGTTACGAGCTTCATCTGAAGACGCACAGGCGGTAGAACGGGACCTTTGCCGATGGCAAGTCCCTACATATCAGTGTATGTCGTAATTTAATTGAGTTTAATTTTTTTAATAAATTTAACAATTGAATAATATTTATACATGTATCTCTGTCGTTTGTGAAAACAGGAGGAGGTCGGGTGTCGAATTGACGAGCAGTTCCCATTGAGGCATACTGGAGATGCCCAGCACTATCCGACGCTTGAGGAGGTGAAAGCAATTTATTTCGACATCGTCAGTGGTGTAAGTCATCGACGGGTATATGGTATCGGGTCTACCGCACAAACCATATTACCAGATGAGATGACACCTCATCCTCGCTGGTGTAGTCAGATGAAGTCGACGATGGCATCACAGAGCGAGGCGATACAGGCCACTAGAGCTGAGGCACGGACTGCGAGAGAGGAGAGCCAGGTTGCGAGAGAGGAGAGTCAGGCAGCCAGACTGGAGACGCAGCAGCTTCGAGCAAAGAACGAGCAGACTCAGTCACGCCTGAGTAAGATGGAAGAAGATGTTGGATACTATCTTTGGTGCGATCAAGAAGAAGAAACAATCCACAGAAGGCACACGTGCTGCTCCATCTTCCGTTCCATCTTACTCGTTGCATATTTAGAAGCCCACTCAGCCCAGAGGTGATGACGACGGGGGCGACGAATACGAGACACAGCAGGCGTCAGATTGGTCACAACTTATGTTTCGATAAGCAGTTGCTTATATCGAAATTTGGATAATTTGTGTGCACTTTGTTTTAATATCTGAATTTGTGTGTATTTGGATAAATTTATTTTTCAAATTTGTGATTGTATTAATTATATTATTTTATTAATATTAAAAAATTATTATTCATTAATAATAATATATAAATAAACGTGTTTCATATAAAAAAAATTAAAATTTTTTCATGGTTAGATTAAATCGTGGAAAAGTGTGCCACAGTTTTTACTAAACCGTGGAAACGTTGCCAAGGTTTAATAAACGGTGGGAAATTATTGCCACGGTTTTTTGAAAGCGTACATGGCAAAACATTGCCACGCTTGTTATTAAACCGTGGCAAATTATTGCCATGGTTTTTCCATGGTTGGTATAACGTGGGAATACACTTTGCCACGGTTGAGACGAACCGTGGCAAACGATTGCGACGATGAGTTTTCGGACGGTTTGATAGATTCGTGGAAAAACCGTGGCAAAATCAATTTTGCGACGGTTTTTGTGATGCTAGAACCATGGAAAATGCCAGATTTTTTTTGTAGTGTAATTAATGAAGCGACAAATCTCATGTATGAGAGTGGCGAGTTAAATAAGTTTGCTCCTGTTTAATATAATAATGAGAAACATATTATTATAATTCTGAGTTGCTAAAAGAGTTTGTTATAATTTAGTATGACATTTGATATATCGTCTCAATTTTTTAATATTGGTGAGATATTAGCTTTAAATCATTGTCACTAATGAGAAACTTATTTGCTCCCATGAAAAAATTGTTTTGCCATGAATGAATCTGATATTTGGGTGCAATGAAATCATCTTTAACATGAATTTTATAAGAAATTACTACATATTCTGATTTTTCTTTAAAAAAAATGATTGCCATTTTTTGATTACGTTTTTTTATTTTCTGTTACATGTGTAACATATATGGATTTAGGGTCTTTCAGAACTATCCGGATGCCATAAAGTTGTAAATTCATATTAAAGCTACATTGTTGGGCTTGAGTGTGTCTCTAACTTATTGGGCTTTGGAACTCTTATAAATCTTCATGGATTAGGCCTGAACTAATAGCTCTACTGGCCCTTGAGATTGAGGCCCATAAATGCAGTTGGATAGTTGTTATAACAGTTGGGAATGGCAACCAGATAACTCATCCAGCTGGTGCATGCAAGACTTGAAGTTGAGCCTCTCTACCAGTCCTTTAAGGGATACTATAAGTAGCTGGGAAAGGCTGATCGAAGGGAGAGATTTCAGTTCTTGAGAGTGAGATACACAAGAAAGATCAACACACGAAGGGATACAAGGCAGAGGTGCTGAAGCAAGAATAGGAGCCAAGGTTTGAGATATACTTGTTGTATTCTTGGTTATCTTCTGAAACTTGTATTGTATACATTCATGGTCATCAATGAAGATGGTGATGGTGTTCTTCCGTGGATGTAAGCCTGCTAAAGGCTGAATCACGTATATGCTAGTGTTGATTGTGTGTTTTTTATTGCTCAAATATTGCTTGCATGAGTTTTCTGCGTGAGTTCTGCATTTGAGAAGCATCATTGGTGAATCTTGATAAGGTTGTGTTATATGGAGGTACTTTATGTGTGATAAAGATAGCATACGCTATAAATCATAATCTTGTGAATTGTTTTTCATCAATTTAAACCCTAATATTACATTTAATTTACTTTAATTAACTAAGTTTTGTTATAAAAAAAATAGTGATTGAGATTATTTAAAATTAATATTGAATGTTTTTATTTAAAGAATCTGAACTTCAAGTTTTAATATTTTATGATGTATATGGTATTGCATATATTATGTATTTTGAAGACATTATATAGTAATATATTGATTTTTAATGATTTGTGTATATTATATTTTACTATTAATTAATGTACTCTATATTTTTTCAAATTTAAATATTTTTTTAAAATTATTTTAAACATTTGCATCACACCGTTTAGTAAAATGATATTGTAATTAACATGGTATTCACTGTGATCATTGCAACAAACAATGCATGAACTCAATGACCCAATTTTAATTAAGACAAAAGAAGTTCATCACAACCCAAAGGGATGATGAAATATTCGACTTAGAAAAAAATTGACAAAGACTATAAGCATTCTCAAATTTTAGACGGATAATATGAGTGAATATTGTAACCCGGGTAGAATTGAAATCCTGGCTCCGCCATTGTCTGCAGCTGCTGTGTGGAATAAAATTGAAAGCTTGTATATGCAAAATCACTTGCAAATCGTTTGTATATGAAACAAAGGTTACACTCATTTGTCTAATGGAGGATAAATCCCAGGAAGATCAGATAGAGGAGAACAACAAGATTATTGATGATCTTGAAAACGTAGAGATTAAACTCGAAGATGAAGACAAGGCCTTGATTTTACTAAATGCGTTGCCAAAGAAGTTTGAAAACTTTAGAGGTGCCCTGTATTATGGGAGAGAGCAGACTATAACATTGGAAAAGTGATGTTTGCAATACAATCTAAGGAACTTCAGAGAAATACAAATGCAAGTGCTGAACTTCAAGGGAAAAGTCTTAACATTCGAGGCAGGACTGAAAAGAGATGGAATGGCAAGAAGTATAGGCCTAGATCAAGAATTCAAGGAAAGTTTCAAAGGAAAGGTACTGGAAACCTGAAGTATTCATATGCCATAAAGAGGGCCATTTCAAAAGGAATTTCCCTAAGAAAATAGGAAGACAGTATATATGAGGAACCAAAGGAAAAAGGTGCAGCAGCAATTGCATCTGATGGATATGACTCAGCTGAGGCTCTGGTCATTACAAATCATGATAGTACTACTGTGTGGATTCTAGACTCAGGATGTTCCTTCCATTTGTGCCCTGTAAAACCATGGTTCGAGGTGTTAGAAGAATCAGAACAAGGAATGGTGTTGTTAGGAAACAACAATGCATGAAAAATAAACGGAATTGGAGAAGTAAGAATTAGGATGTTTGATGGTGTTGATAGGCTTTTAACTAAAGTGAGATACGTGCCTGAACTCAAGAGGAATCTAATATCTCTTGGTATACTTGACATAGAAAGATACTCATTCAAGTCAAACAATGGACAACTGAAGGTGACTTGACATAGAAAGATACTCATTCAATTCAAACAATGGACAACTGAAGGTGACAAGGTTTGGTGCTGGTCTCAAAGAACCTACACCTTGTGGTGTCTCAGAACAACGTTTAGGACACACCTTAGCAAAGTGTCCAACCTGATGACAAAGATTACAACTACCCAAAACTCCTCTACACTGATCACTGGGATGTCTTTCTCCACACTTGTTACAATACAAACCTGTGTATCCCAAACTCTAAACCGAACTAGATTGTCTCGGTCCACTGAAACTTGATGAGTTACTACCTTGCCCCTTAAATTGTTTACATTTCGGGTAGAAGTGATCTCTTCTGCCACTACTGCTACCACCTCCCTCAAATCTGTTTTGTACCATCATTGTTACATTTGGATCTAAGAACCAAACAATGTGAAAAAGATGTACAGCAAATTGTGCATTTGCAAAGAATAGCAAATCAAATGCCAGATGCATTGCAGACACAAAAGGGATAACTAAATCATATATACCTACTAAAAATACCCCTGCTCGAATTGAAATTCCAAATAAACAAATTGAAGACAATCATGATATCATAAAACACCTGAAGCATGGAAGACCAGTCGGTTCTAAGGATAAAAATTCTCGGAAAAGAAAATACATAAAGAAACACGATGATCACAAAATAGAGAATGATTTTCCAGCAGAAACACATGATAATGAGAATGCTTTGTTAGAGCCACAGAGTGACGATAATCGTGAAATCTTTATAAATTATGTTAATACTAGAAAAATATGGAACCGAAAATATATAGAAGAAATTGATAAGATGTTTTCTTACAATGTGGCATTTGAAATCATCAATGAGAGTGAAGATCATGAACCAAAAATTTTTGGTGAATGTAAAAATCGGCAGGATTGGATAAAATGGAAATAAGTCATCCAAGTTGGATTGAATTCGCTAAATAAACGTAACGTTTTTGGACCTATAGTCCTTACACCTAATGGTGTAAAACCTGTTGGATACAAATAGGTTTTTATTCGAAAGCGAAATGAGAAAAATGAAATAGTAAGATAAAGCTCGACTTGTTGCACAAGGTTTTTCTCAAAGGCCTGAAATTGATTATGAAGAAACGTATTCTCTAGTTATGGATGCAATTACGTTTAGGTATTTGATTAGTTTGACAGTGTCTGAAAATTTTTAAATGCGTCTTATGGATGTTGTTACATCATACGTATACGGATCACTTGATAGTAGTATATATACATGAAAATCCCTGAAGGATTTAAGATACCTGAAGCACAAAGTTCAAAACCCAAAGAATTTTATTATGTGAAATTTCAAAGATCATTATATGGGTTAAATCAATCTGGCCGAATGTGGTATAATTTGCTAAGTGAATACGTGATGAAAAAGGGATATTTAAAGGATCCAATATGCCCTTGTGTTTTCTTCAAAAAAACAACATCCGGATGCATAATTATTGATGTATATGTTGATGATTTAAACATCACTGGAACAAATAAGGAAATTCAAGAAGTTGTGTTATACTTGAAGGAAGAATTTGAAATGAAGAACCTTGGAAAAACCAAGTATTGTTTGAGTTTGCAAATTGAACAAAAAGAATGTGGAATTTTGTTCACCAGTCAAATTATACAAAAAATGTTCTTAAACGTTTTAATACGGATAAATCAAATCTTTTAAGTACTCCAATGGTTGTTAGATCATTGAACATAGAAAATAATCCATTTCGTCCATGTAAAGATGATGAAGTTATTCATGGTCCAGAAGTACCATATCTAAGTGTCATTGTGCCCTTATATATCTTACAAATTGTACTAGACCTGGTATATCTTTTGCTGTAAATTTATTGCCGAGATGCAGCTCATATCCAACAAAGAAGCACTGAAACGGAATTAAACATATATTCCGTTATCTACGAGGAACGACAGATTTTGGAATTTTTTACTCAAAAGATACCAATCAAAGTATAATTGGTTATGCTAATGCTGGATACTTATCTGATCCACATAAGATACGTTCCCAAATCGGATACATATTTACTCATGGAGGCACTGCAATTTTTTGGCGTTCACAGAAAAAAAATAATTGTAACTACTTCATCAAATCACGCCGAGATTATTGCATTACATGAAGCAAGTCGTGAATGTGTGTGGCTTAAATCAATGACACAACATATCCAAAATTCGTGTGGATTATCAGTAGACCAGGAGCCAGTGACACTATACGAAAATAATGTTTCATGTGTTGCTCAAATGAAAGAAGGATACATCAAAAGAGACAAAACTAAACACACCCCCAAGTTTTTCGCATTCACTCGAGAGCTTCGGAAGAATAAAGACGTTGATATTCGTTATATTCAATCAAGTGAAAACTCATCACATCTCTTCACTAATTCACTTCCTACGACAATATTCAGAAAGCATAGATTCAGCATTGAGATGCGCAATCTACACAATATGTGAAGGATCACTCATGTTAACATGAGGGGGAGTTTACGTGACTGCACTCTTTTTTTCTTACTATAGTTTTTATCCCACTGAGTTTTTCTAGTAAGGTTTTTAACGAGGCAGTATGAAAACACGTAATAACACGATCATCATTACAAGGAGGAGTGTTGAAACTAAATAATAAAATTAGATTGAAAATTATTGTATGTTGATGTAAGTGATTATGTATTTATTTTTTGACAATTTTCAAAGGTTCTATAAATAAACCTCTCTATTTGTGATGAAAAACACAATGCAGGAGAGAAGAAATTTATAAGTGTTTAGTTTGATATATTTTGTGAGTTTGAGATTTTTACTTTTTACCGCAAATTTTTACTTTTTTCATAACAATATAAATTTATGAAAGCACCTTAATTTATTTTATTTTTTTAATTCATTGGCTATACCAAACGTACTAAGCAATTTTTTTCCACTTTTCCCAGCCTTTATTAAATAGAAAGAGATTATATGTATCGAGTTTACAATTATATTTTTTAATATGCAAATGCTAATGGTTGTACCTTTTTATTTTTATTTTTTAAAAAATAAAATATAATGAAGGTGCTTTCACTCTATTTACTTATGGATAATTAATTTGTTTGGTTTTAATATCAATAGATATTAAAAAAATTTAACGAAATTTAAATGTTTGTTAAATTACTTATATAATTATGGATTGAAATTCTAATTTTTATAATTACATGCATGTATTGCTTGATGTTTGGATGAGGACGTTTAAAACTTCAACTCAGAATCTGTAATATAAATTGTGTCTATATTTATTCATATAGTTTTCTGTTTTTGATAGTTGTGTGTTGTTTTATTGTTGTATTATGCTATCTGATATTGTGCAGTGTCATTCTCTCACTTTTTTTTTCAACTTTGATATCTCTACAATCTTATAAATGTTGTTGAAAGCCTTATATAAACGTTTTGATATTCAAATTATTTTACCATTACAAATCTGTTATATTTAGTCTACACGGTTTAGTAAACTCATCCACTCAACTTCCTCCACCACTTTGTCAGCTTATCCCACATTTTCTTCAATTCAGACTCAATCATGTTAATTCTCTCCTTTTGTTTTATTTACGTATTTATTTTAATTAAATGTATTTGAACCAAAAAATTTTGATGTTCACGATGCAGTAATAAAAAATTGAATAAAAAAATGGACGAATAATATATGATAAATACGTAAAAAAGAATTTGTGAATAGTAAATTTTTTAAAAGTTCTAATTTCATTTTAGAATCACAATGTGTTGCAGTGTTTGGAGATTTTGAAGCACATGTTTATGTTTTTTTGGTTTTGTATTTATTTTCCTTAAGAGATTAAATGTATTTTCATATTTTAATCTTTAGTTAATTGGTTTCTGTTTTTCTTTTTTTCTTACTGAAAGGGGATATAAGGTGGAGTTGCACGAGACAAGGAGACCAAGAAGAGGGTGCTCAATTACATTAAAATAAAATATATCTTTGGTGTTTTTTAACTTTTTGGTGTTCAATTTTTTACGTTATTCTGTATCTATTAGTTGGTTTTTATCTTTATTAGTAATTCTTTATAGATACAAAATAAAATTTGCATAATTATTGTAATTTAAGGCATAGAGGATTGGAGACACCGGGTATATGTATCTTCAATGGGGAGATGATTACTCTTTCTTACATGAATATTTTGTATTGTAGAAACTGTATACAGATTTGGGTAATTTCATGTCAATTAGGTTGCTTGACTGGATTTGTTTAGTGTCTAATTTGCATAAACATGTGAATATATAATTTTCTAATCATATGTATGTTTTAATGGCCTTATTTAGATACAAAACGATATATGTTGTATGAGACAATGTGTTACGAGTGTCTGTGGAATTCAACTTCCAATTCAATTAATTTCAATGTATTTTTTTTAAATACTCAACATATTCTTTTGCAAATCATAAAAATTTCATATTTATTATAATTTTAATTAAATGTGCTAAATATTATTTAAGGCATAGAGGATTGTGAGCCAAGATAAAATACTTTTTTCAGACCTTCAATCTCAGCATAATTTTATATCATAACACACTTATTATTACATATTTTATGCTTAATATTATGTACAACCGTTGTATACTAGTTTTCTTTTTGTATGAATTCCTGTTCGGAACATCACAATCCATCATACCATTGAATAATTTACAAATTTGTACGAAAACTCAACACACAATCAGAAATCGCTGAAAAACACAGACAAAATCTGGGAAAACAGCTCTATTAATTTTATGAATTTCCTGTTCCGAACATCACAATCCATACCATTAACAATTCATTGTATGAAAATACAACACATCATCATAATTAGAGAGAATAATCACTGAAAACACAAAAAAAATCAGGGAAAATAGCTCTCTTGATTTTACGAATTTTTTTTTCCTTATATCAAAGTCGATTCCATTGAACAATTCACACACACACACACACACACACACATATATATATATATATATATATATATATATATATATATTTACTATATTATAATTGATGAACCCCGTATAGTAACTATTTTGGTCTTAAATGTGGGTGAACTTAATTACCCTTGATTGTATTCATTGATAAAATGAAAAAAAGATATTACTGTAATATCGAGAAGCAACTCTACGTTCAACTCATTATCAACATCACTCCGCGTTTGTCATTGTGTAGCGCCCCTTCTCTTTCATTTTATCTCCAATTAAAATATTCTCCCCTCATTCGGGAAAAAGTTCTTCAGGCTCTCACGTTGCAATCGGTATCTCCAATTTTTTTGTTCTAATGACACAATAGGTTTTTCTCTCTCTCTCTTCCCCTCTCATACTTTATGATTGAATTTCATTCAAGCTATAGAGGCTGGTAAAAAAGAAATGAATTACTATTATTATTAATTTTTTGTGTATTGTTTTTTAATGGTAGATATTGAATTGGAGACTTCATACTTTGGACATCACAATCTGAAGATCGAGAACACCAACGCAGGAGAAAGGAGGCTATTAATTTACTGTCCAATCAATGTCGAGGACTAAACGCAAATAATGGCACATGTTATGTTTGATTATTTGATCTTTTTTTCCTTTTTTCATAAAATGTAAACTATGTTACGTTAGATATTTCTAGACACTGACATTGAGAAAAATCCAGTGAAATCATCCTGGAGCACTGTTTAAAGAAAGAATCTGGATGGAAATTTTGGTCGCAATCCCAAAAATGTAATTAATGTCTTGAAATCACATTGGAACAAAATAAACTATAATTGGTAGTATTCATGACTTATGTAGTTTACTTATTTTGTATGATGAATTTCAAGAGTTCTAAATGGCATTCTTGATTTCAATCATAACTATTTTTTGCGAGATGTTATTTATCCTTCAATGATGATAAATTAACGAGAATGGTTCTATTACTCTATAAATGAAAGTGTTCTACTTTTCTATTTCCTAAACTTTTTTTAGGAAGAGTGATAATCATGGTTGTTTATTCAACTTCTAAACTCAAGCAACCCAGAATTTAAATTTTTTGGACCATCATATGTAGAGTTAATATGAATAATTAGCCGCTTATTCTAAAACACAATGTAGCGAAAAACTGTCTCATCAATGTTCTCAGGAGCCTATTCGAATTATCTACTCTATTGTGACAATGCATGTGCACAATTGTAATTTGTTGATCTTGATTGGTTCCATTATGTTCCACGTTTAGTTTTTATTACAAGACTACTTACTTCAGGAATCCTAATCTTGATGTGTTGTGTTTTGTTCTCCGAGTAGAACTTCTTCCATTTAATTAGCTCAATAGCAAGAGAATGTTCTTGGTTTGTAAATAAATATTCAATATATTTTGTACTTAAAATTTCACTGTGTATGCATCTGAAAATAGAAGCTCTTTCTCTAATTTTAACCAAAATCCCTTCTCATTGTTTTTGTATGTCTTCTAGCTTTTGGTTATGGTATTAGCATTCTTTTTTATGTTTTTTTTAAAAAAAATTACTATGTATAATTCATTGAAATATGGATAATGCTATGTGTACATAGAGTCTTACATAGAGTTACACGCTTTATTAAATTAGGAAAATCTCAAAAAAAATTTAAAATTATATCTTTTTAAACTACAATTGTTTTTCTTGCTCAAAATTTTTTTTAATGAAATATATTATTTTTATTTTATTATTTATTATGCAATTTTAGGGGTGTCAAAATTGAACTCGACCCTAGTCGACTAGAGAAATATCAAATTAAGGTTGAGATTTTTGGGTTTGGGTTAGATCTGGTTGCATGCATTTAAAATTTGACCCAAAAAAATTAATCGGGATGAGTCAG
The DNA here is from genome assembly GCF_033568475.1 of Henckelia pumila. NCBI lineage: Eukaryota > Viridiplantae > Streptophyta > Magnoliopsida > Lamiales > Gesneriaceae > Henckelia > Henckelia pumila. Next base: position 88,669,026 of record NC_133122.1, read on the forward strand.
ATTTGGGTCGACCCGAAATGACCCAAAGATTTATTGTTACTTATTTACAAAATTAAAAAATATTGATTATATTTTTATGTATTGTATATTTGATAGAAAATTGTTGTATATTGTATCATAGATTTTCATAATGTAATAATTATTTTGTAAAATTTTTATTTTTAAAACTAATTGTTTATTTTTTGTAGTAAGTATATTTTAAATTTTGTTCAACTAAACTTTCAAATTTAAATTATATATGACGAGATTTTGTTATTATATATTTAAATAAAAATATATTGATTAATATTATGTGTATTTAATTCATTTGTTCATAAACAAAAATAAATCAAATTGAGTTGGTTTGGGTTGATCAGGTTAGTCGGATTCGGGTTTCGGTGGGTTGTTTTTGGACTTTTTTGAGTTCGGGTAGAGAACGTTTTTAGCAATACCTTGTCATCAACCCAACTGGAACCCATCTGACCCACTAGAATTGATACTCCTATTCAGTTTCACAAAATTTATGTTGACGTGAATTTTTTAAAACTGTACAATAAATAATAAAACATAAAAAAATTATTTTTTCCATTAGAGTATTTTTTTAATAAGACGAACAATTTTAGTTTGAAAAGAAACAATTTTTGAAGAGTTTTGGGATAATTTTTTTATTTAATATAACATGTAACCCAAACCCAAAATATCTCAACCTTAATCCGATATTTTTATGATCGAATCGGATCGGGTGGTTCAATTTTGACACCATTAAAACCGCATAATTAATAATAAAATAAAAAATAATATATTTAAATACAAGTCTTTTTGAGCAAGACAAACACTAGTTTTCTTTTCGTATTGCACATTTGCACCGTGTACCCAAATATCAATCCCAAAAACCCTGATTCCCCCGCGTGATAGATTCAAATTTCTTCCAATGGATGAACCCACCCCAACTGAAATTGGTATGGTCGGCGATGGCTGCAGTGTTTCCGGCGGCCATGTTTCTAGTGTCGGCGAAGGCGGTTTTCTAGTGGTGAGAATTATCGTGAGATTGGGGGTAACGAAGGCGGTTTTTCTGGTGGTGAGAATTTTGGTGAGATTGGGGGCGGCGAAGGCGATTTCTCTGGTGGTGAGAATGGGGGCGGCGATGGTGAGAATGGTGAGAATGGGGGATGCTACGGTAATTCTGCTGGTTCGGTTGTAGGCAGTGTTACAAATGGTCGAGAATCTAGCTTGTATGATGTTCAACAGTTTCTAAATCTTTCCTGTGGAGTAGTTGTGTTGGTTGGTGCAGTTGCGGTAGTCTATGCAGGTGTGGAATCCTCTGATGCAATCAAAGACCAGAAGGAGGCTGGCTTTCCGGTTCAACTATCCATTAAGTTCATGTTGTTTGAATCGTATAGAAAGAATTGATAGTATTGTCCAATTGGTTTCATTAAAACAGAATATCAGGTAATTTTTTATTCTTTAATGAATGAATCATATAGGATGAATTGATAGTGTTATCCAATTATTTTCAATAAAATAAAATTATAACTCCACTAAGAATACAAATTTACTAATGTTCATACAAGGAGATTTTAAAACTAAAATAATTAATTTAAAAATGTACATATAATATAATATAATATATCTATACTATATAATAATAAATAAATTGTTTTTGCTACTTTTAATGAGTTTTCAAATATACCATTGATTATTTCTTTAAAAAATAGTTAATTAGTCATTACTCTTGCCCATTATCTTTTCCACGTTCTTTTTAAGCAAAAAAAAAAAAAAAACTACATCAATTATCTACCCACTAGACACTATCTTCAATCATCCTCACGAATTTTTAAATTTCATCATATTTTTCATTTAGCTTCTACCTTTTATTTTCCGTATGATCTTTTTCCCGATAACATGTTGATTAAAAGTAAATAAATTCATAAAGATAAAAATAAGAAAGTAATCGTAACTGAAAATATTTCGATACACGCGCAAGGCGTGTAACATATTTATTAATATATATTTATATTTCCCTGGCACAACTCAGGGCATCCACAGTACAAAAACCCCAACATGAGCTTTTTCGTGTTTCTCTCTCTGCCACACAATTGTCACGTAAAAAAAAAAACCTCATCCAACTCTCCACTATAACAAAAAAAATCAAACAAATCTTTTATGGACCCCACATTCAATTTAAATATATCAACTATCAATTTATAAATGTTATATATATATATATATATATATATATATATAAATGATGTATTTTTATTATGTATAACTTAATTTTAAAAATAAAAACACAAAAAAATCAAAATAACGATTATAATTAAAATAAAAAAAGACCAAACAAAAACAAAAAAACAAAAAATAAAGTTAATGCAGTAATACCTATATACGTATGTGTGTATATATATACATATATATATATATATTTAAATAATAAAAAACAATTTTTTTAAAAAAAGAAAATGGGGTAAAGGGCACTCTTGACAGTAAGAGTGTCATTTGCTTTTGGGAGGAGAACTTTCACTTGTGCCATGTCGCCCCAATGTCGCTGCCATTGGAGATGCTCTCGTTCAAGTCAATATATGTTATATTTGTATTTCTCTAGCATAACTCGTTTAAGTCTAGTTTTCTTTTCTTATTGCACATTTGCACCGTATACGCAAATATCTATCTCAAAACCTTGATTCCCCCGCGTGCTAGATTCAAATTTCTTACCAAAGGATGAACCCACCCCAACTGAAATTGGTATCGTCGGCGATGGCAGAAGTGTTTTCGGCTCCAGTGTTTTTGGTGTCGGCGAAGATGTTTTCTCTTTGGTAAGAATTCTGGAGAGATTGGGGTGGCAAATGCGATTTCTCTGGTGGTGAGAATTCTCGTGAGATTGGGGGCGGCGAGGGAAGTTTACATAGTGGTGACAATGGGAGCGGCGATGGTGAGAATGGTGAGAATGAGGGCGGCGATGGTAATTCTGCTGGTTCGGTTGTAGGCGGTGTTACAAATGGTCGAGGATATAGCTTGATAGATGTTCAGCAGTTTCTTAATCTTTCCCGTGGAGTAATTGTGTTGGTTTCTGCAGTCACGGGAGTCTATGCAGGTGTGGAACCCTCTGATGCAATCAGAGGCTGGAAGGAAGCTAGATTTCCGGTTCAACTATCCATTAAGTTCATGTTGTATGAATCGTACAGGAAGAACTGATAGTGTTATCCAATTGGTTTCCTTAAAACAGAATATCAGGTAATTTTTTCATTCTTAAATGAATAAATCGTATAGGAAGAATTGATAGTGTTATCCAATTGATTTTATTAAAACAAAATTATAACTCCACTATGAATACAAATGTACTAATGTTCATATAAGGAGATTATAAAACTTAAATAATTAATTTAAAAATATATATACATGTAATATAATATATCTTTACTATATAATAATAAATAAATTGTTTTTGATACTTTTAATGAGTTTTCAAATATAACATTGATTATTTCTTTACAAAAATAGTCAATTAGTCATTAATCTTCCCCATTATCTCTTCCACGTTATTTTTAAGAAAAAAAAAAAAACTACATCAATTATCTACCCACTAGACAATAACTCCAATCATCCTCAGGAATTTATAACTTTCATCATATTTTTCATTTAGCTTCTACCTTTTATTTTCTGTATGATCTTTTCCCCGATAACATGTTGATTAGAAGTAAAAAATTCATAAAGATAAAAATATGAAAGTGATCGGGACTAAAAATATTTTGTTACACATGCAACGTATGTGCCACGTTTATTAATATATATTTATATTTTTCTGGCACAACTCAGGGCATCCCCAGTAGAAAAACCCCAATATGAGCTTTTTCGTGCTTCTCTCTCTGTCACATCATTGTCACGTCAAAAACAAAAAACCTCATCTAACTCTCCATTGTAACAAAAAAACTCAAAGAACTATTTTATGGACCCCACATTCAATTCAAATATATCAACTATCAATTTATAGATGTTATATATGATGTTCAGCAGTTACTGAATCTTTCCTGTGGAGTAGTTGTATTGGTTGCTGCAGTCACGGTAGTCTATGCAGGTGTGAAATCCTCTGATGCAATCAGAGCCTGGAAGGAGGCTGGCTTTCCAGTTCAACTATCCATTAAGTTCATGTTGTATGAATCGTATAGGAAGAATTGATAGTGTTGTCCAAATGATTTCATTAAAATAAAATTATAACTCCACTAAAAATGCAAATGTACTAATGTTCATATAAGGAGATTATAAAATTAAAATAATTAATTTAAAAATATACATGTAATATAATATATCTTTACTATATAATAATAAATAAATTGTTTTTGGTACTTTTAATGAGTTTTCAATATACCATTGATTATTTCTTTACAAAAATAGTCAATTAGTCATTACTCTTTCCCATTATCTCCTCCACGTTCTTTTTAAGCAAAAAAAAAAACTAATCAATTAATATATACCATTGATTAAGCAATGCGTGTGACATATTTATTAATATATATTTATATTTTCCTGGCACAACTCAGGGCATCCACAGTAGAAAAACCCCAACATGAGCTTTTTCGTGCTTCTCTCTCTGCCACATCATTGTCACATCAAAAACAAAAAACCTAATCCAACTCTCCACTATAACAAAAAAACTCAAAGAATTTTTTTATGATCCGCACATTCAATTAAAATATATCAACTAGCAATTTATAAATGTTATATATATATATATAACATTTATATATATATAAAAGAAGTCTTTTTATTATGTATTACTTAATTTTTTAAAAAAATCAAAGTAACGATTATATCTTATATTTATATTTCCTTGGCACAACTTGTTTATGTCTAGTTTTCTATTCGTATTGCACAATTGCACCGTATACGAAAATGTCCCTCCCAAAAACCCTGATTCCCCCGCGTGCTAGATTCAAATTTCTTCCCAATGGATGAACCCACCCCAACTGAAATTGGTATTGTCGGCGATGGCAGCAGTGTTTTCGGCGCCGGTATTCTGGTGTCGGCGCAGGCGGTTTCTCTGTGGTGAGAATTCTAGTGAGATTGGGGGCGGCGAGGGGGGTTTCTCCTGTGGTGAGAATTCTGGTGAGATTGAGGGGGGTTTATCTGGTGGTGATAACGGGGGCAGCGATGGTCAGAAAAAGGACGGCGACGGTAATTCTGTTGGTTCGGTTGTAGGCGGTTTTACAAATGATCGAGGATCTAGCTTGTATGCTATTCTGTAGTTACTGAATCTTTCTTGTGGAGTATTTGTGTTGGTTTCTGCAGTCACGGTAGTCTATGCAGGTTTGGAATCCTCTGATGCAATCAAAGGCTGGAAGGAGATTGGCTTTCCGGTTCAACTATCCATTAAGTTCATGTTGTATGAATCGTATAACAAGAATTGATAGTGTTGTCCAATTGGTTTCATTAAAAGAAAATTATAACTCCACTAAGAATACAAATGTACTAATGTTCATATAAGGAGATTATAAAAATAAAATATTTAATTTAAAAATATACATATAATTTAATATATCATTACTATATAATAATAAATAAATTGTTTTTGGTACTTTTAATTACTTTTCAAATATACCATTGATTATTTATTTACAAAAATAGTCAATTAGTCATTAATATTTTTCATTATCTCTTCCACGTTTTTTTTAAGAAAAAAAAAATTACATCAATTATCTACCCACTAGACACTATTTTCAATCATCCTCACGAATTTTTAACTTTCATCATATTTTTCATTTAGCTTCTACCTTTTATTTTCTGTATGATCTTTTCCCCGATAACATGTTGATTAAAAATAAATAAATTTATAAATATAAAAATAAGAAAGTAATCGTAACTGAAAATATTTTGTTACACATGCAGCGCGTGTGACACATTTATTAATATATATTTATAGTTTCCTGGCACAACTCAGGGCATCCACCCCAATGGATGAACCCACCCCAACTGAAATTGGTATTGTCGGCGATGAGAGCAGTCTTTCCGACGCCGGTGTTTCTGATTTCGGCGCAGGCGGTTTCTCTGGTGGTGAGAATTATGGTGAGATTGGGGGCGGCGAGGGGGGTTTCTCTGGTGGTGATAATTCTGGTGATATTGGAGGCGGCGAAGGCGTTTTCTCTGATGATGAGAACGGGGGCAGCAATGGTGAGAAAAAGGAAGATGAAGGTAATTCTGCTGGTTCGGTTGTAGGCGGTGTTACAAATGATCGATGATCTAGCTTGTATGATGTTCATCAGTTACTGAATCTTTCCTGTGGAGTAGTTGTGTTGGTTGCTGTAGTCACGGTAGTCTATGCAGGTTTGAAATCCTCTGATTAAATCAGAGGCTGGAAAGAGGCTAGCTTTCCGGTTCAACTATCCATTAAGTTCATGTTGTATGAATCGTATAGGAAGGATTGATAGTGTTGTCCAATTGGTTTCATTAAAACAAAATTATAACTCCACTAAGAATACAAATGTACTAATGTTCATATAAGGAGATTATAAAACTAAAATAATTAATTTAAAAATATATATATAATATAATATATCTTTACTATATAATAATAAATAAATTCTTTTTGGTACTTCTAATGAGTTTTCAAATATACCATTGATTATTTCTTTACAAAAATAGTCAATTAGTCATCAATCTTTCTCATTATCTCTTCCACGTTCTTTTTATGCAAACTAAAAAAAAAAAACTACATCAATTATCTACCCTCTAGACACTAACTCCAATCATCCTAATGAATTTTTAACTTTTATCATATTTTTCATTTAGCTTATACCTTTTATTTTCTGTATGTTCTTTTCTCCGATAACATGTTGTTTAAAAATAAATAAATTCATAAAGATAAAAATACGAAAGTAATCGTAACTGAAAATATTTTGTTACACACGCAATGCTTGTGACACATTTATTAATATATATTTATATTTTCGTGGCACAACTCAGGGCATACACAGAAGAAAAACCCCAACATGAGCTTTTTCGTGCTTTTTTCTCTGACACATCATTGTCACGTCAAAAAAAAAAAACATCATCCAACTCTCCACTATAACAAAAAAACTCAAAGAATTTTTTTATGGTCCCCACATTCAATTAAAATATATCAACTATCAATTTATAAATGATATATATATATATATATATATAAATGATGTCTTTTTATTATGTATTACTTAATTTTAAAAAAAAAATCAAAGTAAAGATTATAATTAAAATGAAAAAAGGCAAAAAAACAAAAAAAAAACAAAAAAGAAGGTAATACAGTAATACATACATACATATGTGTGTGTATATATATATATATATATATATATTTAAATAATAAAAAAAAATTAAAAAATGGTGCAAATGACGTTCTTGACAGTAAGAATGTCATTTGCTCTTGGAAAAAGCTCTTTCACTTGTGTCATGTCACCCCAATGGCGCTGCCATTGGGGATTTCTTCATTCAAGTCTATATATATTATATTTATATTTCATTGGCACAACTCGTTTAAGTCTAGTTTTCCATTCGTATTGCACATTTGCACCGTATACACAAATATTCATCCCAAAAACCCTGATTCCCCCGCGTGCTAGAATCAAATTTCTTCGCAATGGTTTAACCCACCCCAACTGAAATTGGTATTGTCGGCGATGGCAGCAGTGTTTTCGGCGCCGGTGTTTCTGGTGTCGACGCAGACGGTTTCTCTGGTGGTGAGAACTATGGTGAGATTGGGGGCGGAGAGGTGGTTTTCTGGTGGTGAGAATTCTGGTGAGATTGGGGGAGGGGGGGGGGGGCGAAGGAGTTTTCTCTGGTGGTAAGAACGGGGGCAGCGATGGTGAGAAAAAGGACGACGACGGTAATTCTTCTAGTTCGATTGTAGGCGGTGTTACAAATGATCGATGATCTAGCTTGTATGATGTTCAGCAGTTACTGAATCTTTCCTGTGGAGTAGTTGTGTTCATTGCTGCAGTCACGGTAGTCTATGCAGGTTTGGAATCCTCTGATGCAATCAGAGGCTGGAAGAAGGCTGGCTTTCCGGTTCAACTATGCATTAAGTTCATGTTGTATGAATCGTATAGGAAGAATTGATTGTGTTGTCCAATTGGTTTCATTAAAACAAAATTATTACTCCACTAAGAATACAAATGTACTAATATTCATATAAGGAGATTATAAAACTAAAATAATTAATTTAAAAATATACATATAATATAATATATCTTTACTATATAATAATAAATAAATTGTTTTTGGTACTTTAATGAGTTTTCAAATATACCATTGATTATTTATTTACAAAAATAGTCAATTAGTCATTAATCTTTTCCATTATCTCTTCCACGTTCTTTTTAAGCAAAAAAAAAAAACTACATCAATTTTCTACCCATTAGACACTAACTCCAATCATCCTCACGAATTTTTAACTTTCATCATATTTTTCATTTAGTTTCTACTTTTTATTTTTTGTATGATCTTTTTCCCGATAACATGTTGATTAAAAATAAATAAATTCATAAAGATAAAAATAAGAAATTAATCGTAACTGAAAATATTTTTTTACACACACAACGTGTGTGACACATTTATTAATATATATTTATATTTTTCTGGCACAACTCATGGCATCCACAGTAGAAAAACCCTAACATGAGTTTTTTCGTGCTTCTCTCTCTGCCACATCATTGTCACGTCAAAAACAAAAAACCTCATCCATTTCTCCACTATAACCAAAAAGACTCAAAGAACTTTTTTTATGGACCCCAGATTCAATTAAAATATATCAACTATAAATTTATAAATGTTATATATATATATATATATGTCCGGGAAGGTTTCGAGGGTTAACGGAGTCCAGAAATGGATCCAGGAAACTCAAAAATGGCCGGGAAGGTTCCGAGGGTTCGGCGGGTTTGGAGGGTCCAAACCAGGTTAGGAGGCTCCGAACTGGTTCGAAGGATCCGAAACTGAGATCGGAGGCTCCGAACTGCATGGTCAGTTTTCCGAGAAAAATACATCATTGGTGACGTCACTAATGGGACTTCGGGGGATCCGGAGTCAGGATCGGAGGCTCCGAACAGGAACGGAGAATCCGAAGTCAGGAATGGGGGATCCGAACCAGTTTGGGGGATCCGAAGTCGAGTTCGGAGGCTCCAAACTTTGCCTATAAATAGGGGGCCGAAATTTCATTTTCAACTTGCACCTCTCCTTTTTCTCTCTCAATTCCTTAGCCTTCTAGCTTAGATCTAGGGAATTCTAGGCGTCCTTTTGGGATTCCGGAAGTGGCATAGAGATCCAGGCGTTGTAGCGGAGCTGTGGCCTAGTTTTAAGGTAATTTTCATCAGTGGGCTGACGACGGACGCAGGTATAGCTATGGTCTCCTTAAAATATTTAGAAGTATGCAATAGTTTAGTTAAGGCTTTTAGAGCTTAATTAATGATGCATGAGTATTTGCATTGTAGAGTTGATGATAGGCTTGGAACCTAGAGTGAGACTACTAGGAACTTCCTGTAGAAAGGTACGTAAGTACTGACTGAGATAGCTAGCGGGTTTTGCATGATTATATGTTGCATTTGTGTGTCATATTATTATGCAGGATGTGCATATCATATTGTGTTTGTCCATCTTTTGAGATGAGCCATGTAGGGCTGCTCAGCCCTTTCAGACGATAGATGTCGAGTGCCCCGCAACCGACGGGTTAGCCGGCACTGGCATCTGGAAGACACGGTATACGTCCGTTAGGAATGAGCAGTGTACGCAGGGTTTGCTCCCCGAGTTGTACCACTCATGTCCTAGGCTCCATTACTGAGAAATTGTATACAGTTATCCCAGATATGGATACCCTGTCATTTGCATGCATCATATTTGTATGTTTTACTCGTGCTTTCGTATTGAGCTTAGAGCTCACGTCCAGTCTTTTCTGTGTATCTGGACACCCCATTCAACGAGGCAGGTGTAGGTGCAAGATTGAGCACCAGAAGCTTGGAGTAGCCAGCGACCAGTGAAGATAGCAGGATTAGCTATAGGTTTTTGCCCTTTAGGCTTATTTATTCGATTGGGCTGTATAATAGAATTTGTTTAACCGGTTGTATTCTGCCGGTCTGTTTTTATTTAAGTCTTCCGCAACGATTTATTTAAATGCATGCTTAATTATGCTCTTAACTCTGATTAGGTAGTGGATCCGGTTTGGGTCGCTACATTTATTGGTATCAGAGCATGCATGCAAGAGACTTGAGAAATAGTATTGAGACTTTGGGTTATCCTTAAAGGATTGATGAGACCTTGGAAGAAAGTGATGATGCGACGATTAGGTTGCCTGAAGACTATCATCATCGGCAGGAATTTTTAAGATTTGGCTTATGGAATTCCAGCAAGTGCGGACAGGAGTGATGGATCGTGTCTGAGTATTCGAGACTTCTACTCATGTGGATCCTAGCTTTGGATCGAGTACCGGATGCCAGAGGTAGTGGCAGAGGATTGGTGGGGACTTACTTTATGTTTGCATCTGTACAGTCATTACCATGATGACACTACTCTAAAGATACTCCAGTCGTAGTTGGAGAGATTGTCATATTGACCTTCACCAAGGATTGCCTCGAGTGTCTAAGGCATGATAGGTTTCGAGCGTAAGGTCATTAAACTCATGTAGAACATGGTTTTGCCGATATGCATGTATCGATGCTTTTGGTAGGTAAACAGAAAACTTCATGTTCAAAAGCATGATTTGGTTACAAGAAGAAAGCTGATGGTAGATCGTGAACAGAATAGGTCGGCTGACATGCACTGACGCAGAGCATATCTGGTTAGCGAGCTCGAGTTAATTTCTTCGAAAGTCTTGGCATGACGAGATAACTAGAGAGTCGGGCAGGAGTACGCTTGCATTGATGCGTGTGTCGATTAGAGGCTTCATGCTCAAGAAACGAAGACTAGTACGATGATTTTAAATAATGTATTGTTGTAGTTGTAAATAGTATTTCAGTTGTAATGAATCATCATACTTTGGTTGTATCATTTCAAGTTCTTTTGTACATTTCATAATATTTTGAATACTGTAATTGTATTACATTGGGATTGTAATAAAGAGAATTGTACATAACTTGAAGCAATGATACATGTATTATTTATCCAACAATTCGTGAATAATTGCAAGAGATTTTGCTAAGTTTTGGCATGACGTTAGTTGATTAGTGTTCAACTGTGGTAACTCATGAGGTTTGAGTGGGCCGATTGTAACCATGTGACTTGTGGTTAGTCTAGGCGTTTTTCTAGGATTGACCTAGATAGTCAGCAGACTAAAATAGTGTCAGCGATGAGTGGACTCATCTAGAGGCATTAAGGGTATTGTTCGGTTTAGAACATTGAGCTTTGTTCTAGGTTGTTTCCTTAGAACAAGAACAGTAGGCTGTCCGAACTTTGTTAGGTTTAGACTTGTGATGATGGGTTTTCATCAAGATGTCAGGTCCAGTATATGCCGAGCGTTGTGGACTATGACCATGACTAGACGTGATGGGGCGCGACCCTATGCCAGTATTACTCTTGGAGTCCTTGTACTTCAGAGGTTGCCTGGGAGCCTTTGTGCTTCAGGATTGGCGGTGGGAAGGCTACTCAGTCTAGAGTTTTGGTAACAGTCACGACGAAGTATGACCTTGGATTAGATATCAGGTTTGATATCGATGGTTTGATATCGTCTGGTGTGCCAGAGATATAGGTTGAGTTTTCTGCTGTGGGAACCAGTCTTGGAGGGATTTCCTTGACAAGTGTGTACTCTGAGCAGATAGGTTTTAACCTTTGGGTTACTGCTAGACATGTGGATCTAGTAGGTGGACGGGTTTCTACCAGCGATGACTAGGGGTTGTCATCAAAGTTGTGGTTAGAGTTTCCCTGTGATAGGAGTTATTCAAGATACTGAATGGGATACTATTTCGAGACTTCGACTCGAATAGGAGATTTGCTTCATGATGATTGACTTCATCTCTGATAGATTATATGAGATGTTAAGGATTGTACAAGATTATTTGAGATGAGAGGGAAGCGCGGCCTATACCCATGAAGCCTTGGTGGTTGTCCAGGTGGGTTATCGTGGTAAGCTATCTCAGTCTTGAATTGTTGCACAATCTTAGCGAGGGATATAATCAGGAGTGTGTCCGGAGATTGTGAGAATCTATGGGATTTGTTAGTTATTATTCTTGAACTTGACGAGCCGTGTCGTTCATCCCGAATGAACGAGGTAAAAATAGTAAGTCCAGTGATTGCGCTAAGTATTGTCTGATATTTTCAGAGGCTGAATGTAAGATTTTTCATGGGATGGAAATGGTCTAGGTTGATAGATTGCGAGCAAATATTGGGCTTAGTTCGTCTTGATGTTCGCCTTGGGTGAACAAGACAACGATTGGTAGTGCTAAGGTGTCACGGGATCTGTGCTAATGACTACTAGTGGCAATTGGCTAACTCTGTCCGAGTTAGGTTGATTAAGTTCAGTATACGAGGCAACTATTAGTAGTAATGCACGAGATTGTGTAGATAGGCTACTAATAGCTATTTTCTGGTTATCAAGTATGAGTGTGTTGAAACCAGAGCGATTTGGGTATTCCAAGTGTTTGGAAATAGTTCTTCGTGGCAGCTGAGTCATGGTTATTGATTGAGCCACGTAGGTTTAGATGATCAGTGGTGGTCTGACCTGATGAGTGCTAGCCTAAGTAGATCGACGAGTTGAACTGGTTGAGCCAATTAGCTATGATCGAGTTGTAACAATTAAGAAATACTTGGGGTAGTATTTTTCGATTAGTGTTTAGGAGATGAGTACTTGGTACAGTTTCAGAGCATTCGGTAATTTGGATGATTTAGAGACTCTAGGATTGCCGGAGACGAATAATTTGGGATTGTTGTAATCGGGGACGATTGAAATTGGACTTGTATTGTCAAGTTAGGTGTTAAATTGACAGGAGAAACAAGCGAAGGAATTGGTAGCTCCCCGGATAGTGTTCTTGTGATGATGGTGTTAGCAGAGACTCTGAGGTGAGTTATACTAGGCGCATGTAACTGTCGAGTTTCGAGACAGAATAAGAAGCATTTCCATATGTCTGTGCACTATAGAATGTCCCAGTCGAGCATATTGGTGGGAGCTTGCCTTAGTCTTGATGTGTGCACAATGATTACGAGTATGTATGACTATCAGGAGGATGTCCATCGATTGGAATTCATGGGTGAATAACCTATGGTCGAGATGATGTAGATCATCAGAGGAGTGATGATTTCCATTGGAGTATGCGTGGCTTCGCAGACCAATGGCTAGGAGATGACTTAGCATCATTATTGGCGAGCGATGATAGTTTTCATCAGGGCACAGTGCTGAGTTATACTAAGAAACATGAACTGTGATTGGTACTAGACTGGATGGTCTGAGTTCCCAGTAATTGCCTTTGGAAAGCTTGTTTTGCTTCAAAGGAGCATGGGGAGGATGACCAGTCTAGGGAATCTTGTTAAACAGTTACGTTGGTGTATAGCTTTGTATCAACTAGATTCTCTCGGGGAGAAATTTGGAATTTGCTGTGACAACACAGTGTTGGGAATGGTGTTTCCTGACTAGAGGTGTTAAGCACAGAGAACTTTTGGAATCATTAGATGGTTAGATTCGATTAGTGATTCGATGAATGTCGTAAGCTAGTCAGGTTATGACTTGGTCTTCGTTAGTCTAAGATTTTCCTTGGGATGATGATCTCGATCAAGCGGGTGTTTGTATCCTTCGTGATCAAGGAGATCGTGGTCAGAATGGAAGATGTATCAGTGTTGTGATACGCTAGTGCCACAGGAGTTCGACTGTCGACCAGTAGCGCAGTAATCTTCAGTCGGAAGCTATTTCGACCAGACACTCGAGCAAGGGTCTTTAGTATGTTCTCGAGGTTCTACCCTAGATTTCGAGGACAAAATATTTTAAGGGGGGAGAATGTAGTAAACCGTATCCAGAATTAATGATTAATGAGTAATTAATCATGTAATCATGTTTAGATTAAGTAAAATATGATTAAGGAAATTTAAAATGGGTTAACGGAGTCCAGAAATGGATCCAGGACACTCAAAAATGGTCGGGAAGGTTCCGAGGGTTCGGCGGGTTTGAACCAGGTTAGGAGGCTCCGAACTGGTTCGAAGGATCTGAACCTAAGATTGGAGGCTCCGAACTGCATGGCCAGCTGTCCGAGAAAAATACGTCATTGGTGACGTCACTAATGGGACTTCGGGGTATCCGAAATCAGGATCAGAGGCTCCGAACAGGAACGGAGGATCCAAAGTCAGGAACGGGGGATCCAAACCAGTTTGGGGGATCCGAAGTCGAGTTCGGAGGCTCCGAACTTCGCCTATAAATATGGGGCCGATTTCATTTTCAACTCGCACCTCTCATTTTTCTCTCTCAATTACTTAGCCTTCTAGCTTAGATCTAGGGAATTCTAGGCGTCCTTTTGGGATTTCGAAAGTGGCATAGCGATCCAGGCGTCGTAGCGGAGCTGTGGCCTAATTTTGAGGCAATTGTCATCAGTGGGCTGACGACGAACGCATGTATAGCTATGGTCTCCTTAAAATATTTAGGAGTATGCAATATTTTAGTTAAGGCTTTTAGATCTTAATTAATGATGCATGAGTATTTGCATAGTAGAGCTGATGATAGGCTTGGAACCTAGAGTGGAACTGCTAGGAACTGCCTGTAGAAGGTAAGTAAGTACTGACTGAGATAGCCAGCAGGTTTTGCATGCTTATATGTTGCATTTGTGTGTCAAATTATTATGTAGGATGTGCATATCATATTGTGCATGTCCATCTTTTGAGATGAGCCATGTAGGGCCGCTCAGCCCTGTTCGGACGGTAGATGTCGAGCGCCCCGCAACCGACGGGTTAGCCGACACTGGCATCTGGAAGACAGGGTCTACGTCCGTTAGAAATGAGCAGTGTACGCAAGGTTTGCTCCTCGGGTTGTACCACTCATGTCCTAGGCGCCATTACTGAGCAGTTGTATACAGTTATCCCAGATATGGATACCCTGTCATTTGCATGCATCATATTTGTATGTTTTACCCGTACTTTCGTATTGAGCTTAGAGCTCACGTCCAGTCTTTTCTGTGTATCTGGACACCTCATTTGGCGGGGCAGGTGTAGGTGCAAGATTGAGCACCAGGAGCTTGGAGTAGCCAGCGACCAGTGAAGACAACAGGATTAGCTGTATGTTTTTGCCCTTTAGGCTTATTTATTCGATTGGGTTGTATAATCGAATTTGCTTAACCGGTTGTATTCTGGCGGTCTGTTTTTATTTAAGTCTTACGCAGCAATTTATTTAAATGCATGTTTAATTATTCTCTTAACTCTGATTAGGTAGTGGATCCAGTTTGGGTCGCTACAAAATCTATGTACTGGAATTTCTGGAAAAATACAAAGACAAATCTATGAAATTTGTGCAGGAAAATATGCTGAAAATCATACCTTTTGGAGCTATGTTTTTTTGAGTATTTGTCGAGAAAGGGTCCTGTCTTTCTGCCGATGCTTTTTGTTTGGAACCAGTATGCAATTTCCGTTCCATTATTCCTCATCATGGGCCACGTGTTACCATTTCCTGTTTCCATTTCCCATTAATCGATTTTGACTTGGTCAAGACATTTTTGAAATAAACTTCAATTTCTGAATTACCGCCTCCTTCCTTGCTGGACTCAGACTTCTTTGGTGGGCCGAAAATAATAAGGCTTCAAAGTTTTAGGAACTGGGCACTAATTTCTTCTTTGTGTTGGCCTTAGAAAATAATTTTATTTTCTGGCTAAACAATACCCAATGCATTTCATTCACGCCTGACCCAAACAAGAAAATAGATTCACGATATAAGGTCCGGGATTATTTAATTTAATCCAGGATTATTTAAAGTAATTCGAGATAATTTAATTTTAATCCGCGTATATTTAATTTGGGAATATTTAGAGTTTTGATTTAAATTCTAATATTCTTAAATTATTTAGGATTGAAATTGAATTAAAATAAGGGCTGAGGACCGAATTGCAAATATTAAAGAATTGAGGGGCTAAAATGCAATTTTGGTTGAAGTTATCAAATTATATTGATTATTCAGCATGTGCATGCGTATAACATATATCCAATTCAGAAATTTGAAGCAGAAAGTCGAGATCTCTCTTTCCTTTTGATTTCTTGATTTTCAAAACCTCGTAACTTTTGATTCGATCGTCCGATTTCGATTCCAAAAAGTGTTCTGGAATCCTTGTGAAGAAGGCTTCGATTTGGTGTAAGTTTTATTACCTTTCCAGCATGTTTGAAGATTGAGATATGCTATAGATCAGAATTTGTTTATGTATGCATATTTTGAGATGAGTTGTGGTATCGTATCGTCATTGGCGCAACGAACGGGTTTTGTTTTGTATTCGATATGATTTCCAGCATGTATATCGATGATTATAGCCGCTGATATGATGTTTAGGGTGATGTATTCAGCTGATATATGATGTACAAATGATTTGAATGATTAGAAATGATTACGATATTTTGTCGGTTACCGATTTTCAATCGCTATGCCGTCGATTCGTGTGTTGAGACCGTTTTGATAGCCTATTATTGAGCTGGGAAGTTATTTGTTATGTTGTTGATACTGTAGCAATGTTATTTTCAGTTTCAGCATTTATTCGGAGACTATTGACTCAAGAACCTCAACTTCAAGTTGAAGAAAGAAGTGACGAAGGTTTGAATTGGTTTTGATTGACGATTCTTGATGATTTTGGATTGATTATGAAATGATAGACTTGAATGAGGTTTGATATGTGTATTTTGATATTGTGTTTCAGATTTGAAGCATTCCGAACCGAGAGAAACAAAGGTATAAGATGACATCACGAGTCAGGAATTTTGATACTCAAGAATGACGTTTCTTGAGTTATTCCGCAAAAAATCACATATTTGTTATTGTTTGTTTTATTTTGATGTTGTCGATCCATCACAGGTAGTGGATCTTTGATTTTGATATGATTATGATACGAGATGTTTTGGAATTGATTCTATGCCGAGGTCGGAGGATGACCTTATTTTCGAATCCGGAATGATTTCGATAGATGGATAACCATGTCAAGATCGGTTACGAATCTTGATGGCAAAAATGTTATATGAATCAATTCTTAATCGATATATGCGTTATTTACTCTATTGTTGAGTCGATTATAAATAGAGTTGATATGATTTATTTAACGCTTTATATATGTCGAATATACTGGGAATGATTTCTCACCGGAGTTATCCGGCTGTTGCTTTGTTTTGTATGTGTGCATGACAACAGAGGGGGCAGGAGCTGGTCAGCGACAACATTGACAGCTCATAAGTGAGTTTAACACGTGAGGACTTGGGTTTTAGTTGAAGTTGTATTGACTAGAAACATCAAACATGATAGAATAGTGTAGTTTGAAGAACACTTTTGAGTATTACTATAATTGTGTTGTTTATCGTGTTTTAAATGACTAGTTTGATGTAATAATCACATGGATTGATGCTTGAAACTTACTACATGGATATATGCATGTTTGAGATTTATTAAACCATGACTTGAGTTGGTTTTGTATTGATTTTGATTGAATTTTGGAACTTGACAGCAAACCAAATCCTGCAGTTTTTCGAATAGGCCTTGCGCGCTCGAGCGCACGAACTCGTCGGATCGAGCGCGGCATGTGATTTTCCAAAACAGAGAATTTGATTTTTGGGCGCGCTCGATCGCGTGAGTACGTCCGCTCGAGCGCAGCCTGAGAATTTTCAAACCTGAGATTTGAGCTTTTGGGGCTCGCTCGATCGGGCGAGTTCGTCCAATCGAGCGAGGTGCAAGTTTAAAAAAAAAATTATTTGGTTTTAGTATTTGTTCTAAAGATTTGATTAATTGTGTTATTAATCATTAATTGCCTTTAGATGAGATTAGCAACCCGAGGTCCCCACAACAGGTGGTATCAGAGCTTAAGTTTCTCGGACTGAGAATAGATGAGTGGGGTAGATCGAGTCTTCTATTCTGATTTATTTAATCTTGAAGCATGTTTATTATCTGAATTGATTTACAGCTTTAAGACTTGCATGTTATCTGTTATCTGATATTAGTGGAAGCATGTTATACTGCAATTAAATCACAACTCGATCTCTTAGACTGCAATTAAATCAGAACTCGATCTCTTGAGAAGGCATTGTGTGCTTATCAGATGAGGGGCTGAAACAGAATTGTGTTATGATGTGATGATGAATTGTACACTAATCTGTTTGATTATCAGATATGCCTCCCCGACCAGCACCGACTACTAGACAGACTTTGGAAATAAATCAGCCAGAGCAGACTAATGCTGCACATATACCAGTGACAGCACCTGAACATGGATAGAGTAGTACTTCTGCTGATGTGTTTGGTGATGCTAATCCGATGGAGAAACTTTTGAAATTATTCCAGTCATTCAAACCACCAACTTTGCAAGGAACTGAAAATTCTGTTGACTGTGAGAATTGGCTGGAGGATATCGAACAGTTATTTGAATCTCTCGACTATAATGATGATCGTCGTGTGAGATTGGTGATTCATCAATTACATGGCCTGGCAAAGAGTTGGTGGATAGCGTCGAAGCGAGCGTTTGAACAGCAAGGTACTGTTATTACCTAGTTAGTATTTCGAACTGCTTTCTATCAATGGTTCTTTCCTATTTCTTATCGTAAGGACAAAGGGGCAAAGTTTGCAAGTTTGCAACAGGGACAGTTAAATATCGAAGAATATGTTGCAAAGTTCACTAGCTTGTTGAAGTTTGCTCCACATATTGCTGTGAGTGATGAAGCTCAAGCCGATCAATTCATAAATTGCTTGAATCCTGATGTGTTCACCCTTGTCAATTCGGGACGACCGAATAACTTTGCTGATGCCTTGAATCGTGCAAAGGGAGCTGAGGCAGGGATACTAAGGCAACGAGGATCACAGTTTGTGCCACAGCCGATGAGACAACCGCAAGAGCAGCCACAGATTCCACCACCACCTCGATTTGATGCTGGAGGTAGTAGTAGTGGTAAGAAAAATTTCTTTAAGGGCAAAAGCAAACAGTTTAAGCGTCCAAGTGGTAGCTCTTCGAGTTCAAGTGGATCCAAACAGTCGAGAGTTGGACAGAGGTCGGAATTATACTGTACCAAGTGTGGAGGACGTCATACTACTGAACAATGCCGAGGAGTTTTTGGTACTTGTCACATTTGCAATTATACAGGTCATTTTGCACGAGTCTGCCCACAGCGTGGTTCTGGAGGTACACAGGGTACTGGATCATCGAGACCAGTGGCTCAATCAGGATCTTCTGTGCATTCATTTCAACCACAACCAGCAGCACAGGGTAGAGCAGAAGGAGGAGGAGGTCAGTTAGTGAATCAACCTCCAAGGCAGCAGGCTAGGGTGTTTGCATTGACTGAGGAGCAAGCACAAGAGGCGTCTGATGATGTGATTGCAAGTAACTGTTTCCTTTATGGTTATCCTGCATATGTCTTATTTGATACTGGTGCATCACATACCTTTATTTTTGAGCAATTTGTTGTGTTACATGAATTGCATGTTGAACCATTAGCTACTGTAGTGTCTATATCTTCACCATTGGGAAAAGGTTTAGTATCTGTGAAGTCTGTCAGGAATTGTGTACTACAGTATGAAGGTTTTGAGATTGAGCTGGACTGTATTGTTCTTGGTTTATCTGATTTTGATTGTATTATCAGTATCGATATGCTAACCAAGTACAGAGCTACAGTTGATTGTTTTCTGAAGATTGTAAGATTCAGACCTGATATGGATGATGAATGGAAATTCTATGGTAAGGGTTCACGAGGCAGAATTCCTTTGATATCTATTCTTTCTATGACTGACTTGTTACAGAAAGGGGCAGAAGGATTCCTTATTTATGCAGTTGATATACTGAAGACTAGTCCAAACTTGGCTGACTTGCCAGTGGTTTTTGAATTCGATGATGTTTTCCCTGACGAGATTCCGGAATTGCCTCCATATCGAGAGGTAGACTTCAGTATTGAATTGATGCCAGGTACGCAACCAATATCAAAAGCACCTTACCGTATGGCACCAATTGAATTGAAAGAGTTGAAAGATCAACTTGAAGAATTATTAGCCAAAGGTTACATCAGACCGAGTGTTTCTCCTTGGGGCGTTCCGGTATTATTTGTGAGAAAGAAAGACGGATCGATGAGACTGTGTATTGACTACCGACAATTGAACAAAGCAATGGTAAAGAATCGATATCCTTTACCTCGTATCGATGATTTGTTTGATCAATTGCAGGGTTCGTCAATATATTCGAAGATTGATTTACGATCCGGTTATCATCGATTGAGGGCAAGAGATGAGGATATCCCTAAGACTGCATTTAGAACCAGGTATGGCCATTACGAATTTATGGTCATGTCGTTTGGTATAACGAATGCACCAGCAGTTTTTATGGGACTGCTAAATAGAGTGTTTCAAAGGTATCTAGATGATTTTGTGATCATATTTATCGATGATATTTTGATTTATTCGAAGAATGTATGTGATCATGCTGACCACTTGAGAACAGTTTTGAAGACATTGAGAAAGGAGAAATTGTTTGCTAAGTTATCCAAATGTGAGTTTTGGTTGAAACAGGTGGTTTTTCTAGGTCATATTATATCAGGAGATGGTATTTCAATTGATCCAAGTAAGGTTGAAGCTGTGATCAGTTGGCAGAGACCGACATCTGTGCCAGAAATCAGAAGTTTTATGGGCTTGGCAGGATATTGTCGATTTATTCGAGACTTCTTGTCTATTGCAAAGCCTATTACAAAGCTTACACAGAAGAATTCACCGTTTGTGTGGTCTGAAGCGTATGAAACCAGTTTTCTTGAGTTGAAAAAGAGGTTGACTACTGATAAGTGCATTTTATGCACTTAATTTATATATGATTTGACTTGGATTTTGTGATGTATCTAGTGAATATTATGCGTATTTTTTGTTGTTTTTGTGAGTTGCAAGGATTTGAAGAAAAGTAGCAAGAAGAAGCGGAAAGCCAAATTACGGGACAACAAACTTCAGAAAATTACCGAGAATGTTACAGACATTCAAATCCGATCTTTACCGTTCAAATTGAAGTTTAGGATGTTTTAAAGTTTCTGTCAAAATTTCAGCTCGATCCGACGGCTAGAACTTAAGTTATGATTTTTACAAAACTGCTGCGCAGATGGTGAAATGGAAGAACAAGTAGCGACCCAGCTCTAGTTTTCTAGCGCTCCAGCGCCCGTAAATTCATGTCCAGAGTGCCCCAGCGTCGGCTTTTGAGCGCTCCAGCGCTAGACGTCCTTCATTGAAAAATAAAATACGAAACTTGAGCGCCCCAGCTCCGAATTATTAGCGCTCCAGCGCTGCGCAGTCTCCAAAAATATGGAAAGTTTTTAATCGAGTTTTAAAAGGGATTTTATGACTTATTCTGGAGGATACGAGGGTTTTTAGGAAGTTTTCAGAGGATAAGACGGCTATTGTGAATTTTTGAAGTGCATAAGAGCTCGAGATTCCGGTACGAAGACTGAAGACGGCGACATCCGGCGACGGAGAAGCTTCATTCTAATTCGTTCTAGTTTCTCTTTGAACTCTATTTTTCTTAGTTTATGGATTGTTGGAAAAACATGAGTTATTTGATTTTGAATTGCGTTATGAACTAATTTCTTAGTCTAGAGGTAGACGGATCTTGACTGGAAACCATGATTGAGATATTTTGATTTATATATTTAAATTTCTTCGCACAGTTTATTTGTGTTTTCCTGATCTTAATGCTTTCAATTTACTGGCCATAGATTGAATGATATTTTATTTAGAATCTATCACTCGAGAGAGGAGATTTTGAATACGACATAGGAAAATACATCTATGGTGTTTATACTGTTCGAGAGGCATATAACTCCATAGAAGTCATTAGAAGAATTCTTGTGCTTTTTACCGGATTTAATAATTGAACTTTGATAGAGATATTGAGTTTGTTATTGAATAAGAATTTCTGCTTGACACTCGAGAGAGGTAGTAGAAAATAATAGGGATTCTTGACTAATAAACTAGAAGAATTAATAATTGAACAATCATTAGAAATAAATTGTGGTGGACAGTCAAGTGAAGTCGAACCTCTAGCATTCATCGCTTATTGAATTTTACTCTCGTGAACTCGTGGTTATTTAGTTTTGTTCTTGCAAATTTTAGTTTTATAAAAATCAAACCATTTTCGTAGCTCTACATAGGATTATGATTTTATTAGTTGCAAATATTTGATATAATATCATTTATTCATTCTCCGTGGGATCGACTTGGACTTAATTCCTATATTATAACTTGACATCGTGCGCTTGCGAGTGAAAAACACGCAACAAGTTTTTTGGCACCGTTGCCGAGGATTGAATTTTATTTGATTTATATTAAATTGTGCTAATTGGTCTTAATTTTGATTTAGAGCATTTTATTTTATTTTTTTGGTTCTAATTTTAAATCTTTCCTGTCTATGCAGTTTATGTGAAAAAGCCAAAGTTATGACTCACTGCTCTTTGATCCGAAAATCGAGAAAACTGCTAAAGTTTTGAGAAAAGTTAGAAGAGAAGAGTTGCAAAAAATGGCTGAAGAAAGGGAAAGAGCTGTCAATAATGCTTCGGTGCCGATCAGAGATCACTTTTGACCGGTGATCACTACTCATTATTCTGGGATAGCTCGGCAAAACATCACGGCAAATAATTTTGAGTTGAAGCCAACTCTGATTAATATGGTGCAGCAGAATCAGTTTAAAGGTGCAGCTACTGAAGATCCAAATTTGTTCCTGCGTACTTTTTTGGAAATTGCTGACACAGTGAAGATTCATGGTGTTACTGAGGACACCATCAGACTACGATTGTTCCCGTTCTTTCTTAGGGACAATGCTCGTAGTTGGTTGCAGTCACTACCTCTTGGGAGTATCACTACATGGGAAGACATGACATCCAAATTTATGGCTAAGTACTTTCCTCCTGCCAAGTCTGCCCAGCTGAAAATTGAGATCACTACTTTCAAACAACAAGATTTTGAGCAGCTTTATGAAGCTTGGGAGCGGTACAAGGAGTTTCTTAGGAAGTGTCCAAACCATAATTTTTCGGATTGGGAACATATTGAGTTATTCTACAATGGTTTGAATGGCCCAACGAGGATTTCTGTGGATGCTGCAGCTGGAGGTTCAATATTTTTTAAATTTCCTGAATAGGCTTATGAGATGCTTGAGCAAATGACTGTTAACAGTTATCAGTGGCCGAGTGAGAGATCTGTAATGAGGAAGTCTGCTGGAATTCATGAGGTTGATGCATTCACTGCTTTGACTGCTCAGATGGCTACTATTTCTACACAGTTGGCTACACTGACCAAAGACAATCAAGTTTCTATTACGACAACATCACTGGCGACTGCCGTAAATTCTACATATAGATTTGAGCGTGTGGAGCAAGCTCAATATGTGAACAACAGAAATTACAACAACTATCGAGGTAATCCTGTACCCAATCAATATCACCATAGTCTGCGTAATCATGAAAATTTTTCTTATGCTAACAATAATAATGTGTTGAATCCTCCTCCGGGATACAATACAAATAAGGGTGAGGGTAAGCCTCCTTTGGAGGATGTTGTTAATGCTTTTGTGCAGGAATCGAGCAAGAGGATGGCGAGGACTGAGACTCGCCTTGACAACTTAGAGACGCATGTGGCCAACATGGGTGTTGTATTGCAATCCATGGAGACTAGCATTGGGCAGTTGGCGAACGCACTGAAAGATAATAACAGAGGCTAATTCCCAAGTAATACTTAGATGAATCCCAAGGAGCAGTGTAATGCTATCACGTTGAGGAGTTGGAAGTAGGTGGATAATAAAGAGGGCAAATATGAGAGCAATACGTTTGAAAAATTTGCAGTTGACGAGAAGAAGGTCGAGGAGAAAGAGTCTGAGCCTGAGCAGAAACCGATGTACAAACCTCCTCTTCCATACCCCCAAAGGTTCAAGAAGAAGGCAGTGGACGAGCAGTTCTCAAAATTCTTGGATATTTTCAAGAAGATACATATCAACATCCCTTTTGCTGATGCTTTGGCACAAATGCCGAATTATGCGAAGTTTATTAAAGAGGTGATGCCCACAAAAGGAGATTGCAAGAGAATGAGGTGGTGAGCTTAACTGAAGAATGTACTGCTGTGCTCCAAAAGAAGATGCCACAAAAGCTGAAGGATCCAGGGAGTTTTACTATTCCTTGCACTATTGGTTTTTCTTATTTTAATAATGCACTTTGCGATCTAGGAGCTAGCATTAACCTGATGTCTTTGTCTATTTTCAGGAGCTTAGAACTTGGCGAGGTGAAACCCACAATGATCGCATTGCAGCTAGCTGATAGATCTATCATATACCCGCTTGGAATCATTGAAGATGTTTTGGTAAAAGTAGATAAATTTATTTTTCCTGCGGATTTTGTTGTGCTAGATATGGAGGAGGATGCAAATATGCCATTGATTTTGGGGAGACCGTTCTTGGCTACTACTGAAGCCAAGATTGATGTGAAGAAATGTGAGTTGATGATGGGAGTTGATGGTGAGAAGGTGATCTTTAATGTTTATAAGGAGTTTAAAAATTCATCCATGGAAAAAGTGTTCATGATTGAACAATCAAAGAAGATGGAATATTGCTGCAAAGTTGTTAGTGCTGTAGAATTTCCAAGAGAGAATGATCCGAAGGTAGCAAAGAAGAAGAAGAGAAAGAAAGCAAAGATCAAGAAGATTGTTGAATATGTTTGGAGGGTGAAAGAAAAGGAAAAGACCTCCAACAAAGTGGAACCGGGCTAGAATCAGAATATAGTCGGGCTATGGACTATAAACTAAGCGCTTCTTGGGAGGCAACCCAAGCGATTTTTTTTTATTTGCTTTATTATTTCTTTTATTTTAGTTGTTTTCCTTTTTATTATTTTTTATCATGAGGAAACTAGACATTAATAATGATTTTGAATTGTGTAAGTTAAAAAGTATGGAGCAGAAAGAGTTTAGGAGCCACCCCTGATGAAGAGTTTTGAGTGATTAAGATGGTGCCGAGTACTGACGCTTGGTGCCTAAGTTATGTGTCCCTTGTTTTTAATGAATACTGTACATTGAGGACAATGCACAATTTAAGTTTGGGGGGATGTTTAAAAATGGTGAAAATCTGAAATTTTTTATGAGTTAGTAGGAGTTGAAGGCATGATGTTGTAATTGTGTTGGCTTATGATGAAAATAAATTTTTTTTTTCCGCTGAAAAAGTTCATGTTAGCTATATTTAATCTTGAGTTCTCACATTTATGCACGAATGCCATGATTTTCGATACTCCTAGCAATTAGAGAAAAATTATGTGGATTTGTGATGTGGATTAGAGGAATTGATTCTTAACTCTTGTGATTTTTGCTTGAAACTGAGATAGATTTTTAAGATCACAGAAGTGATTTAGGCGTTTTTTTTTCGAATCTATTGAGTTTTTTTTTAGCCATTCTATATTCATGAAAAATTCAAAATAAATTGAGTAGCTAAAAAGTTCAAAGAAAAGTAATGGCGGAGAAAGTAAGGTGAGGGGAGGCCTTGAAAAGAAAAAAAAATGGATTGAAATTCTAGTCCAAATACAAGGCATAAAGATGGAGATGTATGGAGTAGTAGAAAGCCAAGACTAATGTCTGGCAATGCAAATAAAAATTTTTTAGCTACTCATAATCCTGCACAAATTGAAAATATTCAGTTCCCTTTGCTTTGCATCATGAGTCCTTGTTTGCATTGATATATATATGGATGCTTATCTCCTGCTGATTATACTTGAGCCTAATGTTAATTGAAAAAGTCTTGTTGATCTGTGTGAGTAAAAGTTGAACTTGGTTGAGAGTATTTTGAAACTTGAGGGCGGAGTTAATGATTTTATGAAGCTTACGGATTGCATGATTTTACCAAAAGTTAGGTGGGTAGATGAGATTGGCAAATCACACACTCACGAAAACTCTTGAGAAAATTAGCCGACGTGTGTATTGAATCTTGGAATGTATAAATTCGGAGGTCGACTATATTGCTCATTACTGTTTTGCTCGGGACTAGCAAAAGTCTAAGTTTAAGGGGATTTGATAAGTACATTTTATGCACTTAATTTATATGTGATTTGACTTGGATTTTTTGATGTATCGACTGAATATTATGCTTATTTGTTGTTGTTTTTGTGAGTTGCAAGGATTTGAAGAAAAGTAGCAAGAAGAAGCGAAAAGCCGAATTACGGGACAACAAACTTCAGAAAATTACTGAGAATGTTACAGAAATTCAAATCCGATCTTCACCATTGAAATTGAATTTTAGGATGTTTTAAAGTTGCTGTCAAAATTTCAGCTCGATCCGACGGCTATAACTCAAGTTATGATTTTTACAAAACTGATGCGCAGATGGTGAAATGGAAGAACAAGTAGCGCCCCAGCTCTAGTTTTCCACCGCTCCAGCGCCCGTAAATTCATGTCCAGAGCGCCCCAGCGCCGGCTTTTGAGCGCTCCAGCGCTAGATGTCCGTCATTGAAAAATAAAATACGAAACTTGAGCGCCCCAGCGCCGAATTATTAGCGCTCCAGCGCTGCGCAGTCTCCAAAAATATGGAAAGTCTTTAATCGAGTTTTAAAAGGGATTTTATGACTTATTCTGGAGGATACGAGGGTTTTTAGGGAGTTTTCAGAGGAGAAGACGGCTATTGAGAATTTTTGAAGTGCACAAGAGCTCGAGATTCCGGTACGAAGACTGAAGATGACGGCATCCGGCGATGGAGAAGCTTCATTCTAATTCGTTCTAGTTTCTCTTTGAACTCTATTTTTCTTAGTTTATGGATTGTTGGAAAAACATGAGTTATTTGATTTTGAATTGCGTTATGAACTAATTTCTTAGTCTAGAGGTAGACGGATCTTGACTGGAAACCATGATTGAGATATTTTGATTTATATATTTAAATTTCTTCGCACAGTTTATTTGTGTTTTCCTGATCTTAATGCTTTCAATTTACTGGCCATAGATTGAATGATATTTTATTTAGAATCTATCACTCGAGATAGGAGATTTTGAATACGACATAGGAAAATACATCTATGGTGTTTATACTGTTCGAGAGGCATATAACTCCATAGAAGTCATTAGAAGAATTCTTGTGTTTTTTATCGGATTTAATAATTAAACTTTGATAGAGATATTGAGTTTGTTATTGAATACGAATTTTTGCTTGACACTCGAGAGAGGTAGTATAAAATAATAGGAAAGAATTAATAATTGAACAATCATTAGAAATAAATTGTGGTGGACAGTCAAGTGAAGTCGAACCTCTAGCATTCATCGCTTATTGAATTTTACTCTCGTGAACTCGTGGTTATTTAGTTTTGTTCTTGCAAATTTTAGTTTTATAAAAATCAAACCATTTTCGTAGCTCTACATAGGATTATGATTTTATTAGTTGCAAATATTTGATATAATATCATTTATTCATTCTCCGTGGGATCGACTTGGACTTAATTTCTATATTATAACTTGACATCGTGCGCTTGCGAGCGAAAAACACGCAATAACTACAACACCAGTCTTGACAATCCCTTCAGGTACTGGTGATTTTGTTGTATATTGTGATGCTTCTCACCGAGGTATGGGATGTGTTTTAATGCAGAAAGAACATGTTGTCGCTTATGCCCCTCGACAATTGAAACCACATGAAGTCCGATATCCAATTCATGATCTTGAATTGGCAGCTATCGTCTTTGCATTAAAAATTTGGAGACATTATCTATATGGGGAAAAGTTTGAAATATTTTCTGATCACAAAAGTCTGAAGTACCTGTTTTCACAATCTAATTGAACATGAGACAACGAAGATGGCTCGATTTACTGAAAGATTTCGACTGTGAAATCAAATATTATCCAGGGAAGTCGAATGCAGCAGCTGATGCCCTAAGTAGGAAGGTATGTGCTTTATCATTGTCTACTATAGGTGTATCTAGTTTGATTGAAGATTTTTGTATTTCTGGATATATGTTTGAGACAGATAGAAGACCAATGAGAATTTGTGCTATCAGTGTTGAGCCTGAATTATTGATTCGAATCAAGGAAGCACAGAAATCTGATTTAACTGTTCAGAAATCGATTGAAATGATCAGATCAGGACATCAGTCTGGATACAAGGTTAGTGATGATGATATTCTGTATGTGAATAACCGAATTGTTGTTCCCGATCTTTCAGATTTGAAACAAAATATTTTGAAAGAAGCTCATTGTAGTCGATTTAGTATTCACCCTGGAGGCAGAAAGATGTACAACGATTTGAAAACTCAGTACTGGTGGAAGCAAATGAAGTCTGATGTGACTGAATTTGTATCAAAATGTTTGAATTGCCAACAGGTGAAGGCTGAGAGGAAGAAACCAGGTGGTTTATTATAGAGTTTGTCTATTCCTGAATGGAAATGAGATCATATTTCTATGGACTTTGTGACGAAATTGCCACGATCATCTCGAGGTTGCGATGCTATTTGGGTGATCATTGACAGATTGACAAAATCTGCGTGCTTTATTCCTTACCGAATGACTTATCGTCATGATCAAATGGCAGATCTCTATATTCGAGAAGTGGTAAGACTACACGGTGTGCCAAAGTCGATTGTATCTGATAGAGATCCTAGATTTACTTCGCACTTTTGGCATAGCCTACAGGAAGCTCTGGGTACGCGCTTACATTTGAGTACTGCTTATCATTCTCAAACTGACGGATAATCTGAATGAAATATTCAGACTCTTGAGGATATGCTTAGAGCTGTGATACTTGATTTTGGTATTACATGGCAAGATTCTATACCACTTGTGGAATTCTCTTATAACAACAGTTATCAGACAAGTATAAAGATGGCTCCATTTGAAGCGTTATATGGAAAGAAGTGTCGATCGCCTTTATATTGGGATGATGTGTCAGAGGTGCCTGAATTGGGTCCAGATATGATCAGACAGATGACTGAGAGGATAAAGGTGATACAGTAGAGAATGAGAACAGCACAGCATAGACAAGCCAGATATGCAAATGTTCGACGTCGGCCGTTATCTTTTGAACAGGGGGATAGTGTGTTCTTGAAGATTTCACCATTTAGGGGCACAATTAGATTTGGCAAACGAGAAAAGTTATCTCCACGATTTATTGGGCCGTATGAGATTCTTGAGAAGATAGGCAATCTTGCTTATCGAATCGCTCTTCCTATATCTTTGTCTAGAATTCATGATGTATTTCATGTTTCAATGCTCCGAAAGTATCAACCTGACGAGTCTCATATCTTGCAACCTGATGAAGCTGAGTTGGATAAAACACTTAGCTATTTTGAACAGCCGATACAGATACTCGATAGAAAGGAAAAGCAACTCCGAACGAAGACCATTCCATTGGTGAAGATTTAATGGAGTCGACACGGAGTTGAAGAGGCGATGTGGGAAGTAGAAGATGACATGAGGCAGAGATTTCCCTATCTATTCCATTGATGTGAGTTCTTATTCAGGTTTTGATTATTCTTTATTCTTATGAGTATACAGACTGCATATCTATATTTCTTATGAATCCGAGAACGAACTCATATCTTAGTGGGGGAGAAAAATGTAAAGCCCGAGATTATTTAATTTAATCCAGGATTATTTAAAGTAATTCGAGATAATTTAATTTTAATCCGAGTATATTTAATTTGGAAATATTTAGAGTTTTGATTTAAATTCTAATATTCTTAAATTATTTAGGATTAAAATTGAATTAAAATAAGGACTGAGGACCGAATTGCAAATATTGAAGAATTGAGGGGCTAAAATGCAATTTTGGTTGAAGTTATCAGATTATATTGATTATTCAGCATGTGCACGTGTATAACATATATCCAATTCAGAAATTTGAAGCAGAAAGTCGAGATCTCTCTTTTCTTTTGATTTCTTGATTTTCAAAACCTCATAACTTTTGATTCGATCGTCCGATTTCGATTCCGAAAAGTGTTCTAGAATCCTTGTGAAGAAGGCTTCGATTTGGTGTAAGTTTTATTACCTTTCCAGCATGTTTGAAGATTGAGATATGCTACAGATCAGAATTTTTTTTATGTATGCATGTTTTGAGATGAGTTGTGGTATCGTATCGTCATTGGCGCAACGAACGGGTTTTGTTTTGTATTCGATATGATTTCCAGCATGTATATCGATGATTATAGCCGCTGATATGATGTTTAGGGTGATGTATTCAGCTGATATATGATGTACAAATGATTTGAATGATTAGAAATGATTACGATATTTTGTCGGTTACCGATTTTCAATCGCTACGCCGTCGATTCGTGTGTTGAGACCGTTTTGATAGCCGATTATTGAGCTGGGAAGTTATTTGTTATGTTGTTGATATTGTAGCAATGTTATTTTCAGTTTCAGCATTTATTCGGAGACTATTGACTCAAGAACCTCAACTTCAAGTTGAAGAAAGAAGTGACGAAGGTTTGAAGTGGTTTTGATTGACGATTCTTGATGATTTTGGATCGATTATGAAATGATAGACTTGAATGAGGTTTGATATGTGTCTTTTGATATTGTGTTTCAGATTTGAAGCATTTCGAACCGAGAGAAACAAAGGTATAAGACGACATCACGGGTCAAGAATTTTGATACTCAAGAATGACGTTTCTTGAGTTATTCCGCAAAAAATCACATACTTGTTATTGTTTGTTTTATTTTGATGTTGTCGATCCATCACAGGTAGTGGATCTTTGATTTTGATATGATTATGATACGAGATGTTATGGAATTGATTCTATGCCGAGGTCGGAGGGTGACCTTATTTTCGAATCCGGAATGATTTCAATAGATGGATATCCATGTCAAGATCGTTTACGAATCTTGATGGCAAAAATGTTATATGAATCAATTCTTAATCGATATATGAGTTATTTACTCTATTGTTGAGTCGATTATGAATAGAGTTGATATTATTTATTTAATGCTTTATATATGTCGAATATAATGGGAATGATTTCTCACCGGAGTTATCCGGCTGTTGCTTTGTTTTGTATGTGTGTATGGCAACAGAGGGGGCAGGAGCTGGTCAGCAACGACATTGACAGCTCAGGAGTGAGTTTAGCACGTGAGGACTTGGGTTTTAGTTGAAGTTGTATTGACTAGAAACATCAAACATGATAGCATAGTGTAGTTTGAAGAACACTTTTGAGTATTGCTATAGTTGTGTTGTTTATCATGTTTTAAATGACTAGTTTGATGTAATAATCGCATAGATTGATGCTTGAAACTTACTACATGGATATATGCATGTTTGAGATTTATTAAACCATGACTTGAGTTGGTTTTGTATTGATTTTGATTGAATTTTGGAACTTGACAGAAAACCAAATCCTACAGTTTTTCGAATAGGCCTTGCGCGCTCGAGCGCACGAACTCGTCGGATCGAGCGCGGCATGTGATTTTCCAAAACAGAGAATTTTATTTTTGGGCGCACTCGATCGCGTGAGTACGTCCGCTCGAGCGCAGCCTGAGAATTTTCAAACCCAAGATTTGAGCTTTTGGGGCTCGCTCGATCGGGCGAGTTCGTCCGATCTAGCGAGGTGCAAGTTTAAAAAAAAATATTTTTTATTTGGTTTGAGTATTTTTTAAAGACTTGATTAATTGTGTTATTAATCATTAATTATCTTAAGATGAGATTAGAAACCCGAGATCCCCACACACGAGTTTCTTCTCTATTTACGTTCATGCCGAGCAGCGTTTTGTAAATCTTTGGCCAAAATTTGTGGAGGACAGATAGTAAGAGTGGAAGAGAAAACAAGTCTCAAGCTAAAAATTTGAAAATTTTCATTGCTTTATGTATTCTACATGCTTCTGAAAATTCTGTGAGTGGGAATTGATCAATTTAGGCTGCCTCTTCGTTGTTATGTGGTTTCAAATGGTTGACATTATTTTGAAAGACGTTTTTTGTATATAAAAAATGAAAAAAGCAAACCAACCAATTTTTTTATTAGTTCGTAAGGTGGCAACCTTTTCTCTTGTATCAACGCACCCCGGCATTTGAATCTTGCAACGACCAAGAAACTCAAGGTCGAGGATTGCCTTCGCTGCAGCATCAACATCGTCATAAATTCCTTCTATTCCTAGTTAAGGTAGTGTTTGAAAACTTTTAAGAAACACTTCTAAGCTTTTTTCCACAAAATTTCACATTGCTATCAAACTATGTAGCACAGTACTCGGGATAATACCTTCAAATGTCCCTATTGTTTCCGCCTTTTCCCATTTATGTCCCTCAAAACATTTCGGTGTTATATTCCTAATTCGAACTTTAATTACCAATAAATATCCTTGTCGTCAACTACTCCGTGAACATGTAACGGAACTCTCATCTGCAAGGCATGTGAGTCGGGAAAGGCCCAAATTAAAGCTCAACAATCCATTCTTTCAAAGTGACGAACCCTAATCCCCAAAATCCTCCTTCCCCTTTGCGATGGAAGGTGTTAGAAATACATTTATTATGAATTATAAGTTATTACTAATTAGAAGTTTAAAATGGTTAATAGCAATGATTTCATGCGGTATCAAAAACAATTTTGGCTTCTCCAATTAATAAGATAATTTGAAGAAAATTAAATAAGAAAAATTATTTCAAACCAAGAACATAATGCATACAACCAAACCAGTGGAAAACCATGCAAATCATCAAAAGAACCAAACCTAAAAACAATTACACATTGTGGCATGCACCCCCTTTGGGTCGATAAGGAAAAAATCTTTATTACGACACAGATTATGGCTCCTTCCCAAAAAAGGAGAAATATTTATTACAATGAACGTAACATCAAATCATCATCCATAGTTTGTGAAAAATCGACGGACAATTTATCTTGAAGACGCAGTTAACGGATTCTGGATGAACTTGATACCATCAATGGTCACGCCTGGTCCCTTGTGTCTCGGCACCAATGTGACTAACACGTCTTCATCATCCGCCACATCCATATCATCGTTCACATCGGTCAGCTTCAACCAGATCGAAGTCGTTGCCATTTTGTTCGGTGTCTTGTGTGGAACCTGAGCATAGGTACCAATGTACGCGACCTTGTATAGCTCCCCGACATTTTCGTCCTCGTCTTTGATGAAGACGTAAAATTTCAAGAACATGGCAGTGTCCACAGTTATGTTTTCTAGCACCAGAAGCTCATCAACCTTCCCTTTCTTGGTTTTGGGGACCAGGACTTGCACAATTTTGTTAAGGTTGAGAGGGAAGACTTTGTCTACTTTTTGTGTTGTTGTGCCAGCTCTATTGACCTTGGCAGTTTGATTCAGAGGCTTGTAGTCGAGCCAGGGAAGGTCGATTGTTTCGTAGTCGTATCCTTCACATACACACGCACGAGATTAGAGTTTTCGTCGTAGAATACGAACAAGGCATTGAGAAAATCAGGGTCCGTGATTTTATTGTCTGGAACCTTGCTACTTGGCAAAAAGAACCGCCATAGAGTCCACATTCGATCCACATTCCCATGGTGGCAGTAAAACAAAGGGTATCGACCCGACGAGTAAAATTTACCCCTATCCTCCACGCTGGGCTATATGGGGATGGAATTTGGAGCAAATTGGAAGGTGGATTTTGGGGATTAGGGTTCGTCACTTTGAAAGAATGGAGTGTTGAGCTTTAATTTGGGCGTTTCCCTACTCTCGTGCCTTGCACATGAGAGTTCCGTTACATGTTCACAGAGTAGTTGACGGTAGGGATATTTATTGGTAATTAAAGTTCGAATTAGGGATATAAATAGAATCAAAATATTTTGAGGGACATAAATAGGAAAAAACGGAAACAATAAGGGCATTTGAAGGCATTATCCCACAGTACTCCATTCTTTCTTTTGGAAGCGTCGGATACTGGTGAAACACGCATGCTGGATACGACAAACCCATGTCTTTTAAAAGTTTGAGTACGTTTGAACTCAATTTCCAATAAATAAAAGTTTTTGAGGGTTAAATTGAAAAGCATGAAATTGCTGAGCACTGACAAATAAATAATTTAAAATCAATTGGCCTAAAAAAAAGCCCTAAATGAGTTGTCTTTCTCGTTCCCCTTTCCTCCCTTTTCTTCTCTGCTTCTCTAATCATCGATCAGCACAACACCACTCCTTGAAGTTAGCCGCTCGCCGGTAACCGGCCGACGCACGCCGCCGCGACCCTCCTTGAGTCGATTCTGAGTTGCCGTTGAAGCGTTTAAGTATGATTTTATGTTATTGTGTAGAGTTAATGAATGTTGATATCGATTTGCTCGGAATAATTTATTGAAATAGAATTGTTATTAGGTACGTATATACTGTACTGACGAGTAAATCTCAGGTTTCAATATCTATTAAGTGCTGTTGCTGAAGAATAATGGGTGAGATTTTCTCAACTTTCACGTGTATTTCAGTATTAGGAGAAAATGGAAGAGACTGCTGGTTTTTATTTTATTTTATTTTTTTATATATCTTTCCTTCTGGAATTTTTCTGGTAATTTGGTTGCAAATGAAAAATCAGGTGATATATCACGCAGAGAGCGCAGAAAAGAAGCTCGATCAGCTAAGAACAAGAAGAAATTCGATTCTTGGGTCGAACATCATGTATAGTATTGATGGATTCATTTCGTTTATATGCCCTGTTTTTGTTTGCTTCTAATGATTAGCGTCAATGGATTGTTTATTTATTTGCAAATTGTGTTAGCAGTCTCGGGAATCAAAGAAATCCTTGGCAGAGTTGAATCTGAAGCCTGTCCAAAAATCACCTCCCTTGGATAATAAAGTAAAAGATTACACCGATCAGCCCCAGAAGGTGAAGAAATTCAAAAGAAAATCAATTAGTCTGATAACTGGAAAGGGTGTAAGTAGCGAGGATTGCAGTGAACAGCTTTCTATGATAGCAGACTCCAAAATTAAGTCGAAGGAATCGAAGAGAATGAAAGGTTTAGTAGGGTGTTTGAAAAGCGGTTTCAGTCAGTATCTTGAAATGGAGATGGGAGGAAGGTCTTTATCTGCAGAGGAAGATTTGAGATTTGAGAGGAAACTTGCAAAGAGACTCAAGGTGAAAAGTGGGAGGTTGAGTGCCGCGAATGATGAGATTGATGCATTAATCGAGGGAATACCTTCTGTTCTTGATCCTACTGCGGCAAGTGAAGGAATTCCTGAAAGTACTGAGAGTGGAAGAGTACAAGATGAAAATTCAGATGATGAATGGAGCGAAGATTTTAACTCAAGGGTTGGTAGTTTTGAGGAGCATAACAACGTGGTGGCGGAAATGATCTCAACAAATCATACCAATAAGGTGAAAAGAAGGAAAACAAAGTTTGAAGAATATCTTGAGGCAGACATACTGGATGGCAGAAATTTAGCTGAAGTTGATTTGACATTGGAAAGGAAACTCGCAAAGAAACTCAAGGTAAAGGAAGGGAACTTACGGGGAGATGATGAAATCAATATGTTGTTTGATGGTATTCCTTCAGTAATTGATTCGTGTAAGGATGAGCAGCTGCAAATTCTTCCAAGCAAAGACCTCGACCAATTTTCGGTTGAAAAACGTAAAACTTGTAAGCGGCTCAAAAAAGAACAAAAAACCTTAATAGAAAATGAGGCACCAGCAAAATATTTGCCTCCTCATCTTAGATCTCATGGTGGGGATGAATCAGAAGAATATGCTCAACTACGGCTCCTAGTACGAGGTATGAATTTACCTCAGCATGTTGATTCCTTTTGATTTTGTACTGATGGAAGATGCTCCATTTTCTTTGTCGAGTGCATTCCACATTCTCTCCTGCAAAATGCCTGGTATACCCTCTATTAATTTTTCATAAATTTTGAAGTCAAGAAATTATTTTGAATTCTATTCATTTTATGTAAGTATACACAAAATGCTAATAAATATAATTTTTGGCAACTAAAGTTTGAGATGGCTTTGTTTTGGATCGAAAATTTATCTATAAAGCGCATGGTCAATTTATATACAAATAATAAATAAATAAATAAGTGAAAGTGCAGTGCAATTGACAATAAGTGAAGTGTATGATCTCTTCACCATGATGTTATATCTCCTGATTTACTTGTCTATCTTCAGGGATATTAAATAAGCATTCCGAGGCTGAATCAATAACGGGTGAAGTTTTTAGATGTATTGAAGTAAGCTGCACATTACTATATTCATTTTATATCATCTATTTTATATGATATTTGGAGTGCTTTCACTTTTTCTATCATTGTTTCTTATGAATGCCCACATCATTATGGAATAGCAGAGCAAATTTGTTGGTATTCCGTTTTCTGATAACTTCTTGTCATCTATACACAGTCAGCTGGCCACGGTGTTTGCTCTCAAATTGCGTGTGAAGAGATTGTCAGATCATGTTCTAGGGGGTACCACGGCTTCGAACAGTTGAGTCTGATGGCTCCTTTAAGTTTCTTATTGTTTTCTCTTTTTTTTCCCCACTTTTGCCGCCAGTGGAACCAGTCAATAAATTAAAAGTTTACAATTTTTGGCACCAGTCAGATGCATCTTTTGGTTGACACATTATTTGAGAATTTCTGTATATGGTTCTGATGAAGTCTTCAATAGTTAACACAAATATGATAATTGAATAGAAGAAATTGATGAATGGAACAACTATGTTATAATGTGAAATGTATTGAATTATATTGCTCATATAATAAGAAGAATTACAGCAAGAGGATTCTCATTGTACCTCCTCTTGGCCTCTTCCTACTCTGAAGGAAGGAATACTCCCTCTTGCCCTAGCTTATCTGGCATTCATATAGAAATATTTGACATACTCTCTACACACTCCCCTCCCCTATTTATTTCTTTCTCGTCTTCAGTTCCTGAATATATGGTTTAATTATTCCTGTATAAAGGCTTGCAGGAATCAATTGCACATCAAGTATAAAGTGAGCAAATTTTTTAACATGCAGGTGATAAGCCATGCAAGAATAAGAAATTAATTGCATTTTTGGAAGTTTATGCCATTTATTCGGCTGTTATTTGCTTTAACTCATTTTTTTCTTTACTGTTTCTGCTACACCCCACTACCACCATCTGAGTTTTTACCTAAGTTCGTTGATTTATTTACTTTTGTAATCTGTTTTGTCTTTTAGTTGCTGTTGAATGATATTTAAAGTCAAAGATTATTTAGTTATTTTGTGATCGATGATTCCTATCAGTTAGCTTCTATTTTATCATTTTTCTGACACGGAACCTCGCTCTATGTTTTCTTTGAAGTCATGCAGCTGTTTTTGCTGCTTCTGTCGCTGGCATGGCTTGTTTGGTTGGGATTGACTTTGGGGCCAAGCTGCTATCATGCCTAGCAAAATGCTTTGAGGTGCTTATTTTTAGAGCATGTTATACATAATTTTATTTATGTCATTATATTCTATGTAAGTCATCAGTGCTGCAATTAATTAATGAAAAGGCATTGGTTATGTAGCTCAAAATTGTATGTGTAATTAATTGTGGAATGTGCTAGTTCCCATGTTCATTCAAGTAAGGCTATTTTGTGTTCTATTTCCAGGAAGTGTATTTGAAGGAGGAAAAAATCTCCATACAGAATCTGGCTCTTTTACTATCAAACTTGTATGTGTTTGGAGTCTGCTCGAGGTAATTTACTATGTCGGAGAAGTTATGCTGCGTCTCTTGAAAATATTTTCTTGAGCATCTGACCATTAGAAATTTGTAATTCTTGTCGTACTCTTATTTGCAGTATTGATATTGACTTTACCAGAAGTGTTATCTGTTTGCTATTGAATACTGCCTCTGTACTTTTTTTAAAATGAATAATCCCTCCATCAGTGACTTAAATCTTTGACACGTGAACATTATTCTTGTCTAAACAATAATTGTTTTTGTATGTGCATATTTTTACCCGTTGATAAGCTCTCAATTTTACAATTTCCAGTGATTTGATGTATGATTTCTTGATCATCCTAAGCAAGCGGTTAACAGAGCTTGATGTTTCTACAATCAAAACAGTTTTACAATGTAAGTTCATAATCTTTTCTCCCCTATCTTTTTGACTGATCAAACCTTTTATGGCTTTGGATGTTAAATAACCTTTGTTTTTGTGCCTGTTGTTTACCATTGTCACCTCATCTTAAACAAGAGCTCTTTTTTCAGTGTTAGATACAAAAGAGCAGTTTCAGAAATGAGATGTTTATATTGGTTTATGCTAGAAACTGTAAACTTTGCGTTGCTTCAACTATTCAAGTAGTTCTGGTGGTCAGTTATTTACAGTTATCAAGGAAACTTCATGTACAGGGAACACTGATGCTCAAGATTTTTGCCTCAAAATTTCATAAATTCTTTCTATAATAGCTTAATATTTCCAAAATGTACGAGATACACATCATCTTGGAGCTTTTTTGTTAGAAATATTCTTGGTCTTTCTTTCTTTTCATATATGCAGAATGTTTTTACCAACACGCTTGTAAATAAATTATAGTTATATCTTTTGACAGCCAGTTGTATTCTTTGTTCTTTATTTAAATGAACTCGGTTCTGGTTTATTAGGCAAGCTTCTCATAAAATCGTCTTGCTTTTGATAGGTTGTGGCATGAAATTACGAGGAGATGATCCTAGTGAGATGAAAAACTTAATCTCAAGTGTTCAGAGTAGGGCAAATTATTTGAAGGCGTCTTCTGAAGAGGGGCAATCAAATTTGATCAATAACAGAGTACATAATTTTTCAGTATTTTCTGATTTCTGAATCATATTACATATATGCTTCAAACATCAAGTGATGATCATTATATTCTGCAGATGAGGTTTATGCTTGAAACTATTTACGATATCAAGAACAATAGAAAAAGATCCGAGGAAAATACTCCAAAGTATACCCAAGTAAAGAAGTGGCTACAAAAGGTGTCTATTGGCTTATGTTTTCCTTCCTGTTTAATACTATCTGTTACGTCATGAATTTCTTCCCAAGTGCATTAGAAGACCCTGCCGTTCCTATTTTGATTCATGTTTCTTATTAATTTCATATATTTAATTGAATCAAATAGTAATTCTTTTGTCTTGTGTCTGTTGTTAGGACCCAGTTGCAAGCTACTCCCCTTTTTGTCTGCTTTCCAGTATATTAGTATCTTTCCAATTTTCCCCATATTTGTTCAGTTATTTGTCTCAGGCAATATGTTGAAGGCTAGTAACTTTTTTCTATTTTTTGTTTTTTTTTTATCTAAGATGGCCTGGAACAATGATAAACCACTTTGTTGGAAAAAGCTGCAAGACTAAATTATGCAGTCTGCGGAACAAAGTTAACTAAAATGTTGAAATTTGTGAAAGAAGCATTAGCTTGATTACTTAGCGAAACACACAAGCTGTAACATGATAATAATGGCCTGAAAAATAGTTTAAATAGTCTGTTTTTTCTATTTATTTCTTCCATATTAAATAGATATAGATAATGAAAAAGTTGAGTTGCCATTGTTTTGTGATGTGAATGTCAATGGTCTTTTGGTAATGTTATATTGTTTTTGCAGTTAAAAGTAGATAATATATTAATTCGAGGGTTAAAATGGAGTCAGCTTCTTGACCCCGAGAAGAAAGGCCAATGGTGGTTGTCGGGGGTTATTGCTTCAGATACAGATAACCTCGAAGACGTTGCCGGAACAATCGATAAGGAGATTCCTGAGACCAAAAAGATGCTACAGCTCGCTGCAGCACAAAAGATGAATACAGATGCAAGAAGGGCAATTTTTTGCATAATTATGAGTGCCGAGGATTACATTGATGCATTTGAGAAACTTACGAGACTAGAGTTACTGGGGAAGCAGGTTTTCCATATATGTATTCTGTTTTCTTAATTGTTTATTGGATATTTCACAATCTGTTTCATCTTTTATACATTTATGTTTAGGATCGAGAGATCATGCGGGTACTGGTGGAGTGTTGTCTGCAGGAGAAATTATTTAACAAGTACTACTGTCTTCTTGCATCTAAATTGTGCAGCTTCGACAAAAACCACAAGTTCACTTTGCAGGTAGGAATTCTTGATTTTTGGATCAGAATGTCTTTATCAAGTATTCTAGTTTAAACGTTTATTCAATAATTGAGAGATTGAAGTACCAATCGTTTCAGAGCTCTGCTGTAGTTATTTGGAATCTGGAATTGAAATGAACTGATAGTTTAGCAGTACAGTAATGTAGATTTTTTTAAAAAATAAAGGCTGCTTTAAATTTTTATGAGATTGGGGTTGGTAATACCTGCTTTTTATTGGTCCGCTGTCAAGTAGTTTGCATTTAAGATCTATGCCTCCGCAATATTGTTTTCAACTTTGGTAGTTTGCACGTGGCTAGCTGTGAATGATTGAAGGATAATTTCTGGAATTGTGAATGCTGAACTAGCTGAGCATCTATGTTGATATAAGCTACTCCGATCTCTTTATTTATCTTTACTCGGCATTGATTTCCATTCATGGCATTTGCCGTTGAAAATTTTTTAATGGATACAAATTTGCCATGTGCGTCTTGCTGTGGCTTTTCTTTTTTCTGTGGGATCACAGGATAACTGGTCATTCCACTTCTTTTTTTTTTAGCATTTCTTAAACTTATCTGAGCCCTTTGTTTAAACTTCACAGTACTGTTTGTGGGATCACTTCAAGGAACTGGATTCAATGCCATTGATCAGATCCATGAACCTAGCTAAATTTGTTGGAGAAATGGTTGCATGTTTTAGTCTTTCGTTAGCAGTTTTGAAGGCAGTTGAGTTAAACGACGCCATCCATCGGTCTCCCAAAAGGATTATGCATTTCCGGGTTTTATTTGAGGCCATACTCGAGTTTCCAGATAAACTCGTCTGGAATGTTTTTACACGCATTGCTACCATTCCTGAGTATGAATCTCTGAGGAACGGGATCGAGTTCTTCATCACCAAGTACGTTCTGAGTAGCCAAAATTCTTTGACAAGAAAGTTCAAGATTGCGAAAAAAGCTCTCAACAACATTGAGGGTGCTGTAATGTGACATTTGGCCCGGCCCAATTTTGTAGCCAGAAAATCAATTTTGATAATATTATGTTAGTCCAAATATTTAGAGAGCTATTTCCTTAAATCATGTGTTAGTCACAATGGCCGATATAACGAAAGATTTAGAAAAATAACCTTCATTTCACTCTCACTTAGAAATATAACCTCCTCCTTTTAATTAATTTAATTTTACTCATTTACCCTTTTAAATAATATCTCCCATAAACAAACATTTAAAACAAAAAAAAGATAAATGAATGCTTTTTAACTCCTATTACGACACTACTGTAGCCAAGGAAATTTTTTTTTAGTGACAATTAAATATTATTTTATGTTATAAAATATTATAATTAATCTTGTCTTGAAAATATAGATTTATTATTCGAGACATTATATTTTGAATTCAAACAAGCCAAAAGTTTATACAAAAAGTCTAAGATTTATGTTTACTGCACCAAGATATTTAGAATTCCTTTGTAAAATCGATGAGGTAGATTTTTAGAACAATGGTGCGTGGAAACAGATGGCAAAACCTGAATTTTTCATTCACTACCTAACAAAGTAGAATAGCACACTTTTCTGCTTAAGTTAAAAAAAAATGAGACAAAGTTAAATGCCGAACTTCTGTAGCTTAACATAATAGAGACGAGACATTGTATGTAATCAGGTGATGTCTATTGGAACGGTGAAAATATAGAAGGAAATTGAATACAAATTTCTGAACCAAAATGGGCTGTTCTGAAACCATGACAGAAACCGAGTCAACACAAGTCGAAAGGAAGTTTTGCATTTGAAACAAGTAATCTGTTCCAGATTCAATAAAATTACATGTTTCCCTTTTCACAAGGATTACAAAAATTAGTAAGTAATCATCAACATCCAAAAAAACGGAAAAAAATCAAAACAAAAAACAACTAGCATAATCCAAAGGTAAAAATTCAGTGGAATGATATTGTCTAATTACACAGAAAAATAAATATTAAATCTTTATCTTAAACAATTGATTTCTTTTTTCTACTTCCAAATTCTCCAATAGAAGGAATTCTTTTTTTCTTCACTCTCCCTTTCCGAACTTTAACTTTAGGAGGTAGCACTATCAAAGAATCAATGTCAGCAGGTACGTTCCATTCCTTTGAAGGAGGCATTGGATAAATTGTTTCCACATACGCCAAGTTCCATACATTTGTGCTGTAGTAATGCGAACATAATTCATAAATATCCATATTTTGATGACTAGCAGCCGCAATAGCATGTGCACATGGAAGTCTATCAATGTCGAATACTCGACAACGACATATTCTTTTATTTAAATCCACAACAACATCGTGACCAACTTCAGTGACGTGATATTCAGAAGTATTCATTTGAACAACTTTCATTTTTTGTGACTCAATAAATCTTGTCCTCACTATCTTCTCAGCCCATGGAGTGAGATGTCGTGTTGAAGCAGCAGCAGCTTTGCGGTGGCTGTTGAACCACGACATAATAAGGTTTTGAATTGCATCTAACAAAGCAACAACTGGAAGCTCACGTGCAAATACCAACTTTGAATTGATTGACTCAGATCCATTGGTTGTCATGATATTATACCGTGAACCATGAAAGTGTGCTCTAGCCCATTTCTGTTGATCAATGTTTCCCTCGAGATATCCTGTAATACTTGGATAACCTTTCCTCATCTCATCGTACAATTCATTAAACTCAGTCTGCCTATAAGCCTTAGCAGTACACATAAACAATGCAACTCCACCTGCTTTGGATTTTAACCTTGTCTTGATGTTTTGTCCAAGGTGCCATATACAATGTCCATGTTTTGCTTGTTTGTATACAGAAGCAAGACCATTGATGATTCCTCTGTGCCTGTCAGAAATAAAAACTAATTCATTATCATCCAGTATCAAGTCATGCAACCTCTCAAAAAACCAAGTCCATGATTCTTCACTTTCTACGTCAACAACTGCCCAAGCAATGGGATATTGGTGATGGTTTCCATCTTGTGCTGTGGCTATAAGCAAAACACCTTTGTACTTACATGTCAGATGTGTACCATCAACCGATATTACCTTCCTCATGTATTTGAATCCTGCAATACATGCTTTGTATGCCAAGAACATATATTTGAAGCTATTATCTGGGTTGAGTTTCAAATATGTTGTTGACCCTGCATTTACTTGCTCAAGCATATACAAGTAAGCTGGAAGTAATTTGAAACTTTCCACCGGATCTCCCCTCAACTGGTTTATAGCAAGCTGCTTTCCCTTCCATGCTTTGAAGTAGCTTATCTCGACACCCTTATTCTGCATCATTGTTTGTATAGCTTTCAAGGCAGGCAGTTTTTGTTGCCCTCTAAAATTTTCTACCAACATATCTGCTACTACGACTGCACTTGCTTGTCGATGCCTCCTCTTTCTATTAGTCAAGTCACACGTGTGCTTATTGCAATAAGTTCGGACTGAAAACCGGGATGAATCTTCTTTTCGTGCTACACGCACTTTCCAACTACAAGTCTCATCTACGCATCTTACTTCATAAAGAGTTTTGGTGGATTTTATAACTCGCATCTCAAACGAAGCTTTAATTGCAATATCATACAATTCTCTTTGAACGTCTTTTTTGTCGTCGAATTCCTTTCCAACTGACAAATTAGACTCATCAGTAAAATTGTATATCTGCTCACAACTAGAGCTAAGCAACGCAAAATTCTGGTCATCATTGTCTATTGATTCACAATGCTGAAACTCCGATTGACCACCTTGCGTTTCTCTACAATGGATATAATCATTTAGATTTTCCTCAACATCAGTTTCTTTAATCCCTTTTACTATAAATGCACCATCAAAATGTTCATCTGGGTAAAGCTCAGTATCAACATAATCATCGCAATCATCAGAAACATTACAACCACAAACATTATCTTGACGAAAACCGAACTCACAATCATCATTACAAACATTATCAACAAATAATCCAAGTTGAGAACCACCAGAATCATCATGACCATTTAAAATAATTTCTGAATCAACATTATTATAAAAAATGATCCTAACTTTCTCCTTTATTTCCACATGAAGCAAAGGCCTGTTATTTGCATCACCAAGTAACAAATATGTCTGCAGACACTTTTCATCCTTTAAATATATTGGGCCAATAGGATGATCACAAATATATGTGAAGTAACTGAATTTTAATTCAATCTCACTTTTGTTCCAGGCACACTTTTCGTATACTTCATCTTTCAATCGTGATATAGTCTCTTCAGAGGCATAAAAATTACTGCTGCATAGCCACCATTTAACCCCGAGCACCATTCAAGTTTTCCTTGCTCGTTATTTTCCCATTTTCCATCATATCGGAATAAAACAATAATATGTGTCATTTTCCTGTTACAAGGAAACAACAATACATATGAGATTAACAAAATAATAAAAACTTTACTCATATGTAAAGTTAGAATATACAACCCCATATAATATGCCATAATGATTACAATAAACTAAGCTCATAGATAAATGAAATAAATGTGATAAAGGCTAATCCAGTAAATCAGAATCGATTTTACAATTACAACACTGATATTCAACCAATTCGGAATATAAAACAATTAAAAACCAAAAGCACGTTTGT
Source organism: Henckelia pumila (assembly GCF_033568475.1). Taxonomy (NCBI): domain Eukaryota; kingdom Viridiplantae; phylum Streptophyta; class Magnoliopsida; order Lamiales; family Gesneriaceae; genus Henckelia; species Henckelia pumila. Next base: position 88,713,676 of record NC_133122.1, read on the forward strand.
ACACAAAATTTTTTTTAATGCACATTTCTCATTTCCTCTAATTCAGGAGTGATTCCATCAATTAGACTTTCTCATCATTCCGATATATCACAATCCAAAATTCAAATAACCGTAGTTAATTCGCAGTAATAAACATCCAATATCAAATTGATTAACCTTCATCGAATTCGATAACAAATTAATAGTTACTTCTTGTGCTTGCATTAATCTCATAGCCCAAGCATCGAATAACAACTATCAATTATGGAGTCAAGTTGATTAACAGTGAAATATTTCATCTCAATCATTCATGCTTGCAGTTAATTCAATTAAATAAAAAATTGTGTTCTTTGTCACACGATTAATAAACCAAAAAAACCCCACAAAAAAGAATAAATTATTGAGTAGAAAAAAAATTACAAAAACCCACCTACAGTAGAGTCAAAACGATGAGACAAAGCTTGTCAAATGTGAAGAATAAAATGATATTGAGAGCTCGATCACTGCCAATTCTTATGGGCGGTATCTAATTTTGATGAAAAATCTTTACAAGAGAAGGGATTTGGAAGAATGGAGAAGGCGCCAAAATGATGGGTAGGCCGACGAGACGACGGAGGGAATTATTGAATGTAATTGAGTTTTAGGAGCCAAAGGACATTTTTGACAAAAATAAAATTATATTTATTAAAGAAGGTTAGTTTACAAAGAAAAATTTAAGAAGGTCAAAAATCTAACAAATGTTTCTAAGAAGGTTATTTCTCAAATTGGCCCCCGATATAACAGAGAATAAGTAAAATTGTTTATTACTTTCATACATAACAAATGCTACATTTTGTCGTACAAAATAATGAATATATTCCGGTTTAATAAGCAAATTAGGTTAGTTAAGTTGATACAAAGTTCGGAACCACGGAATTGTAGTTTGGACCATCCGAAGTGATCAGAACCAACAAAGTGAGTTCAAAAGCACTGGACTAGATTGGACGATCCGAAATTGAGATCGGATCTTCCGAAGTGTACCTGGCCAGTGGAGTGACACGTAACAGTTCAGACGATACAATTTGGAGATCGGACCTTCCGAACGTATTGTTCACCGAGGTGTCAAGACACTGATGACACGTCCATGCATGCGCAGTTCAGAAGAGCGTCCAAACTGTCGACGAGACCATCCGAATTTCGCCTATAAATAGGTCAAGCGAGGCTCACTCTCAAGGTAGAATTTGAGTAAATTTTATAGAAATTCAATTTATATTTTGAATGTTTTTAGCCATTTAATCAAGGGTTGGACAATAGCAAAGTTCTTCCAAGGTCGTAGTGGATCTGTGCTCGAGTTTTGGGTCTCGCAACATCAAAGGACTAACGACAGATGCACATATAGTCTTAAGCTCTTAGTAGCTATTGGGAGTAGCGATTAGCTTAGGTAAGCTTTTAAGACAAATTATAGTGATACGATATTAGCTTGACATGTAAGCTTGGACTATAGACTCTGTTACTCGACTTGTTTAATAGAGGTACGTAAGTACTAACTGAGATATCTAGCTACGTATGCATGCTTATACGTTACATTTTATGTTTTATCCATATGTTTATTGCTTTATTCATAATTGCATGTGCAAATATCATTTTGAATTTGTATCTCCTTCGAGATAACCATTCTAGTAGGTTCACTCAACCCTACACTTTCGATATACGGTCGGGCACGAGGAGCTACCGTGATGGCGTAGACCGAGGCTACGGTGACTAGGATAACTGATATCTGGAATCGAGATAAGTGTGTGAGCTACACAACTAATTTGACGTCAGATGGTGTTGGAGAACGGTGATCAGATCAATCAGAATTGATACCCGGTGCAGCGGAAGTTTAAAAATTTTATATGGAACGATTCCATAATGGGTATCAAAACTTTACGATTAAATTGTGTGTGTAAAAATTAAATAACAATTATAAATTTTTACCTCCAATCTCGAATCGAGATTATGGACACCAAAAGATTGCTCTGCTCTTGTTGTATCTCCCAGGAACTGATGGACGAACTGTTCTTCAATCAGGTCCACGAACAGAGATTTAATCCCTCTGATAGATTGCACTAGAAAATCTATCAGAAGTTTCTACGAAGAGAATTAACGAATTTGATCCGTTAAACCAGACTGTAATTCAAAATTCACAGGCTGGATTTTTCCCGAGCAGAGGGGAGGGGGGCGGCCACTTCAGAGAAAACAAGGCTAGGGTTTTCAAAAATATTTTGTGACCTCTGTTGTGTAATTTCTGTACTGCAATAACTTATTTATAATGTGGGCTGCTAACAGCTTAGGGCCCATTAGTCATAAGTTCAAGCTTGACAAGCAAAGCCCGCATGTTCAGAAATTAATATAAAATTCATCGTAACTCAGATTGATAAACCAATTTTACCAATGTTCACAGAAACCATTTCTGCATCTTTTAGAGTCAAGATAAATTTTCTGAATCCGAATTCAGTGGTTTTCAAAAATGCCCATCCCTATGTCATTTTAGGAAATCTTACTCCTCTACTCTTAAATAACAAGTCCAACTTCTTTGTTCATTAAATTTAACTCTTTAAATTTAACTATCTCAACGGGGATTAAAAATCCATTACTCTGTGTGACCCTCAATGGTTCAGGGATACAGCTAGCCGTGGGCTCACAACTCCTTGTGACTCGGAACAACAATTTCCGACTTGCCCATCGAATCATGGTAAGAACGCCTAGCAACATCGCCCCATGATTCCCTAGGTATCACTGATAGTGCCTACAAGGACCAATAGATTTTGGTTAGCGTACAGTACGGTCCCTTCATCCAAATATCCCGATCGAATCAACAACCATTGGTAAATCGAGAGTCGTTCGAGATTCGATAACTATGCAATACATCTTGAAGATCAAATAGTGACATCGCATGTGCTACTAAGAAACCATTTCTTAAAACACATCATGTACTCTGGCCAGAGATTCGTCACACTAATATCTCCTCAGATCGCATAGGATATCCACACTCGCAAGTATGTGGTGAATCCTTGACAACAAAGCATCGACTCCTATATGTGTCGTAACTGTACCCAATCCCGACACCTGATGACCCCAATAGAGTCGGTAAACGAGTCAAAGTACAGTACTAGCATATAGAGTCTCAATGATGTTTCAAGTAGTAAGGACTAATGATGTACAACCAAAACCGCGGACTTTATCCACTCGATAAGTGATAACCACTTGGAAAGTCCGGATAGGGTAGTTCGATCATTCATCATATGAATATCCATTTGCATGCTTCGAACATCTCTATGTTTCCTACCAATTAAACGTGGTACTCTGCATCGCAAATGCTAGTCTCAAACTCGAGCGATCCTTATCCTTATTAACGGACGGCTCAATCGACTAGGAACAGTTTAGAATATACAGTGACTATAAGATGTGTTTCATGATAGACATCCCCATGTTCTACCACATCTTACATACACTATAGTATATTCAAGGTATTTATCAAAACAACAATAGTATATCACAATATAACAATATAAAGAAAGATAAAGTCATTGCCATTAATAAAAGTGTAAATTATATTAAACAAAAGATTGTTTATACAAAGAGTCATCAAAGCCCTTAGCCACAATTTGGCTCACCGGGCACCCACTCTTTCAATCTCCCACTTGCCCTAAAGCCAACTAGTCATACTACGTAGACCCATTGCTTCGCGATGTTTGTCAAATAATGGTCCTGTCAAGGGCTTAGTAAGTGGATCAGCAATATTGTCTGCAGAGGCCACTCTTTCGACAGTGATGTCTCCTCTTTCCACGATCTCCCGGATGATGTGGTATTTCCTCAGTACGTGTTTGGATCTTTGATGAGACCTTGGTTCCTTTGCCTGAGCAACGGCACCCGTGTTGTCACAGTACACCGGGACTGGACCAACAACTTCAGGAATGACGCCCAACTCTTGGACGAAATTCCTCAACCAAACGGCCTCTTTAGCAGCAGCTGATGCTGCAATGTATTCTGCCTCAGTGGTGGAATCCGCTGTGGTGTCCTGCTTGGAACTCTTCCAAGAGACAGCACCGCCATTGAGCATGAACACAAATCCAGAGGTTGACTTCGAGTCATCCACGTCACTTTGGAAGCTAGAGTCGGTATAGCCTTCCAATTTCAGTTCTCTTCCTCCATATACCATGAACATATTCTTAGTCCTTCGTAAGTACTTAAGAATGTCCTTCACGGCTTTCCAATGCATTTGACCAGGATTAGCTTGATATCTGCTCGTGACACTCAGAGCAAATGCTACATCCGGTCTGGTAGATATCATCCCATACATGATACTACCTATGGCTGACGCATATGGTACATGTGTCATTTTCTCTATCTCTTCATCAGTCTTGGGACACATAGACTTGGATAGAGAAACTCCATGACACATAGGTAGATGTCCTCTCTTGGACCCATCCATTGAAAACCGTTTCAATATGGTGTCGATGTAGGTTGCTTGAGTGAGTCCTATCATTCTCTTAGATCTATCTCTATAGATCTGTATCCCTAGAATATAGGATGCCTCACCCAAATCCTTCATCGAGAATCTACCTGATAACCATATCTTTGTTGACTGCAACATCCCTACGTCATTCCCAATGAGTAGGATGTCATCAACATAAAGTACTAAGAATGTCACAGCATCCTTAACTACTTTCTTGTACACGCATGGTACTCCGGGTTCTTGATGAAACCAAAATCCTTTATTGTTTCATCAAATTTCTGGTTCCAACTTCTTGATGCTTGTTTTAGACCATAGATTGATCTCTGAAGCTTGCATACCTTATGCTCGCTTCCCATGGATGTGTATCCCTCAGGCTGCGTCATATAGATCTCTTCCTTAATGTTTCCATTAAAAAATGCAGTCTTCACATCCATTTGCCATATCTCATAGTCATACCAAGCAGCTATGGCAATAAGGATTCTTATGGACTTGAACATTGCAACTGGTGAAAAGGTTTCATCATAGTCAACTCCTTGTCTTTTAGTATAACCTTTCGCCACCAATCGCGCCTTGTAGGTCAATACCTTACCATCAGGCCCAAGCTTTCTCTTGTAGATCCATTTACACCCTATTGGAACAATTCCATCGGGAGGATCTACTAAAGACCAAACTTGGTTTGTATGCATCGAATCTATTTCCGACTGCATAGCTTCAAGCCATAAATTTGAATCCGCATCAGAAATTGCTTCTTTGAAGTTTCTTGGATCACATCCAACATCGGGTTCATCTTGATCCCCTTCAAGAAGAAGACCATATCGAATAGGAGGTCTAGAAGTCCTCTCGGATCTTCTAGGTATAGGCGTGTCTATCAATGGTTCCTGAGGTGTAGGATCGTTATTTTGTATTTCGGGTTCTTCTCGAATTTCTTCGAGTTCCATCATCTCGCCTTTCTTATCCAATAAGAACTCCTTCTCCAGGAAGGTGGCATTCCTTGAAACAAACACCTTTGTTTCAGCAGGATGATAGAAATAATATCCGATTGAATTCTTCGGATACCCTACAAAATAACATAAGGTGGATCGACTATCCACCTTATCTCCCACTGTCTGCTTCACGTAAGCAGGACATCCCCAAATCCTCAAGTACGAATACTTAGGAGTTTTGCCATTCCATAACTCGTATGGTGTTTTGTCCACTGCTTTGGTGTGGACGTTGTTCAACAACAACACCGCCGTTTCAAGCGCATAGCCCCAAAACGAAGGTGGAAGCTCAGTGAAGCTCATCATGGATCGAACCATGTCCAACAAAGTTCGATTACGACGCTCCGATACACCAATCAGCTGTGGTGTCATAGGAGGAGTCCACTGAGAGAGAATCCCATTCTCTTTTAGATAGTCCAAAAACTCGGTACTTAAGTATTCTCCACCTCGATCCGATCGAAGTGCTTTAATACTTTTACCTAGCTTGTTTTCTACTTCAACCTTGAATTCTTTGAACTTTTCAAATGCTTCAGACTTATATTTCATTAAATATAAATACTCATACCTTGAATAATCATCAGTAAAGGTAATGAAGTAGGTGTGGTCAAATTGAGTACCAATTCTAAATGGACCACAAACATCTGTATGGATCAAATCCAACAGATTTTGACTACGCTCAGGTTTCCCCTTAAAAGGAGATTTAGTCATTTTTCCTTTCAGGCAGGATTCACAAGTAGGTAGAAAGTTAATATCAGACATATCAAACATGCCCTCTCCCACTAGCTTGTTCATCCTCCTTGAGGAAATATGACCTAGCCTAGCATGCCAAAGGTTTGCCGGGTTTTGACTATCGATTTTCCTTTTGTTTGTTGTTGCCGGTTTATCAACATAATTTATTGGAACGTCTTTCAATTTTAAGTTATATAGATCGTTTTCAAGTTGTCCATTTCCAATCAAACATTCATTCTTGTAAATATTGCAAATCCCATTCACAAAATTGCAAGAAAAACCATTCTATCAAGCATAGAAACAGAAATAATGTTTTTAATCAAATCTGGAACAAATAAAACATCTCTCAAAAGTAACTTAAAATCTTTTTGCAAAATTAAATAAACATCTCCCACAGCTTTAGCTTCAACTCTGGAACCATTTCCGAGCCTCAGCTGGGTCTCACCCATTCTAAGCTTGCGACTTCTTGTCATCACCTGCAAATCATTGCAAATGTGAGATCCACATCCGGTATCCAATACCCAAAAAGTAATATTAAGTGAAACATTTATTTCAATATAGAACATACCCTTCGCAGTTCGCAACTGCTCTAGATATTCCTTGCAGTTACGCTTCCAATGACCGGGCTTCTTGCAGTAATGGCAAACATCCTTGGACTTTTCCATGTTTGAAGCCTTTGTCTTGTACTTCTTCTCGGGTTCGATTTTCTTGGGTGGGGCAGAACGTTTCTTACCCTTTGTACTTGGCCCCTTCTTAGCAGAAGAAGAGGAGCCCACCAAGAAAGCCGGTTTATCCTTCTTTATTGTGGATTTACAAGCATATTGACCATCTCTTCAAGGGAGGCCTCTATCTTGTTCATATTGAAATTCACCACAAATCCGTCAAACGAAGAAGGAAGAGATAGAAGTAATAAGTCCACGTTGAGTTCATGCTCCAACACCAAATCAAGCGTTACCAACTTCTGTATGAGCCAAATCACTCGTACCCCATGATCACGGACCGAAGTCCCTTCACGCATGCGACACGTCATTAGCTCTTTTATAGTAGCGAACCTTTCAGCTCTCGATTGAGCCCCAAAAAGTTCATTGAGTTGTACGTGAATGTCAGCAGCATTCACGGTATCCTCAAATCGCCTCTGGAGTTCATCAGACATCGAGGCTTGCATATAGCATTTGGCCTTGATATCATGGTCCCACCATGTATCAAGTTTGGCCAACTCTTCCGGACTTATGTCAGCTGGTGCTTCCTTCGGAGGAGATTTTTCTAACACGTAGAGCATCTTCTCCGAAGTCAAGACAATCTTCAACTTACGGAACCATTCCGTATAGTTTGCGCCAGTCAGCTTATTTTGTTCGAGGATAGAGAAAAGTGGATTACGCGAATTCATCTTTATGAAATACTGAAAAGAAACAGACAAATATCAGTGATTGTTTAATTAATTTACTAAGACATAAAATAGGCGTAATTTATTTTATGAATCTCACTCCCACTATTTTAACGATTTCACTACCCTCTAGTGAAAACGGTGAACTGTTTTCCTTAGTGAGAACATGGAGTCCAATTGACAAACTATGGTCCCGAATAAAATCAGCCAACCACAATTTTCAAAAGGTAGAGCCCAATTGCTTCCAAAGCAACCTCCACGTTTTTATCTCATGTCCAATAAGGGCCCAATAATATGACGCCGTTTATTGTGACATGTCAAGATGACCCATCAATATTAAGTTGTGATGGACGGTCGCCATGTGGATCCCCCAATAATATGAGCCGATCCCATGGGAGTTCCACCCAACTTACAACATGTGTCGATCCAATGTACAGCTTTTCGACGAACGGGCCCCCCAATAATATGAGCCGGACCATATCCGCGGGTAGCATCTCATACATTGATCGTTGATGAAAGGTAGGAACATTTAAACAATTTTAAATTTCCTTTATTTATCTTGATATCAATTTTAAATCATATTTAAAATGAGGGATTTTAATTTTGAAAATTTGTCTCATCATTTTAAAAATTTGTATGCTTGTGGGATTCATACAATTTTGTCTAAAACATGCATACAACGATAATATCATATATTATATAGGATGATCGATTCCATTTCTAATCGACCCGTGGTTGCCAATCACGAGTCTTAGTCCAATCCTAGGTAATATGCAGTATGCAATGCAATCCTATTACATTGAGCTTCCAATTTACATTTCTTCTGTCTTTATTGTCTGCTGGGCCCACCTCCATCTTCAAATCTTCATCTCCCACTAAGTCTAATGTATTTACAATAAATAACCATGACAAGTAGGGGATACATTTCAAGGGGTGGGAACGGGCCATAAACCAGGCCCACTTTTATTACATATGACAATTCATATAGGGCCATAAACCAGACCCATTAATAAATCCAACAACAATAAAAACAAATGTAAATTCCTAACATACACCTACAAAATTGGTCATGGCAATCGATCATCCTTATCCAATAATATTTAATTCAAAATTAATTTATTGGATAACATGCAATGGCAATTTAAATTAAAAGGATAAAATCATATTCCATATATAAAATCTTATTTTACATACAAAATCATATTTTATCTTTTTATCAAATAAAATCATATTTTACATATAAAATCATATTTTACTCAATATATCCATAAGATCATATCTTATCATCAATTGTACCAAAAATAATTAATTTCATAAAATCTGATTTAACGGATAAAATTTATAAATTTTCCAAAAATTCAAATTTATCCAAAAATCAATTTTAAAATTTTCGGACTCAAACAATTCGATCCGACGCCTCGTGGATCAATCAAAAACAATTTTCGATCGGACCAAAAATAGAATTTTAACATATTAAAATTTTAATTTTAAAATTAAAAATTAATTTTTCCGCGGGCCGCCCGGGACGTTCCCGGGCTGCCCGCGCCCCAAAAGGGCTCGGGCCGGGCAGCCCGGCTGCCCCTAGGGCAGCGACGATCGCTGCCCTGGGCAGCGCCGTGCGCCGCCCTGCGCAGCGCCGTGCGCTGCCCGGGGCAGCGACTCTCGCTGCCCGTGTTTTTGCCCGAAAAATTTTTAATTTAAAAATTTATTTTGTTTCAAAAACCGAGGCTTAAAAATTTTTGTACAATCGATTAATTTAATCGTTTGATCTGAGCAACCTGGCTCTGATACCGCTGTTGGAGAACGGTGATCAGATCAATCAGAATTGATACCCGGTGCAGCGAAAGTTTAAGAATTTTATATGGAACGATTCCATAATGGGTATCAAAACTTTACGATTAAATTGTGTGTGTAAAAATTAAATATTAATTATAAATTTTTACCTCCAATCTCGAATCGAGATTATGGACACCAAAAGATTGCTCTGCTCTTGTTGTATCTCCCAGGAACTGATGGACGAACTGTTCTTCAATCAGGTCCACGAACAGAGATTTAATCCCTCTGATAGATTGCACTAGAAAATCTATCAGAAGTTTCTACGAAGAGAATTAACGAATTTGATCCGTTAAACCAGACTGTAATTCAAAATTCACAGGCTGGATTTTTCCCGAGCAGAAGGGAGGGGGCGGCCACTTCAGAGAAAACAAGGCTAGGGTTTTCAAAAATATTTTGTGACCTCTGTTGTGTAATTTCTGTACTGCAATAACTTATTTATAATGTGGGCTGCTAACAGCTTAGGGCCCATTAGTCATAAGTTCAAGCTTGACAAGCAAAGCCCGCATGTTCAGAAATTAATATAAAATTCATCGTGACTCAGATTGATAAACCAATTTTACCAATGTTCACAGAAACCATTTCTGCATCTTTTAGAGTCAAGATAAATTTTCTGAATCCGAATTCAGTGGTTTCCAAAAATGCCCATCCCTATGTCATTTTAGGAAATCTTACTCCTCTACTCTTAAATAAGAAGTCCAACTTCTTTGTTCATTAAATTTAACTCTTTAAATTTAACTATCTCAACGGGGATTAAAAATCCATTACTCTGTGTGACCCTCAATGGTTCAGGGATACAGCTAGCCGTGGGCTCACAACTCCTTGTGACTCGGAACAACAATTTCCGACTTGCCCATCGAATCATGGTAAGAACGCCTAGCAACATCGCCCCATGATTCCCTAGGTATCACTGATAGTGCCTACAAGAACCAATAGATTTTGGTTAGCGTACAGTACGGTCCCTTCATCCAAATATCCCGATCGAATCAACAACCATTGGTAAATCGAGAGTCGTTCGAGATTCGATAACTATGCAATACATCTTGAAGATCAAATAGTGACATCGCATGTGCTACTAAGAAACCATTTCTTAAAACACATCATGTACTCTGGCCAGAGATTCGTCACACTAATATCTCTTCAGATCGCATAGGATATCCACACTCGCAAGTATGTGGTGAATCCTTGACAACAAAGCATCGACTCCTATATGTGTCATAACTGTACCCAATCCCGACACCTGATGACCCCAATAGAGTCGGTAAACGAGTCAAAGTACAGTACTAGCATATAGAGTCTCAATGATGTTTCAAGTAGTAAGGACTAATTGTGTACAACCAAAACCGTGGACTTTACCACTCGATAAGTGATAACCACTTGGAAAGTCCAGATAGGGTAGTTCGATCATTCATCATATGAATATCCATTTGCATGCTTCGAACATCTCTATGTTCCCTACCAATAAAACGTGGTACTCTGCATCGCAAATGCTAGTCTCAAACTCGAGCGATCCTTATCCTTATTAACGGACGGCTCAATCGACTAGGAACAGTTTAGAATATACAGTGACTATAAGATGTGTTTCATGATAGACATCCCCATGTTCTACCACATCTTACATACACTATAGTATATTCAAGGTCTTTATCAAAACAACAATAGTATATCACAATATAACAATATGAAGAAAGATAAAGTCATTGCCATTAATAAAAGTGTAAATTATATTAAACAAAAGATTGTTTATACAAAGAGTCATCAAAGCCCTTAGCCACAAGTTGGCTCACCGGGCACCCACTCTTTCAGATGGTACCAATGAGTGTGAGTAGGATTGATCTACTTGACCCAATATTCCAAGTCATATCATTTGCATCCACATATTGGTTTGTATACTCATACTTTACATACTAAGAATTAGTCGCTCACGTCTTCGGTATTATTTTGGCCCCATTCTACGGGACAAGTCTAAGGTTAAACAAGGCAGGGTTAGAGGCAGATCCAGTGACCTCTTATGGAGGTTTATCTGTTTTGTAATCTATTCAGTTTCTGATACGGTTTTCAACATGGTTGTATAAATGATATTGGGTTTCAAGTTGTTTCGGTTGTATTCTGTTGGATTTTCTTTGAGTTGATCTTTTTGATTCCGCATTTATTTTAGTATCTTTGATTATGTTTATCTATTTAAGTTAATTGCATTCTTAAGTTCTGCATTAGGTGATCCAGGTCTGTACGAACAATCATGGTATCAAATCATGCATAAGATTTTTAAGACTTAAATCATGTTGGATCGGGAAGTGCGTGTAGAGGGGGGATGGAGGGTGAATTCACCTGTAGTAGCCCGGTTCTATTTTACAAGATTAAGTGAATTCACCGTCCGAACTCAGCAGAGCCAGGTGTCTTAAAGGCTCGGACAAGTGGCAGTTCGGACCGTCCGAACTTCGCCTATAAATAGGCCATCTGAGGGCCTCATTTTTCACACCAAATCATCTTTTGTCTCTCGGTTTTTAGTGTATTCTAGGGGTTTTGGGGTGTTTCCAGCCTTCCTAGTCTTGGTCCGGAGGTTGGCCAGGTGCTCCGGGGTTACGGCGGAGCGGTGCCCAAGTTCTAGGGTAGTCGTCATCAGCGGGCTAACAACGGACGCAGGTATAGCTCTGACTCCTTATAGTAAATAGGGAGTATGCTATAGCGTAGTTAAGACTTTTAGAATAAGATTATAATGCATGAGTACTTTGCATTGTAGTGCGGATTATAGGCTTGGAAATAGCGCTGGTCTAGCTTGCCTAGGTTATGAGGTACGGAAGTATTATTCGAGATATCCAGATTGAGTATGTATACATTATGTGTTTGCATGGATTATGTGATTTCATGTTTTATAAGCCTTTATATACAGCATGTCATGACTGTATGATGCATACATGAGCATATTGAGCTTTTACCTTAGAGGTATCCTGTGGTAGGGCGCTCACCTTACGAGTTTGTGGATGGTTGGATACGTAAGTCTTGTGTCAGGTCACCGTGATGGTTGGACACATGTACTAGTATCAGGTCACCATTATCCACTGGGTATATGAGCCACCTCCTGATGCGACGGCGCAACATGCTATATACCTTGGGCCCAGTCTATGAGCTTGTTTCTTGACCTGAGAGTCTTGGTACCCAGTTTACTTGCATACATGCACACATAACACCGTATACTCATACTCTCGTACTGAGCTTATCATGCTCACGTCCCATACTTTGTTGTATCTGGACACCCTATTCCATGGGGCAGGTCTGCGGTTGGACGATGCGGGTGGTTCCAAGAGAGCTTAAGCGATGGAGGAACAGCAAGGTTATTGTCTAGGCTTTTGTTTTCTGATGTATTTGGGTTAATACACTGGTTTATTTCGATATGGTGTAAACAATATTTTATTGTTGTTTAAGTTTTCCGATGTTTAAATTCTAATTTATTTAATTAAATTAAATGCATGCTTAAGCTTCTGATTAGTAGTGATCACGGTGCGGGTCACTACATTTATGGTATCAGAGCATGCATAGTAATCTTGGGATTTAGATTGCTGGAATTGGGTTTAATATTTGATCATCGTGTAGATGGCGGATCATGGTGACGAGAGTAGGCAGCATAGGTGGACGCTGGGGTGATCAGGACGATCGAGAGCATCGTCGGGGCCGTCATCACCATCGCCATGATGATCGCAGGTGTTTCAGCATGCATAGGTTTATGCAGATGGGTCCGAACCCTTTAATCGGAGGAGAGTCACCGGAGGATGCGGGAAACTGGCTATGACGTATGAAAGTTTGTTTCCGGGAGTTCCGATGCACTGAGGAGCAACGGATGGAGACTCTTGATTTCCTGGTCGAAGGACGAGCTCAGAAGTGGTGGGGTTCTACTTCTGCGCCTTTTATTGCAGCCCAAGCAGTTGCTACCTGGGATGAGTTCTGCAATGCTTTTCATAAGCTATATTTTCCTCCTGCTCTCCGACAGACGAAGACAAGTGAGTTGCTGAGTTTACGGCAGGGATCGATGTCGATCGATGAGTACCAGTTGAAGTTCTTTGAGTTACTGCCCTATTGCCCCCAGATTTCTGATAGCACGGAGGCGAAGTATAATCTGTTCCTCCAAGGTCTTAATCCGGATATTCATGACCGAGTTACTGTGGGAGACGACATGACTTACAAGGGATTAGTGAGCCGATGTCACCAGGCAGAGGACAGCATCCGCCGTAACAGATCCTTCTACTCATCTAGACCCGCGAGTTCTTTGGGTCCCCGTGCTCAGTCGTTCAAGAAGTCTGGTTCTACTTCTTCTTCCTCAGGATCCGGAGATGTGATACATTTTTGCAGAAAGAATCAAGGTCCTTGTAAACATTGTGGTGGGAATCATCCTGTCAACAGGTGCCGGAAGGTTTCAGGGGCGTGCTTTCGATGCGGAGAAATTGGCCACCTGAAGAAGGATTGTCCACAGACTGGGGGAGCTGGTTCTGGTTCTCAGGCTTCAGTGCAGGAGAGGCCACGGGGACAGTCGACAGGGGGTTCTAATTTGAAACCTCATACTTCCAGCCAAGTGTTCGCCTTGAGGCATGATCAGGCGGTGGATGAGAATGAGAAAGTTATAGCGGGTACGTTCTTGTTATTTGATATACCTGTTTTTGCACTCATTGACACTGGTGCATCTCATTCTTTCATATCTGCACATTTTTTTAAGAGATATAAGTTGCCATACATTTCACTAGACACAGTGGTTGTTGTTTCTACCCCGACAGGTCAGTCTACGTCAGCTAAGCGTCTAGTGATGGGTTGCCCTTTAGAGTTCGAAGGGAATATCTTGCATTTTGGGAATTGATATGTTAACTACATACCGAGCTTCAATGGATTGCTACCAGAGATTGGTTAAATTTCATCCGATTGGCGATGATAGCTGGTTCTTTTACGGTGAGGGAGCGCGACCTCAGATGCCATTGGTATCAGCTTTGAAATCTTGTCGAGCTTTGGAATCTGGCGCTGAAGGCTACCTCATCTATGCAGTTGATACATTCGCTGGAAGTGTTGGTATAGAAGCTATTCCTATTGTAAATGATATTCCAGATGTATTTCCAGATGAGATTCCAGGATTTCCTCCAGTGCGCGAAGTCTAGTTTGGCATAGAGCTGATGCCAGGGACTTCGCCTATTTCTCAAGCACCGTATCATCTGGCTCCGTCAGAGATGCGTGAGTTGAATCAGCAGCTTCAGGATCTGTTGGACAAGGGTTACATTCGTCCTAGTGTTTCTCCTTGGGGAGCACCTGTTCTGTTCGTGAAGAAAAAGGATGGATCTATGCGTCTGTGTATTGACTATCGCCAGTTGAATAGGGTAACAATCAAGAATAAGTATCCTTTGCCTCGTATAGATGATCTGTTTGATCAATTGCAGGGTACTTCGGTTTACTCGAAGATTGATTTGAGATCTGGATATCATCAGATGAGAGTTCGAGATCAAGATATAGCCAAGACAACATTTAGAACCAGGTACGGGAATTATGAGTTCTTAGTAATGCTATTTGGGTTGACTAATGCACCGGCTGTATTCATGGATCTGATGAATCGAGTATTCCGAGAATTTCTAGACAAGTTCGTCGTTGTATTTATTGATGATATCTTGGTGTATTCACATGATGTGAATGAGCACGCATATCATCTTAGGCTGGTGTTGCAGACTCTAAGGGATAGATAGTTGTACGCCAAATTGAGTAAGTGCAAATTTTGGCAAGATCGGGTGGTATTTCTTGGCCACATTATATCCAAGGATGGAGTGTCCGTAGATCCGAGCAAAATTGAGGTTGTAATGAATTGGTCGCGTCCGACGACGGTAGCTGAGATCCTTAGTTTTCTGGGTCTAGCAGGATATTATCGTCGATTTATCGTGAATTTCTCGCAGATGGCTCGACCCCTGACACAACTTACTCGGAAGGGTGTGAATTTTGAGTGGTCTTCAGAATGTGAGGAGAATTTTTGTGAACTTCGTAGACAGTTGACTTCTACGCCGGTGTTGGCTTTGCCGTCTGGATCTGGAGGGTATATAGTGTACACGGATGCTTCTCTTCAGGGACTGGGATGTGTCCTGAATCAGAATGGGAATGTGATTGCATACGCCTCTAGACAGTTAAAAGTTCAAGAAAATAACTACCCAGTGCATGATCTTGAGTTAGCAGCTATTGTATTTGCGTTGAAGATCTGACGTCATTATCTTTATGGAGAAAGATTTGAGATCTTCACAGACCACAAAAGTCTCAAGTATTTGTTTACTCAGGCAGAATTGAACATGAGACAGAGATGTTGGATGAATTTGCTTAAGGATTATGACTGTGAAATTAAGTACCATCCAAGAACTGCTAATCTCACTACTGATGCTTTAAGTCGCAAGATGCGAGTGTCTGCACTACAGACTTGTTTTGTGGCAAGTGCAATTGAAGATTGTTGTTCTTCAGGTTATACCTTCAAGCATAAGAAAGGTATGCAGAGTATCCAGATGTTTGCGATCTTATCTGAGTCTGCTTTGTATTCTCGAATTCGAGACGCTCAGATGGTGTAACGCCCCATTTTTTTTTATCTTAAATGAGTTTATTTGAGTTAATCGGAGATTACAGAGTTCACGAGCCGACTCGATTTTGATCAGGGTCCTTTTTGCAAAAATTGGATTTTTCAGGGACTAAAACGCAAATTATGGATTTTATATATTATCTACTCTTAGAAATTGGTTGACAAAGTCTTCTTCATCCCCTCCAAGACGTCTCCCTCCATTCTCACGCCTCCAAGCTTTTCCAAGCTTTGGGATTCCAGTCCGAGCACGATCCGGCCGTTGGAATTTATTTCTAAAGGCAGTTTAGCGATCACTGCAGCGAGAGCTCCGTTATATCGTAAGTTTTTCTACGATCGGATACATTCTAGTTTTTGGATGTTGTTAGAATCGTTTGAGATTCGAGTATGTTGTTCTCTACAGAGTTCTGATCGTTTATTATCTGTCGGTTTTGAATTAGAGCGACGTTCGGATTTGTTATGATTTTTGGAAGCCATTTTCGAAAATGTGGATTTTGAGATTGATGGGTTTGCTTTGTTTTGGTTGTCTTAGAATTTTTATGAGGTTATATCGCTATTGAACTGCTGTCTGCGTTGTCGGTTTGTTCAGTTATAGCCGTTATGCCGTCGGTTTGAGTTTTGGAGATTTGAACCGTTTTTGAAGTTGTTGAACTTGGCTTGTAAGTCGATCATGGTAATTGATCTTTGATTGTATCTGAACAGATTCGTTTGGAGTTGTCAAGCCCTATGTTAGCAGCATTTGGTCGTCGAGAATTGGACGAAGAACGGTAAAGAGATTACCTTGAACCGTTGCCTTTGTTGTGGATTGTTTAGTTGTTGATTAAACCTTTTGTTGTAGCTTATCCAGAGTTGGAACTACTGCATTGAAAGGTAAAAGCAGTCATCGTAGCGGGATAGCATACTCGGGACTGTTAGTTCTCGAGTTTCCCCTTTTTAAATCACATATTGCATCGATACTTGTTCTAGCATGTGGAACTTGTATTTGTTGATTGATTGAGTTTTTGTTATGTGGCTCATGTTTATGTTTCTGTTATGCATTCATCTTGAGCCTACTTTGATTTCAGCGGGCAGAACCGCCCTTTTTGTTAGACGTTTGGGAACTATGATTGAGTGGCCTAGGTTGTAGTATTTCGCCTAGTGCTAGCATACTCATTATGGTTGCTCAAAGTCTAGAGGAGTGGGATACGTGGCACCACCTCGATTGGGAGAGTTGGTGAGTCGTTACGTGATCTCATCCTCGGGATCCCAAAAGCAGAGTAATACTTCCTTGTTTATCAGAATTGATATCCTGGTTTTAAAGACATGCATATCATTAACTTCGACTTGAATATGTGGTTTGACAGTATGTTGTATATTCATTACTTGACATGTTGCTTTTACTGGGATTATCATTCTCACCGGTTATCCGGCTGTTGCTTTGTTTTGTATGTGTACTTGGCAACAGGAAGGGCAGGATCAAGTCAGCATAGACCTGGCTAGCGTCCAGAGCAAGAGATAGAAGTGAGACTCGTTTAGAAGTCGAATCAGCATGTCAACCTAGTTATGTTTTACGATCATGTTTAGTCATTCGAACTTCTCGTATATGTTTTGTAAGCAAGAAGCGATGTAGGTTCTATCGAATTGAATGTTGCTCTTCCCTAAACCTTTCTTGTATTGTTATTGGAATGTCAAATAATCTTAATGCAAGTGTTTAGGTTTTGTTTGAGTTTATTACAGTGCCTTAACTTTTCTGGGCGAGGGGACGGCGCGGGCGCACGGTTGTTGGCGCGGGCGCGCGGCCTCTTTGCGAGATATGAGCGCGGGCGCGCTGGGATTTGCGGGATGTAGGCGCGGGCGCGCTGATGTCAGCGCGGGCGCGCGAGCCTCCTTTTAAAAAAAAAAATATATTTATTGGGTTCTTGATTACTTATCGCTTGTTGTCTGATATTAGTTGTTTAGAAACGAGGTCTCACATTAAGTGGTATCAGAGCGTTAAGATTCTTGGTCGAACTAGAGTGAGCGGGTAGATCGAGTCTGCGTGTATTGACTCCTCGCATGTGTTTGAATTATATTAACTGTGTACTTAATTCCATGCGAGCATGCTTTATTATTGAGAATTATTGAATTACATGGTTATGTGATTTAATTTATAAAGCATGATCTACTTGAGATATAACTGTTTCTGTTACCGACTGGTATCCGGTATTCCAAGCGGTTGTAAGGGCACTGATTGTAGCGATTGAGATATCTCGTGTCCTAACCTTTGATTATCAGATGGGTCCTCGTCGAGTGATAAACAGAAACACACCGCCAGTTATCCCTGCGACTGAGCAAGCTAGCACTGAAGTTGATCAGTTGGATGCTTCAGCAACGCCTATGGAAACCTTGCTGAAGAGGTTTCAGTCGTTCAATCCGCCGTTATTGATGGGTTCAAAAAATCCAGTTGACTGCGAGAGTTGGTTGGATGATATGGATCAGTTGTTTGATTCCATTGACTACACAAATGACCGCCGAATCAGGTTAGTAATTCATCAGCTGCGTGGTGGTGCTAAGAGCTGGTGGATCATGACAAAGAAAGCATTTGAGAGTAGAGGTACAGAGGTTACTTGGACTCTTTTTAAATCTGAGTTTTATAAGCGGTTTTTCCCTATCTCGTATCGTAAGGATAAGGGAGCAGAGTTTGCAAATCTGAGGCAAGGGAATCTGAACATTGAAGAGTACGTGGCTAAGTTCGATAGTCTGTTGCGTTTTGCACCGCTAATTGCCGGAGATGAAGAAGCTAAGGCAGATCAGTTCATCAACGGGTTGAACCCCGATGTCTTCACATTGGTTAACACCAACAGGCCTAGCAACTTTGCGGATGCCATGAATTACGCAAAGGGAGCAGAAGCAGGCTTGTGGAGGCAAAGAGGTAATCAGGGGGCACCTCAGCAGCAGAGGCAGTATCAGAACCAACCATCTCAGTACCAGAATCAGCCACCTCAACATCAGAACCAGCAGCAGAGGTATGAAGGTGGAAGCAGTGGGGGAAACAGAAAGGATCAGTACAAGGCAAGAGGTAAACAGTTCAAGAGACAGGGGAACAGTTCGTCCAGTTCCAGTGGTTCGAAGCAATTCGGTTCAGGATCGAGTTCTGGGTCATCATCCTTGTACTGCAGCAAGTGTGGAGGAAGACACTCACCGGATCAGTGTGTGGGAGTCTTCGGCAATTGTAACACATGTCAGCAACCGGGACACTTCTCTAAAGTGTGCCCTCAACGTAATAGAGATAGAGCTCAGAGTGGGAGTTCTTCTAGACCTGCAGCTCAGCCGGAGAGGCAGTCGTCGGCAGTGCACTCTTTCCAACCCCAGCAACAGCAGAACAGACAGGGATGTAGCTCTAGTGCAAATCAGCCTCCGAGACAGCAAGCACGAGTCTTTGCATTGACAGAGGATCAGGCTCAGGCAGCACCTGACGATGTCATAGCAGGTAACTGTTTTATTTTCGGTCATTCTGCTCATGTCTTGATAGATACAGGTGCTTCCCATTCCTTTATCTCTAAGAAATATGTGTTATTGCATGTTTTGCCAACTGAATTTTTGCCTACAGTAGTAGCTGTTACTTCACCTTTGGGTGGAGGAATTGTTTCTGTCCGACTAGTCAGGAACTGTGAACTTTGTTTCAAGGGGAATTTGTTAGAATTCGACTGTATTGTGCTTGGGTTGTCAGATTTTGATTGTATTGTCGGTATAGATGCTTTGACCAAGTACAGGGCAACAATTGATTGTTTTCTGAAAGTTGTCAGGTTCAGACATGAAATGGCAGACGAGTGGAAATTCTTTGGTAAGGGTTCTCGATCTAGAATTCCTTTGGTTTCAGTGTTATCTATGACTCGTTTGTTACAGAGAGGTGCAGAAGGATTTTTGGTTTATGCGGTTGATGTACTGAAATCTAGCCCAGCTTTGGTTGACTTACCAGTGGTTAGAGATTTTGCTGATGTGTTTCCGAAAGATGTTCCTGGATTGCCACCCATTCGAGAGGTTGAATTCAGCATTGACTTAGTGCCAGGTACTCAACCTATTTCAAAAGCTCCTTATCGTATGACACTTGTTGAATTGAGAGAGTTGAAGGAGCAGCTTGAGGATTTAATTGCCAAGGGATACATCAGACCTAGTGTGTCGCCTTGGGGTGCTCATGTTCTATTCGTTCGGAAGAAGGATGGTTCTATGCGGCTCTGTATCGACTACCGTCAATTGAATCAGGCTACAGTTAAGAACAGGTATCCTTTACCCCGAATAGATGACTTGTTTGATCAACTGCAGGGTTCTTCTGTCTACTCTAAGATTGATCTGAGGTCAGGTTATCATCAGTTGAGAGTGCGAGAGGAAGACGTTCCTAAGACCGCATTCAGAACGAGGTATGGTCATTTTGAGTTTATAGTCATGCCATTTGGTTTGACTAACGCTCCAGCGGTTTTTATGGGTTTGATGAACCGTATCTTTCAGCGTTATTTAGATGAGTTCGTCATTATCTTTATCGATGATATTCTTATCTACTCGAAGAACCGTACTGACCATGCAGAGCACTTGAGGACCGTACTGCAGATTTTGCGAGTTGAGCAGTTGTTTGCCAAGCTGTCTAAGTGTGAATTCTGGTTAGATCGAGTTGTCTTTCTCGGTCATATCATTTCTGGAGATGGGATTTCTGTCGATCCCAGCAAGATTGAAGCGGTTATGAATTGGCCTAGACCTACTTCAGTGCCGGAGATCCGAAGCTTCATGGGTTTAGCTGGTTATTACCGTCGTTTCATCGAGGGTTTCTCATCTATTGCCAAGCCTATTACCCAGCTGACTCAGAAGAATGCGCCTTTTGTCTGGACTGCAGATTGTGAGGCTAGCTTTGTTGATCTGAAGAGGAGACTGACCAGTGCTCCAATTCTTTCTATTCCGAAGGGTACTGGAGGTTTCACAGTCTATTGTGATGCTTCTAACCGAGGCTTGGGTTGTGTTCTGATGCAGCATAAGCATGTGATAGCGTATGCATCGAGGCAGCTGAAACCGCACGAGACTCGTTATCCGGTTCATGACCTTGAACTAGCTGCGATCGTCTTTGCTCTGAAGATCTGGCGTCACTATCTTTATGGTGAGTCCTTCGAGATCTTTTCTGATCATAAGAGTCTTAAGTACTTGTTTTCTCAGGCAGAGCTGAATATGAGACAGAGAAGATGGTTAGATCTGTTGAAGGATTTCGATTGTGAAATCAAGTATTATCCGGGGAAGTTGAATGCAGTTGCAGATGCCTTGAGCCGAAAGCTATGTTCTTTATCTCTTACTACTATTGGTGTTTCTCAGTTGATCGATGATTGTTGCACTTCTGGTTTAGAGTTTGAAACAGATATGGAGACTATCAGAGTGTTTGCTATTCAAGCCGAACCGGAGTTGTTTGTTGCAATCAGAGAAGCACAGAAGTCTGAGCCGAGCATTCAGGTTTCAGTAGAGAAAGTCAGATCTGGGCATCAGTCTGAATTCCAGGTTAGAGATGATGTACTGTATGTGAATAACCGTATTGTTGTGCCTGATATTTCGGATTTGAGGCAGCGTATTCTTCGAGAGGCTCATTGCAGTCGGTTTAGTATTCATCCTGGAGGTCGTAAGATGTACAACGATATGAAGAACCAGTTCTGGTGGAAGAGAATGAAGAGCGACGTAGCGAGGTTTGTATCTCGGTGTTTGAATTGTCAGCAGGTGAAAGCAGAACGGAAGCGACCAGGAGGTCTGTTGCGCAGTCTATCTGTTCCTGAATGGAAGTGGGATCACATTTCCATGGATTTCGTCACGAAGCTACCACGATCCGTTCGAGGATGCGATGCCATTTGGGTAGTGATCGACCGATTGACGAAGTCTGCGTGTTTTATTCCGTACAGGATGACGTATCTTCATGATCAGATGGCTGAGTTGTATGTTAGCAATGTTGTGAGACTGCATGGTGTGCCGAAGTCGATCGTTTCAGACAGAGATCCTAGATTCACTTCTCACTTCTGGCACAGTCTTCAGGGGGCACTTGGTACTCGATTGCATCTGAGTACAGCTTATCATCCTCAGACCGATGGACAGTCAGAGCGGACTATCCAGACGTTAGAGGATATGCTGCGAGTGGTAGTGCTAGACTTTGGCACTAGTTGGCAGGATTATTTGCCTCTTGTCGAGTTTTCTTACAACAACAGCTTCCAAGCGAGTATCGGTATGGCGCCTTTTGAGGCTTTGTATGGTAAGAAGTGCCGATCTCCGTTGTTTTGGGATGATTTATCCGAGTCACCAGATTTGGGACCGAAGATGCTTAGAGATATGGCAGAGCAGGTTAAGATCATTCAGACCAGAATGAAGACAGCTCAAGATAGACAGGCAAAGTATGCGAATGTCAGGCGTAGACCTCTGAGTTTTGATCAGGGAGACCGAGTCTTTCTGAAGATTTTACCTTTCAGAGGCACTGTCAGATTCGGTAAGAGAGGGAAGTTATCTACGAGATTCATCGGGCCGTACGAGATTCTCGAGAAGTTAGGCGATCTTGCCTACAAACTTGCACTTCCCCCGTCTTTATCTGGTATTCACGACGTTTTTCACGTCTCTATGCTGCGAAAGTATCAACCAGATATTTCTCATATCCTTCAGCCTGACGAAGCCGAGTTAGACGAGACTCTGAGCTACTTTGAGCGACCGATTCAGATCCTTGATCGGAAGGAGAAACAACTCAGAACCAAGTCGATCCTGTTAGTGAAAGTGCGGTGGAGCCGTCACGGAGTCGAGAAGCGACTTGGGAGACAGAATCTGACTTGAGACAGCGTTTTCCAGAGTTATTCAGTTGACGTGAGTTCTTCTTACTGTCTTTAGTTCTTTATTCTAGCTTATGAGTTGTGGTTCTTGTTGATTTCGAGGACGAAATCTATTCTTAGTGGGTGAGAATTGTAACGCCCCATT
Source organism: Henckelia pumila (assembly GCF_033568475.1). Classification (NCBI taxonomy): domain Eukaryota; kingdom Viridiplantae; phylum Streptophyta; class Magnoliopsida; order Lamiales; family Gesneriaceae; genus Henckelia; species Henckelia pumila. Next base: position 88,736,565 of record NC_133122.1, read on the forward strand.
TTTTTTTTATCTTAAATGAGTTTATTTGAGTTAATCGGAGATTACAGAGTTCACGAGCCGACTCGATTTTGATTAGGGTCCTTTTTGCAAAAATTGGATTTTTCAGGGACTAAAACACAAATTGTGGATTTTATATATTATCTACTCTTAGAAATTGGTTGACAAAGTCTTCTTCATCCCCTCCAAGCCGTCTCCCTCCATTCTCATGCCTCCAAGCTTTTCCAAGCTTTGGGATTCCAGTCCGAGCACGATCCGGCCGTTGGAATTTATTTCTGAAGGCAGTTTAGCGATCACTGCAGCAAGAGCTCCGTTATATCGTAAGTTTTTCTACGATCGGATACATTCTAGTTTTTGGATGTTGTTAGAATCGTTTGAGATTCGAGTATGTTGTTCTCTACAGAGTTCTGATCGTTTATTATCTGTCGGTTTTGAATTAGAGCGACGTTCGGATTTGTTATGATTTTTGGAAGCCATTTTCGAAAATGTGGATTTTGAGATTGATGGGTTTGCTTTGTTTTGGTTGTCTTAGAATTTTTATGAGGTTATATCGCTATTGAACTGCTGTCTGCATTGTCGGTTTGTTCAGTTATAGCCGTTATGCCGTCGGTTTGAGTTTTGGAGATTTGAACCGTTTTTGAAGTTGTTGAACTTGGCTTGTAAGTCGATCATGGTAATTGATCTTTGATTGTATCTGAACAGATTCGTTTGGAGTTGTCAAGCCCTGTGTTAGCAGCATTTGGTCGTCGAGAATTGGACGAAGAACGGTAAAGAGATTACCTTGAACCGTTGCCTTTGTTGTGGATTGTTTAGTTGTTGATTAAACCTTTTGTTGTAGCTTATCCAGAGTTGGAACTACTGCATTGAAAGGTAAAAGCAGTCATCGTAGCGGGATAGCATACTCGGGACTGTTGGTTCTCGAGTTTCCCCTTTTTAAATCACATATTGCATCGATACTTGTTCTAGCATGTGGAACTTGTATTTGTTGATTGATTGAGTTTTTGTTATGTGGCTCATGTTTATGTTTTTGTTATGCATTCATCTTGAGCCTACTTTGATTTTAGCGGGCAGAACCGCCCTTTTTGTTAGACGTTTGGGAACTATGATTGAGTGGCCTAGGTTGTAGTATTTCGCCTAGTGCTAGCATACTCATTATGGTTGCTCAAAGTTTAGAGGAATGTGATACGTGGCACCACCTCGATTGGGAGAGTCGGTGAGTCGTTACGTGATCTCATCCTCGGGATCCCAAAAGCAGAGTAATACTTCCTTGTTTATCAGAATTGATATCCTGTTTTTAAAGACATGCATATCATTAACTTCGACTTGAATATGTGGTTTGACAGTATGTTGTATATTCATTACTTGATATGTTGCTTTTACTGGGATTATCATTCTCACCGGTTATCCGGCTGTTGCTTTGTTTTGTATGTGTACTTGGCAACAGGAAGGGCAGGATCAAGTCAGCATAGACCTGGCTAGCGTCCAGAGCAAGAGATAGAAGTGAGACTCGTTTAGAAGTCGAATCAGCATGTCAACCTAGTTATGTTTTACGATCATGTTTAGTCATTCGAACTTCTCGTATATGTTTTGTAAGCAAGAAGCGATGTAGGTGCTATCGAATTGAATGTTGCTCTTCCCTAAACCTTTCTTGTATTGTTATTGGAATGCCAAATACTCTTAATGCAAGTGTTTAGGTTTTGTTTGAGTTTATTACAGTGCCTTAACTTTTCTGGGTGAGGGGACGGCGCGGGCGCGCGGCCTCTTTGCGAGATATGAGCGCGGGCGCGCTGGGATTTGCGGGATGTAGGCGCGGGTGCGCTGATGTTAGCGCGGGCGCGCGAGCCTCCTTTTAAAAAAAAAAATATATTTATTGGGTTCTTGATTACTTATCGCTTGTTGTCTGATATTAGTTGTTTAGAAACGAGGTCTCACAGATGGCTGATCCGAAGACCCAGCGTTTGGCTCGTTTAGACAAGGATGATAGTTCATCTGGATTCCACTATCAGTCAGATGGTTTTCTTTGTTTATCTGGCTGTATTGTTGTTCCGGAGGATGATACTCTGAGGGAGGAGATTTTATCCCACGCTCATCGTTCTAAGTTGAGTATTCATCCAGGGAGCAACAAGATTTACAAGGATTTGCATACTAGGTTCTGGTGGAAAGGAATGAAAAAGAGTGTGTATCAATATGTTTCTAGATGTTTGGTGTGTCAGCAGGTCAAAGCAGAGCACCGACGACCTGGAGGGTTGCTTCACAGTTTACCTATTCCTGAGTGGAAATGGGAGTTGATCACGATGGACTTCGTGACCCATTTACCGGTGAGCTCGAGGAATTGTGATGCTATCTGGGTTGTGGTGGACCGAATCACCAAGTCAACACATTTCATTCCTTATAATCGGGACTAAATTTTTAATAGGATGGGACGGTTGTACATCCAGGAGATTGTTCGATTGCACGGAGTGCCTGTGAGCATAGTCAGTGATCAAGATCCAAGGTTTACTTCCAGGTTTTGGGGGAGTCTTCAGCGCGCTATGGGTACTATTATTAGCTTGAGTACATCATATCACCTAGAGACTGACGGGCAGTCAGAGCGCACGATCCGTACTCTTGAAGACATGTTATGAGCATGTTCTATGGATTTTGGTCCAGCATGGCAAGATCAGTTGCCATTGATTGAGTTCGCGTACAACAACACTTACCATCGCAGTACTGTGATGGCTCCGTTTGAGGCATTTTACGGGCGACGATGTCGTACTCCACTATTCTGGGAAGAAGTGGAGGAGCGACGAGTTGAGGGACCAGAGTTAGTCCAGCATGCTATTGATATTGTTTGACAGATCAAGAAGAGAATTAAGGTTGCGCAGGATCGACAGGCTAGCTATGAAAATGTTAAGCGCAGACCTTTACAGTTTGAGGTGGGTGAGAAAGTATACTTAAAAGTCTCGCCATTTCGAAGGATTTTGAGATTCGGTTTCAAGGGTAAGCTATCTCCTAGGTACATTGGTCCATTCTAGATCCTGGAAAGTGTTGGAGATCTGGCTTACAGGTTGGCGTTACCGCCGTATTTGTCAAATATCCACGACGTGTTCCATGTTTCACTGTTGCGACGGTATGTGGCAGATGAGTCTCATATCTTACAGCCGTCTGAAGTACAGTTGGACTCAGATTTGACCTACGTTGAGAGACCTTTGCGTATCATAGGTCATAAGGATAAAGTGTTACGCAACAAAACCATTCCTCTTGTTCTAGTTCAGTGGCAGTTCCGAGGCACTGAGGAGGCCACTTGGGAACTTGAGAGTCGTTTGCTTACAGATTATCCAGTACTATCCGTTTCTAATCTCCTATTCTCGAATAATTAAACAAAAACAAACACGAAGAGTCGCGTAAAAACGAATCATTTTTTTTTTTAACAACAGCGCGCCCGCGCCTAAAGTAGCGCGCCCGCGCCGGAGTCTCGCAAAGGACAACGCGCCCGCGCCAATAATCCGAGCGCCCGCGTCGTGACCTCGCAAGAAACAGCGCGCCCGCGCCAATAGTCAGGGCACCCGCGCCATGACCTCGCAAAACAAAGGCGCGCCCGTGCCTACCCCAGCGCGCCTGCGCCGTCAACTCGGCTGCAGAAAAACCAAAGCATAAAAATACATCTTTACGAACTCGAATCCAAAATCCAAGCAACCCAGGTTCAAACATCAAAAATCCATGAGATCTAAGGAGTTGAAACACCAATAAAACGATGTTTAACAGTACAAGTTTGACGGTAGGGGTTCGTTCGACTAAACAAAACAGTACAACTCCAAAAGGTACGACCCTAAGATACACGGTGTCTCACTTCTATCAATCTCACCCCCAAGATAACCAGGACGACTCGGTCCAGCTCCTGATCCTCCTGTTGCCAAGTTACACATACAAAACAAAAACAACAGCCGGAATAATCCGGTTAGAAATATAATTTCTAAGTAAAAGAGACATGCACTCAATATCAAATAAACACTTCAATCGAAATGTGTCAACATAAATCATAACATCGAAATGATATTGAATGAATGAATGAATTTAAAAGTCGAGATTATCAAGTCAGATAATCATAAAATCGATCGGTACTCAGTTGGGATCCCGGGGTCAAGTCTTCACGACAACTCACCGATGCACCCTTTCGGGGTGGAAGTCGAGCAACTCGATCCCCTAGACTTCAGAGCAACTATAAGAAGTATTCTGGCAATTGGAAAAACTCGAAATCCAAAGCCACTTCAATATAGCTCCCTAAAACGTCTAATTTCAAAACAAATCGAAAGTCGGCTCAATATGAATGCAAGTGAAAATAGAATAACAATCAAATTCACTCAAGCAAATAAATATGTAGTATGTGATTTTCGGGAACTCGAGAATAAGTCGATCTCGAGTATTCGTTCCCATTCATTTCAATGTCGACTTTTACCTTATTCTCGAAGCTTCAATCAATCCTGTCAAACAAAAGACAACTCGATTCAAACTCTAAACAATTTGAAACTCAAAGTCGATAAATCAAACAATCTATACCGTCTTCCAACTCTTCGATTGGTAACCGATCTCCAAGTCCTCCAATTTCAATCTCTAATCAACTGTCAAAACATCGAGACACGGATTCGATATCAACTCGGAGTTCAAACTCAATCAAATTCGATATACCAATCAAACCGAACCAAAACCGATAACTCAAACCGATTTAGACGGCATAACGGCTATAAATCGACTATCCGAAAAAACTCAAATCATCAACAACAATCATAACAACTCGAATATCATAACCAAACATCCAAACAACTCAATTCCAACCTCTATCAAAAGCACCATTTTCGAATTAATGCCTCAAAAATCATATAAAATCCAAACTTCGTTCTTTTTCCAAACCGACTTCGAATACACGATCTATACTAGCTCAAGAACGACATACTCCAATATTATCAAATTCTGACAACTCAACAAAATTGAATTTCAAGAGATCGTAGCAAAACTTACGTCTAAATGAAGCCCTCGTTGCGGTGATCGTGAAAATCAACTCGGAATCGAAATCTGACGGTCGGATCGAGCGAATCAGACGGAAGAAAAGCTTGAAATGGCGTCTCCCATGGATTCGATCAGTACGTACGAAATGGGAGAGAGGAGAAGGGAGAGGGATGGAGTGATGTGATGGAGATGATGAGGCAAGTTGCCTAAAGATAATATATAAAATCCATCTTTTGCATTTCAGTTCTTTATTTCTCCAATCTTGCAAAGTAACCCCCTGCTAAATATCAAAACGATCCTCAATCACTAAAAACTCTGATTATCTCTATTAAACTCAATTATAATAAAATCGGGGCATTACAATTCTCCCCCTCTAAGATTCGATTTCGTCCTCGAAATCTGACAGGTCACAGACTGAAACAAAACGAAACAAAATGAAGACTAACTCACCTCAATCGAACAACTCTGGAAATCGCTGCCTCATATCGGATTCGGTCTCCCAAGTCGCTTCTTCAACTCCGTGACGACTCCACTAAATCTTCACCAACGGAATCGACTTGTTTCTGAGCTGCTTTTCATTTCTGTCAAGAATCTGAATCGGTCGTTCGAAGTAACTCAGAGTTTCATCTAGTTCGGCCTCGTCTGGTTGAAGAACGTGAGACGGATCCGGATGATATTTCCGTAGCATCGAAACGTGAAACACATCGTGGATACCTGAAAGAGATGGAGGAAGAGCAATCCTATAGGCAAGATAGCCTATCTTCTCCAGAATTTCATACGGACCAATGAACCTCGGAGACAATTTTCCTCTCTTCCCAAATCTGACAGTGCCTCGGAAAGGAGAAATCTTCAGAAACACACGGTCTCCCTGATCGAAACACAGTGGTCTGCGTCTGACATTCGCATACTTGGCCTGTCGATCTTGGGCTATCTTCATTCTGACTCTAATCAGCTTCACCTGCTCTGCCATATCACGAATCATATCTGGACCCAACTCAGGTGATTCTGAAATCTTATCCCAAAATAACGGAGATCTGCACTTCTTCCCGTACAAATCTTCAAAAGGTGCCATTCCAATACTCGCCTGGAAGCTGTTATTATACGAAAACTCCACTAAAGGCAAGGACTCCTGCCAACCTGATCCAAAATCAAGCACTACAGCGCGAATCATATCCTCCAAAGTCTGGATCGTACGCTCGGACTGACCGTCGGTCTGAGGGTGATACGCTGTGCTCAAGTGCAAACGAGTACCCAAAGCCTCCTGCAAACTGTGCCAAAAGTGAGAAGTGAATCTTGGATCTCTATCTGATACTATCGAATTCGGCATGCCGTGCAATCTCACAACCTCTCTGACATACAACTCGGCCATCTGATCGTGACGGTATGTCATACGGTAAGGAATGAAACAAGCAGATTTCGTCAACCAGTCCATCACAACCCAAATCGCATCACAACCTCTGACTGAACGCGGTAGCTTCGTGACAAAATCCATTGAGATATGATCCCACTTCCATTTCGGAACAGGAAAACTGTGCAATAATCCTCCGGGCTTCTTCCTCTCGACTTTCACTTGTTGACAATTCAGACAACGGGACACAAACCTCGTGACATCTCCTTTCAATTGCTTCCACCAGAACTGAGTCTTCAAGTCGTTATACATCTTTCGACCTCCAGGATAAACACTGAACCGACTGCAATGCGCCTCTCGAAGAATATGCTGTCTCAACTCAGAAACATCGGGAACAACAATACGACTGTTCACAAACAAAACATCATCCTTGAACTGAAACTCTAACTGATGACCTGATCGGACCTTCTCTATCGAACTCTGAATGCTCGGATCGGATCTTTGAGCCTCTCTGATCGACTGAAACAACTCTGGCTCGGCCTGAATCGCAAAAACTCTGATGGATCTCCTATCGGTCTCAAACTCCAAACCAGAAGTACAACAGTCTTCAATCAAACGAGAGACACCAATCGTAGAAAGAGACAAAGAACAAATCTTTCAGCTAACAGCGTCTGCAGCTGCATTCGACTTTCCAGGATAATACTTGATCTCGCAGTCGAAGTCCTTAAGCAAATCCATCCATCTCCTCTGTCTCATATTTAGCTCGGACTGGGAAAACAAGTATTTCAGGCTCTTGTGGTCAGAAAATATCTCAAACGACTCACCATAAAGGTAATGGCGCCAAGTCTTCAAAGCAAACACGATTGCAGCTAGCTCGAGATCATGGATCGGATAACGAGTCTCGTGCGGCTTCAGCTGCCTCGAAGCATAAGCTATGACGTGCTTCCTCTGCATAAGAATACATCCAAGACCACGGTGAGAAGCATCACAGTAAACGAAAAATCCTCCCGTACCTGACGGAATAGACAAGATCGGAGCGCTGATCAATTTCTTCTTCAGCTCAATGAAACTAGCCTCACACTATTCGGACCAAACAAACGGTGCATTCTTCTAGGTCAACTGAGTAATCGGTTTTGCAATGGAAGAGAAACCCTCGATAAATCTGCGATAGTACCCGGCTAAACCCATGAAGCTTCGGATCTCTGGCACTGATGTCGGTCTCGGCCAATTCATAACTGCCTCGATCTTACTGGGGTCCACAGATATTCCATCTCCTGATACAATGTGGCCTAGAAAAACCACTCGGTCCAAACAAAACTCGCACTTTGATAGCTTAGCATACAACTGTTCGGCTCGCAAAGTCTGCAATACGATTCTCAAATGCTCGGCATGATCAGAACAGTTCTTCGAATAGATCAGAATGTCGTCGATGAAGATAATGACGAACTCATCTAGATACCGCTGAAATATATGATTCATCAGATCCATAAAAACTGCTGGATCATTGGTCAAACCAAACGGCATGACTATGAACTCGAAATGCCCATATCTGGTTCTGAAAGCTGTCTTCGGCACATCCTCATCGCGAACTCTCAGCTGATGATACCCTGATCGCAGATCTATCTTCGAATACACTGAAAAACCTTGCAGTTGATCAAAAAGATCGTCAATTCTTGGTAAAGGATACTTGTTCTTGACCGTCGCTTGGTTCAACTGGCGGTAGTCTATGCAAAGTCGCATAGAACCGTCTTTCTTCCTCACAAAAAGCACTGGTGCACCCCAAGGCGATACGCTAGGTCGGATGTATCCCTTGGAAATCAAATCTTCTAATTGTTCCTTCAATTCCTTCAATTCTAATGGAGCCATTCGGTAAGGTGCTTTCGAAATAGGCTGAGTACCTGGCGCAAGTTCAATGCTAAATTCGATGTCTCAAATAGGCGGTAAACCAGGAATCTCGTCTGGAAAAACATCAGGAAACTCGCTAACAACCGGTATCTCGGACAACTCAGGGCTAAACTTCTGAATATCCAAAGCATAAATCAAGAATCCCTCTACTCCTTTCTGAAGTAAACGAGACATGGTTAACACCGAAATCAAAGGAATTTTGGATCGAGAACCTTTACCGAAAAATTTTCAATCATCTGCCATCTCAGGTTTGAATCGAACCACTTTCTGAAAGCAATCTCATGTCGCCATATACTTGGTCAAAGCATCAATCCCGACAATACAGTCAAAATCAGATAATCCAAGAACGATGCAGTCAATCTCAATCGAATTTCCTTAGGATTCTAACACACAGTTACGGACCAATCTCACCGAAACAGTCTCTCCACCCAAAGGTGAAGTAATAGAAACAACATCAGATAAAAGCTCAACAATTAAATCATGCATCACAACAAATCTTTCAGAGATGAAACAGTGAGAAGCACGCGTATCAATCAAAACAAACGCAGGATAACCAAAGATCGAACAGTTACCTGCTATCACGTCATTCGGAGCTGCATTGGCTTGATCCTCTGTCAAGGCAAACACCCTCGCCTACTATCGTGGAGGTTGGTTCTGGTTCTGATTACCTCCCTGACGATTCTGTTGCTGAGGTGGAAAAGAATGGACTGCAGAAGCTAATCTCTCGGGCTGAGCTGGCAGTCGTGAAGAACTGCCGCTCTGAGCTCTATTGGGTCCTCACTGAGGACAGACTCTAGCAAAATGACCCGGCTGCTGGCAAATGTTGCAACTACCAAACACGCCTCGACACTGATCACTCGAATGACGTCCTCCACACTTGCTGCACGAAGCTCCAGAAAACCCTGAACTCTGCCCAGAATTGAACTGTCTAGAGCCACTGGAACTCGATGAACTGTTACCAGACTTCTTGAAATTCTTCCCCTTCGGCCGATACTGATCTCGCCTGTTTTTGCCACTGTTGCCTCCCTCAACCCTCTGAGATTGATTCGACTGCTGAGAAGGTTGGTACTGATACTGAGACTGCTGAGGCTGAAACTGAACAGGCTGATTCGGAAAAGATCTCTGCTGCTGCTGAGGAGCTACCTGATTACCTCGTTGCATCAAGAATCCAGCTTCGGCTCCCTTTGCTTGATCCATAGCATCTGCGAAGTTGTTGGGTCTTCTGGTATTGACCAAGGTAAATATCTCAGGGTTCAATCCATTGATGAAATGGTCGGCCTTGGCTTCTTCGTTATCTGCAACGTGAGGTGCAAACCTCAAGAGACTATCAAATTTACTCACATAGTCCTCAATGCTCAAGTTCCCTTGTATCAGATTCGCAAATTCGGCACCCTTTTCCTTTCGATATGAGACAGGAAAGAAACACTTAAAGAACTCAGTCTTGAACAAGCTCCAAGTGATGGCGGTGCCTCGGTTCTCATTCGCTCTCTTGGTTGTGGTCCACCAATTCTTAGCAACACCCTGCAACTGATGACTGACTAACCTGATTCTGCGGTCATCGGTATAGTCGAGGGAATCGAAGAGCTCATCCATTTCGTCTAGCCAACTTTCACAAGCAACGGAGTTCTCGGTACCCGTTAAAGTAGGCGGTCGAAAAGATCGGAATCTCTTCAGAAGAGTCTCCATCGGGGTCGCAGTTGCATCAAACTGATCCACTCCTGTACTATCCTGATCATTCGGAGGAGTAATAACTGGCGGAGGATTCTCAGTAGAAGGAGGAGTCAAAGGTGGTTGATTCCTTCTCAAAGATCGTCGCGGTGCCATTTGATATCAAAGGGTTAGGATACAATATCTCAAACTTATTCTCAATCTCATAACCTTGGTGTCCAAAACTCTGCTCTGAGTACTCAAGAATCTCAATGATATACGAGAACAGATAATAGTACAAGGACAAATATATATCACGTAATTCATGCTTTATAAATTAAATCACTACTCATGTATTTCAACTAACTCAAGAATCAATAAAGCATGCTCGCACGTATTTAAAAATAACCATTTAAATAAATCAATCACATGCGAGAGTTCAATTCATGCGAACTCGATCTACCCCGCTCACTCTAGTTCGACTCCAAGAATCTTATCGCTCTGATACCACATAATGTGAGACCCCATTTCTAATCTCCTATTCTCGAATAATTAAACAAAAACAAACACGAAGAGCCGCATAAAAACGAATCAATTTTTTTTTTTTTTTACAACAGCGCGCCCGCGCCGGAGTCTCGCAAAGGACAACGCGCCTGCGCCAATAATCCGAGCGCCCGCGCCGTGACCTCGCAAAACAAAGGCGCGCCCGCGCCGTCAACTCGGCTGCAGAAAAACCAAAGCATAAAAATACATCTTTACGAACTCGAATCCAAAATCCAAGCAACCCAGGTTCAAACATAAAATATCCATGAGATCTAAGGAGTTGAAACACCAACAAAACGATGTTTAACAGTACAAGTTTGACGGTAGGGGTTCGTTAAACTAAACAAAACAGTACAACTCCAAAAGGTACGACCCTAAGATGCACGGTGTCTCACTTCTATCAATCTCACCCCAAGCTAACCAGGACGACTCGATCCAGCTCCTGATCCTCCTGTTGCCAAGTTACACATACAAAACAAAAACAACAGCCGGAATAATCCGGTTAGAAATATAATTTCTAAGTAAAAGAGACATGCACTCAATATCAAATAAACACTTCAATCGAAATGTGTCAACATAAATCATAACATCGAAATGATATTGAATGAATGCATGAATTTAAAAGTCGAGATTATCAAGTCAGATAATCATAAAATCGATCGGTACTCAGTTGGGATCCCGGGGTCAAGTCTTCACGGCAACTCACCGACGCACCCTTTCGGGGTGGAAGTCGAGCAACTCGATCCCCTAGACTTCAGAGCAACTATAAGAAGTTTTCTGGCAATTGGAAAAACTCGAAATCCAAAGCCACTTCAATATAGCTTCCTAAAACGTCTAATTTCAAAACGAATCGAAAGTCGGCTCAATATGAATGCAAGTGAAAATAGAATAACAATCAAATTCACTCAAGCAAATAAATATGTAGTATGTGATTTTCGGGAACTCGAGAATAAGTCGATCTCGAGTATTCGTTCCCATTCATTTCAATGTCGACTTTTACCTTATTCTCGAAGATTCAATCAATCCTGTCAAACAAAAGACAACTCGATTCAAACTCTAAACAATTCAAAACTCAAATTCGATAAATCAAACAATCTATACCGGCTTCCAACTCTTCGATTGGTAACTGATCTCAAAGTCCTCCAATTCCAATCTCAAATCAACTGTCAAAACATCGAGACACGGATTCGATATCAACTCGGAGTTCAAACTCAATCAAATTCGATATACCAATCAAACCGAACCAAAACCGATAACTCAAACTCGATTTCGACGGCATAACGACTATAAATCGACTATCTGGAAAAACTCAAATCATCAACAACAATCATAACAACTCGAATATCATAACCAAACATCCAAACAACTCAATTCCAACCTCAATCAAAAGCACCATTTTCGAATTAATGCCTCAAAAATCATATAAAATCCAAACTTCGTTCTTTTTCCAAACCGACTTCGAATACACGATCTATACTAGCTCAAGAACGACATACTCCAATATTATCAAATTCTGACAACTCAACAAAATCGAAGTTCAAGAGATCGTAGCAAAAGTTACGTCTAAATGAAGCCCTCGTTGCGGTGATCGTGAAACTCAACTCGGAATCGAAATCTGACGGTCGGATCGAGCGAATCAGACGGAAGAAAAGCTTGAAATGGCGTCTCCCATGGCTTCGATCAGTACGTACGAAATGGGAGAGAGGAGAAGGGAGAGGGATGGAGTGATGTGATGGAGATGATGAGGCAAGTTGCCTAAAGATAATATATAAAATCCATCTTTTGCATTTCAGTCCTTTATTTCTCCAATCTTGCAAAGTAACCCCTGCTAAATATCAAAACGATCCTCAATCACTAAAAACTCTGATTATCTATATTAAACTCAATTATAATAAAATCGGGGCATTACAGATTGTAACTTGTAAAATGAATCAGTTTGAATAAAATATGTTTATTCAGTGTTTTACTGCATTCAGTACTTAAGATTTGTTCGAGGACGAAATATCTTAAGTAGGGGGAGAATGTAGTAGTCCGGTTCCATTTTACAAGATTAAGTGACTTTAAACATAATAAAAAAATGACATATAATTTTAAAAGTGTCAAACCATGTTTAAGGAGTCCTTATTTGGTGAAAATAAGTGGAAAATCAGATCCCGAACGTCCGAAAATGATGGGATAGGTCCCGGGGGTCCAAAAATGACTTCAGAAGGACCCAAATAGTTCGGAGCACACGGACCAGTTCGGGCCCTCCGAACCCGAATTCAGGCCGTCCGAACTCAGCAAAGCCAGGTGTCTTAAAGGCTCGAACAAGTGCAGTTCGGACCGTCCAAACCCAGTTCGGACCGTCCGAACTTTGCCTATAAATAGGCCATCCGAGGGCCTCATTTTTCACACCAAATCATCTTTTCTCTCTCGGTTTTTAGTGTATTCTAGGGGTTTTGGGGTGTTTCCAGCCTTCTTAGGCTTGGTCCGGAGGTTGGCCAGGTGCTCCGGGGTTACGGCGGAGCGGTGCCCAAGTTCTGGTGCAGTCGTCATCAGCGGGCTGAAAACGGACGCAGGTATAGCTCTGGCTCCTTATAGTAAATAGGAAGTATGCTATAGCGTAGTTAAGACTTTTAGAATAAGATTATAATGCATGAGTACTTTGCATTGTAGTGCGGATTATAGGCTTGGACATAGCGCTGGTCTATCTTGCCTAGGTTATGAGGTACGGAAGTATTATTCGAGATATCCAGATTGAGTATGCATGTATTATGTGTTTGCATGGATTATGTGATTGCATGTTTTATAAGCATGTCATGACTGTATGATGCATACATGAGCATATTGAGCTTTTACCTTAGAGGTATCCTGTAGTAGGGTGCTCACCCTACAAGTTTGTGGATGGTTGGATACGTAAGTCTTGTGTCAGGTCACCGTGATGGTTGGACACATGTACTAGTATCAGGTCACCATTATCCACTGGGTATATGAGCCACCTCCTGATGCGACGATGCAGCGTGCTATATACCTTGGGCCCAGTCTATGAGCTTGTTTCTTGATCTGAGAGTCTTGGTACCCAGTTCACTTGCATACATGCACACATAACACCGTATACTCATACTCTCGTACTGAGCTTATCATGATCACGTCCCGTACTTTGTTGTATCTGGACACCCTATTCCATGAGGCAGGTCTGCTGTTGGACGATGCGGGTGGTTACAGGAGAGCTTAGGCGATGGAGTACCAGCAGAGTTATTGTCTAGGATTTTGTTTTCTGATGTATTTGGGTTAATACACTGGTTTATTTCGATATGGTTGTAAACAGTATTTTATTGTTGTTTAAGTTTTCCGCTGTTTAAATTCTGATTTATTTAATTAAGTTAAATGCATGTTTAAGCTTCTGATTAGTAGGTGATCACGGTGCGGGTCACTACAACACCACTTGCACTTTTCTTCGAAATAAAGACTTGGCTTAGTCGTAGTTACAACTAAACAACTTGTTCCCTTCTTCACCGTCGATATGTTAAGTGATCAACATGAAATGTGCGGAATAAGATCAACTTTAACAGATAGAACACAAGGCAGGAAGAGTTGACTGAAAATAAAAACACATAAGTTGTTTGTGGATGTTCGGAGACTAAAACTCCTATGTCACCAAGTCCAATTTTTATTCGCACAGATCAGAAGGAATTTTTTCAGTTGCCACTAGGTTCGAACAAAATAGGCAGGAAAGCAAGTATCCAAGAGTAGATCAATGTCAATCAAAGAATCAGGATTAAGACAAAGTTTTACTATATCTCGTTCATAGTATTATTACTGCTTTCAGTTATTGTTTTGCATTTTGTTTACGAGATCATTTTCTGTTGTATTCATGCATATCTTGAATTTTTGTACGTTTGACCAATAAAATTAAAACAGATTTGGTATACTGATTATGTGATTTATTTCGATATGACTACTGATTCAAATGACTCAAATGTGCCAAAGGTTACTTCCCCCTGTTATCAGGGTCATTGCTCATTTTTGCTATAATTCCCGTCAACCATGCTCATAAACCGAAGAAATTCGATGGCTCAATTTTCAAGAGGTGGTAACAAAAGATGTATTTTTTTTACTTCACTCCATTGAATCTGACAAGATTTTTGACTGAGGATACTACTAAACTTGTCGAGGAGATGTTCAATCTGCTAGTGTTATTGATGTATGACACATTTTGATTTCTTGTATAAAGATTATATATATCATGAATGGTTTGTCCGACTTGCTGTATAATGTCTCTATCGACAAAATAACAAGTAAGGATTTGTGAAAGTCTGGATCGAAAATACAAGTATGAGGATGCTGGAGCCAAGAAATTCATTGTTGGACGATTCATGGATTACAAGATGGTCGACTCCATCAGTCAGGTAATCCTGTATGATATTCACGCGGAGGGCATGGTGCTGAGTGAAACCTTTCAAGTGGCGGCTATCATTGAAAAGTTGCCTCCTGCTTGGAATTATTTCAAGAATTATCTGAAACACAAACAAAAGAAAATAAACGTGGAGGAACTTGTTTCCAGGCTTCGCAGTGAACAACAGTCTCTTGAAAAGTGATTGTTCAATCTTGATGTGTCTAAAGCCAACATGGTCGTGCATGGACAGAGCTCGAAGGCCAATGGAAAACATTGGTCCATTTCGAAAAAAGAGCCAAATTGGAAACCAATAAAGATATTTTCACTTTGGAAAATGCTACAAATATGGGGGTCCGGGTCGCAAAGCTTCAGAATGCAAGAAAACAAGGTTTGTAAATTGGTAAAGTCTCTGTATGGCTTAAAGCAAGCATCAAAATAATGGCACGAAAAATTCGATAAAGTCATGTTAGACAATGGGTTTAAAGTCAATGAGTGTGACAAATGTGTATACATTAAGAATACTGTAAATGACTATGTCATATTATGTCTTTACGTAGATGACATGCTTATCATTTAGAGCAATCATAAGATGATTAAATCCACCAAGAAATTGTTGAACTCAAAATTCGACATGTAAGATTTAGGCTTAGCCGATGTTATCCTTAGAATTAAAATCTATAGAACATCAAAAGAGATGTTTCTAAGTGAGTCACATTATGTGGACAAAGTACTTGAGAAATTTAATAAGGATGACTCTGCATTGGCTAAAACCCCTATAGATACAAGTCAACATTTATCGAAGAATCGAGGTGATAATATCTCCTAATTAGACTACTATCGAGTCGTTGGAAGTCTGTTTAGACGTGTTCGGGTTCAGGTTCAGGTTCGGGTCAATAAATCTTTTAATAATATTCTCGACAACCCGATCCGAAGTCACCCGACTCACTCTAATTAAAACCCTATTTGAGTGCCACACACTCATAAATTGAGATGCATATGTCAATTAGATCTACCTTAAATTTCTCCTAGAATTCGGATTCCATTCACGTCAAGATACATCACATACAATAAAAAAAGGACTAGTCATTTTAGGTAGGGTGATGCTACATGTACACAGAGAATTACACGTTGAGTTACGCATTGTAATTAAAATTACATAAATATCCTTAATGTATTTGGAAAATAGTTTTTTCAAATAAAATAGAGGATAATTTTGTAATTTCAAGTGCAATATGTAACACAACGTGTATTAATCTTCCGTGTATATGTAACATTTTCCTTTTAGGTATGATCGATCGTCATGTTTTTCCCGTCTAAAATATTATTCATCAACTTGTAATTCTCATATGATTTGGTTTAAGCATCGAATGAGTCACACTAAGGAAATTTCCAAAACCCTCTTTATGTGTTAATTTGTTCTTGCATCCAAAATCATTTAACTGTTCGTCGCTTCATGCTGCCTGCACGTCAACTTATGTGTAACACTCTAGTTATAGACTTATAGCTAATTTTTGTTGTTAATGTTACTAAGTTATGACACAAAAGAACAACACAGAAAACACCTCTAGATATTAGAAGACATTTACGTGCAATGCATATATATAGTCGCAACTAGCTAGTTTTTATGAGCTAGCTGCGATCGAGCCACTTTACAAAGCTAGCAAAGCTACAAACAACTCTTAATTAAAAGCTGCAGCCAGGATATATATATATATTCTCGATCTTATTCACTTACAACCAAATATTTATATTTAGTTTAGTTAGCTAGCCACCCACAATACAGATCGAGATGCATAGTCCTTAGTTTAACAAAAACACGAGTGTGCTTCATGATTCTTCTTTCGTATATAGAGTGATAAGTAATCGATGGCAGAATCATTAGAACCACGTTTATCGGCGGGAACAAACACTTGTGTCCTTCCGGAAGCAATCCTTTGCCCCAAGACAGTGGTGTAGAACCTGCCTACGACTGCTGGAACGAACACGTCTCCTTGCACGCACATGAAGTAGTCCAGTAATCTTTCG
The DNA here is from genome assembly GCF_033568475.1 of Henckelia pumila. Taxonomy (NCBI): domain Eukaryota; kingdom Viridiplantae; phylum Streptophyta; class Magnoliopsida; order Lamiales; family Gesneriaceae; genus Henckelia; species Henckelia pumila. Next base: position 88,753,388 of record NC_133122.1, read on the forward strand.
TATTCAGGAATTTCCGAGTTTAAGAACTTCGCCTTTCCATAAGCAGGCATTATTACATCCTAGCATGCATCGATCACAAATTAAAGTACCATCAGAGGTTTAATTAATTTTTTTAAGATATAATCATGACGTTTAATAATGTTACCTTAGTAAAAGTTTTGGGAAAAGCATTCCTGAATTCTTTGAAACCGCCACCTTGACCTTGCCATCCTGTCTGAGTCAAATACACAGTTGCCTGTTGTTTAAAGCCAATCCTTTTCAAAAACTCCGCCATCTCCTCCCCATCGTAGCACCGTTTACTCGATGCATCAGCCTCCCGGCAGATGTTTTTCTGCGGCATTTCAGACCTCAAGTCGACCACGACGAAACGTCCCTTAGTCGTCTGGCTCAGGCTACGCAATGCTCCCACCATCGAATCCACAAGTCCTTGCAACTCAGTCTGAAGTTTAAGGCTTTCAAACATAGCCGGGCATTGGTATGTACTTGCTGCTAACTTGTACTCTTTTGCCTTTATCGGTGAAGAGTCGAAGCCAGTGACGATCCTCAAGTTTCTTTTGGCGCGAAAAACAGGTTCGATTTCTGAGCTGATGAAAGCCTCCGAAACTCTTTCGGGGATCTTCACAATGGGCAGCCTCGAGTTCGATAGTTCAATGGGTGGATCATCGTCAACTCGGACTACTCCCATCAAGCTTGTGACGAAGTTTTTGACATCGTAGATGTCTCCGAAAGACCTGGAAAAGAGTTATATCAAGTGTGTATTAAGTGAAAATTGCTTTTTTTTTTTATTGTATGTGACTTTGCGATTTAGGTCTTTTATATTTTTAGATATCAGTTTTAGTCCGCTATATTTATTTTTTTGGTAATTTTAATCTTTTTTCCGATGTGGCGTTGATGTGACACCAATGCAGTGCTGATGTGGAGCTGACGTGTATAATGCCACGTAAGCGTTTTCAAAGAAAAAAGGACGGAAATTGCCAAAACTCGGAATATGCAAGATTAAAACCGAAATATGAAAATATAGAGAATCGAAAGCGCAAAATAACAAACATATAAGACCAAAATTAAAGTTTTCCGTATATTAATAACAAACAAAATATTAAAAATGAGTGGCGGTAGAATTTTCTGAAACAGATATAAATGGCTAAATTGTATTGAAACCACGTAATTAGATTATCAAAACCTTATCTAGATCAACTTTTTGGATGACTTTAATTCGGAACTTTTTCTAGTATTTCCTACTTTGATCAAGTGATTATGATTATAAAATTTTTCATAACGTACTTTTTTTCTCCAAAGTTTGTTCCTTTTATATCAGGGAGTGCAAGGGTTGCACCAAGACGTCTTGCTACTTCCACAGCATTTGCTACCTGAGATACACAAACACAATTTTAATATATACTAGCGGGATAGACACACACTTTGCGTGTGAAAATATGAATAAACGTGTTGATGCTTCAGTTTTTTTTTTTTAAGAAGTGTTGCTAATTCAGTAACTGAATTCGATTTTTTGGGGAATGTGGGGTATAGAGATTGATGTATTTTCAAATGAGATGTTTTTCAAAATGAGCACAAATTTTTTTTCATGAAAAAAGTAAAATGAAGGGTAAAATGAGAAAAAAACTTAGTGTTCCCACATTAGATGAAAAAAACGGTTACTATACCGATCATATCTCAACTTTAATAAAATAGTAGAGATATATATACATATATTTTCCCATATAGGAAAAATAATTTTTTTGGTCCATTAACTTGTCCATGTTTTGGTTTTGCTCCATTAATTTTTTCGACGTGGGTTTTGGTACATTAACTTTTCATTTTCAGTGATTTTTGGTTCAACTGCATACGTGTCAACTTCTGATTGGTCCAAAAATGATGACGTGGATCAATCAGAAGCTGACACGTATGCAGTTGGACCAAAAATCACTGAAAATGAAAAGTTAACTAGTTTACCAAAACCCACATAAAAAAATTTAATGAATCAAAATCAAAACATAAACAAGTTAATAGACAAAAAAATTATTTTACCCTATATGTAGACCAACAAATAAAATATAAAAAACCTGGGACGCATGAAATTCAGGGCCGTGGGTTAATGAGAAAAAGATGTAGCCATTTGACCGATCTTTTCCTTCTGCATAACAAACAAAAATATTAAAAAGATATTAATAATGAATCTTATTAAAAATTTGATACAAGATTCTACACATAACTGGATTTTTAATAAAATATATTTACATTTGGGAAATTAAACTTACTGAGCGTCGGTTTTTTCCAGCAACGTTTAGCTGGTTTGTAGTCGTGTTCTTGCCAGGGACCGTAACTCTCTTTTACCACTAGAATGGTTTTCGAAACTGTGTACTCATTACCAGAGACTCTGGATGACTCTTGCGCGGTTTCCTTCGATAAATAATTCAAATTTTATTAATTCATCAGATACATGAAATTTTTACGGTTACAACTTTTAAAATTCTCTCACATTTTATCGATATGTGAAAATTTGTGAAAAAAATGGCATAAATTTTAATTTGTATGAATTGGGATGTCACAAAATTATGAAAATAGTAAAATATTTCAATTTCATATATAAACAACTTTCAAAGTAGTTAACATCAACAAAATTTTGATGCCCTAGTTGGCCAAAAAAGAAGGAAATCAAGCATGATTCACTTGTTGAGTATGGAAAAACTGCCCTTCAAAATTAACTCAAAACTTCTCCCTTCTGTCTCAATCAATGCATGAAACATGCAACTGCGATCGAGTTGACTCAAATTCAACATTTTTTTTTAACAATTCAACTGATCTTTTACCCCTTACCTACAAAATATCTAGGGAAATCCATGCCTAAATTAATGATCGTTTAAAGTTCTTTTTTATACTTACAAACATAGCTTAAACTATATGTCAATCATAAACTCTACATTTCGTTGATAAAACATACGAGGAAAGGATTTTTTGAACTTACGAAAAGTGGATCAATATGGTCCCTTTTGATCATGTTTCCCAGCATTATGAACATCGAAAATGTAAGGATTGCAGCCATCACTTGCCTCAAATCAATCACCATTTTCGTTTTTCTTTATTCTCTGTAACTCTAGTCTTGCCTAAAACATACAACTCTTTATATATATATATATATATATATATATATATATATATATATATTTGTTTATTATAAATCACACAAGAACCTGTTGGTTAGAGTAGTATGAATTTGTCTGCATGTATTTGAGCAATTAAAGAAGTTGGTAGGAATTTAGTCGAGTGACGTCTACACAAGTTGCACCGATTGAGAGTTGTTTCGAAAGACAGAAAACACCAGAAAATATATGTCTTAAAAAGTAATTTTAGAAGACAACCAAAAGACAGCTCGCATAATGCATGCAGCTGTGATGCTAGCAAAGGAAATAAAATCCAAATCCTAGAAATAAACTATTTCATAAAAACCAGTAATATATATATATTTTTTGGTTTCCCTTCTCTCTTTTCCCTACTCATAAACAATTTCATAATTTTTTCTTTCTTTTCCCCCCTTTAATTCCCCTACTCATAGGTGATTTGTTTATGAAAAAATATTGGCTATTCTTGGATTATGATGAATGAAGCCACATTTTCATTTTAATATTTATTCCAATATAATATTGTCGTAGAGAAAGTTTGAAAATTTAATTTAGTACTTTTTTACTATTTATTGTTAATTACTTTTGTTTCTAAATCATATCTATAATTTATTAATAATTAATTGAATGACTCATAATTAATTACATTAATAAAAAATAGCATTACTTACTTTTCTATTTACTAGTAAGTAAGATGTGTGTTGCACGTGACATACAATGTGATAAGATTAAGTTTATTAAGAGTTAATGAAAATTATATATTTATATAGATTTATTTGGAAAAGTAAAGATTCATTCTCCATTTTGCACATCGGAAACGTGGTAACATTATGTTTATAAGTAGAACCGTCGATTTGGTTGGGTCTGTCCCTCTACACAATTTAAGCGTGTTGGGTTGAAATTTTTTCAACCCAACATAGGTGTGTTGTCTAGGCGGGCCAACCCGAGGTGGGCTTGAATTGGCCCGCGGGTCTGGGGAATTTTTTTAAAATTATTTTTATACTTTATGGTGATATTATATCTATTTTTTTAATGAAAGTTGTGAATTTTTTGTATTAATTAATTTATATAAAATTTACACGTGTGAAATCAATAATTAAATTTTTTTATTAATATGTTAATATTTATTTATTTATGAGATTTATAATTAATTATAATTATTTTTTATTTTTATTTATTTATTTATTTTTATTTGTGGTGAGCCAACCCGCGAGCCGGCACACCTAACCTGCAACCCACTTTGGGTTGGATTGAGGATTTTTAGTCCGTCGGGATGGTGGGTCGGCCCGCTCTCAACCCTCCAAACGACGGATTTTTGGTAGGTCAGTCCGTCTCACCATGAGTTGGCCCGTCTGACACAGGGACGGAACCAGGGTTATGTAGTAGGGAGGGCTAAATTTTTATGTTTTTATTGTTAAACATGTTAACAAGTTCTTTACATTGCATTAATATTTAATACTATTAAATTATATATCTTATATTTCCTAATCATATATATTTTTTAAAAAAACAATTTTGTAAAAATTTGACTGCGTGATTAGAAATTTATTTTTGATTTTTAATTTGCTTGAATTAATAGTTTATTATATATTATCCAAATGTACCAATTCATGTCTTGCAATTTTCTATTAGTATTTTTCAAAGAAGAAAATTGAAAAAATATAAACAAACTCCCCTGCAAATCCATAAGTTACGAAAAAATAAAACTAAAAAACGCACTAAATTTTGAACTCAAGATTACATTTTCATAGCCAAAATATTTCGTAAACATGCTAAGAAGCATTAAGCCTAATAAATGTAGTGAAGATTTGGGTTGTACTATAAAAATTATATTAAGCTCAATACATATACAAATATACATATACATGTGAGGGGTTAAGGGTGTGGGCTAGACTGGGCTTCCGTCTCTGGTCTGACAGCTCTATTTATAAGGAGTTAATAGAATTTATATATATTTATATAGATTTATTTGAGAAAACAGAAAATTCAATTTCCATTTATAAGTTCGAATATTGAAAAACATGGTTTTAATTCTAAATTCTTGATATTAAAAAGCATTATTAATTCTTCTCTGGTTTAATTTTCAATTTTTGGACCATGTTTATGTTGTTTTGTTTCAAATTCTTCATCCTTCTATTAAAATTAGCAATCTTCTTGTCATATTTGATCTCATTGGTATATTTTTGGAAGATGACGGGTTTTATTCCTTTTTCCTGTGGTTTTTTCCATTTTCTTCGCGCTTGGTTTCTTCTTATCATGATTTTGTATTTAATATTTTGATTCTCCGAGTCTTTATTTTCTTATTTTCTGTAATGTTTCTCTTGAGTTGTTATGATTTCTCAAAACCATCCTCAATTATTGATATTATTTCATTCTTGTATGAAAAAGGTTTTTCTAATTTGAAAAGTAACTTGTGATCTTCTTTGTTTGGGTGATAAATTAAGTATGTTTCCTTGCTCCAGAGTACTTTGTTGCTGCAATATAAATCGATATTTGAAGTCGCATTCCAAAACTGAAACAAAGAAATCAACATGGAACAAAAAATCAGGTAGAACAAAATTTATTCTCCTTCAAGAATGGAACGATTTTATATTAGATAACACTCGACAATAAACCGTAGATGAAATTATGAATACACTCATGGGATAACTGGACTCATTGCTTATTAGCTCAATCTCTTTCAAATGTAGGATAGTTAGAACAAGACGCATAAAACTAATATAGTAACCAGAATTCTGTTTCAGGTTATTATTTTGGGAAAACATGATTTAAGGGGTTTTATTATGTGATGCTACACGAAACCTTGTTACTCTGAAAAAGGTTTTCCACTTGCTCAGTCAATTAGAATAAACAAAAACTTTAAGAAACCAAGTGCTCCTTGCATGTCCAATCCAGCGAAACCAAGGTCGTCACATGCGTCATAAAATAAGGTTAGAGGCACCCGAGGATGCCCAACGAAAATCCTCCGACACTCAAGTCAGTGATCTGTCCAAAATATATATAGCTAGTGTACCTTTTACTTGAAGAAGAGCTTCTATTTATAGACTTTTCTCAAACGGGCTATGATGAATCTCGCTCACGATGGAGAAGGGATCTAGGATTCCGGTGACGCCCTGTTCTACGTACCTCAGACTGTTACGAAGCTCAAAGATGTCTATTTCTATGGATCGATTCAGAGTTATGTACCATATGATATATTGTTGTGCGCTAGACCTTGTGTTTTGGGTTGTAGCGTAGGTTCGGGCGTTCATAGGTGCGTTGGTGGTGGAGTGTTTTTGTATGGTTTTTTTAAAAGTTTGCTTCTCCGGTTATGGGTTTTCGATTTGTGTGGGCTGGGTTTTTCTACTTATTTTTGTTTGTTTTTTGTTTTTGTTTTTGGGTGGTGGTAGTGTGGTGGTGCCGCCTGTTTTCTATGGTTACGGTGGTGGTTTCTTCTTTGGAATCCTATTGGTAGCGGCGTCCAAAGCTCTACCGGATATGGTGATCGGCATACGTGATGGGTGTGTGGGGAAATGAGACTGAATCGGCTATGGGGTTGGGTTATGATTATTGGGGTTTTGGGCTTAATTTGGTTCTGGGCTCAAGTCGGGTGATCTGGTTATGTCAGGTTGGACACGGGTTCGGGTTTGACGGGTCGAGTCACGAACTTGGGTTTGGTTGGTAGGATCTGGGCTTGGGTTTGTTGGGTTGGATTTGGATTTTGGGTTTGTTATGTTGGATTTGGGCTTAGGTTTGGGTTTGGGACTGGGTTGGGTATGATCTGGTCTTATGTTTGTATTCGGGCTTATGTATGAGTTGGATTTGGATTCAGGTTTGGGTTTGAGGCTGGGTTGGGTTTGATATGGGCGTAATCCACAAGCTGAATTACACAACCATGGTTGAACTCAGGTTCTCAGCTAAAATTTAACTGGTTATCAGGCTCCCAAGTGGCCATTTAAAAAATAATAGAGGTACGTAGTGTTATTTTTATTTGAATAACAGATGCCTTTAAAACTTTCTCTAGGGTTTTTGCCTTGCGGGAAAGAATATTCTTTATTAATGGCTAGTCGCAAGCATTATTATTCTCTTGGGACTCGCTTCAGCGGGAGTGAAGCTTCAGATACTTTCTCCTGTTACTCTGATACCTCCTCTCTCCTGAGCTACCTGGGTTCTGATGACTTGGGTTCTTCGAGTGAATTTGGGTCTATGTGTACTTGGGTTCCTCTTGATCCTACTTCGGGTGAGATTTTGGACCGCGATACTAATCTTGGGGATATAGAACAAAGTCTTATGACTTTCCGGGATGTGAAATACTTAACTGAAAAATTGAGTCTTCCATCTGACTGCATGTAGTGACCCGCCCGGATCACCTACAACTAGCAGTTTTAAGCATGTCATTAGCTTAATATAAAATTTATTAAATCAAACTTAAAGGATTTTATTGTGGAAACTTAAAAACTAGTTAAATACAAGATAAACCGGCGGTATACAACCGACATTGCAAACCCAAATGTATTTACCCAAAATATATACAACTGAAAATGAATGTAACAAGTAACTCCTGGCATCTCCAGAACCTGTAACTAACCTTGCTCCGTACAACATAAGACCTGCCCCTAGAATGGGGTGTCCAACATAATACCAAAGACGTGAGCGAATAACGCTCAGTACGTAGATATGAGTATACAAAAATTAATATGATGTATGCAGCGTGATGACTGGGGTGACTAGTCAAATACCAAGTCGTGCTCAGACTAGGCGCCAATGAACAGGGGTAGATCCAGGATACTATATTAGGAGGGGCCGTGTCAGTATACACAATGAAAAAAAATAATTATTATATGTTTATATATAACTTTTAATAACAAAAATATAATAAATAAAAAATAAATATTGTGACGTTTCGTATATTTGATTGATGCTTATAAAAATATGAAATGCGGAATAATTTTTTGATTTTTCTAAAGGATGTGTTATGTTCGTAGGTATAAAATACCACACAAAATTAAGTTCAATGAACAAGTCAAAAATGATCATATGACTCAAAATTTGTTTAAAATCTCGTTGAACAAAATGATACTAATGTATATAGGAACGCCTGAACTTCTTCTTACATGCAACTCGAAATTATAAAATATATAATCTCAAAACAATAATGTATTTAAAACATGATTCGATCTTAAAAATAACATGCTAAGACATATTAATTCAAATAAGCATACATAAAGTATTATAAGGCATAAATTTTATAATATATATTATTTTGAAGACACAAGTGGATTTGAGTTTGTTTTTGGTCCAAGTCGATGAGTAAATTTTCGTTCAGAAAAAAACATTGCAACTTGCAAGCAAAACAAGATCATCAATAAAGACACCAAAAATAAAATTAATTATAATAATAAAAAAGAACGAAAGATTAACAGAAGTCACGTGACTAAATAAAAAATTATCTATCACGTAATTAACCAATTTTGAAGTTAAGAAAAGCCGAAAATTTATTAATCTTGGTTTAAAAAAAATAATGAAATTATTGAATACTAAAAGCTCCAAAATCTCATTAAACTTCAAACATATTAAAAATATACCAAAGTAATGTACATTGAAAACAAATAAAATAATATCTTTAAAAAATTAAAAAATTCACGTGTTTTTTAAAATAAAATATTTTAATTTTTCAAGTAATCGAAAAAATAAAAGATTGTAATAGAGTTTTAAATAAAGTATTAATTTTACAAATAAAAAATGATAAAATAATTTTAAATAATTCTGTCAAAAAAAAGAATTTTAAATAAAACGGGTAAAAACGAGCAATAAAAATAATAAAACAAATTTCAAGTGGTGTCACGGCTCACGGAATCGAACTTGAATCTATCTGTCTAGAAAAAAAAAAGGCCCAACCAGTAGACCAACAAATGAATGCTAATTTATGGGGGGCAAAATATATATATATATTTAAAACAGAAAAAGTATAGTATATATATACTACTAAATTTTTCAAAAATTTTCGGGGGGGCCGTGGCCTTCCTTCGCCCTACATTAGATCCGCCCCTGCCAATGAATATGTAGCACTATCTGGGACTCCTCATTTTGGGTAGCTCACACACTCGTCTAGATCACCGTAGTATTAGTCTTCGCTCCGTGCGGTAACTCTCGGTGTTAGACAATATAATCAGGTGTAGGGCTGAGCGACCCTACGAGAAAGGCTATCTCGAAAGAGATATGACTCAACGTGTATGTGCACATGAAGTATGTATATAAAATAGTGAAACGTATATCATGGCACATAAATGCAACACATAATCATGCATACTCAGCTGAAAATCTCAGTCAGTACTTACGTACCTCTAGTAGTAGATCAAGCCTAACAAAGTCTAGGCTCCAAGCCTATTGTCAAGTATTCATCGTATCACTAAAACTGTTTTAAAAGCTTTAACTAAGGTAACATATACTCCTACAATTTAAATATGATTCTCGGATCATACCTTCGTCTGTAGTTAGCCCGTTGACGTCGACAACCTAGTTTCTACTCTCAATTGAATGCTATTACCAAAGTACCTCACTTATATCATCGGGCCCTCAATTATAGACTGAATCAAGAAGGGAAACTTGTGAATTGTGTCTAAAATCTCGTCTAAAGTCCCCTATTTATAGTGGATATCGGTAGTTCCGAAATGGAGTTTGGATCTTCCAATCTCTGCATGCTCGCCATATTTTCGAATGCCAGAACATTCCGATCCTGAATTCGATGGTTTCAATCTATGCATGAAGTACACGTGTCCAATTTCATGGCTTAGTCATCGCTCCATGTCATCGGATGTTCCGATCTGTCACTTCGGATGGTCCGAAATGTGTCACATGTTAGTTCACCTCGTGACTACTCATGGGCAACTTGGCTAATGAGTTTTGGACATTCCGATCATCAGTTTGGATCTTCCAAACTTGTCTCTTATATCTGGATTTGACCGTATTGACTTCGCTGCTTCCGTAGTGCATGTTGTTCGGATCTTACGAACATAGTTTGGTCCTTCCAAACTAGCTGAAGTTCAATTTATAACTCCTATGATGATTGGTCTTGTTTAATCTTTTGTTTCTTGAGTTAGTAAACCTTAATCATGTTTAACATTTAATTACTTAAAACAGGGTACGGGTTGCTACATTCTCCCCAACAAAAGAAATTTCGTCCTTGAAATTTAAGTTTGGGTAAGAAACAAGAACACTTATGTTTATTTTATCAAAAGATACTATACATTCCATACATATTGACGGAATAAAACAACTCAGGATAATCTGTTCGCATCTTGCTCTCTAGTTCCCAAGTTGCCTCTTCAACACTTCAGCGTTGTCACTGTACCATAACCAATGGTGTACACTTTCTCTTGAGGACCTTATCTTTTCTGTAAAGAATCTGGAGTCGTCGTTGCACGTATGACAGATCAGGTTCAAGCTGTACGTCAGTCGGATATATCACATGCTACTCATCACTTATATATTGCCGAAGAAATGATACGTGAAACACATTATTAATACTAGATAGATATGGTGGTAACGCCAAACGATAAGCCACGTCTCCTATCTTTTATAGTATCTCAAATGGTCCAATATACCGAGGTGAAAACTTGCCTTTCAAGCTTAATCGCATCACTTTCCGAAAAGGTGATACTCGGAGAAAAACATGTTCTCCAGGCTCGAACTGCAATGGCCTTCGATGGGTGTTGGCATAGCTTGATTTTCTGTATTGGGCAACTTTAATTCGTCACCTGATCAATTCCACCTTATCCGCAACTTGTTGCACCAGTTCTGGTCCCTCCACCTGTCGTTCACCAACCTCATCTCAGAAAATAGGTGTGCGGAAACGACAACCATACAATGCTTCGAAGGGAGCCATACCAATGCTACAGTTATAACTGTTATTATAGGCAAACTGAACCAGAGGTAAATGATTTTTCCAAGACAAACCAAAGTCCATGACAGAAGCTCGCAACATATCCTCAAGAGTACGTATTGTCCTCTTTTGACTCTCCATCCTTCTCAGGATGATATGTTGTACTCATACTCAGTGTGGTACCTAGTGCTTGTTGAAAACTACCCCAAAAACTTGAGGTAAATCGTGAATCTCGGTCACTAACAATGCTCAATGGAACACCGTGGAATCTCACAATCTCCTGGATGTATAAGCGTGCCATGCAATCAAATTATTACTCACGATTGTAATGAATAAAGTATGCAGATTTAGTCAATCAATCCACAACGACCCAGTAGCATCACACTGTCTAGAGGTCATAGGCAAGTGGGTGACAAAGTTCATAGTCATTTAGACACGAACTAATACACACTTCGCTTCATTACTTTCCACCAGAACATAGATTGCAAGTCCTTATACATTTTCATGCTTCCAGGGTGAATCGGAACTATTTGGCACAACGATAATCTTAATCGCAAATAAAACATCAACACCAACCTAAAACTCAGACTGGTTCAGTTCTGTATTTTCTTCATTGAATTCTAATAAATCAAATAAAATTTCTGTACGTTCTTGATCTTTTCAAACAATTCTGATCCGGCTCAAAGAAACAATTCTGATAGAACTCCTATCTGCTTCAAATTCTAAATCGGAAGTGCAGTATTCATCAATCAAAAGAAATACCGATAGTAGATAAAACAAGAACAGATCTCTCGGCTCATAGCATCAGCTGCTGCATTCGATTTCCTCGAATAGAATCAGATTCCCAATCAGAATTTCCTCAGTATATCTAATCATATTTTTTTTCTCATATCCAGTTCAGACGGCGAAACAATTACTCCAACTTCCAAGATCAGGAAAGATTATGAAAATCTCCTCATAAAAAGAATGATGTCAGATCTTCTAATCAATAAGATCGTTGCGAGCTCAAAATCAAGAATAAAACATTGAGTCTCAAGCGTCTTTAGCTGTCTCGATGCTCAAGCTATTAAGTGACTCTTCTGAACAAGAATATACCTCCAATCTCAATAAGAACAAGTGCAATGCACTGTAAGATCATCAATACAGAAAAAATAAAGAATACTAAAGCGCTGATCAATCTCTTCTTCGAATCAATAAGAACTAGTCTAATAAAATTTAGTTCAGACCAAAAGACGCATTTTTTGGAGTTAGCTAAGTACTCGGCTTCACGAACGATAAGAATTCCTCAATGAATCAGGGATAGAACCCATAAATCTTCAAATCTCAGGTAAGGATGTCGATCTAGAACAATTCATATCAGCTCCGGTCTTGAGGTGATCAACAAAAATTCCACCTCCAGATAATATGATTGAGGAAAGACAACTCGATCCCATCATAATTCAGACGTCGATAGAATAATATAGAACTGATCGGCATGCAAATCTGCAACAAGCTCTCTAAGAATTTGAAAGATCAGTACGACTCTTCGAAGGGATAAGAAATTCATCGATAAAAATAGTCCTGAATTCATCTAAATATCTCTGAACAATTTGGCTCCTAAAATTCATAAATGATGCAGGAGCGTCTGTCAATTCAAACGGCATGACAAAATTCAAAGCGATCGTACACTTCCCCTCAATTCTCAACTGCGATATCCTGGTCTCAAGTCAGAGTTATCTTCGATCTGAAGAATCAGAGGCAATTCGAGAATCTCATCCGGATCAACGTCGGCACACTCTGTAACCACTGGTAAATCAACCAATTCGGGTTACAATTCAGGACATCAACTGCAGCATCGAGAATTCTCCGCACATTCTGTAATAAACGGTCATTCTACATAACAAATATCTAGGAAATCCTTAAATCAAGAATTATTACCGAAGGATTTTTACTCGTCTAACGATTCAGATCTGAATCTGTCAACTTCTGAAAATATTCCTCGGATGCCATGTACTTGGTTAAAGCAGCTCAACGGATAATAAAAATCAAAATTTGATAACCTAAGTATCATACTGCCCAGTTCAATCTTATTTCCATTCAAATCAAGGGTTGCAACTATAGTAACCCAAAAGCTCAACAAAAAGGGAATACATCAAACTAAATTCCTCAATAAGAAAATAAGGGGACTTACCCAATTCTATCAGTCATAAAAGCAGAAAAACCAAAATTCGAACGGTTACCTGCTAAGTCATCCTCAGGTACAGCTCTAGTACGCGGATCCTCGTTAAGAGCGAAGACTAACATTTGTTGCATCGGAGGTTGATTCACACTCGGATAACCTCCTGGTCAATTTTGCTGCGGCGGCTGGAAGGAATGAACCACAAAAGCTTGTCGTCCCTACTGAACCATCGGTCTAAAAGAACTCCCCGATCGAGATCCAACGGTGTTATGCTGTGGACATCTCCTAGCATAGTGTCCTGTCTGATGGTAGATATTGCAACTACCATAATTTCCCAGACAATGCTCACTGAGGTAACGACCTCCACAATTGTTGCAAAAAATTCCTGAAGATCCAAAACTCTATCCTGAACCAAACTGTTTTGATCCGCTAGAGCTAAAAAAACTACTCCCAGACTTCTTGAATTATTTTCCTTTTGGTTGCAAATGATCCCTAGTGGTACTTCCTCTATATCCGGTCGATTTCTAGAATGGGATCTGCCGAATAAGTTTGGCTTTAAACAAGCTACAAGAAACAATCGTGCCTTGATTCTCCAAGGTTTCTTCCTCGAAATCCATCAACCTTTGGCCATCCCCTGAAGTTGGTACACAACTAACCGAATTCGTCGGTCATCGGTGTATTCCAGAGAATCAAACAACTGGTCGATCTCCTCTAACCAATTCTCACACTCCACAGCATTCTCAGTACTTTTCAGATTCGGTGGGTTGAACGACTGAAACCTCATCAATAATGCTTCCATTGGTGTCGGAGTGACATCCATTCTTTCAGTCGCAAAACAAATCTGTTCAATCGGAGTTCGCTATTGAATGTTTCATGTTCAAAATTCATTGAGGAAACATATCTCATATTCAAGAGAATTAGGGCACAAATATCTCAATTTCAGTAATCTCGTGTTCCTAATCTCTGTTCAAAAATTTCATTCCATCTCAGGAATATTCAAATCTGCATTTCTAATATATCATGCTTTATAATTTAAATCACACAATCATGTAATTCAAATAGTTCATGGAATAATAAAGCATGCTCGCATGACATTTAAATAATCATTTAAATAATTCAATCACATGTGAGAATTCAATTTATGCGGACTCGATCTACCCCACTCACTCTAATTCTATCCAATATTTTATCGCTATGATACCGCTTAATGTGAGGAACCAGATTCTAATCATCTAATCAAAGAAAGATCGTTCAATAATCAACAGAAAATCAGGAACAAAAAGGTCAAAGAATATTTTTTAAGAGCAATCACAGACCCCGCACACCCTCCGTGCCCGAGTCCGTGCATTAATCTGCACAAAACCCAACTTTTTGAATAAAAATTCACGAACTCTGTGCACCCTCCGTGTCTGGGTCCGTTCCCAACATTTCAAAATCTTCAAGATACTGTCTTTGAACGAGACCACACGGACCCACATGAACAAATCCGGAACATTCAAAAATGCGAAGGTACACGGACCCTCACCCGGACCTAGACACGGGGTCCGTGCCCTGCATAATTTTTGAAAAATAAAACAGATATCAGTTCATGCAACTTCCAAATCCAACCTCAATTCTTCATTCTAACATGCATAAATTCATGCAAGTCGATTACAACGGTACATAAAATTCAACAGTTAATCAACTATCCCGAAAGTATAACATGCATCAGATTCTAAGTTCTACAATTCAAAGACAGAACAACAAAGAGTTCGAATACAAAGAGACTCTAAACCAAGCCCTCACTTCTATCATCACAATCCCAGTCTAGTCATGCTGCCTCTGACTCGAACCTGCCCAACCTGTTGCCAAGTACACATACAAAACAAGACAACAACCGGATAACTCCGGTGAGAATACAATTCCTAGTAAAAGAGACAAAACAGGCAATATAAAGTAATATCAAATCATGATATATATAACAACAAGACAAGCAATTCAAGATCATATATCCAATTCAACATGTAATAAGATCCTATATCAATTCCTGATATAGTGTATATGCAATGAATGCCTCATGAGTTCTTTTATTATCGAGATTCGTATCCGATTTCGACATCAAGATTCATATCCGATCTTGATATAATTATTCCAACTCCTCATAGTTCGTATTAGACTACGGAATGTAGATATGTGGATGCATATGAACGAATGTCATCACATTCTCAATCAAGAACAATTAAACATAAAAGTATGTGGTTTTAGGGACTCGAGAATCAATCGACTCTCAAGTGTTCACCCCTTAATCAATTCTAAGTCGTCTTTTACCTCTTATTGATTTGATATAGCTGTGAACTGGACAAGCTACAAGAATAAGAATTCTAATCAGAATACATTCAATCGTAATCCAACGATTAAAGTCAACTCTTTACCGTTTCTCGATCAATTCTTCAACGGTTCGAATCTGCTAATTCTAAACTCCATGATCTTCAACTAAATCTGTACGGAGATATAAACGAGTTCAATATCAACCAATCCATTCAAATCAAATCTAAAATTCCAATCAAAACCCCCAAAATCTGAAATTTCAATCCGACGGCATAACGACTATAATATGATCAACCGAATATTCAACACCCCATTTTCGAATAAAGCCTAAAAAATTCAACTCCCAACATCAATAATTTATCCAATTCAATCCAAAATCCAACAATATTCAACACCCCATTTTCGAATAAAGCCTAAAAATTCATAACAAATCCAAACGACGTTTTTTTCCTATCCGACTTCAAATAAATAATACATGATAGCTCAAGAACGAAATATCAAAAAATCATCCAATTATAACAACATCCAAAAATCGACATAAATCCGATCAAAGAAAAAATTATGGTACAACGGAGCTCTCGCAGCCCTGATCGCGAATATGTCTTCATATTGGATTTCTTCCAGACGGATCGAGCACGAAATGAAATCTAAAAGCTCAAAGGGGCGTGGCAATGGTGGATAGGCCAAGGGAAGAAGAAGAGAGGATAATGAAGCCATCTACATGCCTCTTTCCTATTTATATGCAATTGACCAAGTCAAAATAAGGAATTTACACTTTGGTCCCTGAATTCTCAAAATTTGCAATTCAGTCCTTTATTGAATAACACTTCAATCCTTGAATTTCTTAATCCTTGATTATAGTCTTAATCTCCTAAAATCTCGATTAGGTTAATTTTGGGGTATTACACAAGGTGTCACCTTCATGTGGTTTTACAAGCAGGGGAGGTGTGATTAAATATCCCTTTAAGTCATCGAAATCTTGTTGACAATCAAGTGTCCACTTGAACCTATTTACTTGTCTTAGCACTTTAAAAAATGGCAAGCCTTTGTTTGCTGATCGGGAGATAAATAAATTATGGGCGGAAATCTGTCCCATTAATTCCTGCACCCCCTTCATCTTTTTTGGAGGAGACATGTTCAACACTGCTTTGATCTTCTCTGGGTTAGCTTCTATCCCTCTTACCGAGACCACGTAACCCCGGAATTTTCCTCCTCTGACACCGAATGTGCATTTTTTGTGGGGACCTCAGGTGCTAATCTCAATTATTAAACACCTTCAATAATAATGTGCACAAGTATACAAAAGAATCAAACAACTAAATTTTTTTTTAAACAAGGTGCCTCGCTCAAGCGCCCTCTACATGCGCTCGAGCGAGAGTTGCTCTGGCCGAACACATGCACACAAAATTTGGAAACATGCTCAAAATTAAAGTTGTAGATCTCTGTCTTAGCTTTCCAATTCCGCCAACCTCACTCTAATAAAAATTTCCAGTAAAACTTTATGCTCATTTTCCCAAGATGGGTCGGTGCAGAAATTTACAAATATTACCAAAGACTGCAACAAAGTTCAAAACTACTAGCATGTTAAGTAGATCTGTCCCATGCATTTTTGATGTGTACCAACATGTAATCATCTCAAATCAAATCTAAGATAATCTAAACACATGATTCAAGGTAGAACATGAAGCTCAAAGTATCATAATCTTATACATGTTTGCAAAGTACAATATAACAAGAAGTTCAAGAATAGTTTCAAATCTCAACTAATTTAACATATTCTAAACATCTTATAAACATGTATTTGACAGAAAAATCTACTTCTTAACCCCAAGTCACCACGTGCTAAATCTCTCAATCTCGAGCTATCCAAGCCACATCTGACTCGCTCATTCCCAAACCTGATGCAATGCATACATACAAACAAAGTAACAGCCGGATAACTCCAGTGAGAATAAATCTCAGTATGAAAAACATGCATATACATCATTTAAGCATATTGAATCTATATTCCATAATAATCTTAAGTCACAAAACATGTAATAACATGTAAATCATAAAAGCATAACCGATTCGTAAATTCTTGTAGCATATTTGTTCATTTTTAGCAATCTCATACCAAGCATACAAACACATTCACATCTTGAATAGCATATAATAACATGCTAGAATTTATAAGCGCATATTCAAAACCATAGAAATCTCTAGGTTAATGCATAAATGTCATGCATGTTTCAAAGAATAGGCTATCAAGTCTGATAACAATCAAATCTCGGTTCTTGGGATCTCGGGGAATAAAATCTTTCACTAACCACCGACTCTCCCAATCGAGGTGGCGTCAAATATCTTAATTCCACTAACTTTGGTGCAACTATAGTGAGTCATATAGCTCTGAAAGCGAAACTACAATCCATGCCACACAACTATAGTTCTCCAAACGTCATTTTGCAATCTATGCCAATCTGCCCACTATGCTTTTCAAGGTAGATTTCAAGATGAATGCAACATAATCTTGATGCATTAAATCATACAAATACTGATAAACATCTTGAACACACAATTCAATAATCATTCATAGAAACAATAACAAGTAAATCACATAAGAGAACTTAAACAGATAAGTATGTGATTTTAGGAAACTCGATAATCAAAACGATCTCGAGTTGTTCTTCCATAATATCTAATGTCTTATCATACCTTTCAATAGTAGTGTTGACATATTCAAATGTGCTAACTTCAAATCTGATGGCGTATCAAACTTCTATTGATTTCACGTTTTCTCATCGACGTTGATAGTTGATCGAATTCTTGATTCAACTTTGATTGTTCAAACGGCTCGAACTCGTCGATTCGACTTCGATAACTTAAATTCCCAACTTAAATAAATTTTACAATATGCTTAATATCATTCTCAAATCTGATATTCATTGCTACGTTCAATCTATAGCTGAAATCGAATTAAATCACAATCTGGAGTTCAAACAAAAGGTGCATTCTTCTGAGTCAGCTGGGTAATTGGCTTGGCAATAGACGAGAAACCCTCGATGAAACGATGGTAATAACCAGCTAAACCCATGAAGCTTCGGATCTCCGGCACTGAAGTAGGTCTAGGCCAATTCATAACCGCTTCAATCTTGCTGGGATCGACGGAAATCCCATCTTCAGAAATAATATGACCGAGAAAGACAACTCGATCTAACCAGAATTCAGACTTAGACAGCTTGGCAAACAACTGCTCAACTCGCAAAATCTGCAGTACGGTCCTCAAGTTCTCTGCATGGTCAGTACGGTTCTTCGAGTAGATAAGAATATCATCGATAAAGATAATGACAAACTCATCTAAATAACGCTGAAAGATACGGTTCATCAATCCCATAAAAACCGCTGGAGCGTTAGTCAAACCGAATGACATGACTATAAACTCAAAGTGACCATACCTCGTTCTAAATGCGGTCTTAGGAACATCTTCCTCTCGCACTCTCAACTGGTGATAACCTGACCTCAAATCAATCTTAGAATAGACAGAAGAACCCTGCAGCTGATCAAAAAGGTCATCTATTCGGGGTAAAGGATACCTGTTCTTAACTGTAGCCTGATTCAATTGGCGGTAGTCGATACAGAGCCACATAGAACCATCCTTCTTCCGAACAAAAAGCACAGGAGCATCCCAAGGCGATACACTAGGTCTGATGTATCCCTTGGCAATCAAATCCTCAAGCTGCTCCTTCAACTCTCTCAATTCAACAAGTGTCATACGATAAGGAGCTTTTGAAATAGGTTGAGTACCTGGCACTAAGTCAATGCTGAATTCAACCTCTCGAATGGGTGGCAATCCAGGAACATCTTCCGGAAACACATCCGAAAATTCTCTAACCACCGGTAAATCCACCAAAGCTGGGCTAGATTTCAGTACATCAACTGCATACACCAAAAATCCTTCTGCACCTTTCTATAGCAAACGAGTCATAGATAACACTGAAATCAAAGGAATTCTAGATCGAAAACCCTTACCAAAGAATTTCCACTCGTCGGCCATTTCAGGTCTGAACCTGACAACCTTCAGAAAATAATCAACTGTTGCCCTGTACTTGGTCAAAGCATCTATACCGACAATACAATCAAAATCTGACAACCCAAGCACAATACAGTCGAATTCTAACAAATTCCCCTCAAAACAAAGTTCACAGTTCCTGACTAGTCTGACAGAAACAATTCCTCCACCAAAAGGTGAAGTAACAGCTACTACTGTAGGCAACAATTCAGTTGGCAAAGCATGCAATAACACAAATTTCTCAGAGATAAAGGAATGGAAAGCACCTGTATCTATCAAGACATGAGCAGAATAACCAAAAATCGAACAGTTACCTGCTATAACATCGTCAGGTGCTGCCTGAGCCTGATCCTCTGTCAAAGCAAAGACTCGTGCTTGCTGTCTCGGAGGCTGGTTCGCACTAGAATTACCTCCCTGTCTGTTCTGCTGTTGAGGCTGGAAAGAGTGCACTGCAGACGACTGCCTCTCCGGCTGAACTGCAGGTCTAGACGAACTCCCACTCTGAGCTCTATCTCTGTTACGCTGAGGGCACACCTTAGAGAAGTGTCCCGGTTGCTGACAGGTGTTACAATTACCAAAGACTCCCACACACTGATCCGATGAGTGTCTTCCTCCATACTTGCTGCAGTACAAGGATGATGACCCAAAACTCGGTCCTGAACCGAATTGCTTCGAACCACTGGAACTGGACGAACTGTTTCCTTGCCTCTTAAACTGCTTACCTCTTGCCTTGTACTGATCCTTTCTGTTTCCCCCACTGTTTCCACCTTCATACCTTTGCTGCTGGTTCTAATGTTGCGGTGGCTGATTCTGATACTGAGATGGTGGGTTCTGATACTGCCTCTGTTGCTGAGGTGCTACCTGGTTACCTCTTTGCCTACACAAGCCTGATTCTGCTCCCTTTGCGTGATTCATGGCATCCGCAAAGTTGTTAGGCCTGTTGATATTTACCAACGTGAAGACATCGGGGTTCAAACCATTGATGAACTGATCTGCCTTAGCTTCTTCATCCCCGGCAATTAGCGGCGCAAAACGCAACAGACTATCAAACTTAGCCACGTACTCTTCAATGTTCAGATTCCCTTGCTTCAGATTTGCAAACTCTGCTCCCTTATCCTTACGATACGAGATAGGGAAAAACCGCTTATAAAACTCAGATTTAAAAAGAGTCCAAGTAACCTCTGTACCTCTACTCTCAAATGCTTTCTTTGTCATGATCCACCAGCTCTTAGCACCACCACGCAGCTGATGAATTACTAACCTGATTCGGCGGTCATCTGTGTAGTCAATGGAATCAAACAACTGATCCATATCATCCAACCAACTCTCACAGTCAACTGGATTTTCTGAACCCATCAACAACGGCGGATTGAACAACTGAAACCTCTTCAGCAAGGTTTCCATAGGAGTCGCTGAAGCATCCAACTGATCAACTTCAATGCTAGCTTGCTCAGTCGCAGGGATAACTGGCGGTGTGTTTCTATTTATCACTCGACGAGGACCCATCTGATAATCAAAGGTTAGGACACGAGATATCTCAATCGCTACAATCAGTGTCCTTACAACCGCTTGGAATATCGGATACCAGTCAATAACAGAAATAGTTATATCTCAAGTAGATCATGCTTTATAAATTAAATCACAAAACCATGTAATTCAATAACTCTCAATAATAAAACATGCTCGCATGGAATTAAATACACAGTTAAAATAATTCAAATACATGCGAGGAGCCAATACACGCAGACTCGATCTACCCGCTCACTCTAGTTCGACCAAGAATCTTAACTCTCTGATACCACTTTATGTTAGACCTCGGTTCTAAACAACTAATCTCGGCTTAAACAACAATCAAGCATACAAGATCCAAGACCAAAGTAAGAAAGAATTTTTTTTTTTTTTTTAAAAGGGGGGGTGCGCTCGGGCGAGCAAAAACTGCCGCTCGAGCGCGCCCTAAACTCCAGCGCTGCTGGATTACTCAAACTGGGGTGCGCTCGGGCTGCTAAAAACTGCAGCTCGGGCGCCCCCCCTGCAACAGAAACAGAACAGAGCAGAAAAAGCTTGGCATCTCAAGCTATAAGTTATTCCATACATCAAACTCAAATTCATGCATTAAAAACATAACTTCTCCAGTTATTACATGAAATGCTAACGTTGATCAACTACGAACCAGTCTATAACATGCAACATAAGACTCGCATAATTGATACAACATAAACAACGAAGTTCGAGATCTAAACATGTTCCAAAACAACTAGGTAGACATGCTGACACGACTTCTAAACCGAGTCTCACTACTAGCTCTCCCTCTTGTTGCTAACCAGGCCTTCTGTAACGCCCAGAAATTCGTCACGTAAATCCGCATGCATAACTAGGAGATTTAATAATTTTAGAATAATGTGAAAATGTGTTAAATTAATTTTATATGTTATTATGTGAATTATGTGATTTATTGGCATGTTTTAAATATTGTTTCGGCATTTAAATCGGTATGATGTGATTTATAAATTTATTTGAGAAAGTTTATTTTATGATCGCGTAGGCGGGACCGTGGACGGACGAGATGTTAGTTTTCACCCAAAATATTTTATGAGATTTTTAGGAGCCTTAAAATATTATTTTAAGGTAAGATTTTAAGAAAATTATGGTATTTATATATATGTATATTTATATGTCCGTTTTTACCCAAAATAAGTCATTTTAATGACTTTTATTAAGCTTTAAAAATCCCATTAATAATAATTTCGGGATTTACTTAGTTTTAGCAAATTAGAATGTATTTTAAATTTTAAAATTAGAGTATTTAATTATCCTAATTATCTATTAATTATTTAACCTAGATTATCCTAAATATTATACCCTAAATCCCTCCCAAACCCACGCCTCACCTCTTAGCCGCCTCCATCACCATCTTCTCCACCATTTTCACGTTCCATCAGATTTTTCCCAGCCCCATAGCCGATATTTGAAGGTTTTTGGATTATTTAGAAGATCCGTTCGTCCCGGCGAGCCCGATACGCGTCGTTTACGTCGTTTCGTCTAAATAATTATCAAGGCACGTCTCGAATCCATTCTTGGCCACCATTTAAATCATATTACAAAGATTTTATGCTTACAAGATCTGATATTGCATGTGTTATGATCTAGAAAAGAAAACATTAAAGTTCATGCATGTTCCTCACGTTTTTGCACTTCATGGCTCGGTTTTGCACTATTTCTGGACATGGCTTGGTTCGAACTGCTGGATGATCGTTCATGGGTCTAGGTGGGTTCATAGGGGTTGGTTTAGGCAAGGTGGTTCATGGCTGGAAGGGCTGGAACCAAGGGAAAAGGGGCTGGGACAGCAGCTAGGCGGGCAGAGGGAGCTGTCTGGTTTATGGGCCTTGGCCGAGCCATGCAAGGCTTGGCTCGGGCTAGGCCTGGTCCGAGGGACTCACTTGGACCCTGGGGTGGTCCAGGTGCCGGAGCTCCGGCCTTTGGTGGCCGGAGCTGGTCGAAACATGCAAAGTATCATGGGATGTCCAGAAAAGGGGCCTGCGCAGGTTGCATGGGGTTTAGGGGCCTTGGCCGAGCCATGCAAGGCTTGGCGCGAGCCAGGCCTGGTCCAGGGGTTGCACCTAGACCCTGGGGTGGTCCAGGTGTCGGAGCTCCGGCCATGGGTGGCCGGCGCTGGTCAGAAAGTTAAGGGGAGTAAGGGCTGTTCCATGGGAGGGGCTGTGTGGGGTTTTCTTGGGATTTAGGGGCTGTGGCCGAGCCATGCAGGGCTTGGCTCGAGCCAGGCCCCAGGCTGGGATTGCACTTGGACCATGGGGTGGTCCAGGTGCCGGAGCTCCGGCCGGTGGTGGCCGGAGCAAGGTGTTTAAGGGGCTAAGGCGGCAGCTGCCGCAAGGGGGTTTGAGGATAGGTTAGGGTCGGGTTCTATGGTTTCAAGTGAGCCGGGTCCGGGTCCGGGTTGGGTCAAGTCTTGATGGGTCAAAATATTTTTAGTCCGGGTCTAGATTTTATTATTTGGGCTTGGGTCTCTTATTTTAATTAATTAAAAGTTTAAGTAGTTAATTGATGGGTTGGGCTTGATTAATTAATTAATTGGACTAATTTAATGGGTTTTATTAATTATTGAGGTGAGCCCACTAATTTTTCATGGGCCGTGTGATCCATGAAAATTATTGGGCCAAGTCGTGTTGGGTTTAGTAATTTAATGGGCTAATTTTTAGTTTAATGGGTCGGACTAAGAGTTAATGAGATAATTAATAATCATTAAATTAATATTGAGTTAAGCAATTTAAATGGACTTAATTAATGTTTTAAGTGAGCCCATTAGTTTGCCATGGACCTGGGGGTCCATGAGAATTAATGGGTTAGGTCATGTTGGACTTAATGCTTATTGGGTCAGTCTAGGAATTTATGGGTTTAAGACAAGTGGTCAGCAGCTCGAACAAGTCTTTGGAAAAATAAACGTTCGTAAATATATATTTAACTCATGCATGCATTTTTATTAGATATATAAGTATGATTTTTAAGAAAACAAATTAAATATATATTTACGGACAAATTTTTTTGAAATAAAGAAATAAATGAGAATTTTAAGTTCATGCATCATTAAGAATTTTCATGATAAGTTTAAGAGCATGTTATGAAAAATATTTTTATGAAAGTTGAAGTGAAGGTGAAAAGTGATGTGGTTGGAGGCCGGGATACCTGGGCCCGGTAACCTTCCTAATGATGTATAAGTATGATGAGCTTATGGATCCAGCTGAGAGGGCTGTTGAAGTGGCAGCACAGAGGTGGAAACCCCACCGCCCCGTACGTTGGTTTATAGATTGATCAATCGCTTAGTATGATGCCACCGACATGGATACGACATGTTGAGAACTAAGAAATCATGATAAGTTATTTTATGAGATTCATTAAATATGATGTTTATGTTTAGCATGATGAGGATGCAATATAATTATTTATTTCATGTTTATACGCATATTATTTTAAGATCATGCACGTATAATTATTATGCACGTATTTTATATGATGTGTGCTTGTGTGTGGTTTCATTTTGTTATGTAAGGATAGAACGTGCTGAGCCTCTAGGCTCACTAGATTTAAATGGTGCAGGTGAGCAGAATGTTAATGAAGTTAATGTGTTCCCGACTGGCGACGAGGGCGTATGAGTATCCAGGCGGCTAGTACCCGTGACCATCGCTCTATTATGAATTTTATGTTGAGACTAGAACATTTATTTCCACATAGGTTTTATTATTATAGATTTTTAGTATATGCATGGATTTTAGATTTAAGTATTTATTTTCTAAGTTTTCATGAATTTTTGTGAAAGAAATATTATTTAGGAGTTTTATTATGGCATTCTTATAAATTATTATTTAGTAATTATTTTTAAGTATTTAATTGCATGCGTGTACTTTTATTGTATCTTTTGTGTATTTGTATTTTAAATTAAGTAAAGTTATTTTTAAGTACGATATATATATTTATTGGCATATATATATTTATATTCATTATTTTATTATCAAAGAGTTTTAAAAAAAAATTCAGTAGGAGTTTTAGGATGTTTCACCTTCGTTGACTTGGTCCTGCCACACCTGTTTCCAAGTACACATACAAAACAAAGCAACAGCCGGATAACCGATGAGAATGATAATCCCAGTAAATACAACATATCAAGTAATACAACAATAAACATGCTTTCAAGACAACAACGAAATCAATAACGATGTAATGAAATGCATGTCTTTAAACCGGGATATCAAATCTGATAACGAGGGATTGCTGCTGTGCTTTTGGGATCCCGAGGGTGAGATTACGTAACGACTCATCGACTCACCCAATCGAGGTGGTGCCACGTATCCCACTCCTCTGTACTTTGAGCAACTATAATGAGTATGCTAGCACTAGGTGAAACGACTACGACCTAGGCCACTCAATCATAGTTCCCAAATGTCTAAACAAAAAGGGCGGTTCTGCCCGCTGAAAACAAGATTGGCTCAAGATGAATACATAACAGAAATATAAAACATAGCCATATAACAAACGCTCAATCAAAAAAACAAAACACAAGTTCCTCATGCTAGAACGAGTGTAGATGCAAGTATGTGATTTTAAGGGAAACTCGAGAACCAACTGTCCCGAGTATGCTATCCCGCTATCGATGTCTGCTTTTACCTTTCAATGCAGTAGTTCCAACTCTGGATAAGATACAACAAAAGGTTTAATCAACAACTAAATAATCCAACAACAAAGGCAACGGTTCAAGGTAATCTCTTTACCGTTCTTCGTCCAACTCTTGACGAACAATGCTGCTAACACGGGCTTGACAAACTCCAAACGAATCTGTTCAGATACAAATCAAAGATCAATTTCCATGATCGACTTACAAGCCAAGTTCAACAACTCAAAAGCGGTTCGAAATCCCCAAAACTCAAACCGACGACATAACGGCTATAAACTGAACAAACCGGAAATGCAGATAGCAGTTCAATACTGATATCAACTCATATCAAAGCCAATACAACCAAAACAAGGCAAACCCAACAAATCTCAAAATCAATATTTTCGAAAATGGCTTCCAAAAATCATAACAATTCCGAACGTCGCTCAAATTCAAAACCGACAGATAATAAACGATCAAAACTCTGTCAAGAACAACATACTCGAATCTCGAACGATTCTAACAACATCCAAAAACTAGAATGTATCTGATCGTAGAGAAACTTACTTTATAACGGAGCTCTCGCTACAGTGATCGATAATCTGCCTTCAGAAATAAATTCCAACGGCCGGATCGAGCTCGGAATGAAATCACAAAGCTTGGAAACTCATTGGGTCGGCTTCAATGGAGATGGCGTGCAAGAAGGAAGCAGGAGAAGACTATTCTCAATCCAATCAAGTTGTAGATAATATATAAAAATCAATATTTGCATTCTCGTGAACTCTGTAATCTCCGATTAACTCAAATAAACTCATTTAAGATAAAAACGGGGCGTTACAGTAGAACTTCTTAAAACTTACGTCAAAACGTAGCACTCGGAACTGTGATCGCAAATATACGATCAATAAAAAATTCTATCGGGCGGATCAAAAGATATTGAAGCTTGAAAGGTTGAAAATTGATTTGGAACCCTTTCTTTCCCTTTTGCTCGACTTCTTCTGCTGAATATGGGCTGAACACACGTGGGAATGTGTATATATCAATCTACAATTCTACTTGCATGTGTTATTTGCACTTTGGCCCCTAAGCTTTTGGAAACTTGCAAATCAGTCCCCAGACAAGCGATTTAATTCAATTTCAATCCTAAATAATTTAAGAATAGCAGAATTCAATTATAAACTCTGAATATTCTCAAATTAAATATTCTCGGATTAAAATTAACTAATTTCAGACCTTATCGCATTTTAATCCTTGAACATCACAATATTTGCAAATCGGTCCTTCTTCAATTCTTTGCTTTTAATTGAGTCCTGTTTTGTTCTAATCTTGTAATTTAAATCTTAAATCCCATAAATCTTTAATTCAAATATTTTTATATTTTAATTTAAGAATTACGGATATTAAAATCTTAAAATCCGAAAATCCTCAAATTAAATATTTTCGACCCGAAAGTTGAATCTCTAATTCTGACATTTCTCAAATTCATATTTTCTCATATTTGGAATTTAAATCTTAAATCCCGTAATTAATAACTTAATATTTTTGGGTCTTACAATTCCTTCCCTCCAAGGAATGATTTCGTCCTCGAAATCGCATTCGATCTTATTACTGAATCTCATAAGTTGTATAGCTAACTGAATTAATACTTACTTCAATTCTCTGATCTTTAGATATCTATTCTGATATCTTCTCTTCTATTGTATCTTATTCGTCTTTCTGATTGCTTCTGCAATCATATCTATCCATTGTGTTGTAATCACTGCGTCAACTAATAGTTGAGCTACTCTTCCTCTAGATGAACATCTGCATCGGCTATTATGCTTAGCTTATCTTACCAGCTTCTGCTTCATCTGATTGAATTCACATAACATATTCTAGCTGATGTTCTTCAGCTTATGCGTATGGATCACATTTTGTATATCTGACAATTCTGGATTGAGTAATAATCAATAAGCTAGATTGAATACTCACAAAGATCCATAATTAGATCATTCCTTAAATCTCTTTCTGGATTGGATAGTGCTCTAAAACGAATTTTATTATTGATCATTATGTTCAAGCTTCAAAATCTGTATCTGTTATTCGTCTGCTAACTCTGTCTATGCTGCTCTGTTCTTATTCTGTTCAATCACTCTTCACATTCTCTATCTTTTCTTGACTCATATCTGGTCTGATAGCTGATACTTCTGAAATATCATTTCAATATAAAGACAATTCTGCTTTTCTTATCATCTAAGAATCAAAATACTGTCTCTATATCTATCAGATAGCTGTCACAGGAATTATAGTAATCAAGTGGCAAGTAATCAATCAACTAGTACTGAATCGAGTACTATCGTTCTGAGCATATCCTCGGAAATCTAGATAATCACATCTGATAGTCCACTAATCGGAGGATGATATAATAAAATCTCATACAACCAAACACTCAGAACATCTGACAATCAATGCCACAATCTAGAAAACAAATCTAAAGTCTCTATCTCGATAATAGATGTCAATAATTCCTGTAATCTGATCACTTTGCTAACTTCGTAACAGTTATCTCTTTATGTCTGTATCATGTCTAATACAACATATTCTTGAATCTATCGAAATCTACTACAATCTAAATCGCAAAATCATGACGATTTGAATAGTTTCGACCTAAAATCTTTCAACAAGGTGATCTTCTTTCAACTCTTAAGTAACTAAAATGTTACATAAACCACTTGGGTTCTTCTTTTCTGCTTCTTTTACTGGAAATTTAGTATTGAAAATTTCAATTATGTTATGTCTGCTTTCATTTTCTTTCACCAATACTACTTTCCACGTAATTCATACATGTAATTCATACATTTTCAACAACTTGATGGATATGAAATCTGTTGTCATATGCCTCTTTCAAAAGCTGATATTCTCTATCTAGAATATCTGGCATAATCAAACGATTATTCACTTCGAAATTCATCGGTTCTAATCTGTTTTCTTGTCTCATATCTTAATCTAGCATTTTCAATCGAATTTTCATTGCTTGATCTAATATCAATGTTGCTTTTATCTTTCCAAACCAATCGAGTTTAGCTTGGATTGCAACAATTCTGATTTTTTGAGTATCTGTCTAGAAACTCAAGCACAAAAATTACAAAATTACAGATCTGTACTCAATCGATCAAGCAATTATATAATTCCTTATTTCTATTTTCCAATTACTTATAAATCATGAAATTAACCCATAAATCTTGTTGATATTCTGAATCTGAGTTTCTATTAGTTACGAGCCAAATACTTCAAGATACACTGAATATACACATCAAATAATCAATGACTCTCAAATTTCGAATCAAAGGAACTCGCTCAAGTAAATGTCAGCCAAAATTAAATATTCTGAATAACAGCGAGTGAATCAAATAAGACTCTAACAAAGAAATAAGAGTCAATCCAAATCGATCAAGATCAAATAACAAACCTCAGAATCGATATCAAGAAATTCAAGAATCATGATTTCTATCATGTAATAACTTTAACAAAATTGAAGAGAAGACTCAACTGTAACTGATTTTTATTATTCTCTAGTGATATGAGTTTATCAATTAATTTTCAATTGACAATAGTAGAATATCATCTTTTCGACTTAATTCATTGTCAGAGAATTAATAATCAATTCGGTACTAGGATAATTCTTCATTCATCATTCTTCTAGCTGTTTCTGGAGTTCTTCAGTTCAAGTAGTGCTTTTCTATACGAATTGTCACAAGATCTTTGTACTAGATACTACTCTCTATATAGAACTTTCATTTCGTAGAAAGGTCGGAATATGTCATCTGAATATTTCTGTACATTCTAACCACTGACATATCTGTCAATTCTAGGTTAGTTCTCCACTGATCTAGTACATCTACTAGAGTTCTTCCGACACTCTTCTACATTCATCTTGATATAACCAGTACCGAATAAAAGGAATCGTACTTTCTGAAAATAATATCATAAATCTCTAGTCATTTCTATTGCTGATCTAACTGAATCACTGCACAGAAAACAATCAACTGTTAACTGGTACTCAGTTATTGCATTACTATCTAGAATGCATCTTAGCTTAATACCCAAGTCTTATATTATCACATTCAATATTATTTCCTCAAATCGGTATTTCATCTTTTCTGTCTAATCTGTCAAATGCATTCCATCTACTCAAAAGCAAAATCTCAGCAAATACAATTAATAAAGGCTCAACAGATAAAGATTGTAGCATAACAAATCACTGTTCTATGAATGTATGCAATACAATCAATATATAAGCAGATTAATTAAATTACTCAATTACCTGCAATCTCATTATCTGGTGCAACTTGAGCCCAATCTTCTGTAATTGCTTACCCAATCTTTTGTAATTGCTTATGGTCTATAAGCTTATCTACCCTTCGAATTTCCTCTCGACCTGTTTCAGCTAGGGGAGATATTCTTATATTTTTTCATCTACTGGCTTCTAGGATGAATCGATATTTGCTGCTGTTATCACTATCTCTTGCTTCATAGCTATACTGCTATGGAATTTGTAGTGGAGGTGATGATTACAGTTGTCTCAGTTACAGAGACTTGAATAAAATTCCACTCTGCCTCATACAATCAGTTCGTGGTTTTGTCATTCTGTCACTGGCTTCAATCAACTCATTCAAGTTGCTATGCTTCTGTTTGGCAAATTCTTCTTTTCTATCTTCTCTATTACATACATAATGAAACAATTCTGTTTACTTACATGCCAAACCATTTGAGTACGTCTGCTCTTCAAAAAGATCTTCTGTACAATTCCCCAACTTCTTGCTAATCTATGAAGTTGATATAAAATCAGGCTGGTTCTATGTTCATCTAAATATTCTTCACTTGAAAAACTGATCCAGCTTTTCAACTCAACCCCTTTCTAGACATAGCATATTTTGTATCTTTATGAGTTGGTGATTACTAGCTCTGGAGTTTTTCAACTAACATACTCTTCATCGGCTCAAAAACTTACCTAGACACTGTTTTGTTCTGTTTGAGGTTCTCATACTGTCTG
This sequence comes from Henckelia pumila, assembly GCF_033568475.1. Taxonomy (NCBI): domain Eukaryota; kingdom Viridiplantae; phylum Streptophyta; class Magnoliopsida; order Lamiales; family Gesneriaceae; genus Henckelia; species Henckelia pumila. The sequence continues at coordinate 88,784,070 of NC_133122.1, forward strand.
TAAAATTTGTCTTACTCTAGAACAGAAGCAATATAAAATGCAGAGATTATAAAATAAAATTCAGTATAGCATACATATAATCTCATGCTTCTGAATATAACACATTCTTGCAAAGTTTCGTGCTTTTCACAAATACATGCTTATAACGAATTCACTTATTCAGATAAATTCAATAAATCATGCATGCATATCAGCATATAAGAATGTACTTCTTAACGCAAGAGAGCAAGCAGTGTTCACTCAATAAATCATATTCGCATACAATTCTTCAAATTAAGTAAAGCATAATCATGAAATACTATAAATTCATGCGACTCAATTTACCCCGCTCAATTCTTTCTTAGTCCAAGACTTTACGCTCTGATATCACCTGTTGTGGGGACCTCGGGTGCTAATCTAAATTATTAAATACCTTCAATAATAATGTGCACAAGTATACAAAAGAATCAAACAACTAATTTTTTTTTATTTAAACAAGGTGCCTCGCTCGAGCGCCCTCTACATGCACTCGAGCGAGAGTTGCTCTGGCCGAACACATGCACACAGAATTTGGAAACATGCTCAACATAAAAGTTGTATATCTCCATATTAGATTTCCAATGCCGCCAACCTTACTTTAATCTAAATTTTCAGTAAAAAGTTATGCTCATTTTTCCAAGATGGGTCGGTACAAAAATTTACAAAAATTACCAAAGACTACAACAAAGTTCAAAGCTACTAGCATGTTAAGTAGAGCTTTCCCATGCATTTCTGATGTGTACCAACATGTAATCATCTCAAATCAATTCTAAGATAATCTAAACACATGATTCAAGGTAGAACATGAAGCTCGAAGTATTAGAATCTTATACATGTTTGCAAAGTACAATATAACAAGAAGTTCAAGAATAGTTTCAAATCTCAACTAATCTAACATCTTCTAAACATGTATTTGACAGAAAAATCTACTTCTTAACCCCAAGTCACCATGTGCTAAGTCTCTCAATCTCGAGCTATCCAAGCCACATCTGACTCGCTCATGCCCAAACCTGATGCAATGCATACATACAAACAAAACAACAGCCGGATAACTCCGATGAGAATAAATCTCAGTATGAACAACATGCATATACATCATTTAAGAATATTGAATCTATATTCCATAATAATCTTAAGTCACAAAACATGTAATAACATGTAAATCATAAAAGCATAACCGATTCGTAAATTCTTGTACCATATTTGTTCATCTTTAGCAATCTCATACCAAGCATACAAACACATTCACATCTTGAATGACATATAATAACATGCTAGCATTTATAAATGCATATTCTAAACCATAAAAATCTCTTAGGTTAATGCATAAATGCAATGCATGTTTCAAAGAATAGGATATCAAGTTCGATAACAATCAAATCTCGGTTCTTGGGATCCCGGAGAATAAAATCTTTCACTAACCACCGACTCTCCCAATCGAGGTGGCGTCAGATATCTTAATTCCCCTGACTTTGGTGAAACTATAGTGAGTCATCTAGCTCTGGAAGCGAATCTAAAATCCATGTCACTCAACTATAGTTCTCCAAAAGTCATTTCTCGATCTAGGACAATATGCCCTCTATGCTTTTCAAGGTAGGGTTCAAGATGAATGCAACATAATCTTGATGCATTAAATCATACAAATACTGATAAACATCTTGAACACACAATTCAATAATCATTCATAGCAACAATAGCAAGTAAATCAAATAAGAGCACTTAAACAGATAAGTATGCGATTTTAGGATACTCGATAATCAAAATGATCTCGAGTTGTTCTTCCCATAATATCTAATGTCTTATCATACTTTTCAATCTTAGTGTTGACATATTCAAACGTGCTAACTTCAACTCTGATGGCGTATCTAACTTCTATTTATTTCCCGCGTGCTCATCGACGTTGATAGTTGATCAAATTCTTGATTCAACTTTGATTGTTCAAACGGCTCAAACTCGTCGATTCGACTTCGATAACTTCAATTTCCAACTGAAATGAAGTTTTCAATATGCTTAATATCATTCTCAAATTTGATATTCATTGCTACGTTCAATCTATAGATGAAATCGGATTAAATTGCAAACCGGCGGCGTAAGTCGGTCTTTCCAAACGTTTAAACACCATTTCTACTATCATATAAACACTATAGAATCATTAATTAAGCAATATATTCACGTGAATAGCAACCCCAAATATTCAGATTTCTACAAATTCTTAAATAATTCCAAAACATGTCCAAACGATGATCTTTGCTTGATCCGTCTAAAATATGCTATTGTCGTATATACTAGAACATGTTTATACAATCAAATCTTAATTCTAACAAAATCTTAAAATTCAAACATGGTAGAACTTCTTAAAACTTACGTCAAAACGTAGCACTCGGAGTTGTGATCGCAAATATACGATCAATCAGAAATTCTACCGGGCGGATCAAAAGATATTGAAGCTTGAAAGGTTGAAAATTGATTTGGAACCTTTCTTTCCCTTTTGCTCGACTTCTTCTGCTAAATATGGGCAGAACACACGTGGGAATGTGTATATATCAATATAAAATTCCACTTACAAGTGCTATTTGCACTTTGGCCCCTAAGCTTTTGGAAACTTGCAAATCAGTCACCGGACAAGCGATTTAATTCAATTTCAATCCTAAATAATTTAAGAATAGTAGAATTTAATTATAAACTTTTAATATTCTCAAATTAAATATTCTCGAATTAAAATTAACTAATTTCGGACCTTATCGCATTTTAGTCCTTGAACTTCACAATATTTGCAAATGGTCCTTCTTCAATTCTTTGCTTCTAATTGAGTCCTCTTTTGTTCTAATCTTGGAATTTAAATCTTAAATCCCATAAATATTTAATTCAAATATTTTTATATTTTAATTTAAGAATTTCGGATATTAAAATCTTAAAATCCGAAAATCCTCAAATTAAATATTTTCGACCCGAAAGTTAAATCTCTAATTCTGACATTTCTCAAATTCATATTTTCTCATATTCGGAATTTAAATCTTAAATCTCGTAATTAATAACTTAATATTTTCGGGCCTTACATTTTTCTAGGTTCAACTTCATCTTATACTTCCTATAATGTTAAAACATTCTTGGAGGTCTCCAATGTGCGTTGAAGGTTGTATTCTCTTTACAAGCATGTAATCTATATATACTTCCATGTTTCGCCCGATTGTCTTCTCAAACATCTTGTTTACTAGTCTCTAGTAAGTTGCTCCTGCATTTTGTAGCCCAAATGGCATTACTTTGAAGCAATAAATCCCTCGGTCAGTTACAAATCTTGTCTTTTCTTGACCTTTTGGTGCCAACCGTATTTGCTTATAACCTTGGTATGCATCCAAAAAGCTGATCATATCATGCCCAACTGTGGAGTCGCCCAACACATCAATTCTTGGTAGTGGAAATGGGTCGTTAGGACATGCTTTGTTTAAATCAGTGAAGTCTATGCACAAGCGCCACTTTTCGCCTTGTTTTGGAACCAGTACTACGTTTGATAGCCATTCCGGGTATATGACTGGTCGAATATACTTAGTTATCAATAGTTTTTCTACTTATTCAGCGATATGTCTGCTCTTCTCCTGGCCGAATGTTCTTTTCTTCTGCTTTACTGGTTTAATTTTTGGATCTGCCTTGAGATGGTGAAGTGCATAATCCGGCGTATACCGGGTAATTCTTCATCTTTCCAAGCAAACACGTTCGTGTTTTTTTAGGAAAGGTTGTTAGGGCTTCTTCTAATGGGGTTGGCAAATCCGACCTTATTTTGACCATCTTTTGAGGATCTCCTGGTAACACTACTATATTCTTGACCATTTTGGTGGCCTTAATTCTTTCAATCTCCCCGTACTCGTTCTCCACGACATGAACTTTGCTGTGATTTGGCCGATATTCTATTTTTTGCTTTATTTTTTGCGAAGAGTTTTCTGAGGCCTCTTGTCTTTTCCGATCACTTATAGTTTCCTGCAAAGTGATGGCATGAAATTCCCTTTCCAACCTGGCGTCACCCGTAGCCTCGTCGACTCCATCAGGCGTAGGGAACTTGAGTTTCATATAGTATGTATAACCCAATACTCTAAATAGATTCAAGCTAGGACGTCCTAAAATAATTTTGTATGCCGATGGAGATTTCACAACAATAAATTTCACCATTTTGGTAACCCTAAGTGGGTAAGAACCCAACGAAAGTGGGATAGTGACTTCTCCTAACGCTTCGATGACCTCTCCCGCGAACCAGACTAGTGGGGTGTTCATTGGAGTTAATGAGACATTGTCTATCCCCAATTTCATGAAATCATTATGAAATATATATGATATCTGTGGAACATCCCGAATCCACCAATTTCTTTTTTACCCAAAAATTAGAAACTATGGCGAAAATGACTAGGGAGTCATTATGTTCCCCACGAGGGGCCTCCAGGTCAAGGCTGCCAAATGCTACTTCTTTCTTTCCTGCACATATCTCAAATTTGATGTGCGATTGGGCTCTATATTCGGAATGAAAATCCTGTATTGCCGCATGGATCAAGGTTTTCCTTGCCCTATTCGAATTACCGCACGACGATTATGCCTCCAGTGGATAGGTTCTCTTTTGGTCTTTTTCCTCTATCATTTCGTTCTTTCTGCTGATCCGTTTTGCGTTGGTGCTCTGGGCATTTGAGACCTCGGTTCTAATCATCTAATATCGAGTACTTAAACAAAAAACTAAATTAAATCAATAGATAAGACAATTAAAAAAATTAAAATTTTCTGGTGAACAGTGCCTCGCTCGATCGGTAAAACTCAACCGATCGAGCGGGAAAATTATACACTCTGCTGCCCGCCTCAAGGACCAGCTCGCTCGATCGGTAAAACTCAACCGATCGATCGGGCAAACTTCTGAAAAACAGAAGAGGTTACAAACACTCTCGCTCGATCGGTCAAACTCTACCGATCGAGCGAGGGCAACTCAGAATCAATTTCCAAAAATAAACTCACCAACATCAACTTCATAAATCCATTCAATACATAATAAGGTACAAAATACATGCAACAACAGCATACAAACCCCAATACTCGCATAATCGATACAACATCATCAATAAAGATAGAATTCTAAACATTCTTCCAATTACAGCAAAGGTTCGACATGCTTCAAGACATAAACTAGATTGACATGTTGTCTCGACTTCTAAACCAAGTCTCACTTCTATTCCATGATCTCGATGCTAACCAAGTCTCCTCTGACTCGATCCTGCCCCAACTGTTGCAAATTACACGTACAAAACAAAGCAACGGCCGGATAACTCCAGTGAGAATGATATTCCCAGTAAAAGCAACATAACATGCAATAAAAAGTAATATCTCAGTAACATGATATAAAGACAACATATTCAATGTTAAAACAAATGAAATGCATGTCTTTAAAACTGGGATATCAACTCCGAAAATCAAGGAATTGCTGCTATGATTTTGGGATCCCGAGGATGAGATCACGTAACAACTCACCGACTCTCCCGATTGAGGTGGTGACACGTATCTCCATCCCCTAGACTTTGGTGCGACTATAAGTAGTATGCTAACTCTAAGTAAACTTCTACAACCCAGGACACTCGCAATATAGCCCCCAAAACGTCTAAACAAAAAGAGCCGTTCTGCCCGCTGAAATCAAAGATTTAGCCTCAATATGAATGCATATAGAAATACCAAATGCATTAAAACATAATTCACTTATACGCAAGAGTTCAATCACAAAATACAAGTTTCCCACTTTAGAACAAGTATTGATGCAAGTATGTAATTTAAGGGAAACTCAAGAACCATCTGTCTTGAGTGTTCTATCCCGCTTAAACAATGACTGCTTGTACCTTTCGATTCAATAGCTCCAACTTTGGATAAGCTACAAAAAGAGGTTATATCAAAATCCATGCAACCAAAAACAACAACGCTCAAGGTAAACTCTTTACCTCTCTTCGCTAACTCTTCGACGACCGACTTCTGCTAACTCTGGGCTCAAAAACTTCAAACGAATCTGTACGAAGAAAAAAGAAGATCAACAACGACAATAAAAGCTAACTGCCAATGGTTCGACAATTCAAACGAATCAGAATCCCAAAACTCAAACCGGTGGCATAAAGGCTATATTCTAATCAAACCAGAAACACAAACAGCAGTAGAGTATCGAAACCAACTCAATACAATGCTAAAACATCAATATAGATTCAAATCCAACACATCTCAAAATCCCCATTTTCGAATAAGCTTCAAAAAATCATAACAATTCCGAACGACGCTCTTTTTCTAAACCGACTGAGAATAAACGATAAGAACTAGTTCAAGAACATCATAACCGAAACTCATTTGATTCTAACAACATCCAAAAATTGAATTATAACTGATCATAGAAATACTTACGATAGAACGAAGCTCTCGCTACCGGGATCACGAATCTGCCTTCGAAATAAAATTCTTACGAATGGATCGAGCAGAAACCTGAATTCGAAAAGCTTGAAGAAGCCTTTCCAAGCTTCAATGGAGGAGAGGCGATATGGAGAAGGAGAAGAAGTGAAGATACCAAGTCAAAGGAGCTAAGATATTATATAAAATCTCATTTTTGCACTTTGGTCCCTGAAAATTCCAAAAATTTCAAAATAGACCCTGATCAAAATCAAATCGGCTCTTGAATTCTATAATCTCCGATTATCTCAAATAAACTCAATTAAAATGAATTTGGGGTGTTACAATTCTCCCCCTCAAAGAAGAGATTTCGTCCTCGAAATCAATAAGAATCAATCACATAAGATAGAATAAAGAACCTAAGACAGAAAGAAGAACTCACGTCATCCGAATAACTCTGGAAACCACAGTCTCATATCACACTCTGTCTCCCAAGTCGCCTCTTCGACTCCGTGATGGCTCTAGTGAACTTTCACCAAAGGAATCGACTTGATTCTGAGCTGCTTCTCCTTTCGGTCAAGGATCTGAATCGGTCGCTCAAAGTAGCTCAGAGTCTCGTCAAGATCGGCCTCGTCCGGCTGAAGGATATGAGAAGGATCTGGATGATATTTCCGAAACATAGAGACGTGAAAAACGTCGTGAATACCAGATAAAGATGGAGGAAGTGCAAGTCTGTAGGGAAGATCACCTAACTTCTCGAGAATCTCATACGGTCCGATGAACCTAGGAGATAACTTCCCTCTCTTTCCAAATCAAACAGTGCCTCTGAAAGGAGAAATCTTCAAGAATACTCGGTCTCCCTGATAGAAACTCAGAGGTCTTCTTCTGATATTCGCATACTTCGTTTGTCTATCCTGAGCTGACTTCATTCTCGTCTGAATAATCTTTACTTGTTATGTAATATCTCGAAGCATATCCGGTCCCAAATCAGGTGACTCGGACACATCGTTCCAAAACAAAGAAGATCGGCACTTCTTACCGTACAAAGCCTCAAAAGGTGTCATACCGATACTCGCTTGATAACTGTTGTTGTAAGAAAACTCGACAAGAGGCAAAGAATCCTGCCAACTAGTGCCAAAGTCTAGCACTACTGCTCGAAGAATATCCTCTAAAGTCTGGATATTCCGCTCTGACTGTCCGTCGGTCTAAGGATGATATGCTGTACTCAGATGCGAGTACCAAGTGCCTCTTGAAGACTGTGCCAAAAGTGCGAAGTGAATCTAGGGTCTCGGTCTGAAACTATCGACTTTGGCACACCATGCAATCTCACAAAGTTTCTAGTGTAGTGACCCTTACCGAGATCACCAACTAATCAGAAACTTAAGCATGCAATTAACTTAATTAAAACAATAAACCAGAATAAATTGCGGAAGCAATAAATATTATACAATCCCAAGGAAAGGAATCTGTAAATACCCAAATAATTATACAACCAAATCGAATATTGTATCATCCCAATACATCAAAATAGAACCCTAGACGAAGCCCCAGCTGGCCATCCACTGCCTAGTCCCTCCTGGATCCACCCGCCTCATCCAATCGCAAACCTGCCTCATGGAATAGGGTGTTCAGATATATAAAGTACGAGACGTGAGCATAAAACGCTCAGCACGAGAGTATGAGTATACCGTATTATAATAAATACATAAATGCAAGTGTACCTCATACTGAAACTAGAGACCAAAGATCAGATAACAAAAACAAATCAGGACCTGGTATGTATCATGCTATGCTGTCGCCTCAGGAGGTGGCTCCTATACCAAATACCAGTGGATACTCCGGACCCAAATCGATGGAAGTCCATCCACTAACAGGATACGGTAAAACTCTACTACCAAACATCTCAAAAGAGATAGCTCAATATGCAAATATATGAAGCATAAAATCATGTCATATAAATCATGCAGTCACATAATGCATGCATACTTAGTCAGGATATCTCGAACAGTACTTTCGTACCACAAATACTAGGCAAGCTCTACCGGCTCTAGGTCCATGCCTATAGTCCGCATTACACAGCGAAATGATACTAATATCATTATATTACTCCAAAAGTCTTAACTAAGCTATTGCATACTTCTAAATATTTTTAGGAAGCAAAAGATATACCTGCGTCCGTCGTTAGCCCGTTGCTGTCGCTTGCCTCAAAACTTAGGCACAGCTCCGCTACAAAGCCGGGATCGCTCTGCTACTTCCGGATTCCCAATAGGACGCCTAGAATTCCCTAGATCTAAGTTAGAAGACTAAGGAATCGAGAGAAGAGAGGTGATTGGTGCGTCTGAAAATGAGACTCGGAACCCCTATTTATAGACGCAGAACGGAACGTCCGTTCCTCCATCGTTGCTTCCGTTCGTCCGACAAACGTTGCATCCGTTCTACCCCTCAGGTTTGTAAGCAATGACGTCATCTTTCTAACATCACGGATGACATCAGCTGGCCAGAATGTTGCATCCGTTCCACGAACGTTGCTTCCATTCCACCTGACCCTTCGGGCCATGTTTCAGCATTTTGAATCCATTTCCGGACCCCGTTTATCCATTTGGAGTCCCCTTAATCATGTTTAATCTAACTAACATGATTTATTGGATTAATTAACAATTACTCACTAATTTTGGGTACGGGCTACTACAGCTAACGTACAACTCAACCATATGATCGTGACGATACGTCATCCTGTACGAAATAAAGCAAGCAGACTTCGTCAATCTGTCGATCATTACCCAAATAGCATCGCATCCTCGAACAGATCGCGGTAGCTTCGTGACAAAATCCATCGAAATATGATCCCACTTCCATTCAGAAACAGATAAACTGTGCAACAGACCACCCGGTCGCTTCCTCTCTGCTTTCACCTGCTGACAGTTCAAACATTGAGATACAAATCTCGTAACATCGCTCTTTATCTTCTTCCACCAGAATTGATTCTTCAGATCGTTGTACATCTTTCGACCTCCAGGATGAATACTGAACCGACTTAAATGTGCCTCTCGAAGAATATGTGTAAGGCCCGGGATTAATTAGAGATTAATCCAAATTTATTTAATTTTAATCCGAGTATATTTAATTTGGGAATATTTAGAGTTTTGATTTAAATTCTAATATTCTTAAATTATTTAGGATTGAAATTGAATTAAAATAAGGGCCGAGGACCAAATTGCAATTATTGAAGATTTAAGGGACCAAATTGCAATTCTCTTATAACTTATTAGATTTTAAGTGTAAGAGTCAGCTTATGCAACGTGTAAGCATGGAATTTTGTTCAGAATTTTGAAGCTAAGAACAGAGAGCTCGATTTCTTTCATTTCTTTTTGAGTTTTTGATCTTCAAAACCATGTAACTTTTGAACCGGGTATCCGATTTCAATTCCGAAAAGTGTTCTGGAATCCTTACGACAAGGGCTTCGATTTGGTGTAAGATTTTATATCTTTTAGCATGGTTTGAATTTCGAAAATTGACAGATATTAGATATTGAGTTTTCAATCATGTTTTGCAATTTGTATTGCGTCTAGTTTCGACACCGGATCAAAGTTGGATGATTGAAGGGATTGATTATGATTTGTAGCATGTATATCGATGATTATAGCTGCTGTTATGATTTTATGCTATTGAATTTGATAAAATATATGCTGATATATGAGTTTGAGTTACAAGTTTCGAAGTCGGGATTACGTCGGTTACCGATTTGGAATCGCTACGTCGTTTAATCGAGTTTTGGAACTGTTTTGATAGCCGAATTCTGAGTTGAAGTTGTTATTGAGATGTTATGAATGTTATAGTATTTTCTTATTCAGTTTCAGTTGAGTTTGAACGATAAACGACACAGGACGCCGACTTGAACGAACGAAGAAAGAGTTGAGGTTTGAAATGCGATTGATTGATGAATTCTTGATGGTTTTGACTCGTTTCTGAAATGATAGATTGATATGAAGTTTGATATGTGTATTTTGATTGTATCTTTCAAATTTGAAGAGTTCAGAATCGAATTAAATGAAGGTATAATGACGACATCGCGAAGTAGGGACTTTGAAACTCAAGAACGATTATCTTTGAGTTGGCCCGCAAAAATCACATATTTGTTTATGTTTTGATTTGATTGTGGTGTTGTCGATCCATCTCAGGTAGTGGATCTTTAAATTTTAGTTGATATGATGTTATATCGAATTGATTCTAAGCCAAGGTTGCGGTTAACCTTATTTGCGAGTCGTTTACGAATTCGTTAGATGGATATCCATGTCAAGATCATTTATGAATCTTGATGGCTTCGAAGTTATATGAATCAATTCGTAGTTAAAGCATTTGAGTACTCTATTTGTTGAGTTGAGTTTTAAATAGAGTCGATATGATTTATTTAACGCTTTCAATATGTTGGTTATACTGAGAATTGTATCTCACCGGAGTTATCCGGCTGTTGTCTTGTTTTGTATGTGTGCATGACAACAAAGAGGGCAGGAGCTGATCATCGACGTCATTGACAACTGGGAGAGAGTCTAGCACGTGAGGACTCAGGTTGTAGATGATGTTTTGAATGTTAGAAGCAAGGAACCTTAGAACTTGTTGGTTTTGGAATACATGTATGAAACTTGAGATAGTTTGGGTCGTTTATCGTTCTTTAGTGACTTGGTTGATGTAATAAAATGCATGTATACTTGCTTGAGACACTGTTTATATATATAAGCTTGTGTTCATATCAAAACATCAGGTTTGGGAGCTGTAATTTTCGGGCAAGAAGCTGTCCAGGGCAGTGCCCGAGCTGCAAAAAACAGCAGCCCGAGCGCGGCCCGGGGCAGAAAGTTGCTCTTCGATTTGAGCATGGCGCGCCCGAGCGGCGCTTTTCAGCCGCTCGAGCGCAGCCTATTTTAAAAAAAAAAAAATTCGTTTGTTACAGCTTCGGATGCTTGGTGATTGCTTATTCATTAATTGCCCTTAAGATTTGAGATTAGCAACCCGAGGCCCCACAACAGGTGGTATCAAAGCATTAAGTTTCTCGGACTAAGAATAGATGAGTGGGGTAGATCGAGTCTTTTACTCTGATTTAAGTATTCTTGAAGCATGTTTATTATCTGACTTGATTTACAGCTTTAAGAATTGCATGCTATCCGTTATCTGATATTATTGGAAGCATGTAATAATACGACTGAATCAGATTCGATCTTTTGAGACGGCATTGAGAAACTGAAACAGAAATGTGTTATGTTATAATGAACTGTACACTAATCTGTTTGATTATCAGATATGCCTCCCCGACCAGCACCGAGAGTTAGACAACCATTGGTTGTGAATCAGCCTAAACAGACCAATGCTGCACAGGTCCCAGTGACAGTGTCAGAACATGGACAGGGTAGTACGTCTACTGATGAGTTCAGCGATGCTAATCCGATGGAGAAACTTCTGAAACGATTCCAGTCATTTAAACCACCGAAGTTGCAAGGAACAGAGAATGCTATAGAATGTGAGAACTGGCTGGAAGATATTGAGTAGTTATTTGAGTCCATTGACTATACAGATGATCGTCGTGTGAGACTGATAATTCATCAACTGCATGGCCTTGCCAAGAGTTGGTGGATAGCGATGAAGAGAGCACTGGAAAACCAAGGTACTGTTATTACCTGGTCTGTATTTCGAACTGCTTTCTATCAGCTTTTCTTTCCTATGTCTTATCGCAAGGACAAAGGAGCAGAGTTTGCAAGTTTGCAACAGGGACAATTGAATATTGAATAATATGTTGCCAAATTCACTAGCCTGTTGAAGTTTGCACCACATATTTCTGTTAGTGACGAAGCTTAAGCCGATCAATTCATCAATGGCTTGAATCCTGAGGTGTCTACACTGGTGAATTCGAGAAGACCGAATACCTTTGCTGATGCTCTGAATCAAGCAAAGGGTGCTGAAGCAGGGATGCTAAAACAACGAGGAGAACAATTTGTGCTACAGCCAGTGAGACAACCACAAGAACAGCCACAGATTCCACAGCCACCTCGATTTGAAGCTGGAGGTAGCAGCAGTGGAAAGAAAAATTTCTTCAAGGGTAAGAGCAAACAGTTCAAGAGATCAAGTGGTGGTAGCTCTTCTAGTTCTAGTGGATCTCGACAGTCTAGAGCTGGACAGAAGTCTGATGTATATTGCACCAAATGTGGAGGTCGCCATACTGATGAACAATGCCGAGGTGTATTTGGTAGCTGCCACATTTGCAACAAGATGGGACACTTTGCAAGAGTGTGTCCACAACGAGGATCTGAAGGTGCACAGGGTGCAGGAGCATCGAGACCAGTGGGTCAATCTACATCTTCAGTTCACTCTTTTCAACCACAGCTTGCAGCACCGAGTAGAGGAGGAGGTCAGACGGTGAATCAACCTCCAAGGCAACAAGCAAGGGTGTTTGCATTGACTGAGGAGCAAGCACAAGCGGCACCAGATGATATGATTGCAGGTAACTGTTCTCTTTATGGTTATCCTGCTTATGTCTTATTTGATACTGGTGCGTCGCATACTTTTATATCTGAGCAGTTTGTTGCATTGCATTCATTACCTGTTGAGCCCTTAGCTACTGTTGTATCTATTTCATCACCTCTGGGTCGAGGTATTGTATCAGTAAAGTTTGTACAAAATTGTATATTACAGTGTGAGGGGCATGAGATTGAGATTGATTGTATTGTACTCGGTTTGTCTGATTTTGATTGCATAATCGGTATTGATATGCTAACCAAGTACAGAGCTACGGTAGACTGTTTTCAGAAGATTGTGAAGTTCAGACCTAATATGGCTGATGAATGGAAATTTTATGGTAAGGGATCAAGATCTAAAATTCCATTGATAGCTGTTCTTGCTATGACTGAGTTGTTACAGAAAGGAGCAGAGGGATTTCTGATCTATGCTGTTGATGTATTGAAGACTAGTCCGACACTGACTGATATACCGGTGGTGAGTGAGTTTGCAGATGTATTCCCTGACGAGATTCCAGGACTGCCACCATATCGAGAGGTAGATTTCAGTATTGAATTGATGCCAGGTACACAGCCGATATCAAAAGCACCTTACTATATGGCACCGATTGAATTGAAAGAACTGAAAGACCAACTCGAAGATTTGTTAGCCAAGGGTTATATCAGACCGAGCGTCTCTCCTTGGGGTACTCCAGTATTGTTTGCTAGAAAGAAGGACGGATTGATGAGACTATGTATTGACTACCGGCAATTGAACAAAGTAATGGTAAAGAATCGTTATCCTTTACCTCGTATCGATGATTTATTTGATCAATTGCAGGGATCGTCAGTATATTCGAAGATTGATTTGCGATCCGGATATCATCAACTGAGGGTTAGAGACGAAGATATTCCTAAGACTGCATTTAGAACCAGGTATGGCCATTATGAATTCATAGTCATGCCTTTTGTTCTAACGAATGCACCAGCAGTTTTTATGGGATTGATGAATAGGGTATTTCAAAGATATCTAGATGATTTTATGATCATATTTATCGATGATATCTTGATTTATTCTAAGAATATGTATGAACATGCTGATCATCTCCGAATTGTATTGAGAACGTTACGAGAAGAAAAATTATATGCCAAGTTATCCAAATGTGAGTTTTGGTTGCAGCGAGTCGTGTTTCTTGGCCATATAATATCAGGAGATGGTATATCAGTGGATCCAAGCAAAGTAGAAGCTGTGATCAGTTGGCAAAAACCGACGTCTGTACCAGAAATTTGAAGTTTTATGGGCTTAGCTGGTTATTATCGTCGATTCATTCGAGATTTTTCATATATAGCGAAACCTATTACACAGCTTACACAGAAGAATGCAACATTTGTTTGGTCTGAGGCATGTGAAAGGAGTTTTGTTGAACTGAAAAAGAGATTGACTACTGCGCCAGTGTTGACAATCCCTAAAGGTACTGGTAATTTTGTTGTTTATTGTGATGCTTCTCACCAGGGTTTGGGATGTATTTTAATGCAGAAAGGACATGTTGTTGCTTATGCTTCTCGACAACTGAAACCACATGAGATTAGGTATCCGATTCATGATCTTGAATTGGCTGATATCGTTTTTGCATTGAAGATTTGGAGACATTATTTATACGGCGAGAAGTTTGAAATCTTTTCTGATCATAAAAGTCTGAAGTATCTATTCTCACAATCTGAATTGAACATGAGACAACAACGATGGCTTGATTTATTGAAGGATTTTGATTGTGAAATCAAATACTATCCGGGAAAATCTAACCAGCAGCAGATGCCCTAAGTAGAAAAGTATGTGCTCTATCTTTATCTACTATAGGTGTATCTAGTTTGATTGAGAATTGTTGTGTTTTTGGGTATGTATTTGAGACAGATAGAAGGCCGATGAGTGTGTATGCAATTAGTGCTGAGCCAGAGTTATTGATTCGTATCAAAGAAGCACAGAAAGCTAATCAGAGTATACAGAAATCGATTGAAATGATCAAATCAGGACATCAGTCTGAGTACAAGGTTAGTGATGACGATATCTTGTATGTGAATAACCGAATAGTTGTTCCTAATATTACAGATTTGAGACAGAATATTTTGAAAGAAGCCCATTGTAGTCGCTTTAGTGTTCATCCTGGAGGCAGGAAGATGTACAATGACTTGAAGAGTCTGTACTGGTGGAAACAAATGAAGTCTGATGTGACTGAATTTGTGTCCAAATGTTTGAATTGCCAACAGGTGAAAGCTGAAAGAAAGAAATTGAGTGGCTTATTACAGAGTTTATCAATTCCTGAATGGAAATGGGATCACATTTCCATGGACTTTGTAACGAAGTTACTGCGATCATCTCGAGGGTGCGATGCTGTTTGGGTGATCATCGATAGGTTGACGAAATCTGCGTGCTTTATTCCTTATCGAATGACTTATCGTCATGATCAAATGGCGGATCTCTATATTCAAGAAGTGGTAAGACTACATGGTGTTCCAAAGTCGATTGTATCTGATCGAGATCCGAGGTTTACTTCGCACTTTTGGCATAGCCTACAGGAAGCTCTAGGTACGCGTTTACATTTGAGTACTGCTTACCATCCTCAAACCGACGGTCAATCTGAACGAACAATTCAGACGCTTGAGGATATGCTTAGAGCTGTAGTACTTGATTTTGGTGTTACATGGCAAAATTCTATACCACTCGTGGAATTTTCTTATAACAACAGTTATCAGACGAGTATAGAGATGGCACCATTCGAAGCGTTATATGGGAAGAAGTGTCGATCGCCTTTGTATTGGGATGATGTTTCTGAGGTACCTGAGTTAGGGCCAGATATGATCAGACAGATGACTGAAAAGGTGAAACTGATACAGCAGAGAATGAGAACAGCACAGCACAGACAGACCAGATATGCGAATGTACGACAACGGCTGTTATCATTTGATCAGGGAGATAGAGTGCTTCTGAAGATTTCACCGTTCAGAGGCACCGTTCGATTTGGAAAATGAGGGAAGTTATCTCCGAGGTATATTGGGCCGTATGAGATTCTCGAGAAGATAGGCAATCTAGCTTATCGACTCGCTCTTCCTATATCTTTATCTGGAATACATGATGTCTTTCATGTATCGATGTTGAGGAAGTACATATCTGATGCATCTCATGTGATTCACTCCGATGAAGCTGAATTGGATGACACTCTTAGTTATTTCGAGCAACCAATTTAGGTTCTTGATAGAAAGATGAAGCAACTCCGAACGAAGACCATTCCATTGGTGAAGATTCAATGGAGTAGACACGGAGTTGAAGAAGCAACCTGGGAAGTCGAAGAAGATATGAAGCAACGATTTCCTTACTTATTTCATTGATGTGAGTTCTTATTCAGTTTTCAGTTATTATTTATTCTTATGAGCATGCGGACTGCATATCTATATTGTTTATGAATTCGAGGACGAACTCATGTCTTAGTGGGGGAGAAATGTAAGGCCCGGGATTAATTAGAGATTAATCCGAATTTATTTAATTTTAATCCGAGTATATTTAATTTGGGAATATTTAGAGTTTTGATTTAAATTCTAATATTCTTAAATTATTTAGGATTGAAATTGAATTAAAATAAGGGCCGATGACCAAATTGCAATTATTGAAGAGTTGAGGGACCAAATTGCAATTCTCTTATAACTTATCAGATTTTAAGTGTAAGAGTCAGCTTATGCAACGTGTAAGCATGGAATTTTGTTCAGAATTTTGAAGCTAAGAACAGAGAGCTCGATTTCTTTCATTTCTTTTTGAGTTTTTGATATTCAAAACCATGTAACTTTTGAACCGGGTATCCGATTTCAATTCCGAAAAGTGTTCTGGAATCCTTACGACAAGGGCTTCGATTTGGTGTAAGATTTTATATCTTTTAGCATGGTTTGAATTTCGAAAATTGACAGATATTAGATATTGAGTTTTCAATCATGTTTTGCAATTTGTATTGCGTCTAGTTTCGACACCGGATCAAAGTTGGATGATTGAAGGGATTGATTATGATTTGTAGCATGTATATCGATGATTATAGCTGCTGTTATGATTTTATGCTATTGAATTTGATAAAATATATGCTGATATATGAGTTTGAGTTACAAGTTTCGAAGTCGGGATTACGTTGGTTACCGATTTGGAATCGCTACGTCGTTTAATCGAGTTTTGGAACTGTTTTGATAGCCGAATTCTGAGTTGAAGTTGTTATTGAGATGTTATGAATGTTATAGTATTTTCTTATTCAGTTTCAGTTGAGTTTGAACGATAAACGACACAGGACGCCGACTTGAACGAACGAAGAAAGAGTTGAGGTTTGAAATGCGATTGATTGATGAATTCTTGATGGTTTTGACTCGTTTCTAAAATGATAGATTGATATGAAGTTTGATATGTGTATTTTGATTGTATCTTTCAGATTTGAAGAGTTCAGAATCGAATTAAACGAAGGTATAATGACGACATCGCGAAGTAGGGACTTTGAAACTCAAGAACGATTATCTTTGAGTTGGCCCGCAAAAATCACATATTTGTTTATGTTTTGATTTGATTGTGGTGTTGTCGATCCATCTCAGGTAGTGGATCTTAAAATTTGAGTTGATATGATGTTATATCGAATTGATTCTAAGCCAAGGTTGCGGTTAAACTTATTTGCGAGTCGTTTACGAATTCGTTAGATGGATATCCATGTCAAGATCATTTATGAATCTTGATGGCTTCGAAGTTATATGAATCAATTCGTAGTTAAAGCATTTGAGTACTCTATTTGTTGAGTTGAGTTTTAAATAGAGTCGATATGATTTATTTAACGCTTTCAATATGTTGGTTATACTGAGAATTGTATCTCACCGGAGTTATCCGGCTGTTGTCTTGTTTTGTATGTGTGCATGACAACAGAGAGGGCAGGAGCTGATCATCGACGTCATTGACAGCTGGGAGAGAGTCTAGCACGTGAGGACTCGGGTTGTAGATGATATTTTGAATGTTAGAAGCAAGGAACCTTAGAACTTGTTGGTTTTGGAATACATGTATGAAACTTGAGATAGTTTGGGTCGTTTATCGTTCTTTAGTGACTTGGTTGATGTAATAAAATGCATGTATACTTGCTTGAGACACTGTTTATATGTATAAGCTTGTGTTCATATCAAAACATCAGGTTTGGGAGCTGTAATTTTCGGGCAAGAAGCTGTCCAGGGCAGCGCCCGAGCTGCAGAAAACAGCAGCCCGAGCGCGGCCCGGGGCAGAAAGTTGCTCTTCGATTTGAGCATGGCGCGCCCGAGCGGCGCTTTTCAGCCGCTCGAGCGCAGCCTATTTTAAAAAAAAAAAATTCGTTTGTTACAGCTTCGGATGCTTGGTGATTGCTTATTCATTAATTGCCCTTAAGATTTGAGATTAGCAACCCGAGGCCCCACAATATGCTGCCTCAAATCCGAAACATCGGGCACTATAATACGATTATTCACAAACAAAACACCATCTCTAACCTGGAATTCAGACTGATGCCCAGATCTGACTTTCTCTACTGAAATCTGAGTGCTCGGATCAAACTTTTGTGCTTCCTTGATCATAATAAATAACTCTGGCTCGGCTTGAATAGAAAAAACTCTGATAGTCCTCCTATTTGTTTCAAATTCCAAACCAAAAGTGCAACAATCATCGATCAACTGAGAAACACCGATAGTAGAAAGAGATAAAGAACAAAGCCTTTGGCTCAAGGCATCTGCAGCTGCATTCGACTTTTCCGGGTAGTATTTGATTTCATAGTCGAAATCCTTCAACAAATCTAACCATCTTCTCTGTCTCATATTCAGTTCTGACAGTAAAAACAAATACTTAAGGCTCTTATGATCAGAAAAGATCTCGAAGGACTCACCATAAAGATAGTGACGCCAGATCTTCAAAGAAAATACGATCGCAGCGAGTTCATGATCATGAACCGGATATCGAGTCTCGTGCGGCTTCAGCTGCCTCGATGCATACGCTATAACGTGCTTATGTTGCATAAGAATACAACCCAAGCCTCGGTTAGAAGCATCGCAGTAAATGGTAAAACCTCCAGTACCTGATGGAATAGATAGAATCGGAGCACTGGTCAGTCTCTTTTTCAGATCAACAAAATTAGCCTCACAATCTGCAGTCCAGATAAAAGGCGCATTCTTCTGAGTCAGCTAGGTAATCATCTTGGCAATAGATGAGAATCTCTCGATGAACCGGCAATAATAACCAGCTAAACCCATAAAGCTTCGGATCTCAGGCACTGATGTCGGTCTAGGCCAATTCATGACCGCTTCGATCTTGTTGGGATCGACAAAAATCCCATTTCCTGAAATAATGTGACAGAGGAAGACAACTTGGTCAAACCAGAACTCACACTTAGGCAGCTTGGCAAACAACTGCTCAACCCGCAAAATCTGCAAAACGATCCTCAAATGCTCTGCATGGTCAGTATGGTTCTTCGAGTATATAAGAATATCATCGATGAAGATAATTACAAACTCATTCAAATAACGCTGAAAGATACAGTTCATCAATCCCATAAAAACTGCTGGAGCGTTAGTCAAACCGAACGGCATGACTATAAACTCGAAATGGTCATACCTTGTTTTGAAAGCAGTCTTAGGAATATCTTCCTCATGCACTCTCAGCTGATGATATCCCGACCTCAGATCAATCTTCGAATAGATAGAAGAACCCTGCAGTTGATCAAAAAGGTCATCTATTCTAGGTAAAGGATACCTGTTCTTTACCGTTGCTTGATTCAGTTGACGGTAATACAGAGCCGCATAGAACCATCCTTCTTCCATACAAAGAGAACAGGAGCACCCCAAGGCAACACACTAGGTCTGATGTATCCCTTGGCAATCAAATCCTCGAGCTGTTTTTTTAATTCTCTCAATTCGATCGGTGCCATACGATAAGGAGCTTTGGAAATAGGTTGAGTACCTGACAATAGATCAATGCTGAATTCGATATCACGAATAGGCGGCAATCCAGAAAGACATCCACTGCATAGATCAAGAATCCCTCTGCTCCTTTCTGTAACAAACGAGTCATCGACAAAACAAATATTAAATGAATTCTGGATCGAGAACCGTTACCGAAAAATTTCCACTCCTCTGCCATCTCCGGTCTAAAACGGACTACTTTCTGAAAATAGTCAACGGTAGCTCTGTACTTGGTCAAAGCGTCTATACCAATAATACAGTCAAAATCTAACAACCCAAGCACAATACAATCAAAAATAATCAAGTTACCTTAGAAAAGAAGTTCACAGTTCCGAACCAATCTTACGGACACAATTCCCCCACCCAAAGGTGATGTAACAGCTACTACAGTAGGCAAAGGCTCACAAGGCAAGGCATGCATCAAAACAAATTTCTCAGATATAAAGGAGTGAGACGCACCCGTATCTATCAATACATGAGCAGAAAAACCTAAAATTGAACACTTACCTGCTATAACATCTTCAGGTGCTGCCTGAGCCTGATCCTCAGTCAGAGCAAAGACTCGTGCCTGTTGTCTCGGAGGCTGGTTTGCATTCGGGTTACCTCCCTGTCTATTCTGTTGCTGAGGTTGGAAGGAGTGAACTGCAGAAGTCTGCCTCTCAGGCTGAGCTGTAGGTCTAGAAGAACTCCCACTCTGAGCTCGATCTTTACCTCGCTGAGGACACACCTTAGCAAACTGTCATGACTGCTGACAGATATTGCAGTTCCCGAAAACTCCTACACACTGCTCTTGGGAGTGCCTACCTCCACACTTGTTGCAGAACAAAGATGAAAATCCAGAACTCTGTCCTGAACCGAACTGTTTGGAGCCACTGGAGCTAGAAGAAGTGTTCCATGGCTTCTTGAATTGTTTTCCTTTTGCTCTGAAATGATCCTTTCTATTACCGCTACTGCTTCCTCCATCATACATATGTGGTTGGTTTTGATACTGCGATGGCTGCTTCTGATACTGAGATGGTTGGTTCTGATATTGTCTCGGCTGCTGAGGCACAAACGGAGATCCTCTTTGTCTCAACAAACCTGCTTCACCTCTCTTTGCATGATTCATGGAATCCGCAAAATTATCAGGCCTAGCAGTGTTTACCAACGTGAAGATCTATGGGTTCAAGCCATTAATGAACTGGTCGGCTTTTGCTTCTTCGTTGTCGGCAATGTACGGTGCAAATCTCAGCAAACTATCAAACTTGGCTACATACTCCTCGATATTCAAATTCCCTTGCCTCAGAGTGGCAAACTCGGCTCCCTTATCCTTTCGGTACGAAACTGGAAAAAATCGCTTATAAAACTCAGTTTTGAACAAGTTCTAAGTAATAGTCATACCTCGATTTTCAATGGCTCTCTTCGTCGTGATCCACCAGTTCTTAGCAACACCATGCAACTGATGAATGACTAACCTGGTACGGCGGTCATCTGAATAATCAAGGGAATCGAACAACTTATCAATGTCATCCAACCAGCTCTCACAGTCAACAGGATTTTCAGAACCCTTCAAAGTCGGCGGCTTAAAAGATTGGAACCTCTTCAGTAAGGTTTCCATAGGAGTTGTTGTGGCATCCATCTGATCAGTTTCGGTACTAGCCTGTTCGTTCGGAGGAGTAACTGGCGGAGTATTTTTGTTAATTACTCGACGAGGACCCAACTGATAATCAAAGGTTAGGACACAAGATATCTCAATCTCTACAATTCGGTGCCCTTCAACCTCTCAGAATTCCGGATACAAGTCGATAAACAAAAACAGTTATATCTCAGGTAGTCCATTATTTATAAATTAAACCACATAATCATGTAATTCAAATAATTCTCAAATAATAAAGTATGCTTGCATGGAATTTAAATAATTAAATAAATAACTCAATCACATGCGATGAGCCAATACAAGCGGACTCGATCTACCTCACTTACTTCTAATTCAAACCAAGAACTTATCGCTCTGATACCACTTAATGTGAGACCTCGGTTCTAATCATCTAATCTTGAGTACTTAAACAACAAGCTAAGATAAACCAATAGATAATACAATTAAAAAAAATTTAAAATTTTCTGGTGAACAGTGCCTCGCTCGATCGGTAAAACTCAACCGATTGAGCGGGCAAAGTTCTACACTCTGCTGCCCGCCTCGAGGACCAGCTCGCTCGATCGGTAAAACTCAACCGATCGAGCGAGCAAACTTCTGAAAAACAGAAGAGGCTACAGACACTCTCGATCGATCGGTCAAACTCTACCGATCGAGCGAGGGAAACTCAGAATCAATTTCCAGAAATAAACTCACCAACATCAACTTCATAAATCCATTCAATACATAATGAGGTACAAAATACATGCAACAACAGCATACAAACCTCAATACTCGCATAATTGATACAACATAATCAATAAAGATAGAATTCTAAACATGCTTCCAATTAAAGCAAAGGTTCGACATGCTTCAAGACATAAACTAGATTGACATATTGTCTCGAC
The DNA here is from genome assembly GCF_033568475.1 of Henckelia pumila. NCBI lineage: Eukaryota > Viridiplantae > Streptophyta > Magnoliopsida > Lamiales > Gesneriaceae > Henckelia > Henckelia pumila. The sequence continues at coordinate 88,806,455 of NC_133122.1, forward strand.
TTCTAAACCAAGCCTCACTTCTATTCATTTATCTTGATGCTAACCAAGTTTCCTCTGACTCGATCCTGCCTCACCTGTTTCCAAGTACACATACAAAACAAAGCAACAGCCGGATCACTCCGATGAGAATGATATTCCCAGTAAAAGCAACATAACATGAAATAACAAGTAATATCTCAGTAACATGATATAAAGACAACATATTCAATGTTAAAACGAATGAAATGCATGTCTTTAAAACCGGGATATCAACTCTGAAAATCAATGAATTGCTGCTATGCTTTTGGGATCCCGAGGATGAGATCACGTAACAACTCACCGACTCTCCCGATCGAGGTGGTGTCATGTATCTCTATCCTCTAGACTTTGGTGCGACTATAAGGAGTATTCTGACACTAGGTGAACTTCTACAACCCAGGCCACTCGCAATATAGCCCCCAAAACATCTAAACAAAAAGGGTCGTTCTACCCGCTGAAATCAAAGATTTAGGCTCAATATGAATGCATATAGAAATACCAAATGCATTAAAACATAATTCACTTAGACACAAGAGTTCAATCACAAAATACAAGTTCCCCAATCTAGAACAAGTATTGATGCAAATATGTGATTTAAGGGAAACTCAAGAACCATCTGTCTTGAGTGTTCTATTCCACTTAAACAATGACTGCTTGTACCTTTCGATTCAATAGCTCCAACTCTGGATAAGCTACAAAAAGAGGTTATATCAAAATCCACACAACCAAAAACAACAACGCTCAAGGTAAACTCTTTACTGCTCTTCGTCTAACTTTTCGACGATCGTCTTCTGCTAACTCTGGGCTCAACAACTTCAAACGAATCTGTACGGAGGCAAAAGAAGACCAACAACGACAATAAAAGCTAACTGCCAATGGTTCGACAATTCAAACGAATCAAAATCCAAAAACTTAAACTCGCGGCATAACGACTATATTCTGATCAAACCGGAAACACAGACATCAGTATAGTATCGAAACCAACTCAATACAATTCTAAAACATAAATATAGATTCAAATCCAACACATCTCAAAATCCCCATTTTCGAATAAGTTTCCAAAAATCATAACAATTCCGAACAACGCTCTTTTTCAAAACCGGCTGAGAATAAACGATAAGAACTAGTTCAAGAACATCATAACCGAAACTCATTCGATTCTAACAACATCCGAAAATTAAAGTGTAACTGATCGGAGAAATACTTACGATAGAACGAAGCTCTCGCTATCGGGATCACGAATCTGCCTTCGAAATAAAATTCTAACGGACGGATCGAGCATAAACCGGAATCTGAAAAGCTTGAAGAAAGAGTTTCCAAGCTTCAATGGAGGAGAGGCGAAATGGAGAAGGAGAATAAGTGAAGAGAACAAGTCAAAGGAGCTAAGATATTATATAAAATCTTATTTTTGCATTTTAGTCACTGAAAATTCCAAAAATTTCAAAATAGACCCTGATCAAAATCAAATCGGCTCTTGAATTCTACAATATTCGATTATCTCAAATAAACTCAATTAAGATAAATGTATGGCATTACAGGGCGCTTGTTGTTATTCCGTTGATCCCAAAATTTGTCTATAAAATTGCTCAAGTGCCCTTGCTTGATTAGTCTTTCTATTTCTGCTCGTAGGCTAAAACAGTCTTCCGTGGAATGGCCTTTGTCTTTGTGAAATGCAGTATTTTTCAGATTGCTGCTTTTTTGGGTTTTCTTTCATAGGGCAAGGAGGTTGTAGCAACCCTTGCTGCTCGGCTACCACTAGTATGTCTGTCAGACGAATGTTGAGCGAGATGCTCTAGGACGAGGGCTATGCGCCACTCGTTTTTTCCTCTCTCTTCCCTCTGCCTGGTTTTTCATCCTCTCATTTTTCTCTTCATGAGGTAACGCGGTTATATAACCTCTTCTACCCTGATGTACTTCTCCGCCCTTTCTAACAATTCCTCCAAAGTATTTGGAGGTCTTCCTGCTATTGATCTCTAAATTTCCTGTGACAGAGATTCTGCTGTATGATACCTGCCAATAAGTCATGATTAACGTGCGGAACCTCATGAATGGCCTGAGTTAATCGCTTCACGAATTCCCTTAGGCTTTCTCCTTCTTTTTGGACTATCGATAACAAGTATGCCGCAATTTTTGGATATTTCTAATTAATGGAAAATTGGTGGTGGAAATGTTTGGTAAGTACCTCAAGGCTTCCTATTGTCCCAGGGGGTAGCTTGTTGAACCACGTGAGGGCTTGTCCTAATAGGGTAGTTCGGAAGATTTTGTAGTATGTTGTGTCGCTGATGTCATAGAGATCATCCTTTGTGTAGAATCTGTCCAGGTGATCTTGCGGATCCCCTGTCCCATTGAATTCAGGCAGGTTTGCAATTTTGACCCATGTAGGCAGTACCTCTGCCAAGATAGCTGTCGTGAACGGACTGCGACCCTCATCTCCCCCAGTGCAGCGCAAGTCCGGACGGTGGAGTGGCGTGTGACTATTCGCCTCATCCTCTCGAAGTTTTGTTCCCTTCTTCATGTTCACAAGCGGCACTTCGTTAGTTCCAACAACTTTTTTTTCCCGCGGAACCCTCTCCGAGTGATGCGAATGAACCCCTACTCCCAGGCATACCCGGGTTCCTACTACCATGTTGCTGAGCTACCAGGTACAGTGTCACGGCTTCTGCTGCAGCCCTGGTTGCTGCTTCTTCCAACAAAGCCTTCAGACCCTCTGGGATGATCAAGAACTCTTGGTTCTGCTGAGGGGCTGGAGGTGGTTGTTCCTCTCGAGTGTTGTGGGTTCCTTGTGATCGCGTTTGCATTATCAGTGATGAGTTGACATTTCCCACAGATGGTGTCAAACTGCTGCTACACGAAACCTTGTTATCCTGAAGAAGGTTTTTCGCTTGCTCAATCAATTAGAATAAACAAATTTAGGAAACCAAGTGCTCCTTGTGTGTTCAATCCAGCAAAACTAAGTCGTCACATGCATCACGAAATGAGGTTGGAGGCGCTGGGGTATGCCCGACGAAAACTTTTCGACGCTCAAATTAGTGATCTACGCAAAATATGTACTCACAAAAACTAGAGAGCTTTTAGAGCATAAACTGAAAGAATGAGAGTGCACCTTTTTAATTGAAGGAGAGCCTTCCATTTATAAACTTTTCTCAAATGGGCCATGGGCCTTCCAAAACATTGATAATCGTAATTGACTTAAGCACATGGACTTGATGAATTTGATACCAACTTAATTCCCCTATTCTAAATCTTAATTAATTTTAATTATTTTTAGACAAGTATCCATCATTATTATTATTGTTTAAAAAAAAATAAGAGAAAATCAATTCCAGGATGCCGAGAATGATTCAAGAAGTCCTGGGACCCAAATAGTTCAGATCCATCCGAAGTAGATCGGAAGAAGAGGGCTCGGATTGGGCGGGATAAAGCAGGCCAACCCATTTGACACTCTAACTTTTGGTTCTAATTTCATAACCGTTGTAAAATAGAAGTACTCCTAGTGGTCTGTTGAGGTTTATGGACTAAATGCCTACTAGTTTTCTTTAGAAGAAATTTGGCAGCACATCAACAAACTTAAGATACCTAAAAGCAAGCATCTCTTGTTAATTTAAACTCAACAAATTATCGCTTCCCTCCCAATTTAAGGGTCGGTATATAAGAACACCAGAAGTTGAACTTTAGAGATACAATATATAGTTCAATGACTTGAAAACTCCAAAACAAAAATAAGAACAAGAAAAATTCCCAATAGTGGGCTACAGCTGCTAATAATATTTCACCACAAACAACAGTTATTCAATAATTAGACAACAATTCCTTTAACAAAGAACAAATTTGAGAATTATAGAAGTCTGGCATAGAGCGCCTCATTTTGCGCTAGCAAGCTGAGTTCGGAGGAGCTTTGCGGCAGAAACCATATTTTCCAATGCAGGCTTCACTTCCCCGTACTTGCGAGTTTTGAGTCCACAATCAGGGTTCACCCACAAGATGTTGGTCTCTAGGACAGCAAGCATCTTGTTAATCCTGTCAGCGATTTCTTCGGTTGATGGTATCCTGGGGGAGTGAATGTCATACACACCTGGCCCAATTCCAGCACCGTATTTCACTCCTTCGCGGAAAACTGATAACAGCTTCTCATCAGATCGAGAGTTTTCGATGGTGATCACGTCCGCATCCATGTCAATGATGGAGTGGATGATGTCGTTGAAGTTCGAGTAGCACATGTGGGTGTGGATCTGTTGATCAAACGTTAGAAACCAGAATTTTTAGTTGTAGGATTAAATGCTAGTGCTATATATAATATGTAACAAGGCATAAAATTATTGGTTTCTAAAATAGTATCATAACCATGTGCCCAAGCGTTCAAACGCGTAACATGCAATCTTCCTTACATTTCACCAAGTTGATATTTGGCGTTTAGTAGTGTGGCCTCGTTTTATACCTGATCAACAGACATGTATATATGCCTTTGGATACTTATCTAGAATCTATGTTGATTGGTCCCTGACTTACATGTGAAGAGACCTAATAAGGTATTACAAAAATATTATTGCTCCACCACCTATGAATTCATCTTTTTGGGACACAATGGTTTTTAATGAAAGTTATTTATGTTATCATGACTTGATATTCAAAAAAGTATCTCAATTACGGACAGAACAAATCGCAAATGTAGCAGCAAATTAACATCGCTTGACACGAAACAAAGAGAAAAGATTAAAGGAAAAGTACCTGGGTAGTGTCCTCGACACCACAGTTGGTGATTCTGAATGAGTGGACAGCCCAGTCCAAGTAGAAGGCATGCTCAGCCTTCCTCAGAGGCAAACCTTCTCTCAATGCTGCTTCATCGATCTGAATGACAGTGATGCCAGCTTTCTCAAGATCCTCAACTTCATCTTTAATGGCCAAAGCAATCTGATAGCAGGTTTCAAACCTGAACCACGAAACGTGAGTTGGGATTATTCTGAATAGTGAGAAACTGAAGTAGAGTACCTATCCTGATAAATATGAGGGTCAGGTGTATTTGTATATACCTCGGTTGGTCATTTCGTACAAAAGACCAGTTGAGAATGGTTACAGGACCAGTAAGCATTCCTTTCATTGGACGCTTAGTCATACTCTGGGCAGCAGTGGACCAGAAGACTGTCATTGGGTTGGGGCGACTCACATCACCGTAAATGATTGGTGGCTTCACACATCGAGATCCATAAGATTGTACCCATCCATTAGCAGTGAAGGCAAAACCAGACAATTGCTCTCCAAAGTATTCAACCATATCGTTCCTCTGCAATTTGAATAGCCAAAAAATCAAAAGCATTATTTAAACAAATATTTCATCATAGATTCAGTAGTTAGAAAATGTGACATGACATTTAATTGTTTGTTAATTTTCTATTGGGTTACCTCTGGCTCTCCATGAACAAGGACGTCAATGTCAAGATCTTCCTGAAGCTTAACAACTTTGTTGATCTCCTCTTTGATTGAATTAACATACTCTTCCTCTGAGATTCTAGAATAAAGAATTTCACCTTTCACATATGGGCTTTAGAAAAATCAGAAATACAGAGTGACAGTATGGCAAAATCACTCACTTCTTGGCTTTGTATTCACGGCGGACTCTTCTGAGTTCAATGGTCTGAGGGAAAGAACCAATTGTGGTGGTTGGCAGGACTGGAAGGTTGAGCTTCTTTTGCTGAGCATCAAGCCTAGCACTGACATTTGTAGCACGGCGATGATCAGAATCCTTCAGAGCAGCAGCCTGGTTGACAACAAAGAGAATCCACAGGTAAGTGCAAACAATTTTAGAAACTTATCGAATAAAGAGTATGCAGATCAATATCTTACAGCCTTTTGGACAGCTTCATTGTTCACCCTGGGAGATGATTTCCTGGAAGCCTGAGCTTCGGCATTAGCAGCGAAGAATGCCTGAAAGATAAAGAACAGCCAAATGTGCACATTAGTACTAACATAGCCATTTTTAAAATGAACCTACCAAAAACGGCAAAAACTTGTATAGGCATTTTGAAAATGTAAAGGATAGCAGTTGTGACACAGACCTCATCTTTCTTTCCAGCCAATGCCTTCGCCAGAGCATCTACTTCAACTACTTTTTGTGCAGCAAATGCGAGCCAGGACTTAATTTCCTTATCCAGCTTAGGTTCGTTCACAAGATCAACAGCCGTGTGGAGAAGCGAGCAGGAGGTGGACACAATAAGCTTGTCTGCAGTAAAAAATAAAGAAAATAAGAGCGGGTGAAGGAGTTAGAGATCTGTGCCTGGACCTCGAAGTGACTTTCGGGATAAGCTTGATTTGGGCAAGGAAATACTTCATTGGAAAACAATTGTTGATCACAGAAAATTTGTTACCAAATAAACAAGAATTAGTCACAAACCTTTTCCGACAATGCCTTCCAGAGATTGTAGGGTGATGAGAGATGCATTGAGATCATTAGCCCAAATGTTCCTTCCATCAACCACCCCAGCAAAGAGGAATTTTCCAGAAGGGAATCCACTCTTGATCAAATCAATGGTCTTGGTTCCACGTACCAAGTCAAAACCAAAACCTGTGACTCCACTAAGCGAGGTAAGGGTTTTGAATGCAGCCGCGGGAATATCAGCAAAATAGGTCTCAACTAGAACACTTAGACCAGCTAAGCTTGATTCTAGTTCAGCATATGCCTTTGTGAATGATTCCAATTGGTGAGACTCGAGATCCAAAACAAGTGTGGGCTCATCAAATTGAATCCATGAAGCACCTGCTGCCTTCAACTCAGCGATAACTTCTCTGCAGGATGAGATATAATGTTAATATGAGAGACCATCTTGAGGTGACTTAAAATCTAAATATAGTTTTCTCACTTGTAGATTGGAAGAATTTTATCGAGCAGAGAAAGAAGAGGAAAGGTTTTCTCAACACCCTTGGCTGGCTTAGAAAGCAACAAGTAGGTAACAGGGCCAACAAGTACTGGAACAGTATCAACACCAAGCTGTAGGAAAGTGAAGTTCATCAGGAGCCAGGACGAAGCAAACCAATGATCAAGAAACAACAGACATCCATGGTTCAACTACAATTAAAGTACTAATTCACAAGACACGAGGACTTTAATATTCATCATTTAGAATAAAAGACACCTCTTCTATCCTATTCTTTCTATACTAAAATTGGGAACATCTGTTTCATACCGCTTTAGCCTCTTTGTATTCATTCACTGCCTTGTGAGACGCATAAGAAAATTTCACATCAGGTCCCAATTCTGGCACAATGAAGTGGCTGCATTGACACGCCAACACAATTAGTTAGAAAATCAACAGCCGGGGAAAAAATGAAACCATTTAGGGAAACTTGGTCGATCACTTACTAGTTGGTGTCAAACCACTTGGTCATTTCCATGGCAGGAACAGAGGCATTTCCTCTAGCCATAGAAAAGTAGGTCGAGAAACCAATCTCACCACCATTCCAGTTGTATCTTGGAGGCACAGCACCAAGCATTGCAGTTGTATCAAGTACCTGATCATAGTAAGCGAATGTGTTGCTGGGAATGTACTTGATCCCAGCTTTAGACATCTGATTCCAGATGGATGACCTGAGATCAGAAGCCACCTTCTCCAAATCCTCAGCACTGCTCTTGCCATCCCAGAAAGATTCTAGAGCAAACTTCAACTCTCTCTTAGGACCCATACGGGGATATCCAACAATGTGAGACGCCATTGTTCTGGTTTAATAAATTTCAGTTAGATCATACACAAGACATGATAGAAAATTATATTCTAGATATAAATACACGAGCATAAAGGAATTGCAATGTGGACCATAAGCAAACTAGTCAAGTCACACATTAATCTGAAAATGATCAACAGCAAATGACTTTCAATAACCTTTTTATATATATATATATTTTTCATATCTGCCACGTGAGGTACAAATAACAAAAACGTTCTTGAACTTACATCATTTGGCATGCCATATGTGTGTGGCAAGTTTGTGTCTACGGTGTAACAAATAAAGAAATACAGCAGTTACATGCGCTAACGCTACTTGAAACCCAAACTATCATATAGAAAGAAAGGTACATAACGTTAGCTTATTAAAGCTTACAGCTTTTAATGGAATCTAGATCGATGAAAAAAGACAATAAAAGTTGAAACGAGAAATGAAAGCATGGATATGAGGTGTCATAATTGATAGTCAGTTATAAATAAAATAGCAGATCCTTCAACTTCCAAAATAAGATTTTCCAGATCCAGAAACAGGAATCAAGTACATGCTCGAAACTCGAGAGCCAGACACAATACCGACAAATTTGATTGAACTATAGACACGCATTAACCACTTCATGTCAGATCTAATCGGGAGAAAAAATTTCCAACCCAGATCTACAACTGCCACATTCCCCCAAGGCAAACAGCAACCATTTATATCATATCCACACAATTCTCATCACAAGTCCTCCCCAATGCCACGTCGCAGCACATTTACCGCGTCGAGATTTCAGCATGAACAAAAAACGACATCCAAAATCAACCAATCCAATACATACAATCAAAAAACAAACGAACCACCACTAAAACATCGTAATCCATCACCAGATCACACAAAACCGATGACAACGAACTCTTACCAGTATCAGATCCAACCAAAACGACACAAAAACTTACGAAATGCAGATGACTGCCCGAAAACAGAAAAAAGAAGTACAAAAATCAAATGCAACAAACTATCCTCCACGGGGGAATCAGAAGAAAAACACAGGAAAAAGCAAAAATATAAACATGAAATGAGAGGCGCGAACATGGAATTCGTACCTTCGCACGAGAAATGGAGGGGATAGTGGGAACGGGTTCTTTGGAGTCGATTGGAGGCAAGACGCGAGTGTAGGGAGAGGAATGGCGGGGTTATTTATAGCAGAATAGTTATCCGCTGCGGTAGATCTAGGAATGTGATAGTTGCCCGTTTTGCGTGTGGCCAATCAGCTAGTCTTTTTTTATTAGCAAATATTTTAACCGGGCAGAAATTTATTGACGCGCGCTTTGAGCACGTGTTTCCAACCGGCGTAATTATAGAGGTGGATCTGCATTTGGCGGAAACTAGAGTTTGAGTCCTCTTGTTTTTGTAATCTAATCAAAAAAAAAGTTAACAGCTTACGTGTCATGTTTTAATTGTTGTTAAAAAATGAAAGTTATTGCTTTTAGATAATGACAAATCGTTTCTCAAATCAAATCAAATTCATCGATCCAAACATTAGATAATTTCTTGACATTTTCAATCCAAATATTTCAACCTAATCTTAATTTTATAATGGAGATTATAAATGTATATAGATGAAAAAATTTAAAGGAAATTTCAGTTTTCAGCGAATATGGATTTCGGGATTATTTTATACTAATTATGATCAAATCATAGATTGATATTAGTCACTAATATATGAGAAATAAACTTTGTTGAAATACTAATGATTTAGTGTGTATTGTGCTTCTAAACTAGTTTATATATATATGTGTGTATATATATATACACATAATCATAGTTTGATCCTGTAGCACATGCGTAATTGTGTTAACTGCGTCGATTCATGAAATAGATATCTGACTCAGCTTGATTCAAACTATGATTATCTATCATATCAATTTTATGAGACAGATATTTGACCCAGCCTGATTCATGAAAAATTATTGCATATATGTTAAAAGTATAATTTTTTATTTTAAATATAGACAAGCTTGATCCGTTCCACAGATAAATATGTTAGACTATCTCACAAAAAGCGTATCAATTTTATGAAAAGGTTATTTGACCTAACTTGATTCATGAAAAATTCTTTTCTTTTCATTTCAAATATGAATTAGATCGATCCGTTTTACCTATAGATATATGAGAATATCTCAAAAAAAAACTTATTAATAATCTAATCTACTTATATTGTAATAGTAATGTCATGAAATTTTTTTTTTTTTTGAGAGGGTAATGTCATGAAATTTATTTATTATTAAAACAGGAAATCTGGTTTCGTAGTAAAAGTCAAAACTTTTCTAGAAGCCATGAAAAAAATTTGGTATTGTTTAAACAAAAAAAAGTAGGTCACGCGCGTCATGGAAGCGTGAGCAAATAGAAAAGAGTGGGGGTAATTTCGGGAAAGTAAAAAGTTTCGGTTGAATTAATATCGAGAGTTGGTGGCTGTGGTTGGTGGTATTGGTGACAAAACCATCTGGGTCACTCCATATTTCGGTTCAATTGATTTCCAATTATACCCTTAAATAATGAATGCAGTTTACGTTTATGGACATGTCCCAAGAGGGTATTGTGGTAACTGCGTTGACCTTGCTGCATAACTCGTGCTTAGGAGTTTATATTTTGATGAACAAAATACTAGGACTTGTTTATATTATGCTAAATTTGATTCAAAGTTATTTATGATATCTATATTATAATAATTATTATTGTTGTACGCACCTACAGTGTCAATGTTTTTAAAATCGACCGGTCATGGATCCGGTCCAAAATAATCTCAAAATCGTTTTTTTGTTAAATCGTTCAAAACTGGTCAAATCCGGTCAAAAATCGATCGGATCGGTCTTAAATCGATGAACCGATTCAAAATCGATTCGACCAGTTCACTTATTTTTTAAAATATAAATATCAATAATTAATTAATAATAATAATAGTAATAATAATTATTAATAAAAATACGCAAATATGTAGAGTTGGTAAACATAACCGTCACTTCATGTCTTCACATAGAGTATTTCAACTATTGTCCTTATTTTTGTTAGATCTTTTTATGAATAAAATTGTCCGTCGACAATATTTTTATTATTTATGTAAAACTATCAATAATACGAGTTTTTTTCATGTAAAAGAAATTCGTATGAGATCGTCTCATTGATATTTCACATTCAATCCAAATCATTAAAAAATATTAATTTTTTCTATAGATATGAATGAGTCGATCTCTGTCTAACGGAATCTATGAAATTATCGCGTAAGATACCTACTTTAAAATAAAAAGGCAAAAAAACTAGAGCAAGAACTTTGTAAATATATTTAGAAAAATAAAACATTAACGTATGTAATTAATATAAGCCTAATACATCAAATTTTACGAGACTTTCAATAAATGTATCTACACGACTGACAACCAAAAATATGATACTGTGATTCGCAAGGAAAATAATCGAGTTAAGTCCAATAAAAATATAAATAAATTTCCCTTAAAAGTTATAAAAAAATTGTATTAAATAGATAACTGATCAACACACACCTAAGCAAGTGAGAAAATTCAACTATGAAATTAATTTTATTTAATTACCCTCTCAGCATCCATTATGTGATCGTAAGAAGACGTGGTTGGAGAGTGGAGATGGCGTGGTCCACCACAAATTGAAGACTCGATTTCCATTGATTCTTTAATTTATTTTATTATTATTATTATTATTATTTTTTCCAGTCGGGTGACGTAAATTTGAATTGACCCTCTTCTAATTTGTTGAACTTGGGGCAAAATCTCTGTTCAGTCCTAAATGTTTGTGAAACGACCCTAACTCTCTAAACATAAATAAATATGCGGAAATTTTTTTTTTATTTTTTATACTTACTAAGTAAAAATATGTACATACATGCCCATACATATATGCACGGAATAATTAGATTTAAAAATAAATAACTTAAATAAAAATGCAACATTTAATAAATTAAATATCTGAGTCTAGCATTTAATAAAATACTGACATAAGCAAAATAAATAAAATTTGCATGCACTGAAAATATTTAAATAAGATGAGTAATAATATCCACCACTGAAAATAAATAAAAATATATAATACGATAAAAATATTCAAAACATGACGTAGACTCAGACAATGGTCACGGGGTTACTGCTTGTCCGCTCATAGGTCCTCGTCGCCGGTGGGTACTACATCCTCCTCTACGTACTCACTTGCACCATATCAGTGTAGTGAGCTTAGAGGCCCAACATGCTAACATAACAAGGGTTCAAAATAATTTAAATCGCTTTAATACTAATATATAACATATACATGAATGAGCATGCTTAAAAATATCATGAACATAACATAAACTTAAATTAAACTTGAATATCATAATAATACGTAAACATTGTTGAGCAAAGTATTTTCTAACATCGAAAGGTCGTATCCATAGTGTAACCATACATACATTAAATACTGATCAGCATGGTAAACTAACGTACGTGGCGGTGACGAATCACCTCTTAAATTGGCAGTAAACTGCCCTTCAATAGTTCACATATGGGGACGAATCCCCCTTAAATTGTCACACTACTTCAACTTTCAACATAAAATTATTTTCTTTTGCTCAACCTTAAACATTAAATCGTGCATAAAAATTATTTCATGAATGCATGTACTTAAATAAAATGTGTGTCCTTCATATATATTTAATTTAATTTCATACTAACATATAAATACTAAAAATAACTTCCATGCATAAAAATAATTAAATATATATTCAGGACACATGCAATTTCTCATGGGTTGTACTGAACTGCTGGCCCTAACACTCAAGCCCAATTTCTAAAATTCTGGCCCATTAACACTAAGACTGGCCCATTAACATACTTAAGCCCATTAACACATTTCTAAGCCCAATAAAATTTTTTGGCTCAATAACACTCTATTCTGGCCCAATGGGTCCAAAAGCCCAAAGACTGGCCCAATAATTTTCATGGGCTCTCAAGCCCATAAAAATTATTAGGCTAACTTAAAATAATTATTCAAGCCCATTAATAAACTTAAATGTAGCCCATTAATTTAATTAATCTAATTAGCCCAATTAAAACACTTTAACTTAATAATTAACTTAAAAATAAAATACTCGAGCCCGACTAACTTAACCCGGACCCGGACCCAACTAACATAACCCATGACTTTCCATACCCGACCCGGACACAACAACCCGACCCGGACCACCCCAAAACCCTACAACCCGTCGCCCCCTTTCCCTGTTCTGCTCGGCCGCGAGCAGCAGCCCTTCTAGGGCTGCTGCCGCCCTGCTCCGGCCGCCCCTGGCCGGAGCTCCGCCGCCCAGACGTAGCCCACGTCTGGGCGGTCCTAACCTGGTCCCTGAACCCGAGCCATGCAGCCCAGTCCCTAGCCAACCCGAGCCCTTTCCGTGAACCCTAATCTGTGCGCACAAGGACCAATCCTTGCCCCAGCCCTTACCTGGGCTCGTTTGGCTCGAACCACTCGAGCCACTCGAGTCCAGACCACCCTCACACAGCCTAGGGACTCTTGGCCAGCAGCTAGACGCACCCATGGCTAAAAAACGTGAGCATGCTTCCACAAAACATGAATAAAGCACATAATCAAAGCCAACTCAATTTTTCTGAAAAATTTTCTTGAATAAATCTGATGATCACACACACACACGCATAAACACTGATATGGCGAAAAAAATTCGAAAGAAAACATGCCTTGCACCGTTAAAAGAAGAGGTAGGAGCGTGTAGAACGAATCCGGGACGACGGGACGACGAACAACCTTGAATCTTCGAAAGAAAAAAAAACGTCTATGGAGCCTTAGGCTTGCTGATCGATGAATGGAGAAGGAGAAGAGTGGAGGAGAAAACTGATGGAGGCGGCTAGGTTTTAATGTAGGGTAAAAAATTTGTTTTTGATTTAATTAGAATATAGGGTAATTAAAATATTAATAAGGGTTTTAAATATACAATATATATAACTTAAAAACTCTAAATAATAAGTAAAATCTGATAACTAACTTAAAAATCCCGAAATAATTATTTTAGGGAATTTTAAAGGTAATTAAAAGTCAATATTTTGGTTAAATTTGGATAAAAATAGACTCCTAAAATTATATAAAATTAAATACTGAAAATTTTGAGGAGATAAAACTCAAAATAATATTTTTGGGCTCTTAAAAGGCTCATGAAATAAATTGGATAGAAAGTTGTCATCTCGTCCGTCCACGGTCCCGTCTACGCGATAAAATAATTAAATTTCCATAAATCATGAAAAACCACTAATTATGGGTTAAATGCTTAAAAATAACTTAAAACATGCACAAATAATTTCACATAATTATTTAACCCATAATCTAAAATTCTAAATAAATAAAATCCCTAATTATGCATGCGAATTTACGTACTAAAAATACTGGGTGCTACAATTCTCCCCCCCTAATTTGAATTTCGTCCTCGAAATTAAAGTACTTACCCGAACAACTCCGGGTAGCGAGTCTTCATGTCTTCCTCGGTCTCCCAAGTAGCTTCCTTCTCCGAATGATTCAGCCACTGGACTCTGACCATCGGTATGACCCACGTCCACAATCTGCGCTCCTCCCTAGCCAAGATCCGTATAGGCCTCTCCTCAAATGCTAACTCCGGTGTCAACTGAAGAGGCTCAAAATCCAACACATGTGACGGGTTCGAGATGTATCTCCGAAGCATGGATATATGGAATACATTGTGCACTGCCGCTAGCCCTGGTGGTAGAGCTAAACGGTAGGCCAACGTGCCAACTCTCTCCAAGATCTCGAATGACCCTATATATCTAGGGTTAAGCTTGCCTCTCCGGCCAAATCGCACTACTCCCTTCATAGGTGACACTCTCAGAAACACGTGATCACCTACTGCGAACTCCAAATCTCGTCGTCGAGTATCTGCATAACTCTTCTGATGACTCTGAGCAGTCCTCATTCGATCCCGAATCTGAGTCACAATGTCAGCTGTCAGCTGCACGATCTCAGGACCAAGTAAAATCCTCTCACCAACCTCATCCCAATGCACAGGAGATCTGCATCTCCTCCCGTACAATGCTGCATAAGGTGCCATACCTATAGACGACTGAAAACTGTTGTTATAGGTAAACTTCACTAATGGCAGTCTAGTCTCCCACGAGCCCTGAAAGTCGATGACACAAGCTCTCAGTAGATCCTCGAGAACCTGGATCACTCTCTCAGACTGACCATTTGTCTGGGGATGGAACGCTGTACTGAACAAAAGTCTAGTCCCCAATGCAGTGTGCAAACTCTTCCAAAACGCAGACGTAAATTTCGGATCTCTGTCTGATACTATCGACACTGGTATGCCATGCAGTCTAACAATCTCCTTTATGTAAAGCTCTGCATACTGTGTCAATAAGTAAGTAGTCCTCACCGATAAAAAATGAGCTGACTTGGTGAGTCTATCCACGATCACCCAAATAGCTGTGCAACCTCTGGCACTCCTCGGTAAACCAACTACAAAGTCCATCGTAATGTTCTTCCATTTCCATTCCGGAATAGGAAGAGGTCTAAGAAGTCCTGCTGGACGCTGATGCTCAGCCTTGACCTGCTGACAAGTCAAGCACTCTGACACAACTCTCCCGATGTCTCTCTTCATCCCGGGCCATCAATACAATAGCTGCAAATCTCGATGCATATTCGTACTTCCGGGGTGAATGGAGTACGGAGATGTGTGAGCCTCTGCTAGAATCTCAGCTCTCAACTGATCGACGTTCGGTACCCACATCCTACCACGGTACTGAACAATGCCATCCACAACTGTATACAGAAGACCACCCTTGGCCTCATCTCTCTGTCTCCAACGCTGCAACTCCTCATCAGTAGACTGTCCCTCCCTGATCCGATCCCTTAAAATCGGCTGCACCGTCAACACTGACAAGCTCGGTGCATGACCACTTGAGTAAAACTCCAAATCAAACCTCTGAATCTCACTCTGCAGGGGTAACTGCACTGACACACACGATACCACTGACGACTTCCGACTCAAAGCATCGGCCACTACATTAGCTTTACCTGGGTGGTAGCTAATGTCACAGTCGTAATCCTTAACCAACTCCAACCATCTCCGTTGCCTCATGTTCAACTCCTTCTGAGTGAAGAAGTACTTGAGGCTCTTGTGATCAGTGAAAATCTTGCACTTATCGCCATACAGATAGTGCCTCCAGATTTTCAAAGCAAAGACCACTGCTGCTAACTCCAAGTCATGTGTCGGGTAGTTCTGCTCATGAATCTTCAACTGCCTCGACGCATAAGCAATAACCTTATCACACTGCATAAGTACTGCGCCTAAACCTAGCTTAGACGCGTCGGTGTACACCACTAACTCCTCGTGCGGTACTGCCATCGCCAAAACCGGTGCGGTAGTGAGTGCTTCCTTCAGCTGATCGAAGCTCCTCTGGACTCCAAACAAACTTCGCATTCTTCTTGGTTAAGGAAGTCAAGGGTACTGCAATAGAGGAAAAACCCTTGATGAACTTCCTATAGTATCTTGCCAAACCCAAGAAACTGCGAATCTCTGAAGCATTCTTCGAAATACCCCATTTCTGCACTGCCTCAACCTTCGACTGATCCACTGCAATCCCATCTCTAGAAATAATGTGGCCAAGAAATGCCACCTGCTCAAGCCAAAACTCGCACTTGCTGAACTTGGCATACAAACGATGCTCCCTCAAAGTCTGCAAGGCTGTCTGTAGATGCTGCCTATGCTCCTCAACGCTCCTAGAGTAGATTAAGATATCATCAATGAAGACTATGATGAACTGATCAAGATACGGCTGAAATACCCGGTTCATGAGATCCATGAAAACCGCTGGAGCATTGGTCAACCCAAAAGGCATCACTAAGAACTCGTAATGCCCATAACATGTCCGAAAAGCAGTCTTGGACACATCTGCCTCTCTAACTTGCAGCTGATGATAACCAGATCGCAGATCGATCTTGGAGAACACTGAAGCTCCCTGTAACTGATCAAATAGGTCCTCTATTCTCGGCAGTGGGTACTTATTCTTCACTGTAACCCTGTTGAGCTCTCGATAATCGATGCACAATCTCATACTGCCATCCTTCTTCTTCACAAATAATACTGGAGCTCCCCATGGAGAAAAGTTAGGACGAACAAAGCCTTTCTCTAATAACTCCTGAATCTGCTCCTTCAACTCTTTCATCTAGGTAGGAGCAAGTCTGTATGGTGCCTTAGAGATAGGCACGGTGTCTGGCACTAAGTCAATGCTGAACTCCACATCTCTCACTGGTGGAATTCCTGCAACATCCTCCGGAAAGACGTCCGGAAAGTCACGAACCACCTCTATCTCTGATAATGATCTGCTAGATGGTCTTGAGGCCGTGACAATACTTGCTAGAAAACCTTGACAACCCCGTTTCAACAGCTTCCTCGCCTGAATAAGATATATCACCTGAGGAATATCACTGCTCTGAGATGAATGGAAGGTAAACGGGTCGCCTTCTGATGGTTTCACTGACATTGATCTCCGACGAAAGTCAATCAAAGCTCCATTGACTGTCAACCAGTCCATACCCAATATCAAATCAAATCCACTCAACGGCAAAACCACCACATCTGCGCGAATGGAGTGCTCCTGAAGCTCCAACTCCAGTTCTCGAATGACACTAGAGGTAGAAATAATCTGTCCTGACGGCATAGTGACATCATAACCACTGTCAACAATCTCAGATGTGATGCCTATCCGTCTGATAAACTCCAGGGAGATAAACGAATGCGTAGCCCCTGAATCTAGCCACGCAAACGTGGAGTTGCCTCCAACTAGAATTCTCCCTGCACGCAGAAGAATCCCAACAATTTCATACCACTACTAAACTTTCCCCCAAAGATAAGTCACTAATAACCCTTGATTCTAATCACAAGTAAAACATGCTTCTTATTCTAACATGCAGATAGAAAAATCCCAAATACAAATTATTTCACAAAGAAAAATCGAAATTCTTAACCAAAAGAAGAAATTATAAAATACTAGGGGTAAGATATACCGGTGATCAAGGAGGTGTCTGGGTCTGCCTCCTCTGCCTGCATAACGAACACTCTAACAACAGTGTTCTTCTTCCTCGGGCAATTAGCTATCTGGTGCCCTGGCTCTCTACAGTGGAAACAAACTCCTGCTCCCAGAAGACAAGGTCCTGAATGCATCTTCTGACACTTCGGGCAAGTAGGAAAATCTTCAGTATTAGGGGCCCCGCCCCTCGGCTGCTGTGGCCTCTGCTGCTGGTTCGGGCCCTTAGACGGCCCAGTATACTGCTTCTTCGCAGGAGGCTGCGAAGATGGTCGCTGAAATCCAGACTGAATCTGTCTCTTCCCCTGCTGCTCTCGCTGTATCTCTCTCCTACCCTCCTCTGACCTCAGTGCTCTACTAACTGCCGCCTCATATGTAGCGACGTCCATCATACGTACATCATGATTGATATCCGCCTTCAGTCCCTCCACAAACTACCTCATCTTCTCCGGTGGACTGTCTGAAATCAGAGGCACAAAATGACAGCCCCTCTCGAACTGACTCACATACTCAATGTAGTGACCCTTACACGGATCACCTACTGAACAGAACTTATGCATGCAATTAACTTAATAAAACAGATATCAGAATAAAACTGCGGAAACCAATATCATTATACAATCCCAAGTAAAGGAATCTGTAATTATCCAAAAATATACAACCAAATCGAATAGCTGTATAAACCCAAACAACAGTAATAAAACCTAGACGAAGCTCCAGCTGGCCAACCACTGACTAGCCCTTCCTGGATCCACCCTCCTCGTCCAATCGCAAACCTGCCCCATGGAATAGGGTGTCCAGAAAATACAGAGTACGAGACGTGAGCATAAAACGCTCAGTGCGAGAGTATGAGTATACATGCATGCAAAGTGAACTCCCTATAGACTCGAGGTCAAGGATCAGATAACAGAGACAGACCGAGCCCTGGTATGTAGCACGCTGTGCCGTCGCTTCAGGAGGTGGCTCCCATACCGAGATAACTGTGGATACGCCGGACCCAAATCGATGGAAGTCCATCCACTAACAGGATAGGGTACAACCCTACTACAGACATCTCGAAGGAGATACAGCAAGATGCAAATGAATGCAGCATAATATCATGGCATATAAATCATGCGGTCACATAATACATGCATACTCAGTCAGGATATCTCGAACAGTACTTTCGTACCTCAAATACCAGGTAGGCACTACCAGCTCTAAGTCCAAGCCTAAAGTCCGCCTACACAGCGAAATGATACTACTATCATTATAGCGCCCTAAAAGCCTTAACTAAGCTATAGCATACTCCTAAATATTTATAGGAAGCAAAAGCTATACCTTCGTCCGTCGTTAGCCCTTTGATGTCGATGCCTCCAGAACTTGGGCACAACTCCGCTACGACTACCGAACGTCTAGAAGACTCCCAGTTCAAGCCTAGGAAGGCTAGAACAACTCGAATATGACTAGAAATAGAGAGGAAATCCGGAATTGGCAAGGAGAAATGAAGCCTCGGCCTTCTATTTATAGACAACGATCGGAGCCTCCGATCCTCGATCGGAACGTCCGAACCTCGATCGGAACGTCCGATCCTGTCATCGAAGCTTCCGAAGATCCTGATCTGCCACGTGTCAAAATATCACTTGATGACTCCGGATAGGGGTGATCGGAGCCTCCGGTCCTGATCGGAGCTTCCGATCCAGCCACACGTCATGGATGACGTAATATCATCGGTGCCTCCGATCCTCATTGGAGCTTTCGATCCCGATCGGAGCTTCCGATCGTCCCTTCGGAGCTTCCGATCCGTCCAATCCCCAATTTATTTGATTAGCATTAATCCTTTAATTACTCAATTAGGGTTCGGGCTACTACATTCTCCCCCACTTAAGATATTTCGTCCTCGAAATCAGATCTTAAGTACCGAATGCAAATACAGAAATCAGAAACATTCTTTATTCAAACAAACGTTTACAGAGTTTGCAACTGAATACAACTTAAAGAATGAAATCAAAACAACTCAGGATAGTCTTTACGCATCCTGTCCTCAAGCTCCCAAGTCGCTTCCTCAGTGCCTCGGCGCTGCCACTGAACTAAAACCAAAGAAATGACTTTGTTCCGTAAAACCTTATCCTTATAATCAAGGATACGAAGAGGTTTCTCAACATAAGTCAAATCCTTGTCTACCTGAACCTCAGATCGCTGCAGAATATGAGATTCATCCGCCACATACCGTCGCAACAGAGATACGTGAAACACGTCGTGAATACTAGATAGATGCGGTGGCAATGCTAGTCGATAAGCCAAATCGCCAATACTCTCTAAGATCTCAAACGGACCGATAAATCTGGGAGACAACTTGCCCTTAAGGCCAAATCTGAGAATCTTGCGGAAAGGTGACACTCTCAGAAACACTTTCTCCCCGACCTCGAACTGCAAAGGCCTACGCTTGATATTAGCATAACTGGCCTGACGATCCTGTGCAGTCTTAATCCGTTTCTTGATCTGATCAACAATGTCTATCGCCTGCTGGATAAACTCCGGTCCCTCAGCCTGTCTCTCCCCTACTTCTTCCCAGAAGAGTGGAGTACGACAACGTCGCCCATACAACGCCTCAAAAGGTGCCATCCCAATACTAGTGTGATAGCTGTTGTTGTAAGCGAACTCGATCAACGGCAAATGATCCTGCCAGGCTGAACCAAAATCCAAGACGCACGCTCTAAGCATATCCTCTAACGTACGGATAGTGCGCTCTGACTGACCATCAGTCTCTGGATGATAGGCTGTACTCAAACTGAGAGTAGTACCCATCGCACGCTGAACACTCCCCCAGAATCTAGAAGTAAACCTGGGGTCCCGATCGCTGACAATGCTCACAGGCACTCCATGAAGTCGAACGATCTCCTGAATGTACAACCAAGCCATACGATCCACATTGTACTCCCGGCTATAGGCAATGAAATGCGCTGACTTGGTGAGTCGGTCCACCACAACCCAGATAGCATCACAGTTCCTCGGGGATACCGGCAAATGGGTCACAAAGTCCATAGTGATAAACTCCCATTTCCATTCAGGAATAGGCAGACTGTGAAGCAATCCTCTAGGTCGTCGGTGCTCTGCCTTGACCTGTTGACACACCAAACATCTCGAAACAAACTGATAAACACTGCGTTTCATTCCCTTCCACCAGAAACGAGTACGTAGATCCTTGTACATCTTGTTGCTCCCAGGATGAATACTCAACTTAGTGCGATGTGCCTGAGATAAAATCTCCTCTCGCAACTCTTCATCCTGTGGAATCACAAGCCTACCAGACAAACACAGAAAGCCATCTGACTGATAATGAAATCCAGACGAGCTACCCTCGTTAGCTAGACTAGCTAAACGCTGGGTCTTTGAATCAGACATCTGAGCATCTCGGATCCGCGAATACAAGGCTGGCTCAGATAATATCGCAAACATCTGGATACTCTGCATACCTTTCTTATGCTTGAAGGTATAACCTGAAGTACAACAGTCACTGATCGCACTAGACATCGAACAAGTCTGAAATGCGGATAGTCGCACCTTGCGACTCAAAGCATCAGCGGTGAGATTAGCAGCTCCCGGATGGTACTTAATCTCGCAATCATAGTCCTTAAGCAAGTCCATCCAACGTATCTGTCTCATGTTCAATTCTGCCTGAGTGAACAAATACTTGAGACTCTTATGGTCGGTGAAGATCTCAAATTTCTCGCCATACAGATAATGACGCCAGATCTTCAAAGCGAACACAATGGCTGCTAACTCCAAATCATGGACTGGGTAGTTGTCCTCGTGAATCTTCAGCTGTCTAGAAGCGTATGCGATCACATGCCCATTCTGAGTCAGGACACAACCTAACCCCTGAAGAGAAGCATCCGTGTAAACTACATACCCTCCAGATCCTGACGGTAATGCTAACACCGGCGCAGAAGTCAACCGCCGTCGAAGCTCATGGAAATTCTCCTCACACTCGGAGGACCACTCAAAATCCACACCCTTGCGGGTAAGCTGCGTCAACGGTCGAGCTAACTGAGAGAAGTTCAGAATGAAGCGACGATAATACCCTGCTAGACCCAGAAAACTACGGATCTCAGCAACTGTCGTCGGACGCGACCAATTAAGTACCGCTTCAATCTTGCTAGGATCAACAGAAATTCCCTCCCTGGATATGATATGGCCAAGAAAAACCACTCTATCCATCCAGAACTCACACTTGCTCAGCTTGGCGTACAATTGCTCATCTCGAAGAGTCTGCAGTACCAACCGCAAGTGAGAAACATGCTCTTCCGTATTACGCGAATAAACCAGGATGTCGTCAATGAAGACCACGACAAACTTGTCCAAATACTCCCTGAAGACACGGTTCATCAGATCCATGAATATAGCCGGCGCATTAGTCAAACCAAATGGCATCACTAGGAACTCGTAATGCCCATAGCGAGTACGGAATGCAGTCTTGGCTACGTCCTGATCACGGACTCTCAACTGATGATATCCAGATCTCAAGTCAATCTTGGAGTAAATTGATGTGCCCTGCAGCTGGTCAAACAAGTCATCAACACGAGGCAATGGATACTTGTTCTTCACAGTCACTCGATTCAGCTGCCGATAGTCAATGCACAGCCGCATCGACCCATCCTTCTTCTTTACGAAGAGAACAGGAGCTCCCCAAGGAGATACACTAGGACGAATGTACCCCTTGTCTAAAAGATGTTGGAAAACTGGCGTTCAGATCAATTACGATTGATACCCGGTGCAGCGGAAGTTTAAAAATTTTATTATGGAACAATTCCATAGTGTGGGTATCAACCGTTTAACGATTAAATTATAAGTGTGTGTAAAATTAAATAACAATTATATAATTTTACCTTTAATCTCGAATCGAGATTCTGGACACCAACAGATTTAATCTGCTCTTGTTGTCTCTCCCTGGAACTGATGAACTTTAATCTCCTTCAATCAGGTCCACGAATAGAGGTTTAATCCCTCTGATAGATTGCACTAGAAAATCTATCAGAAGTTTTCTACGAAGAGAATAAACGAATTTGATTCGCTATTCCAGACTGCAATTCAAAATCACAGACCGGAATTTCTCACGCAGAGAAGGGAGGGGGCGGCCGAATTCCTTTTAGAGAGAGCTAGGGTTTTCGATTTTCTGTCTCTCAAATTATGACCAGCTGTGTTTTTAATTTTTGTACTGCAATAACTTATTTATAATGCAGGCCACTAACACCTTAGGGCCCATTAGTCATAAGTTGAGGCCCGACAAGCAAAGCCCGCATGTTCAGAAATTAATATAAAATTCATCGTGACTCCGATTGATAAACCGATTTCATCAATGTGCACAGAAACCATTTCTGCACATTTTAAAGTCAAGATAAATTTTCCTGAATCCGAATTCAGTGGTTTCCAAAAATGTCCATCCCTATGTCATTTTAGGAAATCCTACTCCCTTACTCTTATTTAAGAAGTCCAACTTCTTTATTCATTAAATTTAACTCTTTAAATTTAACTATCTCAACGGGGATTAAAACTCCATTACACTGTGTGACCCTCAATGGTTCAGGGATACAGCTAGCCGTGGGCTCACAACTCCTTGTGACTCGGAACAACACTTTCCGACTTGCCCAACGAATCATGGTAAAGCGCCTAGCAACATCGCCCCATGATTCCCTAGGTATCACTGATAGTGCCTACAAGAACCAGTAGATTTTGGTTAGCGTACAGTACGGTCCCTTCATCCATATATCCCGATCGAATCAACAACCATTGGTATATCGAGAGTCGCTCAAGATTCGATAACTATGCAATACATCTTGAAGATCAAATTAGTGACATCGCATGTGCTACTAAGAAACCATTTCTTAAATCACATCAAGTACTCTGGCCAGAGATTCGTCACACTAATATCTCCTCAGATCGCATAGGATATCCACACTCGCAAGTATGTGGTGAATCCTTGACAACAATGCATCGACTCCTATATGTGTTGTAACTGTACCCAATCCCGACACCTGATGACCCCATAGAGTCGGTAAATGAGTCAAAGCACAGTACTAGCATATAGAGTCTCCATGATGTTTCAAGTAGTAAGGACTAATGGTGTACAACCAAAACCGCGGACTTTATCCACTCGATAAGTGATAACCACTTGGAAAGTCCGGATAGGGTAGTTCGATTATTCATCCTATGAATATCCATTTGCATGCTTCGAACATCTCCATGTTCCCTACCAATGAAACGTGGTACTCCGCATCGCAAATGCTAGTCTCAAACTCGAGCGATCCTTATCCTTATTATCGGACGGCTCAATCGACTAGGAACAGTTTAGAATATACAGTGACTATAAGATGTATTTCATGATAGACATCCCCATGTTCTACCACATCTTACATACACTATA
Source organism: Henckelia pumila (assembly GCF_033568475.1). Taxonomy (NCBI): domain Eukaryota; kingdom Viridiplantae; phylum Streptophyta; class Magnoliopsida; order Lamiales; family Gesneriaceae; genus Henckelia; species Henckelia pumila. The sequence continues at coordinate 88,830,668 of NC_133122.1, forward strand.
GTATATTCAAGGTCTTTATCAAAACAACAATAGTATATCATAATATAACAATATGAAAAAAGATAAAGTCATTGCCATTAAAAAGTGTAAATTACATTAAACAAAAGATCGTTTGTACAAAGAGTCATCAAAGCCCATAGCCACAAGTTGGCTCACTGGGCACCCACTCTTTCAATCTCCCACTTGCCCTATAGCCAACTAGTCATACTACGTAGACCCATTGCTTCGCGATGTTTGTCAAACAATGGTCCTGGCAAGGGCTTAGTAAGCGGATCAGCGATATTGTCTGCAGAGGCCACTCGTTCGACAGTGATGTCTCCTCTTTCCACAATCTCCCGGATGATGTGGTATTTCCTCAGTACGTGTTTGGATCTTTGATGAGACCTTGGTTCCTTTGCTTGAGCAACGGCACCCGTGTTGTCACAGTACACCGGGACTGGACCAACAAATTCAGGAATGACGCCCAACTCTTGGACGAACTTCCTCATCCAAACGGCCTCTTTAGCAGCAACTGATGCTGCAATGTATTCAGCCTCAGTGGTGGAATCCGCTGTGGTGTCCTGCTTGGAACTCTTCCAAGAGACAGCACCGCCATTGAGCATGAACACAAATCCAGAGGTTGACTTCGAGTCATCCACGTCACTTTGGAAGCTAGAGTCGGTATAGCCTTCCAATTTCAGATCTCGTCCTCCATATACCATGAACATATTCTTAGTCCTTCGTAAGTACTTAAGAATGTCCTTCACGGCTTTCCAATGCATTTGACCAGGATTAGCCTGATATCTGCTCGTGACACTCAGAGCAAATGCTACATCCGGTCTGGTAGATATCATCCCATACATGATACTACCTATAGCTGACGCATATGGTACATGTGTCATATTCTCTATCTCTGCATCAGTCTTGGGACACATAGACTTGGATAAAGAAACTCCATGACACATGGGTAGATGTCCTCTCTTGGACCCATCCATTGAAAACCGTTTCAATATGGTGTCGATGTAGGTTGATTGAGTGAGTCCTATCATTCTCTTAGATCTATCTCTATAGATCTGTATCCCAAGAATGTAGGATGCCTCACCCAAATCCTTCATCGAGAATCTACCTGATAACCATATCTTTGTTGACTGCAACATCCCTACATCATTCCCAATGAGTAGGATGTCATCAACATAAAGTACTAAGAATGTCACAGCATCCTTAACTACTTTCTTGTACACGCATGGTTCCTCCGGGTTCTTGATGAAACCAAAATCTTTTATTGTTTCATCAAATTTCTGGTTCCAACTTCTTGATGCTTGTTTTAGACCATAAATTGATCTCTGAAGCTTGCATACCTTATGCTCGCTTCCCATGGATGTGAACCCCTCAGGCTGCTTCATATAGATTTCTTCCTTAATGTCTCCATTAAGAAAGGCAGTCTTCACATCCATTTGCCATATCTCATAGTCATACCATGCAGCTATGGCAATAAGGATTCTTATGGACTTGAACATTGCAACTGGTGAAAATGTTTCATCATAGTAAACTCTTTGCCTTTGAGTATAACCTTTTGCCACCAATCGTGCCTTGTAGGTCAATACCTTACCATCAGGCCCAAGCTTTCTCTTGTAGATCCATTTACACCCTATTGGAACAATTCCATCAGGAGGATCTACTAAAGACCAAACTTGGTTTGTATGCATCGAATCCAATTAGACTGCATAGCTTCAAGCCATAAATTTGAATCCGCATCAGAAATTGCTTCCTTGAAGTTTCTTGGATCACATCCAATGTCGGGTTCATCTTGATCCCCTTCAAGAAGAAGACCATATCGAACAGGAGGTCTAGAAGTCCTCTCGGATCTTCTAGGTTCAGGCGTGTCCAGTAATGGTTCCTGAGGTGTAGGATCGTTATTTTGTATTTTGGGTTCTTCTCGAATTTCTTCGAGTTCCATCATCTCGCCTTTCTTATCCAATAAGAACTCTTTCTCCAAGAAGGTGGCATTCCTCGAAACAAACACCTTTGTTTCAGCAGGATAATAGAAATAATATCCGATTGAATTCTTCGGATACCCTACAAAATAACATAAGCTGGATCGACTATCCAACTTATCTCCCACTGTCCGCTTCACGTAAGCAGGACATCCCCAAATCCTCAAGTACGAATACTTAGGAGCTTTGCCATTCCATAACTCGTATGTTGTTTTGTTCACTGCTTTAGTGTGGACGTTGTTCAACAACAATACCGCCGTTTCAAGCACATAGCTCCAAAACGAAGGTGGAAGCTCAGTGAAGCTCATCATGGATCGAACCATGTCCAACAAAGTTCGATTACGACGCTCCGATACACCATTCAGCTGTGGCGTCATAGGAGGAGTCCACTGAGAGAGAATCCCATTCTCTTTCAGATAGTCCAAAAACTCGGTACTCAAGTATTCTCCACCTCGATCCGATCTAAGTGTTTTAATACTTTTACCTAGCTTGTTTTCTACTTCAGCCTTGAATTCTTTGAACTTTTCAAATGCTTCAGACTTATATTTCATTAAATATAAATACCCATACCTTGAATAATCATCAGTAAAGGTAATGAAGTAGGTGTGGCCATGTTGAGTCCCAACTCTAAATGGACCACAAACATCTGTATGGATCAAATCCAACAGATTTTGACTACGCTCAGGTTTCCCCTTAAAAGGAGATTTAGTCATTTTCCCTTTTAGGCAGGATTCACAAGTAGGTAGAGAGTTAATATCAGACATATCAAACATGCCCTCTCCCACTAGCTTGTTCATCCTCCTTGAGGAAATATGACCTAGTCTAGCGTGCCAAAGGTTTGTCGGGTTTTGACTATCGATTTTCCTTTTGTTTGTTGTTGCCGGTTTATCAGCATAATTTATTGGAACGTCTTTTAGTTTTAAGTTGTATAGATCGTTTTCAAGTTGTCCATTTCCAATCAAACATTCATTCTTGTAAATATTGCAAATCCCATTCACAAAATTGCAAGAATAACTATCTCTATCAAGCATAGAAACAGAAATAATGTTTTTAATCAAATCTGGAACAAATAAAACATCTCTCAAAAAACTTAAAATTGTTCTGCAAAAATGTCTCCTATAGCTTTGGATTTATCTCTGGAACCATTCCCGAGCCTTGACTGGGTCTCACCCATCCTTAGCCTATTACTTCTTGTCATCATTTGCAACTCATTGCAAATATGAGATCTACATCTGGTATCCAATACCCAAGAAGTAGTATTAAGAAAAACATTTTAATGTAAAACATACCCTTTGCAGTTCGCAACTGCTTGAGGTATTCCTTGCAGTTACGTTTCTAATGACCGGGTTTCTTGCAGTGATGGCAAACTTGTTTAGACTTGTCCAATTTTGCATGTAACATTTGGCCTTGAGATCATGGTCCAACCATTTCTCTAGTTCGGCCAACCTTTCGGCAGTTACATCAGCCGGGGCTGTTTTCGGAGAAGCCTTTTCTAACACTTTAGAAAATCCTTTCCGAACTTAGGACAATCTTAACTTATGGAATCATTCTGTATTGTTTGCGCCAGTAAGTTTGTTTTGTTGGAGAATAGAAACATGTGGATTACTGAGATGAAACAGACAATTATCGATGATTGTTTAAGCAATTTACTAAGACATAAAATAGGCGAAATTTAATTTTATGAATCTCACTCCCACTATTTTAACGATTTCACTACCCTCTAGTGAAAACGGGAAACTTTTTCCTTAGTGAGAACATGGAGTCCAATTGACAAATTTATAGTCCCGAATAATATCAGCCAACCATAATTCTCAAAAGGTAGAGCCCAATTGCTTCCAAAGCAACCCCCATGTGTTTACCTCATGTCCAATAAGGGCCCAATAATATGACGCCGTTTATAGTGACATGTCAAGATGACCCATCAATATTAAGTTGTGATGGACGGTCGCCATGTGGATCCCCCAATAATATGAGCCGATCCCATGGGAGTTTCACCCAACTTACAACATGTGTCGATCCAATGTACAGCTTTCCGACGGACGGGCCCCCCCAATAATATGAGCCGGACCGTATCCGCGGGTAGCATCACATACATTGACCGTTGATGGAAGGTAGGAACATTTAAACAAATTTAAATTTCCTTTATTTATCTTGATATCAATTTTAAATCATATTTAAAATGAGGGATTTTTAATTATGAAAATTTGTCTCATCATTTTTCAATTTATTGTATGCTTGCCGGATTCATACAATTATGTCTAAAACATGCATACAATCATAATATCATATATTATATATAGGATGATCGATTCCATTTCTAATTGACTCGTGGTTGCCAATCACGAGTCTTAGTCCAATCCTAGGTAATATGCAGTATGCAATGCAATCCTATTACATTAGCTTCCAATTTAAATTTCTTCGTCTTTATTGTCTGCTGGGCCCACCATCTTCAAATCTTGATCTCCCACTAAATCTAATGTATTTACAATAAATAGCAATGACAAGTAGGGGATACATTTTAGGGGTGGGAACGGGCCATAAACCAAGCCCACTTTTATTACATATGACATTCATATTGGGCCATAAACCAGGCCCATTAATAAAACCAACAACAATAAAACAAATGTAAATTCCTAACATACACCTACAAAATTGGTCATGGCAATCGATCATCCTTATCCAATAACATTTAATTCAAAATTAATTTATTGGATATCATGCATATGGAAATTTAAATTTAAACAGGATAAAATCATATTTTACATATAAAATCATATTTTACCTTTTATTAAATAAAATCATATTTTATCTACAGAATCTAATTTTATAGATAAAATCATATTTTACTTAATATATACATAAGATCAAATCTTATCATCAATTGTACCAAAAATAATTGATTTCAAAATTCAATTTAAGGATAAAATATTAAAATTTTCCAAAAATTCAAATTTATCCAAAAATCAATTTTAAAATTTTCGGACTCGAACAATTCGATCCGATGCCTCGTGAACCAATCAAAAACAATTTTTGACCGGACCAAAAATAAAATTTTAACACATTAAAATTAATTTAAATAAAAAAAAAATAATTTTTCCCGCGGGCCGCCCGGGACACTCCCGGGCCGGCCCGCACCCGTGGGCGCGGGCCGGGGCAGCCCGCACCCGTGGGCGCGGGCCGGGGCAGCCCGGCTGCCCCTTTAGGGCAGCGACAATCATTGCCCTGGCGGCGCCGTGCGCTGCCCTGGGCGGCGCCGTGCGCCGCCCTGAGCGCTGCGCTGCGCTGGGCAACGCCGAGCGTTGCCCTGGCGGCGCTGAGCGCCGCCCCTGGGCGGTGACGTGCGCCGCCGTGGGCGGCGCTGTGCGCCCCCTTTGGGCGGCGCCGTGCGCCGCCCGGGGCAGCGACCCAATCGCTGCCCGGGTTTTGCCCGAAAAAAAAATTTTTTTTATTTAAAATATTTATTTTGTTTTAAAAAACCAAGACTCAAAAATTTTTGTACAATCGATTAATTTAATCGTTTGATCTGAGCAACCTGGCTCTGATACCACTGTTGGAAAACTGGCGTTCAGATCAATCACGATTGATACCCGATGCAGCGGAAGTTTAAAAATTTTATTATGGAACAATTCCATAGTGTGGGTATCAACCGTTTAATGATTAAATTATAAGTGTGTGTAAAATTAAATAACAATTATATAATTTTACCTTTAATCTCGAATCGAGATTCTGGACACTAACAGATTTAATCTGCTCTTGTTGTCTCTCCCTGGAACTGATGAACTTTAATCTCCTTCAATCAGGTCCACGAATAGAGGTTTAATCCCTCTGATAGATTGCACTAGAAAATCTATCAGAAGTTTTCTACGAAGAGAATAAACGAATTTGATTCGCTATTCCAGACTGCAATTCAAAATCACAGACCGGAATTTCTCACGCAGAGAAGGGAGGGGGCGGCCGAATTCCTTTTAGAGAGAGCTAGGGTTTTCGATTTTCTGTCTCTCAAATTATGACCAGCTGTGTTTTTAATTTTTGTACTGCAATAACTTATTTATAATGCAGGCCACTAACACCTTAGGGCCCATTAGTCATAAGTTGAGGCCCGACAAGCAAAGCCCGCATGTTCAGAAATTAATATAAAATTCATCGTGACTCCGATTGATAAACCGATTTCATCAATGTGCACAGAAACCATTTCTGCACATTTTAAAGTCAAGATAAATTTTCCTGAATCCGAATTCAGTGGTTTCCAAAAATGTCCATCCCTATGTCATTTTAGGAAATCCTACTCCCTTACTCTTATTTAAGAAGTCCAACTTCTTTATTCATTAAATTTAACTCTTTAAATTTAACTATCTCAACGGGGATTAAAACTCCATTACACTGTGTGACCCTCAATGGTTCAGGGATACAGCTAGCCGTGGGCTCACAACTCCTTGTGACTCGGAACAACACTTTCCGACTTGCCCAACGAATCATGGTAAAGCGCGTAGCAACATCGCCCCATGATTCCCTAGGTATCACTGATAGTGCCTACAAGAACCAGTAGATTTTGGTTAGCGTACAGTACGGTCCCTTCATCCATATATCCCGATCGAATCAACAACCATTGGTATATCGAGAGTCGCTCAAGATTCGATAACTATGCAATACATCTTGAAGATCAAATTAGTGACATCGCATGTGCTACTAAGAAACCATTTCTTAAATCACATCAAGTACTCTGGCCAGAGATTCGTCACACTAATATCTCCTCAGATCGCATAGGATATCCACACTCGCAAGTATGTGGTGAATCCTTGACAACAATGCATCGACTCCTATATGTGTTGTAACTGTACCCAATCCCGACACCTGATGACCCCCATAGAGTCGGTAAACGAGTCAAAGCACAGTACTAGCATATAGAGTCTCCATGATGTTTCAAGTAGTAAGGACTAATGGTGTACAACCAAAACCGCGGACTTTATCCACTCGATAAGTGATAACCACTTGGAAAGTCCGGATAGGGTAGTTCGATTATTCATCCTATGAATATCCATTTGCATGCTTCGAACATCTCCATGTTCCCTACCAATGAAACGTGGTACTCCGCATCGCAAATGCTAGTCTCAAACTCGAGCGATCCTTATCCTTATTATCGGACGGCTCAATCGACTAGGAACAGTTTAGAATATACAGTGACTATAAGATGTATTTCATGATAGACATCCCCATGTTCTACCACATCTTACATACACTATAGTATATTCAAGGTCTTTATCAAAACAACAATAGTATATCATAATATAACAATATGAAGAAAGATAAAGTCATTGCCATTAAAAAGTGTAAATTACATTAAACAAAAGATCGTTTGTACAAAGAGTCATCAAAGCCCATAGCCACAAGTTGGCTCACTGGGCACCCACTCTTTCAAAAGATCCTGTAGCTGATTCTTCAACTCACGCATCTCTGACGGAGCCAGACGATACGGTGCTCTAGAAATAGGCGAAGTACCCGGCATCAACTCTATGCCAAACTCGACTTCCCTAGCAGGAGGAAAACCCGGAATCTCATCAAAAAACACATCTGGAAATTCATCCACAACAGGAATGCTCTCTATCCCAATACTCTCAGCGGACAAATCAACTGCATAGATAAGGTAGCCTTCCCCGCCAGACTCTAGAGCTCGACAGGCTCTCAAAGCTGATACCAAAGGCATCGGGGGTCGCGCTCCCTCACCATAGAAAAACCAACTCTCACTCCCTTCCGGATGAAAGCGTACTAATCTCTGATAGCAGTCCACTGAAGCTCGATAGGTAGTCAGCACATCTATTCCCAGAATGCAATCAAAGTCGTCCATCGCCAGGACCATGAGATTTGCTAACAGAATGTTCCCTTCGAACTCTAAAGGGCAACCCATCACTAGACGCTTAGCCAAAGCAGATTGGCCCGTCGGAGTAGAAACAGACATCACTACGTCTAGTGCAATGCATGGTAACTTATGCCTCTTAACAAAACGTGCAGAAATGAAGGAATGAGATGCACCAGTGTCAATAAGTACAAGAGCAGGTATACCATAAAGCATAAATGTACCTGCGATGACTTTCTCATTCTCCTCCACAGCCTGATCATGTCTCAGGGCAAACACCTGGCCAGAAGCTCGTGGCCTCAAATGAGAACTCCCAGCAGACTGTCCCTGCGACCTCTGCTGTACGGTAGCCTGAGAACCAGATCCTGAACCAGATCCAGAACCGCCTCCCCCAGACAGTGGACAATCCCTCCGGATATGACCAGTCTCTCCACAACGGAAACAAGCTCCAGAAGCTCTACGGCACTTGTCGGATGGATGGTTCTTCCCACAGTGATCACACTTGTCCTTCTTACCGAAACGGACAATACCTCCAGAACCAGAGGAAGAAGAAGATCCAGACTTCTTGAAAGTTTGGACACGGGGACCCAAAGAACTAGCAGGTCTCGACTGAGAGAAAGACCTGTTCCGCCGAATGCTGTCCTCCGCCTGGTGACAACGGCTTACCAAACCCTCGTAGGACATGTCGTCACCAACCGCCACACGGTCATGGATCTCAGGGTTAAGGCCCTGAAGGAACAGATTATACTTCATCTCTGAGCTATCAGCAATCTCGGGGCAATAGGATAGCAGATCAAAGAACCTCTGCTGATACTCATCGATAGACATGGTTCCCTGTCGCAGACTCAGTAGCTCGCCTGCCTTCGACTGTCGGAGTGCAGGAGGAAAATACCGCTTTTGGAAAGCTGTGCGGAACTCGGCCCAGGTGGCCACTCCTCTCGCCGTAACAAAAGGTGCAGAAGTAAACCTCCACCACCTACGCGCACGCCCATCCAGAAGATAGCCAAGGGTCTCCACCTTCTGCTCATCGGTGCATTGGAAAGTCTGAAAAGTCGTTTCCATGCGGTCTAACCAGTTCTCCGCATCCTCCGGAGACTCACCTCCAACTAAGGGCTTAGGACCCATAGCTAAGAATCGACGCACAGTGAAACGCTCGTCGTCATGGTGACGATGACGCCGTTCTCGACGAGGCTCCCGGTCGGCATCACCCCAACGCCCACCCACACTGCCATGAGAACTCTGGTCGTCACGATTTGACATCTACAAAAATACCTCAAGATGAGACTAAATCCCAAGAAATCTTTTGCATGCTCTGATACCATAAATGTAGTGACCCTTACACGGATCACCTACTGAACAGAACTTATGCATGCAATTAACTTAATAAAACAGATATCAGAATAAAACTGCGGAAACCAATATCATTATACAATCCCAAGTAAAGGAATCTGTAATTATCCAAAAATATACAACCAAATCGAATAGCTGTATAAACCCAAACAACAGTAATAAAACCTAGACGAAGCTCCAGCTGGCCAACCACTGACTAGCCCCTCCTGGATCCACCCTCCTCGTCCAATCGCAAACCTGCCCCATGGAATAGGGTGTCCAAAAAATACAGAGTACGAGACGTGAGCATAAAACGCTCAGTGCGATAGTATGAGTATACATGCATGCAAAGTGAACTCCCTATAGACTCGAGGTCAAGGATCAGATAACAGAGACAGACCGGGCCCTGGTATGTAGCACGCTGTGCCGTCGCTTCAGGAGGTGGCTCCCATACCGAGATAACTGTGGATACGCCGGACCCAAATCGATGGAATTCCATCCACTAACAGGATAGGGTACAACCCTACTACAGACATCTCGAAGGAGATACAGCAAGATGCAAATGAATGCAGCATAATATCATGGCATATAAATCATGCGGTCACATAATACATGCATACTCAGTCAGGATATCTCGAACAGTACTTTCGTACCTCAAATACCAGGTAGGCACTACCAGCTCTAAGTCCAAGCCTAAAGTCCGCCTACACAGCGAAATGATACTACTATCATTATAGCGCCCTAAAAGCCTTAACTAAGCTATAGCATACTCCTAAATATTTATAGGAAGCAAAAGCTATACCTTCGTCCGTCGTTAGCCCTTTGATGTCGATGCCTCCAGAACTTGGGCACAACTCCGCTACGACTACCGAACGTCTAGATGACTCCCAGTTCAAGCCTAGGAAGGCTAGAACAACTCGAATATGACTAGAAATAGAGAGGAAATCCGGAATTGGCAAGGAGAAATGAAGCCTCGGCCTTCTATTTATAGACAACGATCGGAGCCTCCGATCCTCGATCGGAACGTCCGAACCTCGATCGGAACGTCCGATCCTGTCATCGGAGCTTCCGAAGATCCTGATCTGCCACGTGTCAAAATATCACTTGATGACTCCGGATAGGGGTGATCGGAGCCTCCGGTCCTGATCGGAGCTTCCGATCCAGCCACACGTCATGGATGACGTAATATCATCGGTGCCTCCGATCCTCATCGGAGCTTCCGATCCCGATCGGAGCTTCCGATCGTCCCTTCGGAGCTTCCGATCCGTCCAATCCCCAATTTATTTGATTAGCATTAATCCTTTAATTACTCAATTAGGGTTCGGGCTACTACACTCAATCACTGACCTATCCCCCTGCTGGAGACTCATAAACTCCCGGATCATGCGACTGCGCACATCCTCCGTGAAATACTTGGCGTAGAAGATACGCCTAAACTCCGCCCAAGTCAATGTAGGAAGATGTACTCCCCTGGCAGCACCCTCCCACCAAAGAGCTGCATCTCCCTTCATCATATAAGTCGCGCAGTTCACCCTGTCGGCGTCAGTAATCCCCATGTATGCAAAGATGGACTCCAAAGAGCGAATCCACCCCTCAGCCACCAATGGATCGGTGGTACCAGTGAACTCCTTCGGCCCCTTCTTCTGGAACCGCTCAGCAACGTCCTCCTCGTGGGACAGTCTAGGACGTGCAGTCTGCTGCTCCAACAGAGCAGTAATCCCTGCAATCATATTAGCATTGGCCTGCTCCAATGCTGCAAGTGGGTTTTGCGGAGGTGGAGGTGGAGGTGGAGATTCCCCACGTCTGTTCATAGGTCTCGGAGGCATTCTACACCACCACATATTTCTTTACGTAAATCGCCATGCATAACTAAGTGTTTTAACATTAATGCTAACTTAAATTCTTAAAAGTAAATAATGTTATAAACACTTAAAACTTACAGACCGGTAGCGTGGATTTCTGAGCTCGCATAGCAGTAATGACCCCTCCAAGGACCGTGCTTTGATACCAACTGAAACAACCCTAACTCTCTAAATATAAATAAATATGCGGAAATTTTTTTTTTTTTTATACTTACTAAGTAAAAATATGTACATACATGCCCATACATATATGCATAGAATAATTAGATTTAAAAATAAATAACTTAAATAAAAATGCAACCTTTAATAAATTAAATATCTGAGTCTAACATTTAATAAAATACTGACATAAGCAAAATAAATAAAATTTGCATGCACTGAAAATATTTAAATAAGATGAGTAATAATATCCACCACTGAAAATAAATAAAAATGTATAACACGATAAAAATATTCAAAACATGACGTAGACTCAGACAACGGTCACGGGGTTACTGCTTGTCCGCTCATAGGTCCTCGCCGCCGGTGGGTACTACATCCTCCTCTACGTACTCACCTGCACAATATCAGTGTAGTGAGACTAGAGGCCCAACATGCTAACATAACAAGGGTTCAAAATAATTTAAATCACTTTAATACTAATACATAACATATACATGAATGAGCATGCTTAAAAATATCATGAACATAACATAAACTTAAATTAAACTTGAATATCATAATAATACGTAAACATTGTTGAGCAAAGTATTTTCTAACATCGAAAGGTTGTATCCATAGTGTAACCATACATACATTAAATACTGATCAGCGTGGTAAACCAACGTACGTGGCGGTGACGAATCACCTCTTAAATTGGTAGTAAACTGCCCTTCAATAGTTCACATATGGAGACGAATCCCCCTTAAATTGTCACACTACTTCAACTTCCAACATAAAATTATTTTCTTTTGTTCAACCTTAAACATTAAATCGTGCATAAAAATTATTTCATGAATGCATGTACTTAAATAAAATGTGTGTCCTTCATATATATTTAATTTAATTTCATACTAACATATAAATACTAAAAATAACTTCCATGCATAAAAATAATTAAATATATATTCAGGACACATGCAATTTCTCATGGGTTGTACTGAACTGCTGGCCCTAACACTCAAGCCCAATTTCTAAAATTCTGGCCCATTAACACTGAGACTGGCCCATTAACATACTTAAGCCCATTAACACATTTCTAAGCCCAATAAAATTTTCTGGCCCAATAACACTCTATTCTGGCCCAATGGGTCCAAAAGCCCAAAGACTGGCCCAATAATTTTCATGGGCTCCCAAGCCCATAAAATTTATTAGGCTAACTTAAAATAATTATTCAAGCCCATTAATAAACTTAAATGTAGCCCATTAATTTAATTAATCTAATTAGCCCAATTAAAACACTTTAACTTAATAATTAACTTAAAAATAAAATACCCGAGCCCGACTAACTTAACCCGGACCCAACTAACATAACCCATGACTTTCCAGACCCGACCCGGACACAACAACCCGACCCGGACCACCCCAAAACCCTACAACCCGTCGCCCCCTTTCCCTGTTCTGCTCGGCCGCGAGCAGCAGCCCTTCTAGGGCTGCTGCCGCCCTGCTCTGGCTGCCCCTGGCCGGAGCTCCGCCGCCCAGACGTAGCCCACGTCTGGGCGGTCCTAACCTGTTCCTTGAACCCGAGCCATGCAGCCCAGTCCCTAGCCAACCCGAGCCCTTTTCGTGAACCCTAATCTGTGCGCACAAGGACCAATCCTTGCCCCAGCCCTTACCTGGGCTCGTTTGGCTCGAACCACTCGAGCCACTCGAGTCCAAACCACCCTCACACATCCTAGGGACCCTTGGCCAGCAGCTAGACGCACCCATGGTTAAAAAAACGTGAGCATGCTTCCACAAAACATGAATAAAGCACATAATCAAAGCCAACTCAATTTTTTTGAAAAATTTTCTTGAATAAATCTGATGATCACACACACACACGCATAAACACTGATATGGCGAAAAAAATTCGAAAGGAAACATGCCTTGCACCGTTAAAAGAAGAGGTAGGAGCGTGTAGAACGAATCCGGGACGACGGGACGACGAACAACCTTGAATCTTCGAAAGAAAAAAAAAACGTCTATGGAGCCTTAGGCTTGCTGATCGATGAATGGAGAAGGAGAAGAGTGGAGGAGAAAACTGATGGAGGCGGCTAGGTTTTAATGTAGGGTAGAAAATTTGTTTTTGATTTAATTAGAAAATAGGATAATTAAAATATTAATAAGGGTTTTAAATATACAATATATATAACTTAAAAACTCTAAATAATAAGTAAAATCTGATAACTAACTTAAAAATCCCGAAATAATTATTTTAGGGAATTTTAAAGGTAATTAAAAGTCAATATTTTGGCTAAATTTGGATAAAAATGGACTCATAAAATTAGATAAAATTAAATACTGAAAATTTTGAGGAGATAAAACTCAAAATAATATTTTTGGGCTCTTAAAAGGCTCATGAAATAAATTGGATAGAAAGTTGTCATCTCGTCCGTCCACGGTCCCGTCTACGCGATAAAATAATTAAATTTCCATAAATCATGAAAAATCACTAATTATGGGTTAAATGCTTAAAAATAACTTAAAACATGCACAAATAATTTCACATAATTATTTAACCCATAATCTAAAATTCTAAATAAATAAAATCCCTAATTATGCATTCGAATTTACGTACTAAAAATACTGGGTGCTACAATTCTCCCCCCCCTTAATTTGAATTTCGTCCTCGAAATTAAAGTACTTACCCGAACAACTCCGGGTAGCGAGTCCTCATGTCTGCCTCGGTCTCCCAAGTAGCTTCCTTCTCCGAATGATTCAGCCACTGGACTCTGACCATCGGTATGACCCACGTCCTCAATCTGCGCTCCTCCCTAGCCAAGATCCGTATAGGCCTCTCCTCAAATGCTAACTCCGGTGTCAACTGAAGAGGCTAAAAATCCAACACATGTGACGGGTTCGAGATGTATCTCCGAAGCATGGATATATGGAATACATTGTGCACTGCCGCTAGCCCTGGTGGTAGAGCTAAACGGTAGGCTAACGTGCCAACTCTCTCCAAGATCTCGAATGGCCCTATATATCTAGGGTTAAGCTTGCCTCTCCGGCCAAATCACACTACTCCCTTCATAGGTGACACTCTCAGAAACACGTGATCACCTACTGCGAACTCCAAATCTCGTCGTCGAGTATCTGCATAACTCTTCTGACGACTCTGAGCAGTCCTCATTCGATCCCGAATTTGAGTCACAATGTCAGCTGTCTGCTGCACGATCTCAGGACCAAGTAAAATCCTCTCACCAACCTCATCCCAATGCACAGGAGATCTGCATCTCCTCCCGTACAATGCTGCATATGGAGCCATACCTATAGACGACTGAAAACTGTTGTTATAGGTAAACTCCACTAATGGCAGTCTAGTCTCCCACGAGCCCTGAAAGTCGATGACACAAGCTCTCAGTAGATCCTCGAGAACCTGGATCACTCTCTCAGACTGACCATCTGTCTGGGGATGGAACGCTGTACTGAACAAAAGTCTAGTCCCCAATGCAGTGTGCAAACTCTTCCAAAACGCAGACGTAAATCTCGGATCTCTGTCTGATACTATCGACACTGGTATGCCATGCAGTCTAACAATCTCCTTTATGTAAAGCTCTGCATACTGTGTCAATGAGTAAGTAGTCCTCACCGGTAAGAAATGAGCTGACTTGGTGAGTCTATCCACGATCACCCAAATAGCTGTGCAACCTCTGGCACTCCTCGGTAAACCAACTACAAAGTCCATCGTAATGTTCTCCCATTTCCATTCCGGAATAGTAAGAGGTCTAAGAAGTCCTGCTGGACGCTGATGCTCAGCCTTGACCTACTGACAAGTCAAGCACTCTGACACAACTCTCCCGATGTCTCTCTTCATCCCGGGCCATCAATACAATAGCTTCAAATCTCGATGCATCTTCGTACTTCCGGGGTGAATGGAGTACGGAGATGTGTGAGCCTCTGCTAGAATCTCAGCTCTCAACTGATCGACGTTCGGTACCCACATCCTACCACGGTACTGAACAATGCCATCCACAACTGTATACAGAAGACCACCCTTGGCCTCATCTCTCTGTCTCCAACGCTGCAACTCCTCATCAGTAGACTATCCCTCCCTGATCCGATCCCGTAAAATCGGCTGCACCGTCAACACTGACAAGCTCGGTGCATGACCACTTGAGTAAAACTCCAAATCAAACCTCTGAATCTCACTCTGCAGGGGTAACTACACTGACACACACGATACCACTGACGACTTCCGACTCAAAGCATCGGCCACTACATTAGCTTTACCTGGATGGTAGCTAATGTCACAGTCGTAATCCTTAACCAACTCCAACCATCTTCGTTGCCTCATGTTCAATTCCTTCGGAGTGAAGAAGTACTTGAGGCTCTTGTGATCAGTGAAAATCTTGCACTTCTCGCCATACAGATAGTGCCTCCAGATTTTCAAAGCGAAGACCACTGCTGCTAACTCCAAGTCATGTGTCGGGTAGTTCTGCTCATGAATCTTGAACTGCCTTGACTCATAAGCAATAACCTTACCACACTGCATAAGTATTGCGCCTAAACCTAGCTTAGACGCGTCGGTGTACACCACTAACTCCTCGTGGGGTACTGCCATCGCCAAAACCGGTGCGGTAGTGAGTGCTTCCTTCAGCTAATCAAAGCTCCTCTGACAGTCTGGACTCCAAACAAACTTCGCATTCTTCTTGGTTAAGGAAGTCAAGGGTACTGCAATAGAGGAAAAACCCTTGATGAACTTCCTATAGTATCCTGCCAAACCCAAGAAACTGCGAATCTTCGAAGCATTCTTCGGAATACCCCATTTCTGCACTGCCTCAACCTTCGACTGATCCACTGCAATCCCATCTCTAGAAATAATGTGGCCAAGAAATGCCACCTGCTCAAGCCAAAACTCGCACTTGCTGAACTTGGCATACAAACGATGCTCCCTCAAAGTCTGCAAGGCTGTCTGTAGATGCTGCCTTTGCTCCTCAACGCTCCTAGAGTAGATCAAGATATCATCAATGAAGACTATGATGAACTGATCAAGATACGGCTGAAATACCCGGTTCATGAGATCCATGAAAACCGCTGGAGCATTGGTCAACCCAAATGGCATCACTAAGAACTCGTAATTCCCATAACGTGTCCGGAAAGCAGTCTTGGACACATCTGCCTCTCTAACTTGCAGCTGATGATAACCAGATCGCAGATCGATCTTGGAGAACACTGAAGCTCCCTGTAACTGATCAAATAGGTCCTCTATTCTTGGCAGTGGGTACTTATTCTTCACTGTGACCCTGTTGAGCTCTCGATAATCGATGCACAATCTCATACTGCCATCCTTCTTCTTCACAAATAATACTGGAGCTCCCCATGGAGAAAAGCTAGGACGAACAAAGCCTTTCTCTAATAACTCCTGAATCTGCTCCTTCAACTCTTTCATCTAGGTAGGAGCAAGTCTGTATGGTGCCTTAGAGATAGGCACGGTGTCTGGCACTAAGTCAATGCTGAACTCCACATCTCTCACTGGTGGAATTCCTGCAACATCCTCCGGAAAGACGTCCGGAAAGTCACGAACCACCTCTATCTCTGATAATGATCTGCTAGATGGTCTTGAGGCCGTGGCAATACTTGCTAGAAAACCTTGACAACCCCGTTTCAACAGCTTCCTCGCCTGAATAAGAGATATCACCTGAGGAATATCACTGCTCTGAGATGAATGGAAGGTAAACGGGTCGCCTTCTGATGGTTTCACTGACACTGATCTCCGACGAAAGTCAATCAAAGCTCCATTGACTGTCAACCAGTCCATACCCAATGTAAAATCAAATCCACTCAACGGCAAAACCACCACATCTGCGCGAATGGAGTGCCCCTGAAGCTCCAACTCCAGTTCTCGAATGACACTAGAGGTAGAAATAATCTGTCCTGACGGCATAGTGACATCATAACCATTGTCAACAATCTCAGATGTGATGCCTATCCATCTGATAAACTCCAGGGAGATAAACGAATGTGTAGCCCCTGAATCTAGCCACGCAAACGTGGAGTTGCCTTCAACTAGAATTCTCCCTGCACGCAGAAGAATCCCAACAATTTCATACCACTACTAAACTTTCCCCCAAAGATAAGTCACTAATAACCCGTGATTCTAATCACAAGTAAAACATGTTTCTTATTCTAACATGCAGATAGAAAAATCCCAAATACAAATTATTTCACAAAGAAAAATCGAAATTCTTAACCAAAAGAAGAAATTATAAAATACTAGGGGTAAGATATACCGGTGATCAAGGAGGTGTATGGGTCTGCCTCCTCTGCCTGCATAACGAACACTCTACCAGCAGTGTTCTTCTTCCTCGGGCAATTAGCTATCTGGTGCCCTGGCTCTCTACAGTGGAAACAAACTCCTGCTCCCAGAAGACAAGGTCCCGAATGCATCTTCTGACACTTCGGGCAAGTAGGAAAACCTCCAGTATTAGGGGCCTCGCCCCTCGGCTGCTGTGGCCTCTGCTGCTGGTTCGGGCCCTTAGACGGCCCAGTATACTGCTTCTTCGCAGGAGGCTGCGAAGATGGTCGCTAAAATTCAGACTGAATCTGTCTCTTCCCCTGCTGCTCTCGCTGTATCTCTCTCCTACCCTCCTCTGACCTCAGTGCTCTACTAACTGCCGCCTCATATGTAGCGACGTCCATCATACATACGTCATGCTTGATATCCGCCTTCAGTCCCTCCACAAACTGCCTCATCTTCTCCGGTGGACTGTCTGAAATCAGAGGCACAAAATGACAGCCCCTCTCGAACTGACTCACATACTCAATCACTGACCTGTCCCCCTGCTGGAGACTCATAAACTCCCGGATCATGCGACTGCGCACATCCTCCGTGAAATACTTGGCGTAGAGGATACGCCTAAACTCCGCCCAAGTCAATGTAGGAAGATGTACTCCCCTGGCAGCACCCTCCCACCAAAGAGCTGCATCTCCCTTCATCATATAAGTCGTGCAGTTCACCCTGTCGGCGTCAGTAATCCCCATGTATGCAAAGATGGACTCCAAAGAGCGAATCCACCCCTCAGCCACCAATGGATCGGTGGTACCAGTGAACTCCTTCGGCCCCTTCTTCTGGAACCGCTCAGCAACGTCCTCCTCGTGAGACAGTCTAGGACGTGCAGCCTGCTGCTCCAACAGAGCAGTAATCCCTGCCATCATATTAGCATTGGCCTGCTCCAATGCTGCAAGTGGGTTTCGCGGAGGTGGAGGTGGAGATTCCCCACGTCTGTTCATATGTCTCGGAGGCATTCTGCACCACCACATATTTCTTTACTTAAATCGCCATGCATAACTAAGTGTTTTAACATTAATGCTAACTTAAATTCTTAAAAGTAAATCATGCTATAAACACTTAAAACTTACAGACCGGTAGCGTGGATTTCTGAGCTCGCATAGCAGTAATGACCCCTCCAAGGACCGTGCTTTGATACCAACTGAAACAACCCTAACTCTCTAAATATAAATAAATATGCGGAATTTTTTTTTTTTATACTTACTAAGTAAAAATATGTACATACATGCCCATACATATATGCATAGAATAATTAGATTTAAAAATAAATAACTTAAATAAAAATGCAACCTTTAATAAATTAAATATCTGAGTCTAACATTTAATAAAATACTGACATAAGCAAAATAAATAAAATTTGCATGCACTGAAAATATTTAAATAAGATGAGTAATAATATCCACCACTGAAAATAAATAAAAATGTATAACACGATAAAAATATTCAAAACATGACATAGACTCAGACAACGGTCACGGGGTTACTGCTTGTCCGCTCATAGGTCCTCGCCGCCGGTGGGTACTATATCCTCCTCTACGTACTCACCTGCACCATATCAGTGTAGTGAGCCTAGAGGCCCAACATGCTAACATAACAAGGGTTCAAAATAATTTAAATCACTTTAATACTAATACATAACATATACATGAATGAGCATGCTTAAAAATATCATGAATATAACATAAACTTAAATTAAACTTGAATATCATAATAATACGTAAACATTGTTGAGCAAAGTATTTTCTAACATCGAAAGGTCGTATCCATAGTGTCACCATACATACATTAAATACTGATCAGCGTGGTAAACCAACGTACGTGGCGGTGACGAATCACCTCTTAAATTGGCAGTAAACTGCCCTTCAATAGTTCACATATGGAGACGAATCCCCCTTAAATTGTCACACTACTTCAACTTCCAACATAAAATTATTTTCTTTTGCTCAACCTTAAACATTAAATCGTGCATAAAAATTATTTCATGAATGCATGTACTTAAATAAAATGTGTGTCCTTCTTATATATTTAATTTAATTTCATACTAACATATAAATACTAAAAATAACTTTCATGCATAAAAATAATTAAATATATATTCAGGACACATGCAATTTCTCATGGGTTGTACTGAACTGCTGGCCCTAACACTCAAGCCCAATTTCTAAAATTCTGGCCCATTAACACTGAGACTGGCCCATTAACATACTTAAGCCCATTAACACATTTCTAAGCCCAATAAAATTTTCTGGCCCAATAACACTCTATTCTGGCCCAATGGGTCCAAAAGCCCAAAGACTGGCCCAATAATTTTCATGGGCTCCCAAGCCCATAAAAATTAGTAGGCTAACTTAAAATAATTATTCAAGCCCATTAATAAACTTAAATGTAGCCCATTAATTTAATTAATCTAATTAGCCCAATTAAAACACTTTAACTTAATAATTAACTTAAAAATAAAATACCCGAGCCCGACTAACTTAACCCGGACCCGGACCCGGACCCAACTAACATAACCCATGCCTTTCCAGACCCGACCCGGACCACCCCAAAACCCTACAACCCGTCGCCCCCTTTCCCTGTTCTGCTCGGCCGCGAGCAGCAGCCCTTCTAGGGCTGCTGCCGCCCTGCTACGGCCGCCCCTGGCCGGAGCTCCGCCGCCCAGACGTAGCCCACTTCTGGGCGGTCCTAACCTGGTCCCTGAACCCGAGCCATGCAGCCCAGTCCCTAGCCAACCCGAGCCCTTTCCGTGAACCCTAATCTATGCGCACAAGGACCAATCCTTGCCCCAGCCCTTACCTGGGCTCGTTTGGCTCGAACCACTCGAGCCACTCAAGTCCAGACCACCCTCACACAGCCTAGGGACCCTTGGCCAGCAGCTAGACGCAACCATGGCTAAAAAACGTGAGCATGCTTCCACAAAACATGAATAAAGCACATAATCAAAGCCAACTCAATTTTTCTGAAAAATATTCTTGAATAAATCTGATGATCACACACACACACGCATAAACACTGATATGGAAAAAAAAATTCGAAAGGAAACATGCCTTGCACCGTTAAAAGAAGAGGTAGGAGCGTGTAGAATGAATCCGGGACGACGGGACGACGCACAACCTTGAATCTTCGAAAGAAAAAAAAACGTCTATGGAGCCTTAGGCTTGCTGATCGATGAATGGAGAAGGAGAAGAGTGGATGAGAAAACTGATGGAGGCGGCTAGGTTTTAATGTAGGGTAGAAAATTTGTTTTTGATTTAATTAGAATATAGGGTAATTAAAATATTAATAAGGATTTTAAATATACAATATATATAACTTAAAAACTCTAAATAATAAGTAAAATCTGATAACTAACTTAAAAATCCCGAAATAATTATTTTAGGGAATTTTAAAGGTAATTAAAAGTCAATATTTTGGCTAAATTTGGATAAAAATGGACTCCTAAAATTATATAAAATTAAATACTGAAAATTTTGAGTAGATAAAACTCAAAATAATATTTTTGGGCTCTTAAAAGGCTCATGAAATAAATTGTATAGAAAGTTGTCATCTCGTCCGTCCACGGTCCCGTCTACGCGATAAAATAATTAAATTTCCATAAATCATGAAAAATCACTAATTATGGGTTAAATGCTTAAAAATAACTTAAAACATGCACAAATAATTTCACATAATTATTTAACACATAATCTAAAATTCTAAATAAATAAAATCCCTAATTATGCATGCGAATTTACGTACTAAAATACTGGGTGCTACAATTCTCCCCCCCTTAATTTGAATTTCGTCCTCGAAATTAAAGTACTTACCCGAACAACTCCAGGTTGCGAGTCCTCATGTCTTCCTCGGTCTCCCAAGTAGCTTCCTTCTCCGAATGATTCAGCCACTGGACTCTGACCATTGGTATGACCCACATCCTCAATCTGCGCTCCTCCCTAGCCAAGATCCGTATAGGCCTCTCCTCAAATGCTAACTCCGGTGTCAACTGAAGAGGCTCAAAATCCAACACATGTGACGGGTTCGAGATGTATCTCCGAAGCATGGATATATGGAATACATTGTGCACTTCCGCTAGCCCTGGTGGTAGAGCTAAACGGTAGACCAACGTGCCAACTCTCTCCAAGATCTCGAATGGCCCTATATATCTATGGTTAAGCTTTCCTCTCCGGCCAAATCGCACTACTCCCTTCATAGGTGACACTCTCAGAAACACGTGATCACCTACTGCGAACTCCAAATCTCGTCGTCGAGTATCTGCATAACTCTTCTGATGACTCTGAGCAGTCCTCATTCGATCCCGAATCTGAGTCACAATGTCAGCTGTCTACTGCACGATCTCAGGACCAAGTAAAATCCTCTCACCAACCTCATCCCAATGCACAGGAGATCTGCATCTCCTCCCGTACAATGCTGCATAAGGAGCCATACCTATAGATGACTGAAAACTGTTGTTATAGGTAAACTCCACTAATGGCAATCTAGTCTCCCACGAGCCCTGAAAGTCGATGACACAAGCTCTCAGTAGATCCTCGAGAACCTGGATCACTCTCTCAGACTGACCATCTGTCTGGGGATGGAACGTTGTACTGAACAAAAGTCTAGTCCCCAATGAAGTGTGCAAACTCTTCCAAAACGCAGACGTAAATCTCGGATCTCTGTCTGATACTATCGACACTGGTATGCCATGCAGTCTAACAATCTCCTTTATGTAAAGCTCTGCATACTGTGTCAATGGGTAAGTAGTCCTCACCGGTAAAAAATGAGCTGACTTGGTGAGTCTATCCACGATCACCCAAATAGCTGTGCAACCTCTGGCACTCCTCGGTAAACCAACTACAAAGTCCATCGTAATGTTCTCCCATTTCCATTCCGGAATAGGAAGAGGTCTAAGAAGTCCTGCTGGACGCTGATGCTCAGCCTTGACCTGCTGACAAGTCAAGCACTCTGACACAACTCTCCCGATGTCTCTCTTCATCCCGGGCCATCAATACAATAGCTGCAAATCTCGATGCATCTTCGTACTTCCGGGGTGAATGGAGTACGGAGATGTGTGAGCCTCTGCTAGAATCTCAGCTCTCAACTGATCGACGTTCGGTACCCACATCCTACCAAGGTACTGAACAATGCCATCCACAACTATATACAGAAGATCACCCTTGGCCTCATCTCTCTGTCTCCAACGCTGCAACTCCTCATCAGTAGACTGTCCCTCCCTGATCCAATTCCGTAAAATCGGCTGCACCGTCAACACTGACAATCTCGGTGCATGACCACTTGAGTAAAACTCCAAATCAAACCTCTGAATCTCACTCTGCAGGGGTAACTGCACTGACACACACGATACCACTGACGAATTCCGACTCAAAGCATCGACCACTACATTAGCTTTACCTGGATGGTAGCTAATGTCACAGTCGTAATCCTTAACCAACTCCAACCATCTCCGTTGCCTCATGTTCAACTCCTTCTGAGTGAAGAAGTACTTGAGGCTCTTGTGATCAGTGAAAATCTTGCACTTCTCGCCATACAGATAGTGCCTCCAGATTTTCAAAGCGAAGACCACTGCTGCTAACTCCAAGTCATGTGTCGGGTAGTTCTGCTCATGAATCTTCAACTGTCTCGACGCATAAGCAATAACCTTACCACACTGCATAAGTACTGCGCCTAAACCTAGCTTAGACGCGTCGGTGTACACCACTAACTCCTTGTGTGGTACTGCCATCACCCAAACCGGTGCGGTAGTGAGTGCTTCCTTCAGCTGATCGAAGCTCCTCTGACAGTCTGGACTCCAAACAAACTTTGCATTCTTCTTGGTTAAGGAAGTCAAGGGTACTGCAATAGAGGAAAAACCCTTGATGAACTTCCTATAGTATCCTGCCAAACCCAAGAAACTGCGAATCTCCGAAGCATTCTTCGGAATACCCCATTTCTGCACTGCCTCAACCTTCGACTAATCCACTGCAATCCCATCTCTAGAAATAATGTGGCCAAGAAATTCCACCTGCTCAAGCCAAAACTCGCACTTGCTGAACTTGGCATACAAACGATGCTCCCTCAAAGTCTGCAAGGCTGTCTGTAGATGCTGCCTATGCTCCTCAACGCTCCTAGAGTAGATCAAGATATCATCAATGAAGACTATGATGAACTGATCAAGATACGACTGAAATACCCGGCTCATGAGATCCATGAAAACCGCTGGAGAATTGGTCAACCCAAATGGCATCACTAAGAACTCGTAATGCCCATAACGTGTCCGGAAAGCAGTCTTGGACACATCTGCCTCTCTAACTTGCAGCTGATGATAACCAGATCGCAGATCGATCTTGGAGAACACTGAAGCTCCCTGTAACTGATCAAATAGGTCCTCTATTCTCGGCAGTGGGTACTTATTCTTCACTGTGACCCTGTTGAGCTCTCGATAATCGATGCACAATCTCATACTGCCATCCTTCTTCTTCACAAATAATACTGGAGCTCCCCATGGAGAAAAGCTAGGACGAACAAAGCCTTTCTCTAATAACTCCTGAATCTGCTCCTTCAACTCTTTCATCTAGGTAGGAGCAAGTCTGTATGGTGCCTTAGAGATAGGCACGGTGTCTGTCACTAAGTCAATGCTGAACTCCACATCTCTCACTGGTGGAATTCCTGCAACATCCTCTGGAAAGACGTCCGGAAAGTCACGAACCACCTCTATCTCTGATAATGATCTTCTAGATGGTTTTGAGGCCGTGACAATACTTGCTAGAAAACCTTGACAACCCCGTTTCAACAGATTCCTTGCCTGAATAAGAGATATCACATGAGGAATATCACTGCTCTGAGATGAATGGAAGGTAAACGGGTCGCCTTCTGATGGTTTCACTGACACTGATCTCCGACAAAAGTCAATCAAAGCTCCATTAACTGTCAACCAGTCCATACTCAATATCAAATCAAATCCACTCAACGGCAAAACTACCACATCTGCGCGAATGGAGTGCCCCTGAAGCTCCAACTCCAGTTCTCGAATGACACTAGAGGTAGAAATAATCTGTCCTGACGGCATAGTGACATCATAACCACTGTCAACAATCTCAGATGTGATGCCTATCCGTCTGATAAACTCCAGGGAGATAAACGAATGTGTAGCCCCTGAATCTAGCCACACAAACGTGGAGTTGCCTCCAACTAGAATTCTCCCTGCACGCAGAAGAATCCCAACAATTTCATACCACTACTAAACTTTCCCCCAAAGATAAGTCACTAATAACCCTTGATTCTAATCACAAGTAAAACATGCTTCTTATTCTAACATGCAGATAGAAAAATCCCAAATACAAATTATTTCACAAAGAAAAATCGAAATTCTTAACCAAAAGAAGAAATTATAAAATACTAGGGGTAAGATATACCGGTGATCAAGGAGGTGTCTGGGTCTGCCTCCTCTGCCTGCATAACGAACACTCTACCAGCAGTGTTCTTCTTCCTCGGGCAATTAGCTATCTGGTGCCCTGGCTCTCTACAGTGGAAACAAACTCCTGCTCCCAGAAGACAAGGTCCCGAATGCATCTTCTGACACTTCGGGCAAGTAGGAAAACCTCCAGTATTAGGGGCCCCGCCCCTCGGCTGCTGTGGCCTCTGCTGCTGGTTTGGGCCCTTAGACGGCCCAGTATACTGCTTCTTCGCAGGAGGCTGCGAAGATGGTCGCTGAAATCCAGACTGAATCTGTCTCTTCCTCTACTGCTCTCGCTGTATCTCTCTTCTACCCTCCTCTGACCTCAGTGCTCTACTAACTGCCGCCTCATATGTAGCGACGTCCATCATACAAACGTCATGCTTGATATCCGCCTTCAGTCCCTCCACAAACTACCTCATCTTCTTTGGTGGACTGTCTGAAATCAGAGGCACAAAATGACAGCCCCTCTCGAACTGACTCACATACTCAATCACTGACCTGTCCCCCTGCTGGAGACTTATAAACTCCCGGATCATGCGACTGCGCACATCCTCCGTGAAATACTTGGCGTAGAAGATACGCCTAAACTCCGCCCAAGTCAATGTAGAAAGATGTACTCCCCTGACAGCACCCTCCCACCAAAGAGCTGCATCTCCCTTCATCATATAAGTCGCGCAGTTCACCCTGTCGGCGTCAGTAATCCCCATGTATGCAAAGATGGACTCCAAAGAGCGAATCCACCCCTCAGCCACCAATGGATCGGTGGTACCAGTGAACTCCTTCGGCCCCTTCTTCTGGAACCGCTCAGCAACGTCCTCCTCGTGGGACAGTCTAGGACATGCAGCCTGCTGCTCCAACAGAGCAGTAATCCCTGCCATCATATTAGCATTGGCCTGCTCCAATGCTACAAGTGGGTTTTGCGGAGGTGGAGATTCCCCACGTCTGTTCATAGGTCTCGGAGGCATTCTGCACCACCACATATTTCTTTACGTAAATCGCCATGCATAACTAAGTGTTTTAACATTAATGCTAACTTAAATTCTTAAAAGTAAATCATGCTATAAACACTTAAAACTTACAGACCGGTAGCGTGGATTTCTGAGCTCGCATAGCAGTAATGACCCCTCCAAGGACCGTGCTTTGATACCAACTGAAACAACCCTAACTCTCTAAATATAAATAAATATGCGGAATTTTTTTTTTTTTATACTTACTAAGTAAAAATATGTACATACATGCCCATACATATATGCATAGAATAATTAGATTTAAAAATAAATAACTTAAATAAAAATGCAACCTTTAATAAATTAAATATCTGAGTCTAACATTTAATAAAATACTGACATAAGCAAAATAAATAAAATTTGCATGCACTGAAAATATTTAAATAAGATGAGTAATAATATCCACCACTGAAAATAAATAAAAATGTATAACACGATAAAAATATTCAAAACATGACGTAGACTCAGACAACGGTCACGGGGTTACTGCTTGTCCGCTCATAGGTCCTCGCCGCCGGTGGGTATTACATCCTCCTCTACGTACTCACCTGCACCATATCAGTGTAGTGAGCCTAGAGGCCCAACATGCTAACATAACAAGGGTTCAAAATAATTTAAATCACTTTAATACTAATACATAACATATACATGAATGAGCATGCTTAAAAATATCATGAACATAACATAAACTTAAATTAAACTTGAATATCATAATAATACGTAAAAATTGTTGAGCAAAGTATTTTCTAACATCGAAAGGTCGTATCCATAGTGTAACCATACATACATTAAATACTGATCAGCGTGGTAAACCAACGTACGTGGCGGTGACGAATCACCTCTTAAATTGGCAATAAACTGCCCTTCAATAGTTCACATATGGAGACGAATCCCCTTTAAATTGTCACACTACTTCAACTTCCAATATAAAATTATTTTCTTTTGCTCAACCTTAAACATTAAATCGTGCATAAAAATTATTTCATGAATGCATGTACTTAAATAAAATGTGTGTCCTTCATATATATTTAATTTAATTTCATACTAACATATAAATACTAAAAATAACTTCCATGCATAAAAATAATTAAATATATATTCAGGACACATGCAATTTCTCATTGGTTGTACTGAACTGCTGGCCCTAACACTCAAGCCAATTTCTAAAATTCTGGCCCATTAACACTGAGACTGGCCCATTAACATACTTAAGCCCATTAACACATTTCTAAGCCCAATAAAATTTTCTGGCCCAATAACACTATATTCTGGCCCAATGGGTCCAAAAGCCCAAAGACTGGCCCAATAATTTTTATGGGCTCCCAAGCCCATAAAAATTATTAGGCTAACTTAAAATAATTATTCAAGCCCATTAATAAACTTAAATGTAGCCCATTAATTCAATTAATCTAATTAGCCCAATTAAAACACTTTAACTTAATAATTAACTTAAAAATAAAATACCCGAGCCCGACTAACTTAACCCGGACCCAACTAACATAACCCATGACTTTCCAAACCCGACCCGGACACAACAACCCGACCCGGACCACCCCAAAACCCTACAACCCGTCGCCCCCTTTCCTTGTTCTGCTCGGCCGCGAGCAGCAGCCCTTCTAGGGCTGCTGCCGCCCTGCTCCGGCCGCCCTTGGCCGGAACTCCGCCGCCCAGACGTAGCCCACATCTGGACGGTCCTAACCTGGTCCCTGAACCCGAGCCATGCAGCCCAGTCCCTAGCCAACCCGAGCCCTTTCCGTGAACCCTAATCTATGCGCACAAGGACCAATCCTTGCCCCAGCCCTTACCTGGGCTCGTTTGGCTCGAACCACTCGAGCCACTCGAGTCCAGACAACCCTCACACAGCCTAGGGACCCTTGGCCAGCAGCTAGACGCACCCATGGCTAAAAAAACGTGAGCATGCTTCCACAAAACATGAATAAAGCACATAATCAAAGCCAACTCAATTTTTCTGAAAAATTTTCTTGAATAAATCTGATGATCACACACACACACACATAAACACTGATATGGCGAAAAAAATTCGAAAGGAAACATGCCTTGCACCGTTAAAAGAAGAGGTAGGAGCGTGTAGAACGAATCCGGGACGACGGGACGACGAACAACCTTGAATCTTCGAAAGAAAAAAAAACGTCTATGCAGCCTTAGGCTTGCTGATCGATGAATGGAGAAGGAGAAGAGTGGAGGATAAAACTGATGGAGGCGGCTAGGTTTTAATGTAGGGTAGAAAATTTGTTTTTGATTTAATTAGAATATAGGGCAATTAAAATATTAATAAGGGTTTTAAATATACAATATATATAACTTAAAAACTCTAAATAATAAGTAAAATCTGATAACTAACTTAAAAATCCCGAAATAATTATTTTAGGGAATTTTAAATGTAATTAAAAGTCAATATTTTGGCTAAATTTGGATAAAAATGGACTCCTAAAATTATATAAAATTAAATACTGAAAATTTTGAGGAGATAAAACTCAAAATAATATTTTTGGGCTCTTAAAAGGCTCATGAAATAAATTGGATAGAAAGTTGTCATCTCGTCCGTCCACAGTCCCGTCTACGCGATAAAATAATTAAACTTCCATAAATCATGAAAAATCACTAATTATGAGTTAAATGCTTAAAAATAACTTAAAACATGCACAAATAATTTCACATAATTATTTAACCCATAATCTAAAATTCTAAATAAATAAAATCCCTAATCATGCATGCGAATTTACGTACTAAAAATACTGGGTGCTACAATTCTCCCCCCCTTAATTTGAATTTCGTCCTCGAAATTAAAGTACTTACCCGAACAACTCCGGGTAGCGAGTCCTCATGTCTGCCTCGGTCTCCCAAGTAGCTTCCTTCTCCGAATGATTCAGCCACTGGACTCTGACCATCGGTATGACCCACGTCCTCAATCTACGCTCCTCCCTAGCCAAGATCCGTATAGGCCTCTCCTCAAATGCTAACTCCGGTGTCAACTGAAGAGGCTCAAAATCCAACACATGTGACGGGTTCGAGATGTATCTCTGAAACATGGATATATGGAATACATTGTGCACTGCCGCTAGCCCTGGTGGTAGAGCTAAACGGTAGGCCAACGTGCCAACTCTCTCCAAGATCTCGAATGACCCTATATATCTATGGTTAAGCTTTCCTCTCCGGCCAAATCGCACTACTCCCTTCATAGGTGACACTCTCAGAAACACGTGATCACCTACTGCGAACTCCAAATCTCGTCGTCGAGTATCTGCATAACTCTTCTGATGACTCTGAGCAGTCCTCATTCGATCCCGAATCTGAGTCACAATGTCAGCTATCTGCTACACGATCTCAGGACCAAGTAAAATCCTCTCACCAACCTCATCCCAATGCACAGGAGATCTGCATCTCCTCCCGTACAATGCTGCATTAGGAGCCATACCTATAGACGACTGAAAACTGTTGTTATAGGTAAAATCCACTAATGGCAGTCTAGTCTCCCACGAGCCCTGAAAGTCGATGACACAAGCTCCCAGTAGATCCTCGAGAACCTGGATCACTCTCTCAGACTGACCCTCTGTCTGGGGATGGAACGCTGTACTGAACAAAAGTCTAGTTCCCAATGCAGTGTGCAAACTCTTCTAAAACGCAGACGTAAATCTCGGATCTCTGTCTGATACTATCGACACTGGTATGCCATGCAGTCTAACAATATCCTTTATGTAAAGCTCTGCATACTGTGTCAATGAGTAAGTAGTCCTCACCGGTGAGAAATGAGCTGACTTGGTGAGTCTATCCACGATCACCCAAATAGCTGTGCAACCTCTGGCACTCCTCGGTAAACCAACTACAATGTCCATCGTAATGTTCTCCCATTTCCATTCCGAAATAGGAAGAGGTCTAAGAAGTTCTGCTGGACGCTGATGCTCAGCCTTGACCTGCTGAAAAGTCAAGCACTCTGACACAACTCTCCCGATGTCTCTCTTCATCCCGGGCCACCAATACAATAGCTGAAAATCTCGATACATCTTCGTACTTCCGGGGTGAATGGAGTACGGATATGTGTGAGCCTCTGCTAGAATCTCAGCTCTCAACTGATCGACGTTCGGTACCCACATCCTACCACGGTACTGAACAATGCCATCCACAACTGTATACAGAAGACCACCCTTGGCCTCATCTCTCTGTCTCCAACGCTGCAACTCCTCATCAGTAGACTGTCCCTCCCTGATCCGATCCCGTAAAATCGGCTGCACCATCAACACTGACAAGCTCGGTGCATGACCACTTGAGTAAAACTTCAAATCAAACCACTGAATCTCACTCTGCAGGGGTAACTGCACTGACACACACGATACCACTAACGACTTCCGACTCAAAGCATCGGCCACTACATTAGCTTTACCCAGATGGTAGCTAATGTCACAGTCGTAATCCTTAACCAACTCCAACCATCTCCGTTGCCTCATGTTCAACTCCTTCTGAGTGAAGAAGTACTTGAGGCTCTTGTGATCAGTGAAAATCTTGCACTTCTCGCCATACAGATAGTGCCTTCAGATTTTCAAAGCGAAGACCACTGCTGCTAACTCCAAGTCATGTGTCGGGTAGTTCTGCTCATGAATCTTCAACTGCCTCGACGCATAAGCAATAACCTTACCACACTGCATAAGTACTGCACCTAAACCTAGCTTAGACGTGTCGGTGTACACCACTAACTCCTCGTGTGGTACTGCCATCGCCAAAACCGGTGCGGTAGTGAGTACTTCCTTCAGCTGATCGAAGCTTCTCTGACAGTATGGACTCCAAACAAACTTCGCATTCTTCTTGGTTAAGGAAGTCAAGGGTACTGCAATAGAGGAAAAACCCTTGATGAACTTCCTATAGTATCCTGCCAAACCCAAGAAACTGCGAACCTCCGAAGCATTCTTCGGAATACCCCATTTCTGCACTGCCTCAACCTTCGACTGATCCACTGCAATCCCATATCTAGAAATAATGTGGCCAAGAAATGCCACCTGCTCAAGCCAAAACTCGCACTTGCTGAACTTGGCATACAAACGATGCTCCCTCAAAGTCTGCAAGGCTGTCTGTAGATGCTGCCTATGCTCCTCAACGCTCCTAGAGTAGATCAAGATATCATCAATGAAGACTATGATGAACTGATCCAGATACGGCTGAAATACCCGGTTCATGAGATCCATGAAAACCGCTGGAGCATTGGTCAACCCAAATGGCATCACTAAGAACTCGTAATGCCCATAACGTGTCCGGAAAGCAGTCTTGGACACATCTGCCTCTCTAACTTGCAGCTGATGATAACCAGATCGCAGATCGATCTTGGAGAACACTGAAGCTCCCTGTAACTGATCAAATAGGTCCTCTATTCTCGGCAGTGGGTACTTATTCTTCACTGTGACCCTGTTGAGCTCTCGATAATCGATGCACAATCTCATACTGCCATCCTTCTTCTTCACAAATAATACTGGAGCTTTCCATGGAGAAAAGCTAAGACGAACAAAGCCTTTCTCTAATAACTCCTGAATCTGCTCCTTCAACTCTTTCATCTTGGTAGGAGCAAGTCTGTATGCTGCCTTAGAGATAGGCACGGTGTCTGGCACTAAGTCAATGCTGAACTCCACATCTCTCACTGGTGGAATTCCTGCAACATCCTCCGGAAAGACGTCCGAAAAGTCACGAACCACCTCTATCTCTGATAATGATCTGCTAGATGGTCTTGAGGCCGTGACAATACTTGCTAGAAAACCTTGACAACCCCGTTTCAACAGCTTCCTCGCCTGAATAAGAGATATCACCTGAGAAATATCACTGCTCTGAGATGAATGGAAGGTAAACGGGTCGCCTTCTGATGGTTTCACTGACACTGATCTCCGACGAAAGTCAATCAAAGCTCCATTGACTGTCAACCAGCCCATACCCAATATCAAATCAAATCCACTCAACGGCAAAACCACCACATCTGCACGAATGAAGTGCCCCTGAAGCTCCAACTCCAGTTCTCGAATGACACTAGAGGTAGAAATAATCTGTCCTGATGGCATAGTGACATCATAACCACTGTCAACAATCTCCGATGTGATGCCTATCCGTCTGATAAACTCCAGGGAGATAAACGAATGCGTAGCCCCTGAATCTAGCCATGCAAACGTGGAGTTGCCTCCAACTAGAATTCTCCCTGCACGCAGAAGAATCCCAACAATTTCATACCACTACTAAACTTTCCCCCAAAGATAAGTCACTAATAACCCTTAATTCTAATCACAAGTAAAACATGCTTCTTATTATAACATGCAGATAGAAATATCCCAAATACAAATTATTTCACAAAGATAAATCGAAATTCTTAACCAAAAGAAGAAATTATAAAATACTAGGGGTAAGATATACCGGTGATCAAGGAGGTGTCTGGGTCTGCCTCCTCTGCCTGCATAACGAACACTCTACCAGCAGTGTTCTTCTTCCTCGGGCAATTAGCTATCTGGTGCCCTGGCTCTCTACAGTGGAAACAAACTCCTGCTCCCAGAAGACAAGGTTCCGAATGCATCTTCTGACACTTCGGGCAAGTAGGA
Organism: Henckelia pumila; assembly: GCF_033568475.1. Classification (NCBI taxonomy): domain Eukaryota; kingdom Viridiplantae; phylum Streptophyta; class Magnoliopsida; order Lamiales; family Gesneriaceae; genus Henckelia; species Henckelia pumila. The sequence goes on from NC_133122.1 coordinate 88,863,172, forward strand.
AAACCTCCAGTATTAGGGGCCCCGCCCCTCGGCTGCTGTGGCCTCTGCTGCTGGTTCGGGCCCTTAGACGGCCCAGTATACTGCTTCTTCGCAGGAGGCTGCGAAGATGGTCGCTGAAATCCAGACTGAATCTGTCTCTTCCCCTGCTGCTCCCGCTGTATCTCTCTCCTACCCTCCTGTGACCTCAGTGCTCTACTAACTGCCGCCTCATATGTAGCGACGTCCATCATACGTACGTCATGCTTGATATCCGCCTTCAGTCCCTCCACAAACTGCCTCATCTTCTCTGGTGGACTGTCTGAAATCAGAGGCACAAAATGACAGCCCCTCTCGAACTGACTCACATACTCAATCACTGACCTATCCCCCTGCCGGAGACTCATAAACTCCTGGATCATGCAACTACGCACATCCTTCGTGAAATACTTGGTGTAGAAGATACGCCTAAACTCCGCCCAAGTCAATGTAGGAAGATGTACTCCCCTGGCAGCACCCTCCCACCAAAGAGCTGCATCTCCCTTCATCATATAAGTCGCGCAGTTCACCCTGTCGGCGTCAGTAATCCCCATGTATGCAAAGATGGACTCCAAAGAGCGAATCCACCCCTCAGCCACCAATGGATCGGTGGTACCAGTGAACTCCTTCGGCCCCTTCTTCTGGAACCGCTCAGCAATGTCCTCCTCGTGGGACAGTCTAGGACGTGCAGCCTGCTGCTCCAACAGAGCAGTAATCCCTGCCATCATATTAGCATTGGCCTGCTCCAATGCTGCAAGTGGGTTTTGCGGAGATGGAGGTAGAGGTGGAGATTCCCCACGTCTGTTCATAGGTCTCGGAGGCATTCTGCACCACCACATATTTCTTTACGTAAATCGCCATGCATAACTAAGTGTTTTAACATTAATGCTAACTTAAATTCTTAAAAGTAAATCATGCTATAAACACTTAAAACTTACAGACCGGTAGCGTGGATTTCTGAGCTCGCATAGCAGTAATGACCCCTCCAAGGACCGTGCTTTGATACCAACTAAAACAACCCTAACTCTCTAAATATAAATAAATATGCGGAATTTTTTTTTTTTATACTTACTAAGTAAAAATATGTACATACATGCCCATACATATATGCACAGAATAATTAGATTTAAAAATAAATAACTTAAATAAAAATGCAACCTTTAATAAATTAAATATCTGAGTCTAACATTTAATAAAATACTGACATAAGCAAAATAAATAAAATTTGCATGCACTGAAATTATTTAAATAAGATGAGTAATAATATCCACCACTGAAAATAAATAAAAATGTATAACACGATAAAAATATTCAAAACATGACGTAGACTCAGACAACGGTCACGGGGTTACTGCTTGTCCGCTCATAGGTCCTCGCCGCTGGTGGGTACTACATCCTCCTCTACGTACTCACCTGCACCATATCAGTGTAGTGAGCCTAGAGGCCCAACATGCTAACATAACAAGGGTTCAAAATAATTTAAATCACTTTAATACTAATACATAACATATACATGAATGAGCATGCTTAAAAATATCATGAACATAACATAAACTTAAATTAAACTTGAATATCATAATAATACGTAAACATTGTTGAGCAAAGTATTTTCTAACATCGAAAGGTCGTATCTATAGTGTAACCATACATACATTAAATACTGATCGGCGTGGTAAACCAACGTACGTGGCGATGACGAATCACCTCTTAAATTGGCAGTAAACTGCCCTTCAATAGTTCACATATGGGGACGAATCCCCCTTAAATTGTCATACTACTTCAACTTCCAATATAAAATTATTTTCTTTTGCTCAACCTTAAACATTAAATCGTGCATAAAAATTATTTCATGAATGCATGTACTTAAATAAAATGTGTGTCCTTCATATATATTTAATTTAATTTCATACTAACATATAAATATTAAAAATAACTTCCATGCATAAAAATAATTAAATATATATTCAGGACACATGCAATTTTTCATGGGTTGTACTGAACTGCTGGCCCTAACACTCAAGCCCAATTTCTAAAATTCTGGCCCATTAACACTGAGACTAGCCCATTAACATACTTAAGCCCATTAACACATTTCTAAGCCCAATAAAATTTCCTGGCCCAATAACACTCTATTCTGGCCCAATAGGCCCAAAAGCCCAAAGACTGGCCCAATAATTTTCATTGGCTCCCAAACCCATAAAAATTATTAGGCTAACTTAAAATAATTATTCAAGCCCATTAATAAACTTAAATGTAGCCCATTAATTTAATTAATCTAATTAGCCCAATTAAAACACTTTAACTTAATAATTAACTTAAAAATAAAATACCCGAGCTCGACTTACTTAACCCGAACCCGGACCTAACTAACCTAACCCATGACTTTCCAGACCCGACCCGGACCACCCCAAAACCCTACAACCCGTCGCCCCCTTTCCCTGTTCTGCTCGGCCGCGAGCAGCAGCCCTTCTAGGGCTGCTGCCGCCCCTGGCCGGAGCTCCGCCGCCCAGACGTAGCCCACGTCTGGGCGGTCCTAACCTGGTCCCTTAACCCGAGCCATGCAGCCCAGTCCCTAGACAACCCGAGCCCTTTCCGTGAACCCTAATCTGTGCGCACAAGGACCAATCCTTGCCCCAGCCCTTACCTGGGCTCGTTTGGCTCGAACCACTCGAGCCACTCGAGTCTTGACCACCCTCACACAGCCTAGGGACCCTTGGCCAGCAGCTAGACGCACCCATGGTTAAAATAACGTGAGCATGCTTCCACAAAACATGAATAAAGCACATAATCAAAGCCAACTCAATTTCTCTGAAAAATTTTCTTGAATAAATCTGATGATCACACACACACATGCATAAACACTGATATGGCAAAAAAAATTCGAAAGGAAACATGTCTTGCACCGTTAAAAGAAGAGGTAGGAGCGTGTAGAACGAATCCGGGACGACGGGACGACGAACAACCTTGAAGCTTCGAAAGAAAAAAAAACATCTATGGAGCCTTAGGCTTTCTGATCGATGAATGGAGAAGGAGAAGAGTGGAGGAGAAAACTGATGGAGGCGGCTAGGTTTTAATGTAGGGTAGAAAATTTGTTTTTGATTTAATTAGAATATAGGGTAATTAAAATATTAATAAGGGTTTTAAATATACAATATATATATCTTAAAAACTCTAAATAATAAGTAAAATCTGATAACTAACTTAAAAATCCCGAAATAATTATTTTAGGGAATTTTAAAGGTAATTAAAAGTCAATATTTTGGCTAAATTTGGATAAAAATGGACTCCTAAAATTATATAAAATTAAATACTGAAAATTTTGAGGAGATAAAACTCAAAATAATATTTTTGGGCTCTTAAAAGGCTCATGAAATAAATTGGATAGAAAGTTGTCATCTCGTCCGTCCACGGTCCCGTCTACGCGATAAAATAATTAAATTTCCATAAATCATGAAAAATAACTAATTATGGGTTAAATGCTTAAAAATAACTTAAAACATGCACAAATAATTTCACATAATTATTTAACCCATAATCTAAAATTCTGAATAAATAAAATCCCTACTTATGCATGCGAATTTACGTACTAAAAATACTGGGTGCTACAGTTTGGACACATTCCCGGTTCAGTCCTAAATGTTTGGACATTCCCGGTTTCATCCCAAATGTTTCCCAAAAATTTTCGGTTCAGTCCTAAATGTTTTTACGTTCCCAGTTTGGTCCCAAATATTTTCCAAAAGTTCTCGGTTCAGTCCTAAATATTTTTACATTGTCGATTTCGTCTCATATATTTCCTAAAAGTTCCCGGTTTGATCCTTCCATCTATATCGTGTGTTAAAACTAACATTGCGTAGTATTTATCATTTATGATTGAGTTTTATATTATTTATTATATATTTAACATTACACAACTTGTAAATAAAACAAAATTTTATTAGAGTTTTTATCCAAATTTAAATCAATTTTACACAATGTTCAAAATGATAATATTAAATTCATGATGCTACAAAATAAAAACTTAAATAAAATAAACGGAACTTAAGGAATTAAAATTTAATGATGTTATTTCACATTTCTATTAATTTTGTTATATTCTCATTCATGATGTTTGCACATTTAAGGAAAAATTTGGAGGTTGGAAAAAAATATCTTTTTAAAACTCTTTTTATAAATTAAAAAATTAGAATATGAAAAAAATTTACTATTAAATAAAACTTAATTTCATCTCACTACTTCAACGGTGGTCAAATAATTCATTATATTTTATCAATTGTTAACCATAAGTATTTCTTCTCTTGAAAAGTTTGTTGAAAAATTCAAATATTTTGTGAAATAAGTAATACTATTTATTTGCTAAAACTTTTGTTTATTTCTTTGTGATTGATAATATTTTTAACTATAAGATTGCACGGTTCAATTATTGTTTTATTCTATAATTTTATTTTGCATAATTTAGATTATATTTTCATTTGAAAGACATTATTATTATTATTATTATTATTATTATAATTATTATTATTATTATTATTAATATTATTATTATTATTATTATTATTATTATTATTATTATTATTATTATCATATTCTATTTTATTTAACTTTGTCTATTGTTTGTAAGTTTTTTTTTTTATCACGCTTTGTTTGTAGATGAAAGGACCAAATCGAGAATTTTTGGAAAATATTTGGGACGAAATCTGGAACGTATAACATTTAGAACTGAACTGGGAGCTTTTTGAAAACATTTGGGACCAAACCGGGAACATAAAAACATTGGGACCAAACCGGAAATTTTTGGGAAACATTTGGGATGAAACCGGAAACGTTCAAACATTTAGGATTGAACCGGGAATGTGTCCAAACATTTAGGACTGAACCGGGATTTTCCCCTTGAACTTGCTACATGCATATCAAACATTTTATTAGAGATGATTTGTTTTAGTTGACTAGTCAGATAGTTGGAAATTAGCTGGCAAAATCAGTGACATATGTATTGAGCATCTTTATTATATTATTAAACTTGAGTATCTTTTAATAACTATTTTTGGTAGGTTAAAATGACACTAATTTTTTTCTCTATTTTACCCATGTACCCCTGCATCGTGAGAATTCTTTCCAAGTCTTCTGTCTATCTTTTCCTTTCAAGGCAAGGGGCAAATAAAACATATTCATATTTTTTTCATATTTTTAAATAATCTCATGTCTATTCCTCTATCTCCCACGTCTCCCACATCCCAAGTATCCCACATCAACGTTCTTCTTCACAAACCAACACAAAATTTAGATCGGCATTCCTGTCTGCCTAGATTACGCAGATCTCTTGCCCTCATTTTGCAAATTCTTCGGTAACACTTCCACGCTCCATTCAGTTTCATATTCTATTTCAAAATCTTCATGGTATGAATTTTCATTCCTACATGTGAATCTGATGAAAAATTGTATTGTTATGTTATCTTAATCCTTCTTCAATATTTGTTACAAAATATCACTTTCTGAAAGAGTGAGTGCCCTGCTAGCCAACTTGTGGCTAAGGACCTTTATGACTCTATTTGTAAACAATTTTTATTTAATATAATTTACACTCTTTATTGGAATTTACTTTATCTTTTATCATATTGTTATGTTGTGACGTGCTATACGATGTTTAGATAAAAACCTTGAATATACTAAAGTGCATGAAAGATGTGATAGTGGATATGGATGACTATCATGAAACACATCTTGTAATCACTGTATATTTTAAACCAGTTTCTAGTCAATTGAGCCGTCCGCAATAAGGATAAGGATCGCTCAAGATTGAGACTAGCATTTGCGATGTCGAGTACCACGTTTCATTGGTATGGAACATAGAGATGTTCGAAACATGCAAATGGATATTCATTGGATGAATGATCGAACTACCCTATTTGGACTTTCCAAGTGGTTTTCACTAATTGAGTGGAAAAGTCCGTGATTTTGGTTGTACACCATTAGTCCTTACTACTTGAAACATCATGGAGACTCTATATGCTAATACTGTACTTTGACTCGTTTTGTAACACCCGGTATTTTAATACGTAAATTCACATGCATAATTAGGAAATTTATTTATTAAAAATTTTAGATTTATGGGTTAAATTATGATGTGAATTATTTGTGCATGTTTTAAGATTTATTTTCAAGCATTTAACCCATAATTTGAGATTTTTATGATTTTTAGTATTTAAATTATTTTATCGCGTAGACGGGACCGTGGACGGACGAGATGACAACTTTCTATCCAATTTATTTCATGAGCATTTTTAGAGCCCAAAAATATTATTTTGAGTTTTATTTTCTCAAAATTATCAGTATTTAATTTTATATAATTTTAGGAGTCCATTTTTATCCAAATTTAGCCAAAATATTGACTTTTAATTACCTTTAAAATTCCCTAAAATTCATATTTCGGGATTTTAAATGAGTTATCAGATTCTTAACTTTTATTTGGAGTTTTAAGTTGTATATTTTATATTTAAAACCCTTATTAATATTTTAATTACCCTATATTCTAAATTAATCAAAAATCACCCAAAAAAATAAAAATAAACCCCAACCCTACGTTCAATCCTTCAGCCGCCACCCCCTCCCTTGTTCTTCATCTCCTTCATCGTGCCAGGCCAGAAAACTTCTTAGGAGATCGATTTTAAGCTTCCAAGGTGGTTGATCATCGTCCCGTCGTCCCGGAATCGTCATCTACGCCTACTTCTCTTCAATCTTCGGTGCTAGGCATGTTTCCTTTCGATTTTTTTGATGCCATATCAGTGTTTATGCGTGTGTGTGTGTGATTATCAGAATTATTCAAGAAATTTTCAGAAAAATCGATTGGTTTTGTTGTTATGCGCCTTGTTCTTGGATAGGTTGAATCATGCTCACGTTTTTTTTTGCCATGGGTGCGTCCAGCTGCTGGCCAGGGGTTCCTAGGCTGTGTGAGGGTGGTTTGGACTCGAGTGGCTCGAGTGGTTCGAGCCAAACGAGCCCAGGAAAGGGCTGGTGCAAGATCGGCCTTGTGTGTGCGCAGGTTAGGGTTCGATGAAAGGGGGTTTGGCCTCTATGCGTGGGGCTGCATGGGGTCGGGGCCTTGGTCAGGTTAGGACCGCCCAGACGTGGGCTACGTCTGGGCGATGGAGCTCCGGCCAGGGGCGGCCGGCAGCAGCCATGGATTGGCTGCTGCTCGCGGCCGAGAGGCATAGAGGAGGGGCGACGGGTTTAGGGTTTCAGTGATGGGTCCGGGTCGGGTTGGTGGTCCGGGTCAAGTCAGTGGGTCTTGGGTTATGTTAGTTGGGTCCGGGTCCGGGTCAAGTTAGTTGGGCTCGGGTATTTTATTTTTAAGTTAATTAATAAGTCTAAGTGTTTAATTGGGCTAATTAGTTTAATTAAATTAATGGGCTATATTAAATTTTCTTAGTGGGCTTAAATAATTAATTTAAGTTAGTCCACTAATTTTTATGGGCTTTAGAGCCCATGGAAATTATTGGGCCAGTCTTTGGGCTTTTGGGCCCATTGGGCCAGAATAGAGTGTTATTGGGCCAGGAAATTCTTATTGGGCTTAGAAATGTGTTAATGGGCTTAAGTATGTTAATGGGCCAGTCTCAGTGTTAATGGGCCAGAATTTAAGAAATTGGGCTTGAGTGTTAGGGCCAGCAGTTCAGTACAACCCATGAGAAATTTCATGTATCCTGAATATATATTTAATTATTTTTATGCATGGAAGTTATTTTTAATATTTATATGTTAGTATGAAATTAAATTAAATATATATGAAGGACACACATTTTATTTAAATACATTCATTCATGAAATAATTTTTATGCATGATTTAATGTTTAAGGTTGAGCAAAAGAAAATAATTTTTATGTTGGAAGTTGAAGTAATGTGACAATTTAAAGGGGATTCGTCCCCATATGTGAACTATTGAAGGACAGTTTACTGCCAATTTAAGAGGTGATTCGTCACCGCCACGTACGTTGGTTTACCACGCTGATCAGTATTTAATGTATGTATGGTTACACTATGGATACGACCTTTCGATGTTAGAAAATACTTTGCTCAACAATGTTTATGTATTATTATGATATTCAAGTTTAATTTAAGTTTATGTTATGTTCATGATATTTTTAAGCATGCTCATTCATGTATATGTTATGTATTAGTATTAAAGTTATTTAAATTATTTTAAACCCTTGTTATGTTAGCATGTTGGGCCTCTAGGCTCAATACACTGATATGGTGCAGGTGAGTACGTAGAGGAGGACGTAGTACCCACCGGCGGCGAGGACCTATGAGCGGACATGCAGTAACCCCGTGACCGTTGTCTGAGTTTACGTCATGTTTTGAATATTTTTATCATGTCATACATTTTATTTATTTTCAGTGGTGGATATTATTACTCATTTTATTTAAATATTTTCAGTGCATGCAAATTTTATTTATTTTGCTTATGTCAGTATTTTATTAAATGTTTGACTCAGATATTTAATTTATTAAAGGTTGCATTTTTATTTAAGTTATTTATTTTTAAAAACTACTTATTTTGTGCATATATGTATGGGCATGTATGTACATATTTTTACTTCGTAAGTATATATAAAAAAAAAATTCCGCATATTTATTTACATTTAGAGAGTTAGGGTCGTTTCACGTTTACCGACTCTATGAGGGTCATCAGGTGTCGAGATTGGGTACAGTTATAACACATATAGGAGTCAATGCTTTGTTGTCAAGGATTCACCACACGCTTGCGAGTGTGGATATCCTATGCGATCTGAGAAGATATTAGTGTGACAAATCTCTGGCCAGAGTACATGATGTGTTTTAGGTTACTTGGTTTCCAAGTTGCACATGCGATGTCGCTATTTGATCTCCAAGATGCATTGCATAGTTATCGAATCTCGAACGACTCTCGATATACCAATGGTTGTTGATTCGATCGGGATATATGGATGAAGGGACCGTACTGTACGCTAACCAAAATCCACTGGTTCTTGCAGGCACTATCAGTGATACCTAGGGAATCATGGGGCGATGTTGCTAGGCGCACTTACCATGATTCGATGGGCAAGTCGGAAATTGTTGTTCCGAGTCACAAGGAGTTGTGGGCCCACGACTAGCTGTATCCCTGAACCATTGAGGGTTACACAAGTAATAGATTTCTAATCCTCGTTGAGATAATTAAATTTAATGAGTTAAATTTAGCAAATGAGAAGTAGGACTTCTTATTGATGAGTAGAGGGAGTGAGATTTCCTAAAATGACATAGGAATGCCATTTTTGGAAACCACTGAATTCGGATTCAGAAAATTTATCTTGACTTTAAAATATGCAGAAAAGTTATCTGTAAACATTGGTAAAATTGGTTTATCAATTTAAGTCACGATGAATTTTATATTAATTTTTGAACATGCGGACTTTGCTTGTCAGGCTTGAACTTATGACTAACGGGCCCTAAGCTGTTAGCAGCCCATGTTATAAATAAGTTATTGCATTAAAGAAATTACACAATTAAGCTCATAATTTTCGAAAAACCTAGAGAATTCTCTCTAGGGTTGGCCGCCCACTTCCCTCCTTTGTGTTCGAAATTCTAGGCTGCAATTTTCGAAATTGCAGTCTAGTTTAACAGATCAAATCTGTTAATTCTCTTCGTAGAAACTTCTGATAGACTTTCTAGTGCAATCTGTCAGAGGGATTAGAATTCTGTTCGTGGACCTAATTCAGGAGTTGATCAATCGAGTCATCAGTTCCTGGGATATACAAGAAGAGCAGATTTATCTGTTGGAGTACATAACCTCAAGTTGAGACTTGAGAGGTAAAATTAAATTATGTTTTATTTTACTCTATCTTCTTTTAATCGTAAGGATTTGATACCCACGATCTGGAATCGTTCCAGATCAAAAAATAAAAATTTTAAACTTCCGCTGCCTTGGGTATTATATCTGACAGATCCGAGAACGTGTTCCAACAGTGGTATCAGAGCCAGGTTGCTCTCAGATCTAACGATTAATATTATCTCGATTGTGCATAGCCTCGGTTTTTCAGAAAAACAAAACGAAAAAAAAAAATTTCTGGACTGCCCGCTGCCCAGCGCGAAGCATGGCTGAACACAGCAGCCCGACGGCTGGGTTGGGGCAAATGTTGCCCTAGCCCAGCGGGCAGCTGGGCCGCATACAGCGGCCCAACCCAGCTGGGCAGGGTGGGGGCTGCCCGGGATTGTCCCGGACGGCCCCAGAAATTATTATTTTTATTTTTATATAATTTTGGAAATTATGAATTTCGGCCCGTTAATAGTTATTGGGCCCAGTTTTTGGCCCGATCGAAATTTTTTTCAGTTGGTCCACGAGGCAATTGGTCAAAATTGTTTGAACCCAAAATTTTAAGAAAATTAATTATTTTGGTACAATTGATTATAAAATATGATTTTATATATAAAATTAGATTTTATGTATAAAATATGATTTTATGGATAAATTAGATAAAATATGATTTTATATATAAAATGAGATTTTATGTATAAAATACGATTTTATCTATTTACAATGATTGCCATTTTGAATTGCATGTTATCCAATCATTTAATTGAATTAAATAATTGGATAAAAGGATGATCGATTTCCATGACCAATTTTGTAGGTGTATGTTAGGTTGTTTACATTTGTTTTTATTATTGTTGTTGGGTTTTTATTAACGGGCTTGTATTATGGCCCAATTTGATTTGTCATTTGTAATAAAAGTGAGTCTGGTTTATGGTTCGTTCCCACCCTTAAAATATGTATCCCCTAATTGTCATTGTAATTTATTGTAAATTTATTAGACTTAGTGGGAGATAAAGATTTGAAGAAAATGGTGGGCCCAGCAGACAATGATAAAGACTGAAGAAATGTAAATTAGAAGCTCAATGTAATAGGATTGCATTGCATACTTACATATCACCTAGGATTAGACTTAGACTCGTGATTGACAACCACGGGTCGATTAGATCTAGGCATCGATCATCCTTTATTTAATATATGATATTATTGTTGTATGCATGTTTAGACTAAATTGCATGAATCCCTCAAGCATACAAATTTATTAAATGATGAGACAAATTTTCAAAAAATTAAAATCCCTCATTTTAAATATGATTTAAAATTAATATCAAAATAAAAGAAAAATTAAATATAGTTTATATTTTCCTACCTTCCATCAATTATCAATGCATGATAGATGCTACCCGCGACCGTGGTCCATTTCATATTATTGGAAAGGCCCGTTCGCTGAAAAGTTGTGCATTGAGTAGACAATTGTTGTAAGTTGGGTGGAACTCCCATGGGATCACCTCATATTATTGGGGGTCCACATGGCAATCGTCCATCACAACTTAATATTGATGGGTCAACTTGACATATCACTTTAAACGGCGTCATATTATTGGGCTCTTTATTGGATATGAGATAAAAACATGGAGGTTGCTCTAGCAGCAATTGAACTCTACCATTTTAAAATTATAATTGGCTGATTTTATTTGGAACTATAATTTGTAAATTGGGTTCCATGTTCCTACTAAAGAAAATGGTTTTCTCGTTTTCACTAGAGGGTGGTGAAATCGTTAAAATAGTGGGAGAGTAATTCATAAAATTAAACTCGCCTTATTTTAAGTCTTAGTAAATTAATTAAAAAATCATTGATTATTGTCTATTATCTTTTCAGTATATCATTATAATGAATTTGCGTAATCCACTCTTTTCCATTCTCGAACAAAACAAACTGACTGGCGCAAACTATACGGAATGGTTCCGTAAGTTGAAGATTGTTCTATGCTCGGAAAAGATTTTTTACGTGTTAGAAAAGTATCCTCCGAAGGAAGCCCCGGCTGATGTGAGTCCGGAAGAGTTGGCCAAACTTGATAAATGGTGGGACCATAATATCAAGGCCAAATGCTACATGCAGGCTTCGATGTCTGATGAACTTCAAATGCGATTTGAGGATGTAGTGAATGCTGCTGACATTCACAAGACCCTCAAGGAACTCTTTGGAGCCCAGTCGAGATCTAAGCGGTACGCCACTGTCAAAGAGCTAATGACATGCCACATGCGAGATGGGACTTCGGTCCGTGAGCATGGGGTACACATGATTTGGCTCATTGAAAAATTGGTGACCCTCGAGCTGACATTGGAGCACGAACTGTGTGTGGACTTACTGCTTCTTTCTCTTCCTTCATCATTTGACGGCTTTATGATGAACTTTAATATGAACAAGATAGAGGCCACCCTTGAAGAGATGGTCAATATGCTTGTCACTTATGAGGCCACATTCAAGAAGGATAAACCGGTTCTCTTGGTGGGCTCCTCTTCTTCTGCGAAGAAGGGGTCAAGTGCAAAGGGTAAGAAACGTTCTGCTCCACCCAAGAAAACTGGCCCAAGAAAAAGCACAAGACCAAAGCTTCTAACATGGACAAGTCTGAAGATGTTTTTCATCACTGCAAGAAACCCGGTCACTGGAAACGTAACTGCAAGGAATAACTCGAGCAGTTGCGAACTGCGAAGGGTATGTTTTATATTGAAATAAATGTTTCACTTAATATTACTTCTTGGGTATTGGATACCGGATGTGGATCTCACATTTGCAATGATTTGCAGGTGATGTCAAGAAGTCGTAAGCTGAGGATGGGTGAGACCCAGTTGAGGCTCGGAAATGGTTCCAGAGTTGAGGCCAAAGCTGTGGGAGATGTTTATTTAATTTTGCAGAACAATTTTAAGTTATTTTTGAAAGATGTTTTATTTGTGCCAGATTTGGTTAAAAACATTATTTCTGTTTCTATGCTTGATAGAGATGGTTTTTGTTGCAATTTTGTGAATGAGATTTGCAATATTTACAAGAATGAATGTTTGATTGGATGTGGAAAACTTGAAAACGATCTATATAACTTAAAATTAAAAGACGTACCAGTTAATTATGTTGATAAACCGGCAACAACAATAAAAAGGAAAAACGATAGTCAAAACCCAGCAAACCTTTGACATGCTAGGCTAGGTCATATTTCCTCACGGAGGATGAACAAGCTAGTGGGAGAGGGCATGTTTGATATGTCAGATATAAACTCTCTACCTGCTTGTGAGTCTTGCCTGAAAGGAAAAATGACTAAAACACCTTTTAAGGGAAAGCCTGAGCGTAGTCAAAATCTATTGGATCTGATCCATACAGATGTTTGTGGACCATTTAGTATTGGTACTAAATATGGTCACACCTACTTTATTACTTTTACTGATGATTATTCTAGGTATGAGTATTTATATTTAATGAAATATAAGTCTGAATCATTTAAAAAGTTCAAAGAATTCAAGACTGAAGTAGAAAATCAGCTAGGAAAAAGTATTAAAGCACTTCGATCTGATCGAGGCAGTGAATACTTGAGTACCGAATTTTTAGACTATCTGAAAGAAAATGGAATTCTTTCTCAGTGGACTCCTCCTGCCATGCCTCAGCTTAATGGTGTAGCAGAGCGTCGTAATCGAACTCTGTTGGACATGGTTCGATCTATGATGAGCTTCACTGAGCTCCCACCTTCATTTTGGGGCTATGCACTTGACATGGCGGTATTTTTGTTGAACAATGTCCACACTAAAGCAGTGAATAAAACTCCATACGAATTATGGACTGGCAAAACTTCTAAGTATTCGTACTTAAGGATTTGGGGATGTTTTGCTTACGTGAAGCAGACAGTGGGAGATAAGTTGGATAGTCGATTCACCTTGTGTTATTTTGTAGGGTATCCGAAGAATTCGATCAGATATTACTTCTATCATCCTACTCAAACAAAAGTGTTTGTTTCTAGGAATGCCACCTTCCTGGAGAAGGAGTTCTTACTTGAAAGAAAAGGCAAGATGATGGATCACGAAGAAGTTCGAGAAGAACCCGAGATACAAAATAACGATCCCACACCTCAGGAACCAATAAATGACACGCCACTTCTTAGAAAATCCAAAAGGGCTTCTAGACCTTCTGTTTGACTTAATCTCATACTTGAAGGGGATCAAAGTGAACCCATCATTGGATGTGATCCAAAAAACTTCAAGGAGGCAATTTCTGATGTCGACCAATTAAGCACCGCTTCAATCTTGCTTGGATCAATAGAAATCCCTTCCCGGGATATGATATGGCCAAAAAAGACCACTCGACCCATCCAGAACTCACACTTGCTCAGCTTGGCGTACAACTGCTCATTCCGAAGAGTCTGTAGTACCAACCGCAAGTAAGAAACATGCTCTTCTGTATTACGTGAATACACCAAGATGTCATCAATGAAGACCACGACAAACTTGTCCAAATACTCCCTGAAGACACGGTTCATCAAATCCATGAATATAGCCGGCGCATTAGTCAAACCAAATGGCATCACTAGGAACTCGTAATGCCCATAGCGAGTACGAAATGCAGTCTTGGCTACGTCCTGATCACGGACTCTCAACTGATGATACCCAGATCTCAAGTCAATCTTGGAGTAAACTGACGTGCCCTGCAGCTGATCAAACAATTCATCAATACGAGGCAACGGATACTTGTTATTCACAGTGACTCGATTCAGCTACCGATAGTCAATGCACAACCGCATCGACCCATCCTTCTTCTTTACAAAGAGAACAGGAGCTCCCCAAGGAGATACACTAGGACGAATGTACCCCTTGTCCAAAAGATCCTGTTGCTGATTTTTCAACTCACGCATCTCTGACGGAGCCAGACGATACGGTGCTCGAGAAATAGGCGAAGTACCCGACATCAACTCTATGCCAAACTCGACTTCCCTAACAGGAGTAAAACCCGAAATCTCATCAGGAAATACATCTGGAAATTCATCCACAACAGGAATGCTCTCTATCCCAATACTCTCAGCGGACAAATCAACTGCATAGATAAGGTAGCCTTCCCCGCCAGACTCTAGAGCTCGACAGACACTCAAAGCTGATACCAAAGGCATCGGGGGTCGCGCTCCCTCACCATAGAAAAACCAGCTCTCACTCCCCTCCGGATGAAAGCGTACTAATCTCTGATAGCAGTCCACTGAAGCTCGATAGGTAGTCAACATATATATTCCCAGTATGCAATCAAAGTCGTCCATCGCCAGGACCATGATATTTGCTAACAGAATGTTTCCTTCAAACTCTAAAGGGCAACCCATCACTAGACGCTTAGCCAAAGCAGATTGGCCCGTCGGAGTAGAAACAGACATCACTACGTCTAGTGCAATGCATGGTAACTTATGCCTCTTAACAAAACATGTAGAAATGAAGGAATGAGATGCACCAGTGTCAATAAGTACAAGAGCAGGTATACCATAAAGCAGAAATGTACCTGCGATGACTTTCTCATTCTCCTCCACTGCCTGATCATGTCTCAGGGCAAACACCTGGCCAGAAGCTCATGGCCTCAAATGAGAACTCCCAGCAGGCTGTCCCTGCGACCTCTGCTGAACGGTGGCCTGAGAACCAGATCCTGAACCAGAACCAGAACCACCTCCCCCAGATAGTGGACAATCCCTCCGGATATGACCAGTCTCTCCACAACGAAAACAAGATTTAGAAGCTCTACGGCACTTGTCGGATGGATGGTTCTTCCCACAGTGATCATACTTGTCCTTCTTACCGAAACGGACAACATCAGCAGAGCCAGAGGAAGAAGAAGTAGATCCAGACTTCTTGAAAGATTGGGCACGGGGACCCAAAGAACTAGCAGGTCTCGAGTGAGAGAAAGACTTGTTCCGCCGAATGCTGTCCTCCGCCTGGTGACAACGGCTTACCAAACCCTCGTAGGACATGTCGTCTCCAACCGCCACACGGTCATGGATCTCAGGGTTAAGGCCCTGAAGGAACAGATTATACTTCATCCCAGAGCTGTCAGCAATCTCGGGGCAATATGATAGTAGATCAAAGAACTTTTGCTGATACTCATCGATAGACATGGCTCCCTGTCGCAGATTCAGTAGCTCGCCTGCCTTCGACTGTCGGAGTGCAGGAGGAAAATACAGCTTCTGAAAAGCTGTGCAGAATTCGGCCCAGGTGGCCACTCCTCTCGCCGCAACAAAAGGTGCAGAAGTAAACCTCCACCACCTGCGCGCACGTCCATCCAGAAGATAACCCAGGGTCTCCATCTTCTGCTCCTCGGTGCATTGAAAAGTCTGAAAAGTCATCTCCATGCGGTCTAACCAATTCTCCGCATCCTCCGGAGACTCACCTCCAACTAAGGGCTTAGGACCCATAGCTAAGAATCGACGCACAGTGAAACGTTCGTCGTCATGATGACAATTGCCGTTCTCAACGAGGCTCCCGGTCGGCATCACCCCAACGCCCACCAATACTGCCATGAGAACTCCGGTCGTCACGATCTGCCATCTACAAAAGTACCTCACGGTTACCTTATGCAGAGTCTAAATCCCAAGAATACTATGCATGCTCTGATACCATAAATGTAGTGACCCTTACCCGGATCACCTACTAAACAGAACTTAGTCATGCAATTAACTTAATGAAACAGATATCAGAATAAACTTGCGGAACCAAAAATAAATACAATCCCAAGGAAAGAAATCTGTAATTTATCCAAAAATTATACAACCAAATCGAATAGCTGTATCAATCCAAAACAATAAAACCTAGACGAAGCTCCAGCTGGTCAACCACTGACTAGCCCCTCTTGGATCCACCCGCCTCGTCCAATCGCAAACCTGACCCATTGAATAGGGTGTCCATAAACACAGAGTACGAGACGTGAGCATAAAATGCTCAGTACAAGAGTATGAGGATACATGCATGCAAAGTGAACTACCTATAAACTCGAGGTCAAGGATCAGATAAAAGAGACAGACCGGGCCCTGGTATGTAGCACGCTGTGCCGTCGCTTCAGGAGGTGGCTCCCATACCATAATACAAGTGGATATGCCGGACCCAAATCGATGGAAGTCCAACCACTAACAGGATAGGGAAAAACCCTACTAACAGACATCTCGAAGGAGATAGCTCAGTATGCAAATGCAGCATAAATCAATGACATATAAACCATGCAGTCACATAATACATGCATACTCAGTCAGAATATCTCGAACAGTACTTCCGTACCTCAAAACAGTGCAAGCTCTACCAACTCTGGGTCCACACCTATAGTCTGCTCTACACTGCCAAATGATACTACTATCATTAAATTGCTCTAAAAGCCTTAACTAAGCTATTGCATACTCCTAAATATTTATAGGAAGCAAAAGCTATACCTTCGTCCGTCATTAGCCCTTTGATGCCGATGCCTCCAGAACTTGGGCACAACTCCGCTACGACTATCGAACGCCTCGACGACTCCTGGGGCAAGCCTAGGAAGGCTAGAACAACTCGAATACGACTAGAGTAGAGAGGAAATCCGGAATTGGCAATTGAAAATGAATTCTCGGCCTTCTATTTATAGACATCGATCGGAACGTCCGAACCTCGATCGGAACGTCCGATCCTGCCATCGGAGCTTCCGAAGATCCTGATCTGCCACGTGTCAAAATATCACTGGTTGACTTCGGATAGGGCGACCGGAGCTTCCGATCCCGATCGGAGTTTCCGATCCTTCCACACGTCATGCATGACGTAATATCGATCGGAGCTTCCGATCCTGCATCGGAGCTTCCGATCTCACCTTCGGAGCTTTCGATCCGTCCGATACCAAATTGGTTTAATTAACATAATTAATCTCTTAATTACCAATTTTGGGTACGGGGTACTACATTTCTCACCCACTTAAGATATTTCGTCCTCGAAAATAGATCTTAAGTACCGAATGCAATACAAGGTACAGAAACATTCCTTATTCAAATCAAACGTTACAACCGAATACAACTCAAAACTGAAATCAAAACAACTCAGGATGGTCTTAACGCATCCTTTCTTCAAGCTCCCAAGTAGCTTCCTCAGTGCCTCGGCGCTGCCACTGAACTAAAACCAGAGGAATGACTTTGTTTCGCAAAACCTTATCCTTATAATCCAGGATACGAATAGGTTTCTCAACATAAGTCAAATCCTTGTTCACCTGAACCTCAGACCGCTGCAGAATATGAGATTCATCCGCCACATACCATTGCAACAGAGATACGTGGAACACGTCGTGAATACTGGATAGATGCGGTGGCAAAGCTAGTCGATAAGCCAAATCTCCAATGCTCTCCAAGATCTCAAACGGACCGATAAACCTGGGAGACAACTTGCCCTTAAGGCCAAATCTGAGAATCTTGCGGAAGGGTGACACTCTCAAAAACACTTTCTCCCCGACATCGAACTGCAAAGGCCTACGCTTGATATTAGCATAGCTGGCCTGACGATCTTGTGCAGTCTTAATCCGTTTCTTGATCTGATCAACAATGTCTATCGCCTGCTAGATAAACTCCGGTCCCTCAGCCTGTCTCTCCCCCACTTCTTCCCAGAAGAGTAGAGTACGACAACGTCGCCCGTACAACGCCTCAAAAGGTGTCATCCCAATACTAGTGTGATAGCTATTGTTGTACGCGAACTCGATCAACGGCAAATGATCCTGCCAGGATGAACCAAAAACCATGACGCACGCTCTAATCATATCCTCCAAAGTACGGATAGTGCGCTCTGACTGACCATCAGTCTCCGGATGATAGGCAGTACTCAAACTAAGAGTAGTACCCATCGCACGCTGAACACTCCCCCAGAATCTAGAAGTGAACCTGGGGTCCCGATCGTTGACAATGCTCACAGGCACTCCATGAAGTCGAACGATCTCTTGAATGTACAACCGAGCCATACGATCCACATTGTACTCTCGACTATAGGCAATGAAATGCGCTGACTTGGTGAGTCAGTTCACCACAACCCAGATAGCATCACAGTTCCTCGGGGATACCCGCAAATGGGTCACAATGTCCATTGTGATAAACTCCCATTTCCATTCAGGAATAGGCAGACTGTGAAGCAATCCTCCAGGTCGTCGGTGCTCTGCTTTGACCTGTTGACACACCAAACATCTCAAAACAAACTGATAAACACTGCGTTTCATACCCTTCCACCAGAAACGAGTACGTAGATCCTTGTACATCTTGTTGCTCCCAGGATGAATACTCAACTTAGTGCGATGCGCCTGAGACAAAATCTCCTCTCGCAACTCTTCATCCTGCGGAATCACAAGCCTACCAGACAAACACAGAAAGCCATCTGATTGATAGTGAAATCCAGATGAGCTACCCTCGTTAGCTAGACGAGCTAAACGCTGGGTCTTCGAATCAGATATCTGAGCATCTCGAATCCGCGAATACAAAGCTGGCTCAGATAGTATCGCAAACATCTGGATACTCTGCATACCTTTCTTATGCTTGAAGGTATATCCCGAAGTACAACAGTCACTGATCGCACTAGACATCGAACAAGTCTGAAGTGCGGATAGTCGCACCTTGCGACTCAAAGCATCAGCAGTGAGATTAGCAGCTCCCGGATGGTAATTAATCTCGCAATCATAGTCCTTAAGCAAGTCCATCCAACGTATCTGCCTCATGTTCAACTCCGCCTGAGTGAACAAATACTTGAGACTCTTATGGTCGGTAAGATCACAAATTTCTCGCTATACAGATAATGACACCAGATCTTCAAAGTGAACACAATGGCAGCCAATTCCAAATCATGGATTGGATAGTTGTCCTCGTGAAGCTTCAACTGTCTAGAAGCGTATGCGATCACATGCCAATTCTAAGTCAGGACACTACCTAACCCCTGAAGAGAAGCATCTGTGTATACCACATACCCTCCTGATCCTGATGGTAATGCCAACACCGGCGCAGAAGTCAACCGTCGTCGAAGCTCACAGAAATTCTCCTCACACTCGGAGGACCACTCGAAATCCACACCCTTGCGGGTAAACTGCGTCAACGGTCGAGCTAACTGAGAGAAGTTCAGAATGAAGCGACGATAATACCCTGCTAGACCCAGAAAACTACGGATCTCAGCAACTGTCGTCGGACGCGACCAAATAAGCACCGCTTCAATCTTGCTTGGATAAATAGAAATCCCTTCCCGGGATATGATATGGCCAAGAAAGACCACTCGATCCATCCAGAACTCACACTTGCTCAGCTTGGCGTACAACTGCTCATCCCGAAGAGTCTGTAGTACCAACCGCAAGTAAGAAACATGCTCTTCCGTATTACGCGAATACACCAAGATGTCGTTAATGAAGACCACGACAAACTTGTCCAAATACTCACTGAAGACACTGTTCATCAAATCCATGAATATAGCCGGCGCATTAGTCAAACCAAATGGCATCACTAGGAACTCGTAATGCCCATAGCGAGTACGGAATGCAGTCTTGGCTATGTCCTGATCACGGACTCTCAACTGATGATACCCAGATCTCAAGTCAATCTTGGAGTAAACTGACGTGCCCTGCAGCTGATCAAACAAGTCATCAATACGAGGCAACAGATACTTGTTCTTCACAGTGACTCGATTCAGCTGCCGGTAGTCAATGCACAACCGCATCGACCCATCCTTCTTCTTTACAAAGAGAATAGGAGCTCCCCAAGGAGATACACTAGGATGAATGTACCCCTTGTCCAAAAGATCCTGTAGCTGATTCTTCAACTCACGCATCTCTGACGGAACCAGACGATACGGTGCTCGAGAAATAGGTGAAGTACCCGGCATCAACTCTATGCCAAACTCGACTTCCCTTACAGGAGTAAAACCCGGAATCTTATCAAGAAATACATCTGGAAATTCATCCACAACAGGAATGCTCTCTATCCCAATACTCTCAGCGGACAAATCAACTGCATAGATAAGGTAGCCTTCCCCGCCAGACTCTAGAGCTCGACAGGCACTCAAAGCTGATACCAAAGGCATCGGGGGTCGCGCTCCCTCACCATAGAAAAACCAGCTCTCACTCCCCTCCGGATGAAAGCGTACTAATCTCTGATAGCAGTCCACTGAAGCTCGATAGGTAGTCAACATATATATTCCCAGTATGCAATCAAAGTCGTCCATCGCCAGGACCATGATATTTGCTAACAGAATGTTTCCTTCAAACTCTAAAGGGCAACCCATCACTAGACGCTTAGCCAAAGCAGATTGGCCCGTCGGAGTAGAAACAGACATCACTACGTCTAGTGCAATGCATGGTAACTTATGCCTCTTAACAAAACATGTAGAAATGAAGGAATGAGATGCACCAGTGTCAATAAGTACAAGAGCAGGTATACCATAAAGCAGAAATGTACCTGCGATGACTTTCTCATTCTCCTCCACTGCCTGATCATGTCTCAGGGCAAACACCTGGCCAGAAGCTCGTGGCCTCAAATGAGAACTCCCAGCAGGCTGTCCCTGCGACCTCTGCTGAACGGTGGCCTGAGAACCAGATCCTGAACCAGAACCAGAACCACCTCCCCCAGATAGTGGACAATCCCTCCGGATATGACCAGTCTCTCCACAACGGAAACAAGCTTCAGAAGCTCTACGGCACTTGTCGGATGGATGGTTCTTCCCACAGTGATCATACTTGTCCTTCTTACCGAAACGGACAACATCAGCAGAGCCAGAGGAAGAAGAAGTAGATCCAGACTTCTTGAAAGATTGGGCACGGGGACCCAAAGAACTAGCAGGTCTCGACTGAGAGAAAGACCTGTTCCACCGAATGATTTCCTCCGCCTGGTGACAACGGCTCACTAAACCCTCGTAGGACATGTCGTCGCCAACCGCCACACGGTCATGGATCTTAGGGTTAAGGCCCTGAAGGAACAGATTATACTTCATCCCAGAGCTGTCAGCAATCTCGGGGCAATAGGATAGCAGATCAAAGAACTTCTGCTGATACTCATCGATAGACATGGCTCCCTGTCGCAGACTCAGTAGCTCGCCTGCCTTCGACTTTTGGAGTGCAGGAGGAAAATACAGCTTCTGAAAAGCTGTGCGGAATTCGGCCCAGGTGGCCATTCCTCTCGCCGCAACAAAAGGTGCAGAAGTAAACCTCCACCACCTGCGCGCACGTCCATCCAGAAGATAACCCAGGGTCTCCATCTTCTGCTCCTTGGTGCATTGGAAAGTCTGAAAAGTCGTCTCCATGCGGTCTAACCAATTCTCCGCATCCTCCGAAGACTCACCTCCAACTAAGGGCTTAGGACCCATAGCTAAGAATCGACGCACAGTGAAACATTCGTCGTCATGATGACGATGATGCCGTTCTCGACGAGGCTCCCGGTCGGCATCACCCCAACGCCCACCAATACTGCCATGAGAACTCCGGTCGTCACGATCTGCCATCTACAAAATTACCTCACGGTTACCTTATGCAGAGTCTAAATCCCAAGAATACTATGCATGCTCTGATACCATAAATGTAGTGACCCTTACCCGGATCACCTACTAAATAGAACTTAGGCATGCAATTAACTTAATGAAATAGATATCAGAATAAACTTGCGGTAACCATAAATAAATACAATCCCAAGGAAAGAAATCTGTAATTTATCCAAAAATTATACAACCAAATCGAATAGCTGTATCAACCCAAAACAATAAAACCTAGACGAAGCTCCAGCTGGTCAACCACTGACTAGCCCCTCTTGGATCCACCCGCCTCGTCCAATCGCAAACCTGCCCCATGGAATAGGGTGTCCAGAAACACAGAGTACGAGACGTGAGCATAAAACGCTCAGTATGAGAGTATGAGTATACATGCATGCAAAGTGAACTCCCTATAAACTCGAGGTCAAGGATCAGATAACAGAGACAGACCGGGCCCTGGTATGTAGCATGCTGTGCCGTCGCTTCAGGAGGTTGCTCCCATACCATAATACAAGTGGATATGCCGGACCCAAATCGATGGAAGTCCAACCACTAACAGGATAGGGAAAAATCCTACTAACAGACATCTCGAAAGAGATAGCTCAGTATGCAAATGCAGCATAAATCAATGACATATAAACCATGCAGTCACATAATACATGCATACTCAGTCACGATATCTCGAACAGTACTTCCGTACCTCAAAACAGTGCAAGCTCTACCAACTCTAGGTCCACGCCTATAGTCTGCTCTACACTTCCAAATGATACTACTATCATTAAAGTACTCTAAAAGCCTTAACTAAGCTATTGCATACTCCTAAATATTTATAGGAAGCAAAAGCTATACCTTCGTCCGTCGTTAGCCCTTTGATGCCGATGCCTCCAGAACTTGGGCACAACTCCGCTACGACTATCGAACGCCTCGACGACTCCCGGGGCAAGCCTAGGAAGGCTAGAACAACTCGAATACGACTAGAGTAGAGAGGAAATCCGGAATTGGCAATTGAAAATGAATTCTCGGCCTTTTATTTATAGACATCGATCGGAACCTCCGATCCTCGATCGGAACGTCCGAACCTCGATCGGAACGTCCGATCCTGCCATCGGAGCTTCCGAAGATCCTGATCTGCCACGTGTCAAAATATCACTGGTTGACTTCGGATAGGGCGACCGGAGCTTCAGATCCCGATCGGAGTTTCCGATCCTGCCACACGTCATGCATGACGTAATATCGATCGGAGCTTCCGATCTCACCTTCGGAGCTTCCGATCTGTCCGATACCAAATTGGTTTAATTAACATAATTAATCTCTTAATTACCAATTTCGGGTACGGGGTACTACAAAATGACACACGTACCATATGCGTCAGCTATAGGTAGTATCATGTATGTGATGATATCTACCAGACCGGATGTAGCCTTTGCTCTGAGTGTCACGAGCAGATATCAGGCCAACCCCGGTCAAATGCATTGGAAAGCTGTGAAGGATATTCTTAAGTACTTGAGAAGGACTAAGAATATATTCATGGTTTATGGGGAAGAGAATTGAAATTGGAAGGCTATACCGACTCTAGCTTCCAAAGCGACGAGGATGACTCAAAATCAACCTCTGGATTTGTATTCATGCTCAATGGCAGTGCTGTCTCTTGGAAGAGTTCCAAGCAGGACACCACAGTGGATTCCACCACTTAGGCAGAGTACATTGCGGAATCAGCTGCTGCTAAAGAGGCCGTTTGGATAAGGAATTTTGTCCAAGAGTTGGGGGTCATTCTTGAAGCTGTTGGTCCAGTCCTGGTGTACTGTGACAACACTGATGCCATTGCTCAGGCAAAGGAACCAAGGTCTCATCAAAGATCCATACACATAATGAGGAAATACCACATCATCCGGGAGATCGTGGAAAGAGGAGACATTACTGTAGAGAGAGTGGCCTCTGCAGACAATATCGCTGATCCACTTAATAAGCCCATGCCAGGACCATTATTTGACAAACATCGCGAAACAATGGGACTACGTAGTATGACTAGTTGGCTTTAGGGCAAGTAGGAGATTGAAAGAGTGGGTGCCCTGCTAGCCAACTTGTGGCTAAGGGCCTTTATGACTCTATTTGTAAACAATCTTTGTTTAATATAATTTACACTCTTTATTGGAATTTACTTTATATTTTATCATATTGTTATGTTGTGACGTGCTATACGATGTTTAGATAAAGACCTTGAATATACTAAAGTTCATGCAAGATGTGATAGTGGATATGGATGACTATCATGAAACACATCTTGTAATCACTGTATATTCTAAACCAGTTCCTAGTCAATTGAGCCATCCGCAATAAGGATAAAGATCGCTCAAGATTGAGACTAGCATTTGCGATGCCGAGTACCACGTTTCATTGGTATGGAACATAGAGATGTTCGAAGCATGCAAATGGATATTCATTGGATGAATGATCGAACTACCCTATTCGGACTTTCCAAGTGGTTTTCACTAATTGAGTGGAAAAGTCCGTGATTTTGGTTGTACACCATTAGTCCTTACTACTTGAAACATCATGGAGACTCTATATGCTAGTACTGTACTTTGACTCGTTTACCGACTCTATGAGGGTCATTAGGTGTCGAGATTGGGTACAATTACGACACAAATAGGAGTCAATGCTTTGTTGTCAAGGATTTACCACACGTTTGCGAGCGTGGATATCGTATGCGATCTGAGAAGATATTAGTGTGACAAATCTCTGGCCAGAGTACATGATGTATTTTAGGTTACTTGATTTCCTAGTTGCACATGCGATGTCACTATTTGATCTCCAAGATGCATTGCATAGTTATCGAATCTCGAGCGACTCTCGATATACCAATGGTTGTTGATTCGATCGGGATATATGGATGAAGGGATCGTACTGTACGCTAACCAAAACCCACTGGTTCTTGCAGGCACTATCAGTGGTACCTAGGGAATCATGGGGTGATGTTGCTAGGCGCTCTTACCATGATTCGATGGGCAAGTCGGAAATTGTTGTTCCGAGTCACAAGGAGTTGTGGGCCCACGGCTAGCTGTATCCCTGAACCATTGAGGGTTACACAAGTAATAGATTTCTAATCCCCATTGAAATAATTAAATTTAATGAGTTAAATTTAGCAAATGAGAAGTAGGACTTCTTATTGATGAGTAGAGGGAGTGAGATTTCCTAAAATGACATAGGGATGCCATTTTTGGAAACCACTGAATTCGGATTCAGAAAATTTATCTTGACTTTAAAATATGCAGAAAAGTTTTCTGTACACATTGGTAAAATTGGTTTATCAATTTAAGTCACGATGAATTTTATATTTAATTTCTGAACATGCGGGCTTTGCTTGTCAGGCTTGAACTTATGACTAACGAGCCCTAAGCTGTTAGCAGCTCATGTTATAAATAAGTTATTACAGTACAGAAATTACACAATTAAGCTCATAATTTTCGAAAAACCTAGAGAATTCTCTCAAGGGTTGGCTACCCACTTTCCTCCTCTGTGTTCGAAATTCTAGGCTGCAATTTTCAAAATTGCAGTCTAGTTTAACAAATCAAATCTGTTAATTCTCTTCGTAGAAACTTTTGATAGACTTTCTAGTGCAGTCTGTCAGAGGGATTAGAATTCTGTTCGTGGACCTGATTCAGGAGTTGATCAATCGAGTCATCAGTTCCTGGGATATACAAGAAGAGCAGATTTATCTGTTGGAGTCCATAACCTCAAGTTGAGACTTGAGAGGTAAAATTAAATTATGTTTTATTTTACTCTATCTTCTTTTAATCGTAAGGATTTGATATCCACGATCTGGAATCGTTACAGATCAGAAAATAAAAATTTTAAACTTTCGCTGCCTTGGGTATCATATCTGACAGATCCGAGAATGTGTTCCAACACTTTCAACCATGGCTTCCTACATCTTAGCATTGTTTGTTGCGTGTATGTATTCAAGTACATAGAATTTGAACATGACCTTCATGTGTTTGATATAATGCTTCAATGAAAAAATTGCAATGCTACAGATGAAGCCATTAATATCGTAAAAAAAAATTATTTGAATTTGGGATTATTTATGACAAAAATTATCTTTCTTTATATTCAAAGATGCATTTGGCTACTGGATTTTTTACTCAAA
Organism: Henckelia pumila; assembly: GCF_033568475.1. Taxonomy (NCBI): domain Eukaryota; kingdom Viridiplantae; phylum Streptophyta; class Magnoliopsida; order Lamiales; family Gesneriaceae; genus Henckelia; species Henckelia pumila. Next base: position 88,889,643 of record NC_133122.1, read on the forward strand.
TTTTTTTTAGCTCACTGTTCAATTTTTCGTGTTTATTTCCGAGGTGCCATGTAACGTCCCAAAATTTATTATCGAATTAATTGGCAATTAAAATAATTATTGAGTTGAAAAAAATAATTATTTCTGCCAAATGAGTTATAGGGTGCATTTACAAAATACACGTGCCAATTAGTCAATGATTTTGACTATTTCTGGATATCTGGTAATATTGGTATTTTTGAGATAATTATTGAGATATTGAAATTAAAATAATTATTTATGCCAGATACTTTAATTTAGAAGAATGTTTGACCGAGTTTACTGGTCATGGTCTAAGTTTGACTTAATAATTAATTTGAGAAATTATAAGTCTAATTGACTAGTCAAAGTCAATAATTTCAGAAATTGGTGTTAATAGTTATGGGGTGTGTGTACCAGAAAAATATCCGAATAGGGACAAATTTACCAGTTGGATATCAAATAAATTAGTCTGGATTAGAAACATTATTGATTTGCTATAAATCTCAAAACACACACTACTGAAGCATACTCAAGAAAACACAGATCAAAGATTTTCTCCCGAATTTTCCCCCAAATTCTCCACTTTACTGAAGCACATCTCACGTTTTCCATCTCCGGCCATTCGTTGGAGCTCCGATAAAAAATCCGACCGGTCACTTTGTAGCCAAGATCGAGACGCGCCTATTGGTATAAAGAAATCCAAAATCCAACGGTTGGATCGCCAAGAAATTGACGATGAACAGAGGAGTTTGGCGAAGGTACTATTCATCATCTTCTTCATCTGAAAATGCATGATTCGAGCTCGTTTTTGTTGCTTTTAAAGCTGTTAAACGATTCTATGAGATGGGTAGAACATTTCCCTAGCTTTTGGTAGCTTATTTCGACGTTAATTGTGCAGATCGGAGCAAAACCAAGTCGCCGGAATCGGACTGTAAATCGCCGATCTACGGCGCGTCGGACGACCATTCTGGTCTTGGCTTATATGGTTGGAATCGTCTCGTCGAGAGCTACAAGACTGCAAAATTTCATAATTTTTGGAGTACGTTTGAATCGCCGCCGCCGGACCGCCGCGTCGCCGCTGCCTTCTTCGATTTTCCGGCGACCTCCGGCGAGTTAACCATTTTTTATCGTCTCGACGTGATAGATCCGAATATCCAAGTTTCGAGTCATGATTCGAAATCGTTAAGCGGTGAGAGAGCAATTAAGTTCGATAATTTTTGGTCAAAGTTTGACCAGAGTTGACCAGGGTTGACTTTTGACCATCATATGATTTTTCGCAGATCGAAAGCCCGTTGAGGATAATTAGAGGCAGAAATCAGCAAATTAGGGATTTGATCTTACAGAATTGGATAATTATGAGATTTCCGAGTCCCGATATGCGCAACCGCAACTATATAGGTTTTTCGTGCGTTTTAAACGCAAAGACATGTTATACCCTTCCTTGCTCACACCGTTTAGATCAGTATATTCACTGTTTTTGGTTATTAAATTGTGTTGTTGCATTTGTATGTGGATATGACAGCTCAAATTTTAACTCATGCATTATTCACGTTTTTATGTATTGTGGATGATTTTTCTGTCATGGCTGGGTCTTAGATGTTGTTCACTGGATGATGGCTGGATTACGTTCCTTTGGGTCTTGGTTTAAGATGACTTGAACTAGTGTCGGCTAGGTGAACAGTGGGATGATTGTAAGGTTGTTTACCTAGCGGGCAGCTCGGGCGGGGCTTGGGCAGGTAGGTTGTCCGGGTCGGGTTGTAGTAACCCAGATTCCATTTTAAAATAATAATATGTTAAACATGATTAAGGGTTAGTAATTAACCAATTCCGGGATTTAATCGGACTTCAGAAGCAAGAAATGAAATTTCATTGTCTGAGCCAGTTCGGACGATCCGAAGAGGACTTCGGACGGCCCGAACTTGACCATCGGGGGCTCTGAAGGTGAGCTCGTTGACTTCGGAGTTAAGGCTGGTTCGGACGACCCGAACTTGTTTGTGCCAAGTAGTCAGGATTACTCAGCAATGAATTTTGACAAGTGTTGGACTTAGAGCACTTCGGACGACCCGAAGTAGAGATCGGACGATCCGAACTCGACGTGTCTCGCATGCAGACGGTGAGTTGGATCGAACGATCCGAACTCAGGTTCGGAGGGCCCAAACTCATCCGAAAATTTTCCTATAAATAGGGCTCATTCGATTTCATTTTGAAATACGAATTCCCGAGTTTTCTTCTTCAGTTATATAGTGTGAGTTATACACTTGAGGACCCTATTGGTTATAATAGAGGTTCTGGAATAACCAAGGAGTGGTTATAGTCATCCGGGACTAGCGACTTCAAAGGGCTATCTACGGACGAAGGTATGGTCCGGGAATCTATTAAAGTTTTGGGAGTACTTATTAGCTTAGTTAAGGCTTATAGAATTTATGTAGTGATACGGTGAACTTTTGAATATAGGCTTGGAACCTAGGATCCTACTATACTTGAACTAGCCTAGAGGTACATACACATCGACTGAGATTGCCAGCGAGTATACATGTTTATATATTGCATTTATTTGGCATTATTATATGGCATGATATATGATTTACCGCTTTCTATATTCATATGTCATGTGCATATACACGTTGAGCCTATACCTTGATATACCTGATTATAGAGCCGCTTAGCTCTATATTCGATAGTCTGTCACTGAGAGTACCGCGACGGTGGGTACATTTATGTCTGACTACTCTGGTGTACTAGACGAGTGTGGTTGCACCCAGAGGTTGATCTGTGCGGTGGCAGCACTCATGTGGCGCCGGTACTGAGCATGACTTTTCAGATGACCCTTTACCAGTCATCATGTTGCATGCATCATATTTATACGTGTACTCATGTTTATGTACTGGGAGTTAGCGCTCACGTCCTAGTTGTTATCTTGGACACCCTATTCCATGGGGCAGGTCGCAGGATGGACGGAGCTGGTGGTTCAAGACAGGATTAGGGAGCAGGCCTTAGTTATACAGCAGGATTCGATATAGATGTATAATGTTTACTTTTAAGTATTTCGATATGGTTATATCACTACTGATGAATAAGCTTGACACTTTTATACTAAGCTGATATGTAATTTATGGTTATGTTTCCGCACGTTTTACTCTATTAAGTTATTTTGCTGTATTAAGTTTAATGCATGCTATTAGTTGTCAGTTAGTAGATGATACCATGCAGGGTCACTACATTTTTGGTATCAGAGCATGCTTAGATTTTGGGATTAGTACTTGGGATTTAGAATTAGTTTTGAGTAATTCTTGCGCATTTGGGATTTTAATGTGCAATTCTTTTCAGGATATGGCTGACGAGAGTCATGGTAGTGTTGGCCAGGGAGGTGGTCATCATCATCTTCATCACCGCTATCATGATGATCAACATCGTCATCATGAGGGTAAACGTCGCTACTCTATCAATAAATTCATGCAAGTAGGACCGAAACCCTTGGTGGGAGGCGAGAATCCTGAACAAGCTAGGAGCTGGATGTCTAAACTCGAGAGTACTTTCCGAGCTTTCGAGTGCACTGAGGATCAGAAATTGGAAGTTCTAGAATTTGTTCTAGAGGATCAAGCACGTTTTTGGTGGGATGCCAAAGCTGCTCAGGCACGTACTGAGAGAGGACAGGTGACTTGGGGAGATTTCTGTGAGCAGTTCCAGAAACTGTATTTTCCTCCAGCTGTTCGCCAAGAACGATCGATGGAGTTGCTTACTCTGAGGCAAGGATCAATGACTATTGATCAATATCAGCAACGATTTCTTGATTTGCTACCTTTCAGTCCTCATATTAATGAGAGTGATGCATCAAAGTATGATCTTTTTCTACAAGGCCTGAACCAAGATATCTACTCACAGGTTGTTTTCTGTGATGACCCAGTATCTTATGAGACTTTGGTGAACCGTTGCCTTCTTGTGTAGACCAGCAACAGGCGTGCACATTTGTTGATGTCAGCACAACTTAGTGGATCATTTGAGCCTAGAGCTCAATCTGTTGTGAAATCTGGACCTACGTCTTCTTCTACTCCTACTACTTCATCTGGATCTCGTGGTTCACGAGGTATGTTCCGTTTTGGGAAGAAGAAGAAGAAGAAGGAGTTTTGTAGTCATTGTGGAGGGAAGCATCCTGTAGCTTCATGCCGGAGAGCTACTGGTGCTTGTTATATTTGCGGTCAGCAGGGACATCTGCGGAGAGATTGTCCTCAGCGCATAGGTTCTGCTAGTGGATCGGGATCACAGGTTGGATCTCAGGCTTCTACTTTTCCACGACAGCAGCCAGCACCACAGAGTTCTTCTTGTTACCGTCCACAGTCTCAAGGGCAGGTATTTGCTCTGTCTCAAGAACAGGCTACTGAGGGAAGCGATCGCATGTTGGCAGGTACCTTTTTGTTATGTGGTATTCCTGCACTTGTTTTAATTGATACTGGAGCATCGCATTCCTTTATTTCTATTCGCTTTGTTAAGAGACATAGATTACCTTATGTATCATTAGATATGGATTTAGTTGTATCTACTCCGCTGGAGCAGGAGATAGTAACTAAGCGTCTAGTGATGGGTTGCCTTCTAGAGTTTGAGGGTAATACGTTATTGGCTAATTTGATGATATTAGCGATGACAGATTTTGACTGTATTTTGGGAATAGATATGCTGACTTTGTATCACGCTACTGTGGATTGTTATCAGCGTCTGGTACAGTTTCATCCTGCAAAGGGTGATAGCTGGTATTTTTATGGTGAGGGTGCGCGACCTCCGATGCCACTTGTTTCGGCTCTGAAGGCATGTCATGTCTTGGAGTCAGGTGGGGAGGGCTACCTTATCTATGCAGTTGATATGTCCATGAGTAGTACGGGTATTGATCAGTTACCGGTAGTCAGTGAGTTTCCTGATGTATTCCCTGATGAGATTCCTGGTTTTTCTCCGGTGCGAGAGGTTGAATTTGGTATTGATTTAGTACCAAGAACTACGCCTATATCCCGAGCGCCTTATCGTCTAGCACCATCAGAGATGAGGGAATTGAAATAGCAGTTACAGGATCTGCTTGATAAGGGATATATTCGTCCGAGTGTTTCTCCGTGGGGAGCACCTGTTTTGTTCGTCAAGAAAAAAGATGGATCGATGCGATTGTGTATGTATTACAGACAGTTGAATCGTGTCACCATCAAGAATAAGTATCCTTTGTCGTGGATTGATGATCTATTCGATCAACTACAGGGTACTTCTATTTACTCCAAGATAGATCTGAGATCTGGATACCACCAGATACGGGTACGAGACTCAGATATTTCTACGACTGCTTTTAGGACCAGATACGAACATTATGAATTTCTGGTTATGCCATTTGGTTTGACGAATGCACCAACAGTCTTTATGAATCTGATGAATCAGGTATTTTGAGAATATCTGGATAGATTTGTCATCGTCTTCATTGATGATATTCTTGTCTATTCTCATGACAAGGATGAGCATGCACAACATTTGAGGATTGTTTTACAGACGTTACGAGATAAGCAGATGTATGCGAAATTGAGCAAGTGTGAATTCTGGCTTGATCGGGTAGTGTTTCTCGGTCATGTGATTTCTAATGAAGGGATATCTATTGATCCTAGTAAGATAGAGGCAGTGCTGAACTGGTCTCGTCCGACGACGGTTGCTGAGATTCGTAGTTTCTTGGGTCTAGCTGGATATTACCGTCGGTTCATCGAGAATTTTTCACAGTTGTCCAGGCCTTTGACTCAGCTTACTCAGAAAGATGTTACCTTCATTTGGTCCTCGGATTGTGAGGAGTCATTTCACGAGCTGCGGAGACGTCTTACTACTGCACCTGTGCTAGCTCTACCTTCTGGATCAAGAGGTTATGTTGTCTATACTGATGCCTCTGGTCAGGGGTTAGGATGTGTTCTGACACAAAATGGACATGTTATTGCCTATGCTTCTCGACAGTTGGAGGTTATGTTGTCTATACTGATGCCTCTGGTCAGGGGTTAGGATGTGTTCTGACACAAAATGGACATGTTATTGCCTATGCTTCTCGACAGTTGAAGACGCATGAGAGTAATTATCCAGTACATGATCTCGAGTTAGCCGCCATTGTATTTGCACTCAAGATCTGGAGGCATTATCTTTATGGCAAGAAATTTGAGATATTCACGGATCATAAGAGTTTAAAGTATTTATTCACTCAGACGGAGTTGAATATGCGACAGAGACGCTAGATGGATCTTCTGAAGGATTATGATTGTGAAATCAAATATCATCCAGGTTCTGTTAATCTTACTGCTGATGCCTTGAGTCGGCAGTGAGACTTTCTGCACTTCAGACTAGTGAAGTATCTCATATGATTCAAGAGTGCTGTTCATTGAGTTTTACGCTCAAGCACAAGAAAGGGAGAAATGAGATTCGATTGTATACTATTTTGTCTGAGCCAGCATTGTATTCTCGGATTAGAGATGCTCAGATATCTGATGTTAAGACTCAGCATTTGGCACGTTTAGCCAATGGGGTTAATACATCTGGATTCCATTTTCAGGCAGATGGATTATTGTGCTTATCTAATCGGGTGGTTGTACCTAATGTTGCGGAGCTCAGGAACGATATTCTATCTCAAGCTCACAGGAGTCGATTATCAGTTCATCCTGGAAGCATGAAAATGTATAAAGACTTGCGAACTAGATTCTGGTGAAAAGGGATGAAGCGGAGTGTGTATCAATTTGTTTCAAGATGTTTGGTTTGTCAATAAGTCAAGGCTGAACACCGACGACCAAGTGGATTATTGCAGAATCTTGAGATTCCTGAATGGAAGTGGGAGCACGTAACTATGGATTTTGTTACCCACTTACCTATGACTTCACGTCAGTATGATGCTATCTGGGTCGTTGTTGACCGTTTGACGAAATCAACACACTTTATTCCTTATAACCGGGAGTATTCTTATGATCGCATGACACGTTTATACATCCAGGAGATAGTGCGATTGCATGGGATTCCAGTAAGCATAGTCAGTGATAGAGACCCGCGATTTACCTCACGTTTTTGGGGTAGTTTTCAGGAGGCGTTGGGTGCCACTCTGAGTTTGAGCACTGCATATCATCCGGAGACTGACGGACAGTCAGAGCGGACGATTTGTACATTGGAGGATATGTTACGTTCTTCTGTCATGGACTTTGTCTTATCTTGGCAGGATCAGTTACCTTTGATCGAATTTGCCTACAATAACAGTTATCATCGTAGTATTGATATGACACCTTTCGAGGCATTGTACGATTGACGGTGTCGTACTCCGTTATTCTGGGATGAAGTCGGGGAACGACAAGTCAAGGGTCCTGAATTGGTGCAGCAGATTGTAGACAAGGTAGATTTGATCAAGCATAGGATCAAAGTTGCTCAAGATAGACAAGCCAATTATGCTAATATTCGTCGCAGGCCACTTCAGTTTGAGCCTGGCGAATATGTGTTTCTACGAGTATCACCTTTCAGGAAGGTGATGAGATTCGGCGTGAAAGGCAAGTTGTCTTCTCGTTTTATTGGACCTTTCCAGATACTGGAAAAGATCGGAGATATTGCATATCGTTTGGCGTTACCGCCAAATCTTTCCAGTATATATAATGTTTTTCATGTGTCATTACTTCGACAGTACATAGCTGATGAATCTCATGTGATTCAGTCTACTGATATTCAGCTAGAGCCAGATCTGTCTTTTGTTGAACGACCAATCCGTATCTTAGACAGAAAGGAGAAAGTTCTTCGGAACAAGACTATACCACTTGTGATGGTACAGTGGCAGCGCCGAGGCATTGAAGAAGCAACTTGGGAAACCGAGAGCCATATGCGAGCAAAATATCCTGAGTTGTTTGCTGTGTATTTTTTATTACCATGTAAAGATGTAATTACAGTTGTTGTAATAAAACGTGGTTTGATGTTTCATATTGTTATCTTGATTTATCTTTAGATGTTATTTCGCGGACGAAATATCTAAAGGTGGGGAGAATGTAATAACTCAGATTCCATTTTAAGATAAAAATATGTTAAACATGATTAAGGGTTAGTAATTAACCAATTCCGGGATTTAATCGGACTTCAGAAGCAAGAAATGAAATTTCATTGTCTGAGCCAGTTTGGACGATCCGAAGAGGACTTCGGACGGCCCGAACTTGACCACCGGCGGCTCCGAAGGTGAGCTTGTTGACTTCAAAGATAAGGCTGGTTCGGACGACCCAAACTCAAGTTCGGACGGCCCGAACTTGTTTGTGCCAAGTAGGCAAGATTACTCAGCAATGAATTTTGACAAGTGTCGGACTTAGAGCACTTTGGACGAACCAAAGTAGAGATCGGACGATCCGAACTCGACATGTCTCGCATGCAGACAGTGAGTTGGATCGGACGATCCGAACTTAGGTACGGAGGGCCCGAACTCGTCCGAAACTTTTCCTATAAATAGGGCTCATTCGATTTCATTTTGAAATACGAATTCCCGAGTTTTCTTCTTTAGTTATATAGTGTGAGTTATACACTTGAGGGCCCTATCGGTTATAATAGAGGTTCTGGAATAACCAAGGAGTGGTTATAGTCATCCGGGACTAGCGACTTCAAAGGGCTATCTACGGACGAAGGTATGGTCCGGGAATCTATTTAAGTTTTGGGAGTACTTATTAGCTTAGTTAAGGCTTATAGAATTTATGTAGTGATACGGTGAACTTTTGAATATAGGCTTGGAACCTAGGATCCTACTATTCTTGAGTAGCCTAGAGGTACGTACACATCGACTGAGATTGCCAGCGAGTATACATGTTTATATGTTGAATTTATTTGGCATTATTATATGGAATGATATATGATTTATCGCTTTCTATATTCATATGTCATATGCATATACACGTTGAGCCTATACCTTGATATACCTGATTATAGAGCCGCTCAGCTCTATATTCGATAGTCTGTCACTGAGAGTACCGCGACGGCGGGGACATTTATGTTTGACTACTCTGGTGTACTAGACGAGTGTGGTTGCACCCAGAGGTTGATCCGTGCAGTGGCAGCACTCATGTGGCGCCGGTACTGAGCATGACTTTTCAGATGACCCTTTACCAGTCATCATGTTGCATGCATCATATTTATACATGTACTCATGTTTATGTACTGGGCGTTAGCGCTCACGTCCTAGTTGTTATCTTGGACACCCTATTCCATGAGGCAGGTCGCAGGATGGACGGAGCTGGTAGTTCAAGACCGGATTAGGGAGCAGGCCTTAGTTATACAACAGGATTCGATATAGTTTTATAATGTTTACTTTTAAGTTTTTCGATATGGTTATATCACTACTGATGAATAAGCTTGACACTTTTATACTAAGCTGATATGTAATTTATGGTTATGTTTCCGCACGTTTTACTCTATTAAGTTATTTTGCTGTATTAAGTTTAATGCATGCTATTAGTTGCCAGTTAGTAGGTGATACCATGCAGGGTCACTACACGGGTCAAGTGAATTAGGGTCATATGTATGGGTCTGGGCCGGATAATTTATTTAGAAGTCTAAGTGTTTGGTTTATCCATTGGGCCAAGTTTGTTATTGGGCCTAAGATATTTATTTGACTTTATTTATTTATTGGGTCTAAGATGTTTATTGAGCTTAATCTATTTATTGGGCTTGAGTTGTTTATTTAAGCTAAAATGTAATTTGGGCTTGAATAAATTGATTTAGTTATTGAGTCAAGCTTATTAGGCTTAAGATAGTTATTGGGGGCTTAATTTATTAATTGGGCTAAATTTGTTAATGGGCCTAAGTTGTTTAATTTATTTGGTTGAACTAAATTCTATGTCGGTCTAAGTACTATTGGGCCAATCTAAGTCCGATTTGGGTCATTTTAAGTGTGATTGAGCTAGTCTAAGTATTTTTGGGCCAATATAAATGTTAATGAGTCGGTCTAAGTTTATGGGCTTTAGTTAAGGGAAAACAACTCGAACTAGCCAGTGAAAAACAAAATAGTCCGTAAATATATATTTAATAGATGTATATGTATATTTTGATATAAGTATGATTTTTATTATGAAAAATGAATTAAATATATATTTACGGGAAAATTTTTTAGAAAATGATATTTTTAAGTTCATGATTCATGCATGTATTTTATGATGAGATAACGGGCATGTAAAGAAAATATTTTTGGGAAATTGAAGTGATTTGTGACAAACACGGGACTGGAGGTCGGGATACCGGGCCCGATGACCTTTCCACTTACGATTATGAGCCTATGGATCCCCAAAGGTTGGGTGAAGTGACATAGGGCGTTAGGGGTACACCCCACAGGCCGCCACCACGTATGATGGATTTAGATTGATCAATCGAATTAGGTTACACTTCACTGATATGACCCACAGAAAATAATTTTTATGTTTATGACATGCCAATGCTTACGCTATGTATTATGTTACGTATTATGTTATGATATAGATTACGACGCAGTTTATGCATACGATTTTACGATCATGCATGCATTAGAATCCTCAGGTTATTTTTATATACGTTATGTGCTTGCATATGGTTTTATTTAGTAGTACTCGTTATTAAATATAGAGCATGCTGGGCCTTTAGGCTCACTAGATCTAAATGGTGTGCAGGTGAGATTTTTTTTATTCAGGAGGTTGTGGTCCCGACTGGTGGTGAAGGCCTCTGTGCATTCGTGGCAAGATAGCACACCCGTGACCTTCGCGCTTTTATGTTTCAATGATTATGAGATTGTAATCAAACTATTTTTCGCATCTTATGTTATTGAATATTTACGCATGAATTTATAATGTGTTCGAGTATTTAAGTTTTGACATGAAATCTCTTTTTATTATTTATTAAATTTTATGAAAATCTATTTTAAGTATAGATGCATATATGTAATATTTTAAAAAAAATTCCTTCGAGTTTGGTTCGTTTTATTTGGTATTAGAGCAAGGTCCTTGGAGGGTTGGCTAGCCTGCTACGTGGAGCTCAGAAGTCGCACTATCAGTCTGTGAGTTTTAAATGCTTTTAATTATGTTTTACGAATGGGACCCATGAGTTAGTTTTCACTGAAATTCATGTTATAAGGCTTTTAAATTAAAATACATAGCTATGCACTACGGTTGCGTGAGGAATTATTGGGAATTGCAGTATGTCTCAGAGTCACGTAGTTTGCGATGCGGGTAATTAGGATCCACCTTCTCCTCTACCTTCACCTGCAGCTCTACCACTCGCAGCTTTTGAGAGGGCCAGTATGGGCATGCTAGATGTTATCACGAGTTTACTTGAGCATCAGGATGGACAGCTTAGGAGGGCGCACGAGGAGGACATCACTGAGAGGTTCTACAAGCAAGGATCGAAGGATTTTGCATGGACTCGTGATCCACTTGTGGCTGAGGAAGTGTTGTAGACGATCTTTGCCTTCATGGGGACCCAGGATGCTGATTGGGTCAGATGCGCAATCTACATATTAAAGAATGATGCAACTCTCTGGTGGGAAGGCGCAGTGACTGGTCTTGATCTGGCTAGGATGATTTGAAGGGATTTCAAGATGGATTTATTTGAAAATTACTTCACAGAGGATGTGCGAGGCCATCTGATTCGTGACTTCATGAGCCTTCGATAGGGAGACAGGACTGTGGCCAAGTATCTGAGGAAATTTGAGCAGGAGTGTCACTTCGTGCCCACGATTGCTACAATGGAGAGAGGCTGTGACATTTTACTGGGAACTTGAGGTCCGATATCAATCATATGTTTCCATGGCAGATGTGACGAAGCACAAGGTAGCGGTTAGTCGAGCGTGCCAGTCCAAGAAGGGAGGAAGGAGATGCAGGCTGACTCCCAGAAGCAGAGACAGTTCCAGCAGTCATCTAGAGGACATTCCTGGCAGCAGCCAGCATAGAAGTCTTATTTTGGGTTGTCTAAGGGATCAGATTCTCCTAGACTGCATCAGCAGCAGCAGCAGAGGCCGCAGGGCCATCAGCATTAGGGGACAGTTGCTCCTAGCACTGGAGGGGTGCCTTTCTACAGACAGCGTCAGATTCCTCATTCTAGAAAGTGTTTGGTTGGCTCAATCAGGTGTTACCATTGCGAGGATCCGGAACGATTTCGAGGAACTGTCACAGGGCGAGGCAGACCACAGGGCGCTTGTTTTTGGTGCAGGCTGAGGATGCAGATCTTGATACTTCTCTTATCGCGGATAGTCCTAATTTGCGTTCTTAAATTCAGTTATTGAGATTCTTAGTTAAGATTTTCATCGGAAATTGCTTGACTGTTGTACTTGTGTTTTAGAAATGCATGTGTAGGATGAGAATTTTGAATTGGTGAAATTAGCATGCATAGGATTGAACTTTAGATGTTAATTGGTTGCTCTAAAAGAATGATCTATATCTATTGGAAAATCTTTTGCGTACAGGAAATATTAGCATTAGAGGTATTGTTACGTTTGTGTTGCTAGATTCTGGAGCTACGCATTCTTTTATCTCTCATTAGTTTTGAGGATTTTTAGTAATTGTTTGCTATAGGTTAGATGCGAATGTTGGGTCGGAGAGAATGTTTTGAGAATTATCTTAGAAATTTGATTGATTGCTATTGAGGAATTCAAATTTCATTTTTCTCAGGAATCGTTGAGCCAAATGATTCGGGTGAAGGGTACTATTGAGAGATGAATTAGTTTGTTGAAGATATAAAATTTGGGAATTTGGTGATAGTTCTAACTGAGTGATTAAGCATCGTTTGACGTTTAGTTGATTTTGTGAGGGATTGGGAAGGTGCTTTTGGGATAGAGGAAAATCAGTTACGTGAGTCATTTTATCTATTCTTTCCGAAAATATTGGAATCCTTCTTGTAGTTCATGCATTCCTTGATTCGCATGATATTGTTCATTGAAGATTCAGTCAATTTGGCTTCGAATGATATTTCGGCTATGAATTTTGGAAATTCATATTTCTGGAGAACTTGAATTCTAAATCTGGACATGGATATTGATTTGGGTGAGTATTGTTATTCTATTTCATTGGAATCTCGATTTTATTTTGTTGACATCGGATTACACCATGGGATTTTATTTCATTTTCGTTGAGTGCGTGCGGATTTCCTCGTGTGTAAGCCACGCTGAAAACCTTGATTTTGATTTGTATTGATGGTGGACATGATGTCATACCTGCCGGCAGTTGATCATCTGATTTGATATTTATTGATTGGCTCGTATCCATTGTTCATGGAGCCTTGAATTGATTCGCTCACCCCTTGTATTAGACAGGCAACGAGTTGTTTCCTTTTGGCAGATTTGTTTTCCAGATTATTGTATTTTGATATTGTTTTGAACCATGTCTCTTCGATTTCGATTTGATTATGACCCAGCAAGTTATTTATTGAGCTGAGTTATATTGAACGTCGTCTTGACATTGTTTTGGCTCGTAACTGATAGTGATTGTTAGCACCATTAGAATTTAGTGTTTGGCGGGCACCAGATAGAATCATGGGACAGTTGATATCGAGGTTTTGTTGAGATCCTATTGTGATTGAATTTTAGGGCTCTTAGAAATCGAGACTACTGTTAGTGGAGTTCACCTATAGCATCAGTTTTCAGGCATCCATAGGTATGGCTCCATACGAGACTTTTTCGAATCAAGGTGTAGATCTCTGGTGCATTGGGACGTTTTTGGCAAGAGGATTCTCTTAGTTTCCGAGTTAGTTCAGCAGACTACAGATATCGTGATTCGAATTTGGGACAAGAAGAGGGCCACACAGAGTCTTCAGAAGAGTTATGCTGACCGACGACTATGAGACCTCGAGTTTGCTTTTGGAGACCATGTGTTTGTGAGGATTGCGCCCATGAAGGGCGTGATGCGATATGGATATGAGCCTCTGCAGTTGGCGTCAGACTTGTCGTCCAAGGAACGACTAGAGCAGATCATAGCACGGGAGGAGCAGATACTTAGAACGCGAGTTTTTTTTTCCTTGGTCAAGGTTCGGTGTTAGAATCAGTCAGAGGAGGAGGCTCTCTCGGAGGCCAAGGTCGTTACGCGGACGTATTGTCCAGAGCTTATCGGTACTTACTCCAATTTCGAGGACGAAATTTCATTTAAGGAGGGGAGAGTTGTAACGTCCCAAAATTTATTATCGAATTAATTGGCAATTAAAATAATTATTGAGTTGAAAAAAATAATTATTTCTGCCAAATGAGTTATAAAGTGCATTTACAAAATACACGTGTCAATTAGTCAATGAGTTTGACTATTTCTGGATATCTGGTAATATTGGTAGTTTTGAGATAATTATTGAGATATTGAAATTAAAATAATTATTTATGCCGGATACTTTAATTTAGAAGAATGTTTTACCGAGTTGACTGGTCATGGTCTAAGTTTGACTTAATAATTAATTTGAGAAATTATAAGTCTAATTGACTAGTCAAAGTCAATAATTTCAGAAATTGGTGTTAATAGTTATGGGGTGTGTGTATCAGAAAAATATCGGAATAGAGACTAATTTTACCAGTTGGATATCAAATAAATTAGTCCGGATCAGAAAAATTATTGATTTGCTATAAATCGCAAAACACACACTGAAGCACACTCAAGAAAACACAGATCAAATATTTTCTCCCAAATTTTTCCCCAAATTCTCGACTTTACTGAAGCACATCTCACATTTTCCGTTGCCGGTCATTCATCAAAGCTCCGATCAAAAATCCGACCGGTCAATTTGTATCCAAGATCGAGAAAAGTCTATTGGTGTAAAGAAATCGAAAATCCAACGGTTGGATCGCCGAAAAATTGACAATGAACAGACGAGTTTGGCGAAGGTACTATTCATCGTCTTTTGCGTCTGAAAATGCGCGATTCGAGCTCGTTTTTGTTGCTTTTAAAGCTGTTAAATGATTCTATGAGATGGGTAGAACATTTTCCTAGCTTTTGGTAGCTTATTTCGACGTTAATTGTGCAGATCGGAGCAAAACCAAGTCGCCGGAATCGGACTGTAAATTGCCGATATACGGCACGTCGGACCACCATTCTGGTCGTGGCTTATATGGTTGGAATTGTCTCGTCGAGAGCTACAAGCCTGCAAAATTTCATAATTTTTTGAGCACGTTTGAATCGCCGCCGTCGGACCGCTGCCTTCTTCGATTTTCCGGCAACCTCCGGCGAGTTAACCATTTTTTATCGTCTCGACGTGATAGATCCGAATATCCAAGTTTTGAGTCGTGATTCAAAATCGTTAAGCGGTGAGAGCGCAATTAAGTTCGATAATTTTTTTGTCAAAGTTTGACCAGAGTTGACCAGGGTTGACTTTTGACCATCATATGATTTTTCGCAGATCGAAAGCCTGTTGAGGATAATTAGAGGCAGAAATCAGCAGATTAGGGATTTGATCTTCCAGAATTGGATAATTATGAGATTTCTGAGTCCCGATATGTGCAACCGCAACTGTATAGGTTTTTCATGCATTTTAAACGCAAAGGCATGTTATACCCTTCCTTGCTCACATCGTTTAGATCAGTATATTCACTATTTTGGTTATTAAATTGTGTTGTTGCATTTGTATGTGGATATGACAGCTCAAATTTTAATTCATGCATTATTCACGTTTTTATGTATTGTGGATGATTTTTCTGTCATGACTGGGTCTTAGTTGTTACTCACTGGATGATGGTTGGATTACGTTCCTTTGGATCTTGGTTTAAGATGGCTTGAACTAGTGTCGGCTAGGTGAACAGTGGGATGATTGCAAGGTTGTCTACCTAGCGGGCATCTCGGGCGGGGCTTGGGCAGGTAGGTTGTCTGGGTCGGATCAAGTGGATTAGTGTCATATGTATGGGTCTGGGCCGGATAATTTATTTAGAAGTCTAAGTGTTTGGTTTATCCATTGGGCCAAGTTTGTTATTGGGCCTAAGATGTTTATTTGACTTTATTTATTTATTGGGTTTAAGATGTTTATTGGGCTTAATCTATTTATTGGGCTTGAGTTGTTTATTTTAGCTAAAATATTATTTGGGCTTGAATGAATTGATTTAGTTATTGAGTTAAGCTTATTGGGCTTAAGATAATTATTGGGGGCTTAATTTATTAATTGAGCTAAATTCTTTAATGGGCCTAAGTTGTTTAATTTATTTGGTTGAGCTAAATTCTATGTCGGTCTAAGTACTATTGGCCAATCTACGTCCGATTTGGGTCATTTTAAGTGTGATTGAGCTAGTCTAAGTATTTTTGGGCCAATATAAATGTTAATGAGTCGGTCTAAGTTTATGGGCTTTAGTTAAGGGGCAACAACTCGAGCTAGCCAGTGACAAACAAAATAGTCCGTAAATATATATTTAATAGATGTATATGTATATTTTGATATAAGTATGATTTTTATTATGAAAAATGAATTAAATATATATTTACGGGTAAAATTTTAAGAAAATGATATTTCTAAGTTCATGATTCATGCATGTATTTTATGATGAGATAACGGGCATGTAAAAAAAATATTTTTGGGAAATTGAAGTGATTTGTGACAAACACGGGACTGGAAGTCGGGATACCGGGCTCGATGACCTTTCCACTTACGATTATGAGCCTATGGATCCCCAAAGGTTGGGTGAAGTGACATAGGGCATTAGGGGTACACCCCACAGGCCGCCACCATGTACGATGGATTTAGATTGATCAATCGAATTAGGTTACACTTCACTGATATGACCAACAGAAAATGATTTTTATATTTATAACATGCCAATGCTTATGTATGTATTATGTTATGATATAGATTACGACGCAGTTTATGCATACGATTTTACGATCATGCATGCATTAGAATGCTCAGGTTATTTTTATATACGTTATATGTTTGCATGTGGTTTTATTTAGTAGTAATCGTTATTAAAGGTAGAGCATGCTGGGCCTTTAGGCTCACTAGATCTAAATGGTGTGCATGTGAGATTTTTGTTATTCAGAAGGTTGTGGTCCCGACTGGTGGTGAAGACCTCTGTTCATTCTTAGCAAGCTAGCACACCCGTGACCTTCGCGCTTTTATGTTTCAATGATTATGAGATTGTAATCAAACTATTTTTCGCATCTTATGTTATTGAATATTTACGCATGGATTTATAATATGTTCGAGTATTTAAGTTTTGACATGAAATCGCTTTTTATTATGTATTAAATTTTATGAAAATCTATTTTAAGTATAGATGCATATATGTATGGGCATATATGTAATATTTAAAAAAAAAATTCCTTCGAGTTTGGTTCGTTTCATGCCATGTTATTAATTGTTGTTTTCAACTCTACAGGGGAACTACATTTTCTATTAATTTCCAAGGTATTAACTTTTCTCTAAGTGTGGTTCGTTTTCATGTGTTGGGTTCGTTTTCGATAGGCCAATTGTATTTGTTGTGTTGCCACCGGCACTCAAATGAACAACATATCTAAAAAGTCACGAAAGATTCATTCCACAAATTTCTTTTAAAAAAAATTCTGAAACTCATTCAAATAAAATCTCATGCAAACAAAAAATAAATAAATAAAAAATTAAAGATCTAAAATTTAAACTAAAGTGCAACATAATTTTGATATTAAGTACAACATATAACACACTTTTAAACAAATTTATATGATTTTTGTCATTCACGGTATTTTTGTATTCTCCTACTGTATTTTTCAGGATGAAGGTTTTTTTTTTCTGTTTTGGGAACTCTGCCTCACATCACTCTTATTGTTGTATGATTTTTATTGACTCTTTAATTGTTATTTACTGAAACTTTTGTAATTTATTGCTGCAGCAAAACATATATATATAAATATATAAGCATTTGGTAAGGCGCAAGCACTATTGTCGACATACCAAAAGGAGCTGCGTATTAAAGAGGTATTTAATTAGGTTGATATGTTGATTTGTCTGTAAGTGAAGTAATTTTTGGATCTAAAAAGTTAGTTAGTTAGTGTTTAATGTTTATTGTACTTAATAGCTCATATAAATGAAAATGTTGTAGATATGACTTATAATTTCTCACCTCATTGATTTTTTTTAGCCTACCTGATTGAATTTTGCAACCACGTTTTTTATATTCATCACTTTTATTTTGTTTTATCATGATTATTAACAATTAGTATGACCATTAGATTGGAGTTTGTAGTTTTGTATTCTCCCTCTCCCTCTGAGCAGACTCAGATGTCTGGTTTTCTGAAGTAGTGGAATTAATTAACTACCTACATCTGAGTTCACAATCTTCACCTAATATCCTATATTTTAGTATGTCTTCATTTTTATTGTTACAAAATAAAATTTACTTCATTCTATTTTTCATCATTTTCAACTATCATGTAATGACTTTACTTCTTTAAATTTATTATTCAAACAAATAAAGAATGACATGGTCGTTCCATATTATTTTCTTAGAATAACATTCAATATTTTTGTTTCACTTTTTATTCCATATATATTAAATCTTATTATTTTACATGGTAATATAGTTTACAATCTATATGCCTTAACATATAGATCGATCGTATGTATTATTTGGCATATTATTTCCCTCAGCTCTTTAATACTAAATTCGTCGTGTTCAATTTCTATTCAATGTTACCATTATAAGTTCATTGTTTAATTTTAAGAAAGGTATAGCACGAAGAAGACAGATAAAAGAAACAACATTGTTCAGGTACATATGCGTTTAAATTTGAAAATATAAAAATAATAATAATAATAATAATAATATCTTTTTGTCGCATGATGCTATTACACTTTTACTCTTATTTATTTTTTATACTTACAGGAAAAAAATATGACCTGCCAATAATATTGACATAAAAAGGGTACTAAATAAATAACATATTGTGCTTGAATATTACTTTAATGTAATAGAAAAATTTCTTAGTTTATAATTGTTATTCTTGCAGTTCTACGAGCGTTGCAAGTAAGAAGACAAGTTTGATCAGTTGATTGAATAATTATGTCTCATGTTTATAATGACATACATTTAATTTTTTTTTTCAAGTTTTTATATATATGTGAAAAATAGGGGATATAAACATTTTTCAATTAGATTTTATGTTTTTGATTTTTTTTAAATAATGGTAGCTATTGCTGGTGATATTGATATCAATACAATTATTGTGTTAAAAACATTCGTGTAGTCCATCGATTAATATATTTAATATGAGTATATATATCATACACAATATTTTTATAATAACATTATATCGTATTAAAAAATATATATTAAAGTTTAATAATTCCGCACACGCGGCGCATCACACACGCAACGCGTGTGCCCCGGTCGCTAGTAGTATATAAAGTGAGAAAGCTTCTATGTAAAATCAAATATCATAATTCATTTTCCCAATTTTGTACTGACGGTTATGGTTTTTTCTTCAATGGAATTCTCTCATTTCTTTTAAAATGGTATCAGAGAGCTTGGCTTTGTGCTCCGCTCTTCTCGCATCCTTCCATGACAAAGGGAGCTCAAAATTCTAATCAAGCTCATCGAGCGTTAATGGAGGATTTGAGTAGCCCATATTACCTTCCAAAATGGAGATCATCCCGGGTTAACTCTCGTATCTCATCAGTCATCAGCTCACAAGTTCAAATTTCAACACCTGGAGCAGAGCTATGTCCATGGCTTTGATCGCGAAGAACAAATTGAGTTTTGTTGATGATACTATTGCTCGACCGAGATCTGATGATCTGTTGTTTGTTGCATGGAATCGATGTAACAGTATGGTTATATCATGGCTCCTGAATTCAGTAAGTCGAGAAATAGAAGATAGCTTGATGTATATGACGACTGCTCGAGAGATCTGGGTAGATCTGCGTGACAGGTTCCATCAAAGCAACGCTCCTAGAATTTTTCAAATCAAAAAGCTTCTAAGCGTGTTACAGCAAGGATCGATGGGCGTCAATTCTAAATACACAAAATTGAGAACACTTTGGGATGAATTGAAGGATTAAGAGCCAGTATCAACGTGCAATTGTGGCAGGATGAAGGAGTGGATGAGTTATCATAGTCAAGAATACGTCAACCTTCATGCAGTTCTTAATGGGTTAATTTGAATGAATCGTATTCTCAGGTTCGAGCATATGTATTGATGACAGATCCTCTGCCTGCGAATTCTAAGGTTTTTTCTCTAGTGGTGCAAGAGGAAAGACAGAGATCCATCCATCAAAATACATATAATGCGTCTAAATAATTCATGGATCGACAACCAAATAATTCTGCTCCTATGGCTACTGTTGCCACTGTGAAAAAGTACCAAAACATTTGAGGAGCTAAGGAAGTAAAGAGTGAACTTGTTTGTTCGCACTATGGATTCACAAATAATACGGTTTAAAGATGTTATAAGTTGCATGGATATCTACCTTGGCATCATAACTATAATCAAAGACATAATCAATGCCAAGGAAAGTTGCAAGTCAATTAGGAACCAGGATCACATAGTGTGGCGAGTGTATCTGTGGGGACCTCAGGTTGCTAATATTTTCTTAGGAAAAATTAACAATTAATCATAATTGAATCAAACTTAAAACAATAAAATCAAAGACTGAATTTTTTTTAAAAGTACACGGACTTTGTGCACAGGTCCATGCTTGGGTCCATGCATTAACCTGCACACAAAACAAAATATGAGAGGTACACGGACCCCGTGCCTCCTCCGTGTCTGGGTCCGTGCCCAAGTTTCAAAATTTCTGAAGCTACTGGTTTCATTCTAGACCACACGGACCCCTACACGGATCTTGGAACGGAGTCCGTGCCTTCTTTATTCTGAACATCTTCAACATGAGTCGGGTACACGGACCCATGCACAGGGCATGCACGGGATCCGTGCCCTGTACTCAAAATTCAATAATGAAGCTTTTAAAATCTGGAAAATGATACAATATATCATATAAACTTCTCAACATGATTCTCCATAATTGACATGTGTTTAAACATCAATCTAAACATCTGTAATACATGAATTCTTAAGTATAAATCAATACTTGACAACAACATAAACAAATGTGCTTGTTGTTCTAACATGTTTCATAAATCATGTAATACATGTCATCTGCTTAAAACCCAAGTCACCAATTCTAATCTTTCAATCTCGAGCTATCCAAGTCATATCTGACTCGCTCATGCCCTAACCTGATGCAATGTACACATACAAACAAAGCAACAACCGGATAACTTCGGTGAGAATAAATCTCAGTATGAACAACATGCATATACATCATATAAGCATATTGAATCTATATGCCATGATAATATTAAATCATAAACATGTAAAAACATGTAAATCATAAAAGCATATTCGATTCTTAAATTTTGAACGCATAATCATTATTCTATGGCAATATCATACCAATCATATAAACACATTCATATCTTGAATGACATATAATAACATGCTAGCATTTATAAACACATATTCTAAACCATAGAAATCTCTAGGTTAATGCATAAATGCAATGCATGTTTCAAGAAATAAGCTATCAAATCTGATATCAATAAATCATAGTTTTTGGGATCTCGGGGAAATAAAATCTTTAATCAACCACCAACTTACCCAATCGAGGTGGCATTAAATATCTCAATTCCACTGACTTTGGTGCAACTATAATGAGTCATCTAGCTCTTGATGTAAATCTACATCCTGTGTCACTCAACTATAGCCCTCCAAACGTCATCTGCACTCTAGGACAATCAGCCCTCTGTGCTTATCAAGGTATGGTTCATGATGAATGCAACATATTCTTGATGCATTAAATCATACAAATACTGATAAATATCTTGAACACATAAATCATGTAATAATTCCATGCAACAATAACAATGCAATTATATAAAAGCATTTAAATAATTAAGTATGTGATTTTAGGAAACTCGATAATCATAAACGATTTTGAGTTATTCTTTCCATCTTATTTAATTTCTATTCATACCTTTCGATCTCGATTCAAACATCTGGAATCGCTGCAAAGTTTAGAATATATTGATTAACTTCAAGCTAGCCAAATCTGTCATCAAATTTTGCTCATTTCAATCTTTACTAATTGAAGGTGTTCTTGATTCAATTTCAAACACTTCAAGTCATTCGAACTCTAACTCGTCGATTCAACTTCGATAATCTTAAATTCAAATCTGAAGTAGTTTATAACATAGCTAAACATCAATTTCCAATCTGAATCGATGTTTCTTTCATGCTTATATAGTGATAAGACTATCAGAATTCAAACCGACGGCGCAATGTTTCAAGTTCAATAAATCTAACAACTTGAACATCATCATGTCTACATTCTTGACTCAATCTCATATTCAATTCATCAATCATATATGTGAAGATCAGCTCTACACATTTTGACTTTGTAACAAGTCAAAATCTCGAACTGGCGGCATAACGGATCGAACTCGGTATTTTCGAAAGCTTGGACATCAATAATGCCATCATTTACACATTATATCATCACCAATTAACACGTGACCAACAACTCACAAAAATCAAAATTTCTCAAATTCTTTCAAAAATAAAAAACATGTCCAAACGACAATCTTTTCTCGATCCGTCGTAGATATGCTATCGTCGTATATACTAGAACATGTTTATAAAATCAAATATTAATTCTAACAACAACTTAAAATTCAAACATAGTAAAAATTCTTAAAACTTACGTCAAAACGTTGCACTCGAAGTCGTGATGGCAAATATACGATCAATCGGAAATTCTACCGGGCGGATCGAATTTTATCGGGACATAAAATGTGACATTTGCTTAAGACAATTTATTCCAACCTTGATCTCGGATTCTTGACAAACATTCTGAATGAAATATTCACAATTAATATATACATCCCACGTGTGATTCCCACTTGCATGGGAATTGCACTTTGGTCCTCCAACTTTGACATAATTGCAAATCAGTCCTCGTACAAGCGATTTAATTCAATTTCAATCCTAAATAATTTAAGAATATTAGAATTTAATTCTAAACTCTAAAAATTTTCAAATTAAATATTCTCAAATTAAAATTAAATAATCTCGGGCCTTATCCCGAAAACTTTGATAATTGCAATTCGATTCCTGCGCGAGTTTCACCTTCTAATTAAAGCTTCTTTAATTCCCGAAACTCAAAATTTAAATCTTAAATCCCATAAATAATCAATCCAATATTCTAATCTTTTAATTTAATAATTTCGTATATTAAAATCTTAAAATCCGTAAATTCTCAAATTACATATTTTCGACCCGAAATTTAAATCTCTAATTCCGTAAAATCTCAAATTCATATTTTCTCATATTCGGAATTTAAATATGAAATCCCGTAATTAATAACTTAATATTTTTGGGCCTTACAATTCCTCCTCTCTAAGAAATGATTTCGTCCTCGAAATCGCATTCGATCTTCTTATTGTATCTCGTAAGCTGTATAGTTGACTGAAGTAATACTTACTTCAATTATGTAAGCTTTAGATATCTGTTCTTATATCTTTTCTTATTCTTCTTTCTGATTGCTTCTTCAATCATAGCTAATCCATTGTTCTGTAATCACTGCGTCAATTTATAGCTGAGCTACTCTTTCTCTAAATCAAAATCTGCATCGGCTATTTTGCTTAACTTACAATCTTATCGGCTTCTGCTTTATCTGATTGAATTCACATAAAATATTATATCTGATGTTATTCAGCTTACACATATGGATTACATTCCATATGTCTGACAATTCTAGATTGAGTATGAATCAATAAGCTAGATTCAATACTCACAAGAATCAATTATTGATTCACTTCTGAAATCTCTTTCTGAATTGGATAGTGCTCTGAAACGAATTTTCTTGCTGATAATTATGTTCACATATCATAATATTAATCTGTTATTCTTCTACTAACTCTGTTGATTCTTCTTTGTTCTTACTCTATTCGAATCAATCTTCATATTCTCTATATTTTCTCAGATCATATATGTCATGATAGCTAATAATTCTACATTGCTATTTCAAAATAGAAAGAATTCTGATTTTCTTGTCATCTCATATCTATTAGATAGCTGTTATAGGAATTACAAGAAGCAAGTGGCAGAAATCCAATCAGCTAATATCACATCTAGTACTATAATTCTAAGCATATCCTCGGAAATATGGATAGTCACATCAGACAGTCCATCGATCCGAGAATGGTATAATGAAATCTCATACAACCAAAAACTCAGAACATCTGAAAATCTGTGCCACAATCTAGTAAACAAATCTAAAGTCTCTATCTTGACAATAGATTTCAATAATTCATATAATCTTATCATCTTGTTAACTTCTTAACAACTATCTCTTTATGTCTGTATCATATCTAATACAGCATATTGTTGAATCTGACAAAATCTACTACAATCTAAATCGCAAAATCATGACAATTTAAGTAGTTTTGAACTAAAATTCTTTCAAGAAATTGATCTTTTTTTAGCTCGTATGTAACTAATCTGTTACATAAACCACTTGGGTTCTTCTTTTCTGCTTTTTTTACTAGAAATTTAGTATTGGTAATGTCAATTCTGTCGTATCTGCTTTCATTTTCTTTCACTAATACTGATTCTAAGTAATTCATACATGTACTTCATACATTTTTCGAAAAATTGGATGGATATTACATCTGTTGTAGTATACCTTGTTCAAAATCTAATGTCCCAGTTCTAGAACATCTGGCATACTCAAATGATTATTCATCGCAAAATTCATCTGTTATGTTCTGATTTGTTGTCTTGTCTCATATTTTAATCTAGCGTTCTCAATCGAAATTGCATTGATTGATCTAATATCAATGTTGATTTCATCTTTCCAAACCAATCTATCTTAGCTTGGATTGCAATAATTCTGATTGTTTGAGTATCTGTCTAGAAACTCAAGCACAAAAAGTACAAAAAATACAGATCTGTACTCAATCGATCAAGCAATTATTTCAATTCCTTTTTTCTATTTCCCAATTACTGGTAAATCATACAATTAACTCATAAATCTTGTTGATATTCTGAATCTGAGTTTCTATCAGTTACGAGCCAAATACTTCAAAGATACACTGAATATAAACATCAAATAATCAATGACTCTTGAATTTCAAATCAAAGAAACTCGCTCAAATAAATGTCAGCCAAAATCAAATATTCTGAATGACAGCGAGTGAATCAAGTTAGACTCTAGCAAAGGAATAAAAGTCAATCAAAATCAATCGAGGTCAAATAACAAAACCTCAGAATCGATATCAAAAAATTCAAGAATCATGATTTTTATGATGTAATAGCTTCAGCAAAATTGAAGAGAAAGCTCAAGTGTAACTGATTTTTCTTATTCTCTATTAATATGAGTTTATCTATTAATTCCCAATTGAAAATAGTCGAATATAATCTTTTCGACTTAATTCATTGTCATAGAATTAATAATCAATTCGGTACTAGGATAATCCTTCATTCATCAATCTTCTAGCTGTTTCTGGAGTTCTTCAGTTCAAGTAGTGCTTTTCTATACGAGTTGTCATAAGATCTTCGTACTAGACACCCCTCTCTATAGAACTCGTTTCATTTCGTAGAAAGGTCGGAATATTTTATCTGAATAATTTTTGTATAGTCTAACCACTGACATATCTGTCAATTCTAGGTTAGTTCTATATTAATTTAGTACATCGACTAGAATTCTTCCGACATTCTTCCACATTAATATTGATATAACCAGTACCGAAATAAAAGGAATCGTACTTTCTGAAACTCATATCATAAATCTCTAATCATTTCTATTGCTGATCTAACTTAATCACTGCACGTAAAACAGTCAACTGTTAACTGGTACTCAGTTATTGCATTAATATCTATAATGCATCTTAGCTTAATACCCAAATCTTATATTATCAAATTCAATTTTATTTCCTCAAATCTGTATTTTATCTTTTCTGTCTAATCTTTCAAATGCGTTCCATCTACCCAAAGGAAAAATCTCAGCAAATACAAGTAATAAAGGCTCAACAGATAAAGATTTTAGCATAAAAAATCACTGATCTATGAATGTATGCTATGCAATCAATATATAAGTAAGTTATCTAGAATTAACTCACTTACATGTAATATTATTATCTGATAAAACTTGAGCCCAATCTTCTGTACTTGCTTATTTCCTATGAGATTATCTGCCATTCGAATTTCTTCTTGATCTGTTTCAGCTAGGGAAGCTATTATCATATTTCTTCATCAACTGGCCTTTAGGCTGAATCGATCTTTGCTGTTGTTGTCACTATCTCTTGCTTCATAGTTATACTGTGAGGCCTCAGGTTGCTAATCTCAAATCTTAAGGGGCAATTAATGAATAAGCATCATTAATCTAATAAGGAAAGAATAAGGATCAAGAATTTTTTTTTTTTTTCAAAAGGGGGGTGGGCTCAGGCGGTCAAAAACTATCGCCCGGGTGCCCCTGATTTTTCCTAAAACAGAAGGCTCGCGCTCGGGCTGCTAAAAACTGTAGCTCAGGCGCTTCCTGGGCAGAATTTCACCCTGTTTTTTAGCAGCCATTCTTGATCCTTTCCATCCATTCCAAGCTATCAAATTCAAGTCTAAAACATGTATATTAACATAAAACAACATCTAAACATGTCCATAAACTATTGATACTTTAAACTAGAAGTTTACAATGCATCAAAAGCAACAAAAGACACAACTAGTCGCTAAGCTTTCCAAGTCCAAAACCCAGATGTTCTCTAACATGTTTATAAAGACTTAGCTACAACGTTCCATCTCGAACAACCCGAGTCCACATCTAATCATCTCTCATGAGCTACCCACGACGTCCTTGGCCAGCTCCTGCCCCATCTGTTGTCATGCATACATACAAAACAAGACAACAGTCGGATAAACTCCGGTGAGAAATCAATCTCAGTATAACCAACATATAGAAAGCGTTAAATAAATCATATCAACTCTATTTAAACTCGACTCAAAAAATAGAGTAAATTAACGCTTCGCATAAGAACTGATTCATATAACTTTGTGGCCATCAAGATTCATAAATGATCTTGACATGGATATCCATCTATCGTAGCCATTCCGGGCTAGAAAATAAGGTTAACAGCAATCTTGGCATAGAATCAATTCATTATAGCATCATATCAACTCAAATCTAAAGATCCACTACCTGAGATGGATCGACAACATCCTAATCAAATCAAAACATAAACAAGTATGTGGTTTTTGCGGGCCAACTCAATAATAGTCATTTTTGAGTTTCAAAGTCCCTACTTCGCGATGTCGTCATTACACCTTCGTTTATCACAATTCTGAACTCTTCAAATATGAAATATAACAATCAAAACACTCATATCAAACTTCATTCAAGCTTATTATATCAGAAACAAATCAAAACCATCAATCGATCGTCAATCAAACTCATTTCAAACCTCAATTCTTTCTTCTTCGGTTTAACTCGGCGTCTTGAATTGTTGGCCTTCAAAACTCGACTGAAACTGAAGAATAAAAATACTATAACATTCATAACATCTAGATAAAGACTTCAGCTCAGATATAGGCTATCAAAAAGGTCTAAAAACTCAATTCAACGGCGTAGCGATTGAAAATCGGTAACCGACGTAATCCCGAAATCATTTCTAACTTCACTACAATCATTCGTACAACATATATCAGCTAATATATATCTTCAAACTCTTCATATCAGCAGCTATAACAATTGGTATATATGCTGGAATCAAAGTTGAATACATTTAATACAAACTCATCAATCCGGTTTCGCAATAGAATCGCATAAACGTTGATATACATAATCAAGAACTCAAAATCTGTTATCTGCCATCTACTGATTTCAAAATCCATATAACACAACATAAAACTTACACAAGATCAAAGCCCTCGTCGCAAGGATTCCAGAACAATTTACGGAATCAAAATCGGATAACCGGAGCAAAAGTTACGACGATTTGAAAATCAAGATTTCAAAAGAACACAAAGGATCTCGACTTTCTGCTTAAAACTTCTGAATTCTCTAATATCATGCACGTGTACATGCTGATTAGACAATATAATCTGATAACTTCAAGCATAATTGCAGTTTAGCCCCTCAATTCTTTGTTATTTGCAATTTGGTCCTCGACCCTTATTTTAATTCAATTTCAATCCTAAATAATTTAAGAATATTATAATTTAAATCGAAACTCTAAATATTCCCAAATTAAATATACTCGAATTAAAATTAAATAAATTCGGATTAATAGTAATTAATCCCGGGCCTTACATATACTGCTATGGAATCTGTATTGGAGGTGATGATAATAGTTTTCTCAATTAAAGAGGCGTGAATAAAAGTCCACTCTGCCTCATACAACTGGTTCATTGTTTCTTTATTCTGTCATAGGCTTCAATAACTTATTCAAGTTGTTATGCTTCTGTTCTGCAAATTCTGCTTTTCTATCTTCTCTATCAAATACATAAAGAAACAAATTTGTTTACTTACCTGCCAAACCATTTCAGTACCTCTGATCTTCAGCTATCTCTTCTTCACAATCCACCAACTTCTTGCTAAGGCATGGAGTTGATATACAATCAGGCTGGTTCTATGTTCATCTGAATATTCTTCACTTGAACAACTGATCCAACTCTTTAACTCAACCCCTTTCTAGCCATAGCACATTCTGTATCTTTTTGAGTTGGTGATTAATAACTCTGGAGTTGTTCATCTAACATCCTCCTTTGTGCAATCATCTTATGTATTGGTTCAAAACATACCACAACACCGCTTTGTTCTGTCTGAGGTACTTGTTCTGTCTACAAAATATGTCTTACTCTATAACAGAAGCAATATATATAGTACAAAACTCATGAAATACATTTCAGTATAACATATAATTTCATGCTTCTGAATATAACACATGCTTGCAAATTCTTATGCTTGTCAAATACTACATGTTTGCACCGAATTCACTTATTCAGATGAATTCAATAAATCATGCATACATATCAGCATATAAGCATGTAATTCTCATATCAATAAAGCAAACAATGTTTAATCAATAAATCATGTCGCATACAATTTCTTAATTCAAGTACATCATAATCATGCAATACTATAAATGCATGTGACTCAATCTACCCTGCTCAACTTCTATCTGAGTCCAAGAACTTTTCGCTTTGATACCACCTGTTGTTGGGACCTCGGGTTTCTAATCTTTTCTTAGGGAAAATTAACAATTAATCATAATTGAATCAAACTTAAAACAATAAAATCAAAGAATGAAAAAAAAATTAAAAGTACACAGACTCCGTGCACAGGTCCGTGCTCAAGTCCGTGCATTAACCTGCACGCAAAATAAAAATATGCGAGGTACACGGACCCCGTGCCTCCTCCGTGTCTGGGTCCGTGCCCAAGTTTCAAAATTTCTGAAGCTACTGGTTTCATTCTATACCACATAGACCCCTACACGGATCTTGGCACGGGGTCCGTGCCTTCTTTATTCTGAACATCTACAACATCAGTCGGGTACACGGACCCATGCACAGGGCATGCACGGGGTCCGTGCCTTGTACTCAAAATTCAATAATGAAGCTTTCAAATCTGAAAAATGATACAATCTATCATAAAAGCTTCTCAACATGATTCTCCATAATTGACATGTGTTTAAACATCAATCTAAACATCTGTAATACATGAATTCTCAAGTATAAATCAATATTTGACAACAACATAAACAAAGGTGCTTGTTGTTCTAACATGTTTCATAAATCATATAATACATGTCATATGCTTAAAACTCAAGTCACCACTTCTAATCTTTCAATCTCGAGCTATCCAAGCCATATCTGACTCGCTCATGCCCCAACCTGATGCAATGTGCACATACAAACAAAGCAACAACCGGATAACTCTGTTGAGAATAAATCTTAGTATGAACGACATGCATATACATCATATAAGCATATTGAATCTATATGTCATGATAATCTTAGATCATAAACATGTAATAACATGTAAATCATAAAAGCGTATTCGATTCTTAAATTTTGAACGCATAATCATTCTTCTTTGGCAATATCATACCAATCATATAAACACATTCATATCTTGAATGAAATATAATAAAATGCTAGCATTTATAAACACATATTCTAAACCATAGAAATATCTAGGTTAATACATAAATGTAATGCATGTTTCAAGGATTAGACTATCAAATATGATATCAATAAATCATAGTTTTTGGGATCTCGGAGAAATAAAATCTTTAATCAACCAACAACTTACCCAATCAAGGTGGCGTTAAATATCTCAATTTCCCTGACCTTGGTACAATTATAGTGAGTCATCTAGCTCTGAAAGTAAATCTACATTCCGTGTCACTCAACTATAGCCCTCCAAACGTCTTCTGCACTCTAGGCCAATCAGCCCTCTGTGCTTATCAAGGTAGGATTCAAGATGAATGCAACATACTGTTGATGCATTAAATAATACAAATACTGATAAATATCTTGAACACATAAATCATGTAATCATTCCAAGAAACAATAACAATGCAATTATATAAGAGCATTTAAATAATTAAGTATGTGATTTTAGGAAACTCGATAATCATAAACGATCTCGAGTTATTCTTCCCATTTTATTTAATGTTTATCATACCTTTCGATCTCGATTCAAACATCTGAAATCGCTGCAAAGTTTTCATATACTGATTAACTTCAAGCTAGCCAAATCTGTTATCAAATTTTGTTCATTTCAATCTTTACTAATTGAAGGTGTTCTTGATTCAATTTCAAACACTTCAAGTCATTCGAACTCGAAATCGTCGATTCAACTTCCATAATCTTCAATTCAAATTTGAAATAGTTTATAACATAGCTACACATCAATTTCCAATCTGAATCGATGTTTCTTTCATGCTTATATAGTGATAAGACTATCGGAATTCAAACCGACGACACAATGCTTCAAGTTCAATAAATCTAACAACTTGAACATCATCATGTCTACATTCTTAACTCAATCTCATATTCAATTCATCAATCATATATGTGAAGATCAGCTCTACACATTTAGACTTTGTAACAAGTCAAAATCTCGAACCGGTTGAGTAACGGATCGAACTCGGTATTTTCGAAAGCTTGGACATCAATAATGCCATTATTTACACATTATATCATCACCAATTATTTAACTTATACACGTGACCAACAAATCACAAAAATCAGAATTTCTCAAATTCTTTCAAAAATTGAAAACATGTCCAAACGACAATCTTTTCTCGATCCGTCTTAGATATGTCATCGTCGTATATACTAGAACATGTTTATACAATCAAATATTAATTCTAACAATAACTTAAAATTCAAACATAGTAAAACTTCTTAAAAATTATCAAAACATCGCACTCGAAGCCGTGATCGCAAATATACGATCAATCGAAAATTCTACCGGGCAGATCGAATTTTATCGGGACTTAAAATGTGACATTTGCTTAGGACAATTTCTTCCAACCTTGCTCTCGGCTTCTTGACAAACATTCTGAATGAAATATTCACAATGAATATATACATCCCACGTGTGATTCCCACTTGCATGGGAATTGCCCTTTGGTCCTCCAACTTTGGCATAATTGCAAATCAGTCCCCATACAAGCGATTTGATTCAATTTCAATCTTAAATAATTTAAGAATATTAGAATTTAATTCTAAACTCTAAAAAATTTCAAATTAAATATTTCAGATTAAAATTAAATAATCTCGGGCCTTACCCCGGAAACTTCGATAATTGCAATTTGATTCCTGCGCGAGTTTCACCTTTTAATTAAAGCTTCTTTAATTCCCGAAACTCGGAATTTAAATCTTAAATCCCATAAATAATCAATTCAAATATTCTAATCTTTTAATTTAAGAATTTCGGATATTAAAATCTTAAAATCCATAAACCCTCAAATTACATATTTCGACCCAAAATTTAAATATTTAATTCCGTAAAATCTCAAATTCATATTTTTTCATATTCGGAATTTAAATCTGAAATCTCGTAATTAATAACTTAATATTTTCGGGCCTTATAGTTTCTTCTGCTGATTTGACTCCAAATCAATTCCAACAACTCATTGAGTTCCTAAGCTCCATGTTGTAGCCAAACCTACTTCGACATCACAACAACAAGAGCCTATGGTGTCTTGCTTCAATGGTATATATTCATTCCTTATCTAAATCTTTTTCTTCAATCTTGTATTCAGATTGGGTGATGGACGCGGGAGCCACACACCATATCTGTTTCAGCTTGGAACTTTTTCATTCTTGTAAATCCATATCATCAAAAGTCACTTTACCAAATAATCTCTCTGTTCCAGTCACTCACATAGTTAGCGTTCATCTTTCTCGTGCCCTTATATTTAGTGATTGTTGCATGTTTTTTCGCTCGCAAGCGTACGGTGTTAAGTTTAATACAAAAAATGAGTCCAAGTCGATCCCACAGAGAATGAATAAAATGATATTATAGTAAATATTTGCAACTAATCAATTCTTAATCCTATGTAGAGCTACGAATAAGGGTTGAATTTAATAAAACTAAAATTTTGCAAGAAATAAAATTAAATAACAACGAATTCGCAAGACGGAAATTCAATAAGAGATGAATTCTAGAGGTTCGACTTCACTTGACTATCCACCATACTTATTTCTAATGATTGTTTAATTACAAATTTTTCTAGTTCATTAATCAAGAATCCATATTATTTTCTACTCTCTTTCTCAAGTGTTAAGAAGAAATTTGTATCTAATAGCAAACTCAATATTTCTATCCAAGTTAAACTATTAAATCCGGTAAACAGCTCAGTGATTCTTTTAACAACTTCTATGGAGTTATATGCCTCTCGAAGAATATAAACACCAATGATGTATTTTCCTATGTCGTATTCAAAATTCACTCTTTCGAGTGACAGATTCCAAATAATAAATCATTCAATCTATGACCAATAAATTGAAATCATTAAAATCAGGAAAACACAAATAAACTATGCGAAGAATTCAAATATATAAATCAAAATATCCAAATCATGGTTTCAAGTCAAGATCCGTCTACCTCTAGACTAAGAAATTAGTTCATGATAAATTTAAAGATCAAATAAAACAAGTTTTTCAAACACTTCATCAAACTAGAAAAATAGAGTTTCAAAGAGAAACTAGAACGAAGTAGAATGAGCTTCTCCGTAGCCGGATGCCGCCGTCTTCCGCCTTCGTACCGAGTTCTTTAGCTCTTGTGCACTCCAAAGCCTTCAAGCAGTCTTCCTTCTCTCCGAGTTCTCGCAAACCCTCCAATATGTTTTAATATATGCCCCAAATTCTTTTTTAAACCTCGAGAGAAAAGTTCCAAAAATAAGACGAACAGGGCGCGGGTGCTCTAGTCTCCTGGCACGGGTGAGCTGTGATTAATAATTGACAGCGCGGGTGCGTTGGGGCATGGAGCAGGGGCGCTACACGGATGCACAGGTTTTTGAAAAAGTAAGCTACAGGGCGCGGGTGCGCCGCGTAAAATCCAAGTTTTCTTTGTTTGACTTCCATATTCCATCATTTTCACATCATTTTCTCACCAAAAATTTATTGTCACCTAGATTTATGCAACTACACAAACAACAAGAAAAGATGTATAATATCGCTTGATACATAACAAAAGCCAAGTTAATTCATATAAAATATAAGTGCAAAAATTGCACTAATCAGTGACGTGTTATTTGTCCCAAACATTCAATTTAATCTTCTTTCTATAAGTTCTCTCACAAGGAAGAATCTGTGTACAATTTATTTTATGATTGTTTTTTGTCAAATTCAGAATACATTTGCTTATAGACTTGGATACCAGGCTGTTCACCTATACTTGACTTATAAAGGTACGTAAGTACAGACTGAGATATCCAGCTGAGCATGCATTCTTATATGTTGCATTTTATCTGCCATGATATGCAAGTATTACTATTCATATGTTGCATGTCCATGTATCACGTTAAGCCGTATCTTATTCGGATAGCCATTTATAGTAGGGTCGCTCACTCCTAGTTTATGTAAGATTGGACATTATGAGTCACAGTGGCCGACGGGTCGGGAGGGCTGTGATATTTTCAGGATATTTTAGATCCACATCCGGATGTTTGTGCTAGTTATCCAGAGGAGTATTTCCGAGTTGGTACTATGCACTCTGACGCCTCCAAGCTGAGCATGATTTTTTTCTTGTTGATCCAGTTACCTAGTCCATGTCATATGCAAGCACAGATAGGTTTGTATACTCATATTGTACTGGTCGTTAGCGCTCATGTCCTTGTTTTTATCTCAGACACCCCCACTCCACGGGACAGGCCTCAGGTTGGATGACGCTGACAGAATTGAGCCCCGAGGAGCAGCGCCGTTGAGATTCAATTGTTTTTACCTTGGGTTTTATTATGTAAGAAATATCAGGGTACATAAAAATTATCAGAATCAGATGTTGTCACTAGATGTTGACAACAACCTACACAACATGCAGCAAAAATATTAAAACGTGAATAGTAACAGCAAACCAACAGTAAACCAACAGTAAAAATACTCAAGAGTAAATATGCACAAGTACTAAAGTAATAAAAGGTTACACATACAAACAGATTCAGATGTTGTCACTAGGTGTTGACAACATCTTCAATAACATGAATTAGAATTTATGAAAGAATGAATAAAATAAATAAATAACCAAATAATCAGGGTAAAACTTTCACTAGAAAATAAATCAAAGAGTTTTACAATCCCTAAAACTAGTGAATTATTGTCAAACTCAATTTTCTCAAAACATGTGAGAAAATAAAGAATAAAACAAATAAACCAACTTCTAAAATTCTACTGAAGGTACACAAGAAAATCAAGAGAATAGAGTTGGCCCTTAGATGCCAAAATACGAGAGCTACATTCTTCAATCTTCAATGCTCTCAAACTATTCACGGCATCTACGGAAAACAAATCATCAACGATCAACAAGAACTCTTCAACGTGAAAGCACTCCAGAAAGTCGAGTTCCTTGTCTTCAACACTTAAGCTCTCTCTCGTCTCTCTTTTATTTTGTACGCTCAAATCATCATCTACGGCTTGATCTCTCTTTTCTGCGCTCTCTCTTGTTTTTATCCAAACCATTTGAGTCTCTACGCTCTTCTTCTATTTAAGCGTGTCAACTTATCTTCAAAAGGATGCTTGATATTATTTCCTTAATTCAAACTTGAATCTACAATGATAAGGAAACAAAATTAAATTAAATTAGGAGATAAATATATATTATGATAACTGCATAATATCTCCTACAAAATAATTAACACAATCAACCATATTTTAAATATAGGAATATTATATTATCTCAATTCAAATCTAAACAATTCTTAGTTTAAAATATATCAAACATATAGATAGAAAACACAATATTAACTATCAATCCTAAAAAGGCAAAACACATTATTATAATTTTTCAAAACATGGAAAGATATCAAGGAATAATTAATTCCTTTCAATCTCCCCCTTTTTGCCTTTCTGGACAAAACATCTAAAAGCAACTCAGCAACTCCCCCTGAATTTTAATTCTCAGAACTCCCCCTGAGTTCAAACTTCTCAATTCAGTTCTCCCCCTGAATTTGATCTTTCACTTCCGAGTGTTGTCAAGAATGTTGGCAACATCTGCACACAACACTTGGCGAGATCAGAAAATATTTAATACATGTTCAGAAGTGAATCACAAAACATATTTAATCAATTCATCACACATCACAACTCCCCTGAATATCAATTCTCTCACTGAATTCGAAAATACATTCTCCCCCTTAGTCAAAGCTTGGATGTTGTCGAGTATGTTTCCAACATCTCCTCACAACACTTAAGTCAGAGCAAAAAAAAAACTTAGAACAAATCAGAGAGTCATAATCAAACAAGCTAACATTGATTAGAACCAGATCAGAGCAAAAACATAAGACAAATCAGTGCAGAGCAAAATAAACCACAAAATAAACTTAAACCACAAAAAAAATTGATTGCTCTGTGACGATCCATCATTTGCTTCGCCAAAACTAGCTTATTCTCCATCAAATCCAGAGCCACCAGATCCAACATCTTCTCCCCCCTTTTTGTCCAGAAGAGGTACCTACACCAGGAAAAAATCGATATTGAGACAGAAGAGCTTCATAGTAAGCAATGTCTGTTTTGGCTTGTAAAATATTCTGTTCAACATGCAGCATCTGGGAATGAATAAAGACAGAATCCAGCTGTTGAGTTAAAGTAGGAACAAAAACTTTATTGAAAGGAGCAATGTTGCCAACATCTGCCGCAACATCTGCTACAACATCTAATTCAGACCAAGGAAGATCCAACTTTCTGTTCCCTCGAAGTAGAGCAGGTGCAAACTTAAGGACCTCAACAACAGCAAATAAAGGCTCATCATCATTTTTTTTCAAAATATTGAGATACTAGCATAGCATATATCAAAGAAGGAAACATGAGCATGTAAGATACCAACCCACAGTTTGCATATTGCATAACTGTAGTAAAACACAAGCTTTCAAAAGTTAAAAACTACTCTAGTTCCTATAGTAAACAACACCACAACTTGATGCTTGGTGACAAAGGTTGAGTTGCTTGAAGGAGTTCAAGTCTTCATTGTAGTCTTGTGAAGAACATAAGCTATTTTATCATAGCAGACTGCACATTTTCTTCCACCTCAGATGAGATAAAGAATCATTAATCACAGTAGGACTAAACTCGAAAATCTGAACCCTCACATGAATTTTCCCAAATTTTGCGAAAGATGGTTCGGCACAGCTTTAGTCAAATTTCAGTAGAATTCCAAGACCATAGGTCTACAATAAAGAATAGCATATGTCACAGTAGCGAACATATTTCTGAGTTGGAAAATTCTTACCAGATTTTGTGCGCCATATGCTTCCAAATAAATGATGTGGTCCTCAAAGAAGTCACAATTGGCATAGTGTTGCCAATCGTTTGCAGCATTCTCAGTATAAAAAATAGTGGAATATTATTGGCTTACTCGGTAGTCTTCATCCAAGGTGTTGTCCAGGGTGTCAGAAACACCTTCAGAAACATCTTCTGCAGAAACAGCAACACCGGCTTCCTATAGAAAGGTGCAGCAACAGTGACAGTAGCCATCAAATTCCGAATTTTGAAAAATTCTACCATATTCAAATACTCCTCATCTAAGATGTCATCAGGAATGTCAGCAGCATCTGATGCAACATCTGCTTCTGAGCCAGATTCCTCAGAGCCTTCATCATAGAATGCAAGGGATGGATCAGCATCAGTAAAAATGACCATCAAAGATGGATCAGCAACAGTAACAATGACCATCAAATATCTCAATTTTAAAAAAAAATCATCCTCTATGATGTTGTCAGAGGTGTTTGTCAACATCTGGCTCAACATCTTCTTTGTAGCCCATCTCTGTTCAGATATCATGTGACTCAAAATTCTCATCTGTCATGAAATTTTGAATAGTTAGAATAAGAAGAGAATAATTAGGCAATAATGCAAGGACCGACAAAATTTTGTAGAAGTGATAATGTGGTGAGGGTGAGCAAGAGTAAAAAGGCCATAAAATATTCTGATGATAAGATCAAATCTAAACAACATCCCCTTTACCTCTTAATCACTCGGTCAAGGTTAATGTTCCCTAACAGTAACAATTGCCAACGATAAAAGGGAGTTTAAAATCATTATGACAACAAATTGGAGAATTATGGTAATAAAACAAGTCAATTGAAATTCACAAAAATTCCATAAATAAACTCCACATCGAATTTAACTCCACTAAAACAATTTCGATCACTAAACAATTCGAAATATTAGTGGATAGAGAAAATCACTACATTTCACTTATTTTTGAACTTCAAACTTTTCAGCAAGATATATTCACCATAAAATAAATATGCATGTCCTAATTATGCCTAAAAAAAAGTGTAACAATGAATTAAAATGATAACACACACAAATGAATGTTTACAAGTGAAGTGTTATCAACAATATTGGCAACATCTTGCAGCAACACTCAAGATTTTTAGAAATTTTTAATGAACAGACAACTATATAGAATTATTGCAACAGAAGTGGTAGCCTACACACTAAAGGAACGGTCTTTAAAGGACTCCTTTAGGTAGATTTTTCATTTTCTTCTAAATTTCCATTTAGCTTGATGATCAAATGAATTGTCATTGAGAATTTCATCAAGTTGAGCTTCTGAATTTGCAAAATCACTGTTCACATAGGACAAGGTTATGGAATACACAAACATCCCTCAACTAATTAGTGATTTAGTCAGAGCTCCAATTAAAGTAACAACAATTAGGCTGTAAAAATAATTTTGCATATAAATCTGAGTGTAGACTGGTCGATGGTTACAAAGATTCAAACACTTCACAAAACAGTATGAATGCATGAATGCAGAATGTCTAAAGATCCTAAAAATTTTCATGTATGTTAGGTTTTGTTCTCAGGTGCTGGCAACACTCGAGACAACATCTATGTCTGTTTATAATGCACACACGCTGAGAGACTTCCTTTATAAATTGAAAAATCTCTCGAAATCCAATGCTTTAGTGAATATATCTACTAATTAGTTATTGGTTCCAATAAACTCCATACAGATCATGCCTTTCTCGACCAAATCTCTAATGAAGTGATGTCAAATGTCTATGTGTTTGTTTCGAGAGTGTTGTACTGGATTTTTGCTTATATCAATAGCGCTTGAATTATCACAGTACACAAACATACAACTAAACATGATATATGGCCCAGTAGCACAAGAACAAAACAAGAGACTTCCAATCATGCTTCTGTACAGGGTGTTGTCAACACCTTCGACAACATCTTCCCTCGACAGTTTCTCACTAGACCCCATAGGTGTATGCATGTGTTTATAATTTTCATTCAAATACTTTTTCACAAGATTTCTATCATACTTTTTTTGACACAAAAAAATGTCATCATGAATTTGTTTCATCTGCAATCTCAAGAAATAACTCAATTCACCAACCATACTCATCTCAAATGTAGAAGACCTGCACTTCACAAATTCATTAACAAGTTTTTCACAAGAAGCACAAAAATAATTTCATCTACATAAACATGGCAAATAAGAATATTACCTTGAGACTTTTTCACAAACAATGTCTTATCAACCTCACCTCTTTTGAATTCAAGATTGAGCAAGTATTCGGTTAATCTTCCATATCAAGCACGGGGTGCTTGTTTCAATCCATACAATGTCTTTTTCAACCTTTTGGGTACACTGTTTGAGACAAAGCACGAAAATCTTACCTGAGAATACGTAGAGATCATGCAAATTAGTCCAACCATCTTCCGATAATCCACCTTTTCTTTCTTTCGGGTTTGTATATCTCCATGTATATCTCCAATGACCTGTGAAGTTGTATGGTTCTTCTGAATTTTTCTAGGAATATTCTTATCAACTTCATTTACCTCGCTATCCTCATCCTCATTTTCATCAGTGGACTGTTCAATTTTTGTTTATGTAGATTTTGTAGGAGGTGTTGTCACATGTGTTGTAACACCTTGGACAACATCTTAATTTTCAGAATTTTCAAGCAGATCATGAACTTTATCCTCAGCAGTTTTCTTCTTTAGATCTGCAAAATCATCAAAAACAACATTAATAGACTCAAAAATTGTTCGAGTTCTTAAGTTAAACATTATGTAATCTTGAATATCTGAAGAATAACCTAAGAACAAACACTCGTCACTTTTATCATCTAATTTTGTAAAATGATCAATATCATTCAAAACGTAACATACACACCTAAAAAAATGAAAATACTTAAGGTTCGGCCTCTTTCCCATGAGAATTTCATAGGAAGTCATAGTAGAACCATTCCTCAAGTATACTCAATTTGAAATATGACATGCAGTGTTCAAGGCTTCAGCCTAAAAAAGTTTTCGAACTTAACATCACTCTTGCCATCTCTTGCAAAGTTTAGCTATTCCAATTTTTTGTGGGGTTTTAGGAGCAAATAATTCATGAGAAATATTTTCTTATCACACAAACTTGCAAAAGAAGAGTTTTAGAATTCCTTACCATAACAGTGCGAATTCTGGTCACCTTCAAGTTGCGAAGATTCACAATCCTTGTGAGCAAATTCTTAAAAACATCAAATATATCTGATTTTTTTCTCACAAATCTTACCCAAGTATATAGTGAAAAAACTTCTACATAAACAAAAGAATATTTCTTACCTCCACAGCTTTCCACATCCATTGGATCCATCGAGTCCATATGTACAAGTTGAAGACAGAGTGTTTTCTCAGATGTTGGCAACATCTGGTGTGACACCCTGGTCTGCTTCTTTTTGACATGCCTCACAAACAAATGGAATTCCAGATTTTAAATTAGATATACCTCTAACATCATCAAGATTACTTAAGTTCTTCAAAGTCTTGAAGTTTTCATGTCCCAACTTTTGATGCCAAAGGTTAAATTCATCTACCTTTGTATGCCTACAAACTATCTCTTCTCCATGTTGGTAGCAATTATGAGATGACCTCGTACATGTCATCACACACATGTTAGAACTATCAAAAAAATTTCATGATTTCTTATCAAACTGCACAAGAAAATTATCATCACAAAGTTGGCTAATGCTTATTAAATTTGCAGTCAGTCCTTCAACATGTAGCACATTGCGAAGTTTAGGCAAACCAACAATATTCAGTGTGTCTTTTCCAATGATATTTCCCTTTGAACCTCCTTCATAAGTCACTTTCCCACTCTTTTATTCAACATAATCTGTGAAAAACTTCTTAGAACCTGTCATATGGTGTGAGCTACCGCTATCAAAGTACCAAGCACCTGAAACATTAGTTTTCAAAGCAGTATATATCATATAACAGTGTATATCAGCTTTTGGTACCCAAACTTTTCTTACAGTAGATCTGTCCTCGGAGATGTTGTGTGAGGTGTTTGGCAACACCTTGGGCAACACCTTAGATGCAGATCTTTGCCTGTAGCCTTCCTGCAGTTTAAAAAAGTATGGTTTGATATGACCAGGTCTATGACAGTAGTGACAAACAAACTTACGTTTTCTTCCAGACTTTATAGGAGCAGTAGTCTGTGGCTTTGGCTTTGGAGGATAGTTTGTTGTGACCTTTTCTGTTAAGCTTCCTGGACAACTACTTTCTTTAACAAACACAGGATCTTTTGAACATTCACCAACTTCAAATTTACTATTCTCAAAATCCAAACCTGACTTACCATCTCTTTCCATCATGAGCAAAGAATCAAGCTTGGTTGTGCTTGAATTAAACTTGGCCAATGTAGCCTTGGCTTTCTCGAGTTCTTCCTTTACCTGACACAATTACAGGTCCTTCTTACTCAGAACAACTTCAAGTATTGACACAGCAGCCTTTAAGTCAGTATTTTCTTTTGAAAGAATAATATTCGTTTTATTTATTTCAGTCC
The DNA here is from genome assembly GCF_033568475.1 of Henckelia pumila. NCBI lineage: Eukaryota > Viridiplantae > Streptophyta > Magnoliopsida > Lamiales > Gesneriaceae > Henckelia > Henckelia pumila. Next base: position 88,931,097 of record NC_133122.1, read on the forward strand.
AGTCAGCATATAGCTCTTCATATTGCATTTTCACATATTCCAAAGATATTCTTTCATCACCTTCATCAGAATTACTCACATTATCAACAGTAAAAGAATTTAAACATACTGACCTTTGGGAGATGTTGTGGCCAGGTGTGCCAACACCTGCGGCAACACTTAAAGGATTGGCTAGCATCGGCTTCTTTCTTTCCATCAAAGGTGTCAGGGCTGTGTGACTTTCTTCTCCAGTCTGTTCTTTATCTTCTTCAGAATCTTCACCACTCAAAGATGTGTTCATCTCTTTCCAAAGCGTATTTGCACATTCATTGGCATAATGACCATAGCCTTTACATTCATGACATTGAACCGTGTCAATCTTCTTTGCAATAGGATCTTTCTTTCCTTCCAGCATAAGTAGAGGCTTTTGAGGATCAAGAAATTTCCTTGGTGATTGATCAGGCCCGCCTATTCTCAGAGGTTTGTCAGCAGCCGAAAAACGTGTAGCTTTGAGTTTCTGATCGGTCTTCTTTGTCTCCCTCATCTTTTCAGATAATCACCAAACTTCTTTGTGATGAGTGAGATCGAGTCATCTTCCAGATCAGACTGAAATACTTCTTGAGGTTTGAATAATGAGTTTGCTGTTGTTGAATCCATAATATTACTGAAAAATAATTCAGAATCATCTCTTAGTGTATCAAGAGTAGTCTCTGATACCACTTGTAAGAAATATCAGGGTACATAAAAATTATCTGATATGATCGAATATGGTGTGTAGAGGGGGGGTGAATACACACTTTTAAAATATTTTGAGCTACAATAGCTCGGTTCTTGAAATATTTAACATCGATATATTAAATCGAGTTTGGTTTTCAAACCAAGTGGAATACACTCGAAATAATACTTCTTAGAAACTAATTTAACATTTTGTAAATCATTTTAAAAGGATGCAAGTTTAAATAATGAAAACGGTTTAGTTAAAGCATTTTATCAAACACTTTGAATGCAATATTTAGGTACTTTATCAAACACATAAAATGCTTCAACAATGTAATCCAAAACAGTAGCAATGAATAAATGCTAGAAATAAAGAGACAAGGATTTGTTTATGTATGTTCGGAGATTTCAACAATTTCTACGTCACCCCTTCTTTCTCCTCGAAAGTATCCACAAGAAGACTTTGATTTATACAACCCATTTGTACAAACCCAATCTGGTTTAGGACTTACCTACTGCCTAAACAAGAACTCTTAGCCACTCAAATGATTTTAAGCTGAAACTTCACAATCCACATAATTTTTAACGTCTTTATGCCAAGACTACAAACACAATCTTTAACGTCTTTGTGTTAAGACTTTCACTCAACTAATCTATGAATACATCTCTTGAATATGTGAGCGAGTTGGGTTCTATTCAACTGATATACAAAGATTTCGAACAAGGAAGAGTGTTCTATAAAATTTGTTTGGTGTGAAGAACTTGGCAGTGAACGCTTATATTTCTTCTTGTTCTTTACACCTTGGGCTTTGCTCTCAACTTAGCTAATTTCTTCAAGTAGGCTGCCCATGCTTTGAATCTCCTTCAAAAGCTTGTGTTTGAACTCCAAGATGTTGTATTCATAGGCTCCAAGAGTGATATAGTCGTTAAACACATAAATAGAGCCGTTAAAATACTTTTGTACTGTTTCTGTACTTTTTCTGGAGCTAAAGTGAATTCCACTAAACTGATCTTCAGCGAAACTGATCTTGCTAAACTGAACTTCAGTCCTAAACTGAACTTGGAGTAGCTTGGGTGCTGTAGCAGTTGAGCAAACTCATTTTCGCAACAGTTGATCAAGCTTTTGTTTCGTAGCAGTTTAGTGAGGTAAACTAAATTGCTAAACTAGATGCCGTTTTGCATGATCCATTGATATCTGGGAAACGTGATGTATACAAAAGTTATAGCCCTTGATCTTAGCTTTCCAACTCCACAAGAATCAGTAATTCGGAGTTCATATGCAAAAGGTATTCTTGAAATACCAGAGCTGCTCAAAATTCGGTTGAGCCCAAAATCAGTTTAGTGATATATCTCATGATTCGTTGATTTATGAGAAAATTGATAAACATGAAAGTTGTAGCTCTTTCTCTTAGATTTCTATGGAATCTATAATCACTTAATTCGGAGTTCATATGCGAAAGTTATGCTTAATAAAATAGACTGTTTCAGAAATTCTGCTCTGCAGAATTTCTGTTCCAAACCAGTAACTTCAACGTAGTTTAGCATCTCCTTAGGATCCGATTCAGTCTTTGACTTGTGAATTAGATTTGTAGATCATTGTCTTATATTTTCAACGCATGGTGAATCGTTCCATTCGGATAATTGAGCTGCAAGATATGACCAATATACCAGAACTACTTGAGGTAAACTGATGGTGTATTTTTTGCTAAACTGATGCAATTCAGTTTGGTATTGCAACGTCAGTTTGACCAAGTTAAAATCCATTTTTTTTTCAACTGACATGAAATACAATATGTTTCAAATTGAGTTTTCTTTGTATTCGTTTTGGCGGATAATCATTTGCATCTCTTATCTATGAGATATCATCAAAATAATAGAGATCGCCAGAGATTCAATTTTGCTAACTTCGAGTTTTAGCTTCCATCTTGAGTTATCAAATTCACACTTAGAGTAAATATGTTAGAAACACAATAACAAGTTTTGTTATCATCAAAATCAGGATTGCTTGTGTTCCAAAACCCAACATTATCAGAATCAGATGTTGTCACTAGATGTTGACAACATCCTACACAACATGCAGCGAAAATATTAAAACGTGAATAGTAATACCAAACCAATAATAAACCAACAGTAAAAATACTCAAGAGTAAATATGCACAAGTACTAAAGTAATAAAAGGTTGCACATACAAACAGATTCAGATGTTGTCACTAGGTGTTGACAACATCTTCAATAACATGCATTAGAATTTATGAAAGCGTGAATAAAATAAATAAATAACCAAATAATCAGACTCAAATATTTAAGCAAGAGTATACAATACTCTTGCAGCGCCTCAGGGCAAAACATTCACTAGAAAATAAATCAAAGAATTTTAAAAATTCTAAAACTAGTGAATTATTGTCAAACTCAATTTTCTCAAAACATGTGAGAAAATAAAGAATAAAACAAATAAACCAACTCCTAAAATTCTACTGAAGGTACACAAGAAAATCAAGAGAATAGAGTTAGCCCTTAGATGCCAAAATACGAGAGCTACATTCTTCAATCTTTAATGCTCTCAAACTCTTCACAACATCTACGAAAAACAAATCATCAACGATCAACAAGAACTCTTCAACGTAAAAGCACTCCAGAAAATCGAGTTCCTTGTCTTCAACACTTAAGCTCTCTCTCGTCTCTCTTTTATTTTGTACGCTCAAATCATCATCTACGGCTTAATCTCTCTTTTCTGCGCACTCTCTCGTTTTTCTCCAAGACTCTTGAATCTCTACGCTCTTCTTCTATTTAAGCGTGTAAACTTATCTTCAAAAGGATGTTTGATCTTGTTTCCTTAATTCAAACTTGAATCTACAATGATAAGGAAATAAAATTAAATTAAATTAGGAGATAAAGATATATTATGATAACTGCATAATTATCTCCTACAAAATAATTAACACAATCAACCATATTTTAAATCTAGGAATATTATATTATCTCAATTCAAATTATAACAATTCCTAGTTTAAAATATATCAAATTTAAAATATATCAAACATATAAATAGAAAATACAGTATTAACTATCAATCCTAGAAAGTCAAAACACATTATTATAATTTTTCAAAACATGGAAAGATATCAAGGAATAATTAATTCCTTTCATATTACGATACACTGGTTTCGATATGACTGTACCTTAATTACCAGTACTTCAGTTTGATACTTTCAATTTGGGTTTTCTATGTATTCCAGTATCCGCTGATTTATCTTATTATTGTTGTTAAAAATTCAATTGCATGTTTAAGTTTTTATTAGTAAGTGATTTCAGAGAGGGTTTACTTTGAGTTATATTCTTCCAAATCATTTTAATATTTTTTCTAATCTGTCAAAGATTTATTTCTGCACATATTTTGTTAGCCAACTGACATATATAGACACTTGAGAATATTAAAATTCGATTGCCAACCCAACTGAGTTCAATTTTGAAGAAAAAATTGTTGTAAGAATTTATTCAACCCTCCTTTCTAAACACCTAATTAACCAATTATCCTTTCAAGAATATAATCAAGATCTTTCTCTAAACAGTTTAGATGCATGAGTAAATAGATAAAGTACTATCCGAGCAGAATTTAGTACTATCTTTGATACAACGTTGAGATGCAGCAACGACCAAAATAGAGGGAAATTTTCATTGTATTGAAATATGAAGCTTTCTGCTAAAAAAATAAAATAAAAATATGAGGTATAACCACTTCTACTTATATATATATGATACACGGAGGAGGAAATCACCTCAGCTCCTCGATGAACCTAAGATAAAAGCTCGTCCCTAATAAACTAGGACCAGCTCAGGAGCTCGGCCAAGCTCCCCCACCATAATTCCCAGCTCGGGTCGGAAGCTCAGGTGCTCGGCCAAGGGAGCTCGACCAAGCTTCCCCACCCTAACTCCTAGCTCGGGTCGGGAGCTCGGCCTTGGGAGATCGGGAGCTCGGCCAAGCTCCCCCACCATAACTCCCAGCTCGGGTCGAGAGCTTGGCCTCGGGAGCTCGAGAATTCGGCCAAGCTCCCCCACCATAATTCCCAGCTCGGGTCGGGAGCTCGGGAGCTCGGCCAAGGGAGCTCGACCAAGCTTCCCCACCCTAACTCCCAGCTCGGGTCGGGATCTCGGACTTGGGAGATCGGGAGCTCGGCCAAGCTCCCCCACCATAATTCCCAGCTTGGGTCGGGAGCTCAGCTTGGAAGTTTGGGAGCTCATATTGGCCCTGATGTTAGTAGGGAGTTAACTTAGTAGATTGGTTTGGCAACCTTGGGGAGCTAGCTAGGATATTAGGATCAGTGTTTAAGGTGACTTCAATGGTTCAGCAATGACTCATTCACCTCTTTCCATATGACTCCAGGGAGAGCAGCAATAAAGAGTCCTAGTGATGACAGTTCAGCTCGGATAAAATGTACAGGTCAATATTTCCTTTATCGAATGAGATTCAGATGAGATCTCCGCCTATATATTCGGGATTGTGATCCCGGGATTCTCAAGTTCTTGATAAGGAAGGTAAGCGTAAGATCCAGATCCCTCTCCTATAAATACTAGGTTTATTTTCATTATTTGGATCCTAATTTTTTCACTTGTGTGCACACAACACTCTCTATATTTTTGCTATCCTAGCGTCTGACTTGAGCGTCGGAGGGGATACGCCGTAACATCTTCCGGCCCCCCTTTAACACTCTTGTTCGTGTTTTTAGGCCAGCAACAGTTCATCTTATGTTGGAGGAGTTTCGTCAGCTCATTCAAGGAGATCATTTTATTGAGGTATATCAATTGGCGCCGTCTGTGGGAATATTGAGCTAAGTCATAGATATGTCAGGAAGAGGAAGAGGAAGATGAAGAGGAAGAGGAAGAGGAAGAGGAGGAGAAGGAGGAGGAGGAGGAGGAGTAGGGAATGTGGCGGACATGACTGTAGGTCAGCTCAGTCAGTTCATTACTCAAACGGTGCAAACGGGTATGGGTCAGAATCCGCCACCTCCTCCTCCCCCACCCAGAGGTCAGCCAAACCAAATGGATGCGATGTGGGAGGAGATCAGGAGATTGGGTCGGCAAGTTGGAGGTCGGCCTGGTCCTATACAAAGGGAAAGCCTTTTCGCTCGGGTAATTCTAGATGAAGAACTTCCTGCGAATTTGAAGCATCCTACCCTAGGGGAGTATGATGGGAGCTCAGATCCAAAGGAACATTTGGGAAGGTGTGAAAATGCAGCCCTGTTGCATCGATATTCAGATGCAATTAAATGCCGGGTCTTCCTCACTACTCTGGTGAGGTCAGCTCAGCAATGGTTCAACCTCTTATAGCCTGGTAGCATCCGAAGTTTCAATGACTTCAGCTCAGCCTTTTTACACCAATTTGCGAGTAGCAAAAAATATTTGAAGAATTCTCTCAGTTTATTTAATTTGAATCAATCTGAGGTGGAACCATTGAGGGAGTATGTTCAGTGGTTCAATACAGCAGCTCTGGAAGTACCTGCGGCTACGGCCGATACCTTGGTAAACTCTTTCACCCAAGGGTTGAGGGGAGGAGAGTTTTTCAAGTCCTTGGTCAAGAAGCTTCCTTTGACTTATGATGAGTGATAAGTGAATTTTGTATGCATTAGTTTGTGTTATTTTTATATTTATTTTATGTGCCTTCATATTGTTTTTATGTGTGGTTATGTGTTTTAGTGCATGTGTGTGTATTTCACTCTCCCGGTTAATTTTGTAGGAAAATGAATTTTTGAAGAGTGAATTTCGGAGCATCTTGGGTTGAAAAATCATTTTTAATTTTAGAGAGATCCAAATCCGATCTCCACCGTTCAGAATGAAGTTCAATATTTTTGAAGCTGTTGTCCAAATTTCAGGTCGATCCGATGGCTAGAACTCAAGATATGAATTTTTCAAAATTGTCGCGCGGAGCAGGTTGAAAGTTGCGCTGTTGAAGTTTGAGGTAGCGCGATTGCACTAAATTGTGTGATGTTGGAAGAGAATTTAGCGCATGAATGAATCGCAAACGCGCATGTTGTTAGCACATGAAAGAAGCGCAATCGCGCAACAATGCAAGGTGTTTAGCGCATGTGTTTAGCGCTGAAAAGAGGAGCAATCGCACAAGTGTTCACCACATGAAGAAAAGAAAAGGCGCGCCCGAGCGAGGGCATTAGCTCGCGCGAGCGCCAAAAAAAATTCCAGAGATTCGAGAGAAAATCGCGCGCGGGCGAGAGGAGACCAAGGACACTGTTTTATTATACTGCGCGCGCAAGGACCCTTCCAGGCGCGCGCGCGTGTTCCGACGTCAGAAATATTTTTTTTGAGAATTATATTTCATGAAGGAAAAAAATTGGTACGGGATCCGGGAACTATAAATAGAAAATCTTAATTAATTTTAAGGGTTCCAGAATTTCAAACGCAGAGAACGGGAGAGGGCGGCTACTGCTACTGCTTGGGAGAAGATTTCTTCTTCTTTTCTTATTTTCTTTTGATTATTCATGATTAAAAACTTTGTTTAAATCATGAATTTATTTATTAAGTAGTTTTCTTTTTTGATCAAGGCCACGTGATTGGGCCAGACAATTTATGTAGAAAACTTTTATTTGAGATTTTCAGACTTGATTTTATTTTATTGATTATCGAATTTATATTTGTCTTGTGAATTTCTTGGCCAGTTATTTTCTTGCATGTGAATTGATTTCAATTCGACAGAGGAGGTTTCTATTTTGAACACTTTAATATTCAACATGTTGTAAAACCAACTAAAAATAGAATTTGGTTTCAATGTGCGATTTAGGTGTTTACTGAATTTTCACAGTTCATAATGCATTCAAATTTGATTAGAATTACGAAAGATTAATCCGTCAATATTTGAATAGGTTTGATTTTTCTAGAAATAGTCCTTTGAACAAATTAGGAAAATTCTCGTGAATTAAGATTAAGTCTGATGTCTTAGATCGACTGCTTGTTACATGAATTGTCTGGTACCTACGTGAGTCCTTGATCTAGCTTTTCCCAAATTTTAATTAAATCCAAATTTTCCTGCTGCATTTTAGTTAACTTAATTTTATTTGCAATTTTAATTATTAGTTTAAAATATGAATCACTTTTATTCATTAGTCTATATTAAGTAGGAATAAATATATTTTGGTATTCATATATATACAGTCCATGTGGGTTCGACATCCGAATTTCATTCACTTTACTATTACTTGACCTGGTACACTTGCCAGTTGATTTTTATCACACCGATTTTAGCGGCCAAGTTTTTGGCGCCGTTGCCGGGGACTGTTTTGATATCAGAATTTTATTTCGCTTGAGATTAGACTGTTTTTATTTTATTAAAAATTCTGAATTTTCTTCTTTTCTTAGTTATTTTCAGGTACTAGCTTGTTGTGCATGCATAACATTCGATCTAAGGAGCTTCTAACACTTGATTTGGAGATCGAACGCACGCTCAGCAAGATCCAAAAAGCAAGGAAGAATCTTAATCTAGTACTTGAAACATAATCTGAATCAGAAGAAGACATGGCGGACAACCGTACTGTTTGGGATCTGATTAGTCCACCAGTTGAAGGTTATGGATCTAGCATCGTTTGCCCCGCTGTTGAGGTGAACAATTTTGAGCTGAAACTCTCTACCATTCAGCTGATCCTACTGCAAGGAATATTTGGGGGCACATCTGTGGAAGACCCCTACGCTCATCTGGAGCGATTCCTGTCGATCTGCGACACGTTCAAAGTTAATGAGGTAACCTTTGATACAGTAAGACTGCGGTTATTCTCATTCTCTCTACAAGGTGAAGCGACTGAGTGGCTCGATGATCTACCTACAGGATCTATCACCACCTGGACTGAGCTTGTTCAAATCTTCTTGAACAAGTACTTCCCTCCTACGAAGATGGCAAAATTGTTTTCAGATAATATATCTTTCAAGCAAAAGGAGGGTGAATCTTTACATGCAGCATGGACCAGGTTTAAGAAGATGGTGAGGATGTGTCCTCAACATAATCTCACACAAAGCCAACAGACTCAACGTTTTACAACGGAGCCGATCAGTCGGTTCGATCTATGCTGGATGCTGCGGTTAATGGATGCTTGTTCAGGAAAATGCCAGCTGATGCCTGGGAGATCATTGGAAACATGGCTGAAAGTAATATAGGGTGGCCGGATGTGAAGAAGTAAAAGAAGGCTGGAATTCTAGAGGTCGATGCTTTGATGGCCCTGAATGCGAAGATCGACGCTCTGACACATCAGGTGGCACTCATGAAAGTAGCGTCAGTGAATCACGCACAAGGGAATCTGCAAGAAGAGCAGCAGTTTTTTGAAGTTGAAGCGGCTAATTTTGCAGGAAATCAAGGAAGGCAGTCGTACAACTCCTACAACAACAACTATAATCAAAACTGGCAGCCCAAGCAAGAGGAGAAGAAGCTGAGTTTTGAGGAGATCATGATGAAATATGTGGCTGGAACTGAGGCTCGCTTACAGAATCAGGAAAGTATGCTGCAGAAATTAGAAATTCAGATGGGTCAGATAGCAACCTAATTGTCAACTCGCCCTGCTGGAGCTTTACCAAGTAACACCGAAACAAACCCCAGAGGCGTGAATGCTATCATGGTCATGACTCGAGCACAGTCTGAGGAGCAGCAGAGGGACGAAGAGAAGATGGAGGGGCCGAAAATTTCAGAAGTCAAGGAGTATGTGCGTGCTAAAAATTCCTCCACGGCAGGTAAGAAAGGTAAAACTTCAAAATTTGAAGTTAATGATAATGTTGATATTTCTACCTTACCTTTTCCCCATAGATCTAAGCAACTGTTATTTGATTCTCAATTTAAAAATTTTATTAAAATTTTCAAGAAACTACATATTAACATACATTTTGCAGACGCTCTAGCTCAGATGTCGAACTATGCAAAATTTCTGAAGGACTTGCTGAAGAATAAAAAGAAGCTGAATGATCTGACGCATGTTACAATGAATGAGGAGTGCTCGGCAGTGCGGAAAAATATGCTTCCACCAAAATCTCAAGATCCAGAGAGTTTTTCTATACCCTGTAAAATTGGAAGTTTATCCTTTTTTAATGTTTTGTGTGATTTAGGATCGAGCATAAATTTAATGCCTTATTCTCTTGCTCAAAAATTAGGCATAGAAAATATTGAATATCTCTCTCAAATTTGCTAATGGATCTATTAAATATCCGAGAGGGATAGTAGAGAATGTCCTAGTCAAGATAGACAAGTTGATTTATCCTGAAGATTTTGTTATCCTTGACATGGATGAGGATTGTGAGGTGCCTATGATTTAGGCGTCTTTTTCTTGCTGCTAGTAGAGCGTTAGTTGATGTTGAGAAGGGAGAGTTAATATTGAGATTGAATAATAAGCAAGTGGTGTTTAATATGCTTAAGTTGGCTACTGATAGGCCAAATCTAAAATCTGGCTCTGCTGTCAAATTTATTGATGTGTTTCATAATATTGGTGATGAATGTCAGCAGGTTCAGTTGTCCGCAGGAATTGGTCCATGGAAAAATCGCTATAGAGTTGAAGCATGCAAGTGTAGGACTGATGTGAGTTTTTCCAAGACGGTGGATGAACCACCTTGAATGTCACTACTTAAGAGGGATATAGTCGGGCTATAGACTATAAATTTAGCGCTGGCTGGGAGGCAACCCAGTGTTCTTTACTTTGCTTTTTAGTTTCTTTTTATGTATTTTTATTTTTATTTTTATTTTGTTTTTTGTTTCTTTTCTATGCCAGCTGTCCATGGCTGCCGATATACTCAGTCTGCTGCTACTGCCCCAGCTATTACTGTCAAGAAGGAAGAGGATGAATCGAAAAACAGGGGAGGGTTATTTTTGTTTTCATTGTGTTTTTGTTCATCTTTGCATTTGTGTGTTTTTTTGCATTTTGTTCATTGTTCTGAAGCATTGAGAGCAATGATTTAGATAAGTATGGGGGGTGTTTAGTTATCATGTTTTGTGTTCATTCTGTTTGCATTCATTTTGTTTAGTTTTTGTGTTTTGTTCGTAATCATGCATATCCTTTTGTTGTTGTTTGTGTTACCGATGCGAGTCGAATGATTCATGTTAGCCAATGATGATCGAGTTGAAAAGAAAATAGTTTTTTGGAAAAAAATTTTGCTTTTAATTGAACATGAAAAGTTGCTGGTTGTCTCGTGAATAATATTAAGCACGCATGTTAGACTAGTGTAGTGTAGCGATGTAATTGATGAGATTCGTGTTTGTTTGACCATTGCACGACAATAAATGTTTGTTGATCATGATAGTGTTTTGGATTCTTGATAGTTGTTGGAAATTACATGCATGATTTTGGGGCGTACCTATAAAAAAAATGAAAAAAAAGAAGAGAAATATAAGTTAATTCCATCCGGGCTTGGACAATGATTGAAATCCTAATCATTCATCCATAGCTAAGTTTGCGGGTTAAATGGGATTTTAGCTCCATCCGGGCTTGGACAATGATTGAAATTCTAATTATTGTTCCATAGCTAAGTCTGCGGGTAATTATTGGTGCATAAAAAAATTAATTTCAAAAATCAAGAGGTATGTTTAAATCTCAAGAAAGTGCATGTTTTTGTTTGGGATTGTTGAGATGACAGAGTGCTGGATTGTGATACTTGCATTGAATTGTCATTGGTCGCTAAACAGTCTTAGGATGGATTCTTTTGAAGTTGCACGAAACTGGAATAACATGGCACACACACACGTTTGCGTTCAACTGACAGTGTATTGTGGACAATCGAAAGTTGTTTTGGTTTTTGGGAAATTGAAGTAGAGCTCATCAGAGGCTATCTTGAACATGATTCATTCATACTTGTGTCATTGCATTGTGTTTTTATATGTCTTGCTCGAGGGCGAGCAAGGTTTAAGTATGGGGGTGTTGATAAGTGCATTTTGTATGCATTATTTTGTGTTATTTTTATATTTATTTTGTGTGCATTCATATTGTTTTTGTGTGGTTATGTGTTTTAGTGCATGTGTGTGTATTTCACTCTCCCGGTTAATTTTGTAGGAAAATGAATTTTTGAAGAGTGAATTTCGGAGCAGCTTTGGTCGAAAAATAATTTTTAATTTTAAAAAGATCCAAATCCAATCTCCATTGTTCAGAATGAAGTTCAAGATGTTTTGAAGCTGCTGTCCAAATTTCATGTCGATCCGACGGCTAGAACTGAAGATATTAATTTTTCAAAATTGTCGCGCGGAGAACATATAAAAGAGATTTCAAAGACACAATAGGGGGGATTCGGGGGGTATCGAACGCGGAAGAGATTTGGGAGACGGCTACAGACGCAGAGAATTCATCTGGCGGCTAAGCTTTATCTTTCTTGTTCTTAATTTTTAATTTTCTAGTTTTTATTCTTGGTTGAGGAAGACGAACCCTTGATTTTATTTATCTTGTGAGATTCAGATTTTCATTGTTTGATTTTATTTGCGTATCAAGAGTTGTTCTGAATTGATTGCCATGCTTGTGTGTGAGATTATAAGGCCTGTGATTTTGCTATACAATCTAATGTTAAATTAGAATTCAAATCCGTAATTGTTTGAATCATCTAATTTGCGAAGCAACTACAATTAATAATCATCCGCTTGTGAGTTTATGAATTGTAGGGATAACAATTGACTAGGCTAAATACATCCGCTTGTGTATGTGTTGTCTAGATTCATCAGTTTTTCTAGTTTGAATGCTACCGTGGGTTTAAATCTAATCGCTTGTATTGGATTAATTCATTGGTAAGGGTTAACTTAGAACGCTTGTGTCTAGTTAACTAAAATTTAGGTGAAACAGGAATTAAATTTCCAATGGTGAATATTCAATGAGAATTAATTATTTTTAGGGAATCGATGATCGAATGAATAATTTCAAGGGTGTAGTCGACTGATACCAAGACTTGGAAGAATTTATTTTGATTTGTTTTAATTTATTAGTAGTTATTTTTTTAAAATCCAAAAATCACTTTTATTTATTTTCAGTATTTTTAAGAGCACAAATAAATTTCACTTTCCTCGTGGGAACGATCCCTACTCTCGCTACTACATGTTTATTTAGTTAATCTGAGTTGGGTTAATTTGGGCGTGACACGACTAAGCGCTACCAACACACCACTCACTGTATTTTCTCTATCCTAGCGTTTGACTTGAGCGTCGAAGGGGATACGTCAGAACACCTTCCGGCCCCCTTTAACACTCTTGTTCGTGGTTTTAGGCCAGCAGCAGTTCATCTTCTGTTGGAGGAGTTTCGTCAGCTTATTCAAAGAGATCATTTTATTGAGATATATCAATATATATATATATACACACACACTCACGACTTTCCTGTTTACAAAATTGAACTGCAGCTCTTCATCACAGAGAACATAAAAATTTCAAGCTCAAGTCTTCGATGTGGTTGAGCTTTGAAAGGGTATATTGTTCAGAAAACAATGAAAACCAAGAACGTACGCGAGTAATTAAGAAATGCTATTCAAACTCCCGAAATTGCCTTTAATTCAATGTTCAAATGATTATTCTAGAAAATATATATCTTGTAAAAGTTGCAATTTGTTTTTTAACAGCAATATAATTCTTCTAACACTCTCAAAGTCTACGAACTCTATCACCCTCAAATTCATAAAATATTCCTTTTCGATCGAGCCTCTCCCGTGCTATGATAATCAATCTAAATTTTGCAGGCCAAAGTAGCTGAATCCAGCAATTGTAAAGAAGATTGCTTGAAAGAACACGAATACGAAATAGTAGTATTCTTTTCCATAAACGAAGCCATAGCATCCACATGTTAATAGAACCATCGCGATCCCAAGCTCCGGTAGCAAAAATCTGAAAACAAGAGACACTAATTAGGTAGCGTTTGCATGTCAAATAACAATTACATACAATTATGTAATGGATTGATACTCAATTATATAGTTAATTAAGTATAAGTTTTAAAAAATAACCTGTCTGTTTGGACGTTGGATCGAACTTCATGGTATTTTGATTCGGTTGAATCAATGTTAATTTTATTGTTGAGTAGTGAATCTCCAAATTTTCTGGTCACAACCCATTCGTTGGCACTTCTAGCTCTGAACAACCCGGCGAATATAGCCTTTGTTCGGTGAAAAGACATTGAGATTTCAAGAAGGATCCAATGTAGAATAAGATAGAGTGACCTGATCAGAATCTCCACAAGAAATGGGAGCAATGGAAGTTTTGAGGTCAATTTCAATGATTCAAAAAGTCATGTATCGTCAACGTCTATGTTGTCAAATTTTATTTTTAACATGTAATATTTGTTTTTTGGGTAAATTTTAGTCATTTTTCCGATGTGGCGCTGACATGACACCAATGCGACATTGACATATGTAATATCACATCCGCATTTAGATCTCGATGAAAAATACTAAAATCGTAAAGAATTGGAAGATGCAAGACAAAAATTGAAACTTGCCAAAATAAAAATTAAAATCGTAAACAGACAAACATACAAGATAAAAAAAATGTTGTTTTCCCTTTTTTTAAAAAATAATAGACTGATTCTGAAGAGTACGTAGTAAAAAGATGTTCATTCATGTGATTTTTAAAAAAAAAATAAGAAAAAAAAATCGAAGCATGCACAAGTTGAAAATCCATGAAAGATCTTTTGTTTATTTGTTTCAAAAAAAACCTAATAATGTTTCGTCTTGACGAAGCATAGCAAAAGTATTCAGAACGTTGTCTCCACTATAAACCATGCATGCATGCATATACCATTTTAAAAAATTGTTCATAATTTTTTTTTTCACAATTAAGAGAAGGGAAGGAACACTATATATATTAACATAAAAATTGTTATGAGATGGGCTCATGGGTTAATTTTCTAAGACAAATTTCTTATTTAATCTGACTCATGAAAATATATTATTATTTATACCAAAAGTATAATTTTTCATTATAAATATAAGTCGAGTTGACTCATTTCACACATATATATTCGTAAAATTGTCTCGAGTACACATACCTTGGAGTTGCAACAATTGTGTTAAGTGCTGCGATGAGTAAAGGAACAAAAACAGCCTTCGCTTTCGGGTTATCGACTTCGGGGATCAGAATCGTCAATGGAGAAATTACACAGTAAGATAAGAATATTATGGTATGGCAAGTGATCTTTCGGACGAAGAAGAAATTGAAGATCATGTAAAGTTTCAGCCCTGGTGACATCTTCTGTAAATATAAAAACAATAATAGACGCATTATTATTATGTAGAAATATAACAATTTTCTGGGTTTTAATTTACCTCAAATAATTATTATTTTTAATCAAAATTAACCTTGTTCGTAGCAATTTGAATAAACCTGGTCCTGAATAAATTGCTTGGACCACAAGACCACCGATACTGCTGAGAACGGTATGCTTTGAAAGTACTAGGAAGTTCACTTTTCACCTGTCATTGCAATTAATTGAAAAAAATTAAACGAAATAATAACACTATTATCATCATCATCATCATCATCCTCTTTTAAACAAAACGAACAAGACAAGAAATTTGATTTGTTTGGCTAATTTATGTTAATTAATACTTTACAAGCCCCTTATATAATTTTCCCATTATAATCATCATCATCATCAGGCGTTAAGATAGGTTTACAAGCTCTTATCAAACATTTTTTAAATTTTATAAGTTGTCGAACAACTTATAAACTGTTTAAAGAAGTTATAACTAAATTGAGCCAAACACCTTATAAGTTAAAATATTAGATTTATTTATGTAAATATATATGAACCTGAAGTTCTCCTAGGTAAAGAAATTTCCAACCCTTGAGTGCGGCCCGTACAGCAAGATCTAAGTCTTCTGTTGTGGTTGCACAATCCCACCCACCAGCCTCATTTATTGCATCAATTCTCCATATTCCACCACTTCCTGCAGATAATTGTATTTTATATATATATATATATATGATCATATTTATTTTCACCTGCAGTGTCCGTGTTAATTAATTGTGTATGATATCGAACTCCGAACATGCATGTTGATGGTATGAAAGTTAATATGAAATTTTTTTAGGTTAATCGCACACACTACCACGAAATTGCTGAAAACCTATGTGACTATTAAATCACCGTGTTTTCACATTTGAGCATGCATCGGGGTCATGTATGCTCAAAATTTGAAAACATGAGGACGTGTGTACTCAAAATTTGAAAACACATAGGAGTTAATAAATCATTTTTTTCCATAGAAGAGTTGTAGCAATCTCGGGGTTTCATTGTGATGTTGACAAATTTGAAATTTTAACAACCGCAGATAACATCATTCATTATTAAGTACTCACCATTGAATCCGAAAAACCCGAAAGCGGATGATCCCACTTCTTGTTCAAATGTGAAATGGAAGTCCAATGACATTTCTTGCAATCTTGTGAACATGCATGTATCTGCATTCACTAAAAAAAATAGTCCAAGAATTTTATAATTTTTTTTTTCTTCGGAATTTTGATTCAGGAGATCATCTTGGAACGTCTCAATATCCAAGTAATACAATATTGTTTTTGGTCAAATTAACTTTAGGGACATGCACCATCGACTTACCGAATCTCCAACGAGCTTGCACCAAGCCAAGTTCAGGGTTGTGCACGAGAAATGGGATGGCTCGCCTCAGAAAGTCCGGTTCGGGTTGAAAATCAACGTCGAAAATGGCTACATATTTACACTGTTTCGCATAATCTTGCTCCATGCCTTGCTTAAGAGCTCCTGCTTTGAAACCCTCCCTAGTCTCCCTCGCATGGTACCAAATATTAATGCCCTCATTTGCCCACCTACTACATTCTTTCTGAATCATATCCTACAAAACATAGAATAAATACAACTTAACTTATGCATATATGCTCTGTCAAAAATCAAAATCTAGAAAATTAATATTCACAAATATAAGTGGGTTTGTTTGATTAGATTCCGTACAGGGGAAAAAAAATTTAATTCCGAATTTCGGATGTACAAAATATATATATGATTATAACTTGTGTAACGTGTTATCATCATTCTCGATCATGCCAAATTGGATTGTTCAAGTTGGCCTCTTTTAGGGAATGAGGGTTGTGCTGTAGTTCCCAGGCGCGGGATTTAAAGATGGAAATATGAAAATGAAGGATAAAAGTTGGAAACAAAAATATACATGGAAAATCTCTGGTTGTAATTAGAGTAAAAATCACGTACAACATGAAAAAATTAATATATATAATATTTTATGGGTTATAACAACTCTATGTGTTAGTTTCCAAACAGAAAAAGTTGCTATATATCTTGTTATAGGAAAAAAAAATAACTCAGAATTATTATGAAAATAACAATTAAATCACTTGAATATTTTGAACTGGAAGAAGAGAACTTGAGAATTGGACATCAGAAATTAGGGAAGAGGATCATGAGTTCTATTTAAAGAGCTACCCGCGGGTGCAAACTTAGAAAATGTCTTTTCCTTGCCATTGTGATTAGTCCTAGAATTAAAAGTAAGATTGATTCCTCATAATTTGCAAGGCCTTCTGAAAATCACAAAATAGAGAAATCTCTTCTTGTTTGTATCCAAGCTTCTCCAACCCATATTTGTCTATTTGCAAGTTTGCATAGCAGTCATATATTATGCCTCTGTTGCAGGTAATGCTACAATTTTTTTTTTAAATATTGAAACTCAGCTGTGACTGCACCCGTTGCAAGTATAAACACGTGACTGGTATCGATTTTTCTCTTATCCGGATCCCCTGCATATTCTGAATTCACATAGCCCCTAAGTATAAAATCCGATTCTTTAAAAACATAATACAACAATTAAGGTGTCTTAATGTATCTAAGGATCCTCTTAATTGTACTCCATTATCAAGTCTGGGATTTACCATGTACTGGCTAACTACTTCAAGTGCCAATGTTTGGTCTTGAACAGATCGTAACGAATAGTAAACTTCACACTACTTATGTATTTGGTACTTGACACATTTCTATCATCTATGCTTCGTTGCTAGGTCACATTTTTGGAGGATAACTTGAAGATAACTTTGGAGGCTTACTATCTTGCATGTTGAAGTGGTACAAAACTTTCTTTAAATAGTTTTTCTGGAAAGCCAAATCTTTTGTTATTTGTATCATCACGATCAACTTGCATCCTTGAAGTACTATTGTTTAATTACTGATTTCAAGCCTTTCGTTTCAAATTCCCTAGCCAATTTTCGTCCACATAAAAGAGCAAAAATAATATAATCATCATCACCAGAGCACTTGAAATATGCACAGAGGTCTCATTAAGTCTGTTGTACTCCAGGTTCCAAAAAACGGTAGGTGGTAGGCGGCGGTCACACCCACCGCCTAGCGCCTAGATTCTTAAGCGGCCGCCTAGGTGGGACCTAGGTGGTTTTTTTCTTTTTAGCCTAAATAACTTATTATTCTAGTTCAATCCATCTTAAAATTTCTCCAATAATTCATCTTTATCTAATTCATCAGCCTAAGTGGTGTTTTTTCAAGTCTAAATACCTAATTATTCTTATTCATCTTAATATTTCTCCAATAATTCCTCGTTATCAAATTCAACTCGAAATACATGACATATTTATCGTTTTCATGCGATACAAACTGATGAAAAAATATGTCAAATAATTTTTTTAAAAAAATTAAAATTAAAAAAATATAAAATATGATATGTTAATCTAGGCGGCCGCCTAGGCGGATTTTGAGGCGTCTAGGCGATGATTAGGCGGTCGTATGTAATAACTCTCAGAAACTTTAACTGTCTAAAAATCGAGGCGATGGACAACCGCCTAGCACCTAGACGCCACCTTTTAGAACACTCGTTGTATCCAAGTCTCATCATATAATCAAATCTCTTATTCCCACATTGATGCCTGTTTGAGACCATACAAAGATTAATTTGTGTAACGTGCAAACCAAATTCTCTGTCTTCGTTCCACAAAAGCTTCTAGCGAAAGCATATAGATTTCTTTTTCAAGATCTCCATGAAGAAAAAACCGTTTTCACTTTGAAGTCTTCTAGATGTATGTTCAACATTGTACATAACAACAATACTACTCCGATTTTGGTAAGGTGGACCAGGGAATAAAATATCTCATTCAAGTCATTGTCTTCTTTCTGAGCCTACACTTTTACCACCAATCTATCATGATCTTGATCTTATAGATTCATCTGTTAGCAATGGCTTTCCTCCCTCGTGGTAGTGTAACAAGATCCCTTGTTTTATTCATGTCTAAGGCTCCTGATTCTTCTTGCATTGATGTCATCCACATGGACGAATCCGAGCTTTGAGTAGCTTCATGGAAACTGCTCACCATCCTCTATCATTAAACAATATGCAATAATGTGTTATTGACATAATCTGACAGTCAACTTGGTTTTCCATCTAGAGTCGATCGCCTTGGTTTGGAAACATTAGACTCAACCGGTTCTTGCCCCTCATGCTCAGCTACTACTTCATAAAAAATTTGATCTTTGTGATCTATATTATTTTCCACCTGAACTTTAACAGTTTTTGAATTCAATGTGCTTCCCTTTTCTATTATACTCATCTGATAGGGTATCTGTATTGTGGAACAATCATGAATGATCTACTAATACTAACGTAATTGGGAGCATAATTTTGTGATTAAAATACCATAGGATTATCCATAAGAGGTCTTAGATCTACTCAGATTTACCTAAATAATGTTTGAGAGTGCTTTTAGTAAATACTTCTCAGCTTTTTCTTAATAAAATTTCACAAAATTTCAAAATGTTTTTAAGAAAAAGCTGATAAGTATTTCTTAGAAGCTCTAACACTATCCTAGCTAGTATGCTTATAATATTACCTTGCAAAGAAGCAAATAATGAGTTGAAACACATGGAGAATATGCATATATGTGTATTAATTGTACCTTGTTTGCTTGATCAGAGGAGTCATCGAGTACTTGAATCCATAGCCTATCTGCAGGCCACGAGAGTTTAGACGCTGCGCCAATTGAGAGCTTGTAAACCTACCAAACCCAACCCCCAAAAGACAAAAATTATTTCATTTACAACACTTTTGTTCCTCATCACAAAGATCGAGGGGCACAAAAAGAAAAAAGATCAAGAAAAGAAAAGAAAAGGAACGAACAAACAATATAGAAACTAAACATTATAAGTTCAAATTTAGCAAGTCAAATAAGCATGAAGAATCAAATTTATTACATGTCATAATTACGAGATTATATCCTAAACGAAGCCTTGCTTCTTTCTAGGTGGATATACATCCACATAGGTTCCATAATTTTTTTTGTACGTAGTTTATATAAAATAATAAAATTGACGGTCCTAATTTGAGAAATAGGTACCAATAACAAGTCGATATGGACGAGTTCTAGAGTATTTGATATGTGCATCTTATAAATCTAACATATAATATGCATAACAACCATTTTATCGATATTAATTCAACGATAGCCTTTAACTGGTCTTTTTCGCTGCTTTTATTTTAAGGCTTCGTTTGGTATGAATAAGATTAATAATCATTGTTTTGTCCAATGTTTGGCTCAAGTTCTTCCAAGGATTAGTGACATGTATCATTGTCTAATCCAATTATATTGATTTTAAATTCTTATATTATTAATCCATCGTCATTTAATCCATGAACCAAACAGTGCCTTGATAATTAATAAGCTTTGTAATAAGGAGTCACGCACAACAAATTAGCTTTCTTTCAATTCAAGTGAGATGGTCTTAAATTTGTAAGCACTTGCATTTTTTTTAATGTCAATTTATAAAATTCCTCATGATCATAAAAGTGCCAACAAAAAAGATTTCGAGAAAAGACCGAAAGTTAAGTGTTGGAAGCAAAACATGAAATGTTCAAGAGTGTGACATGAGAAACTCCTTTGAGCAATCATTTTCCAAAAGGCTTCTTGACTATCATTAAAAAAAATGTCATATTTTCAAAATTCATGTACGACGACAATCGCAAGGTGACGGATCTTTTATTCGAATTTATCAATTGAAAAATATTAATTTTTATTATAGATATGATCAGCTAAAACGAGCCATCTTAAGGATATAAATTCACAAGAAAATATCGCAATAACAGTATGAATCGAAAAAGAAAACAATAAAAACACACCTCAATTTCATTGGCAACCGGTATCTGAACAAGAACGAAGGGAAAGGCCTCATTCCCACACTCCAAATCATCCTCAATCTCTTGAAACTTAAATCTCTTATGGGGTGTTTTCCAGAATAGCTTCACAAGTACACTCAAGACCATTAAATGAACCCACTCCAAGGACAAAAAGAGTGACATTAAAAAGCAAATATACAGGCTGATTCTGAGCAATGGAACCACAAAAAACAACTTGATGATCCCCAAAATCTGCCCAATTCTCCCTGAAATGTCTCCCTCTGTCCATCCCCGAACCCATTCGAGCACTATATTCTTCGCATTAACTTCAACCATTGTGAATGCTCTTCTTTTTAGAACAAGCAAAATGGCTTGCTCTCCTTTGTATTTCTAGCTTTTTATGGTAGTTTGTGTTTTTGTTAAATTGTTCTGCACTCCATAAGTTGTTTTTCAATTATCGCTTCCCCCTATTAAAGTATGGATTTATAATATATACACTGTGTTTGGAATCACGGAATTGCATTGGATTTGGTGGGATTTGAAATTGAAAATACCATTTTAGTGTTTGGCAAAACAAGATTTCAAAACGGGATTGGTATTTGATGGGATTTCATGAGATTTCATTTAACTAACTAAAATTCTTATAAAATTGATCGGATTTCATGGGATTTGAGTTTATAAAAATAATAAATATATTTTAATAATAAATATATATACGTTGGTTATAAATTTTAAGTTTTTTTTCAATTTTTTTTTACAAAATATCATTTATATAAAGTTTATATCATCAAATTCCAAAATATATTTTAACTTTTTTTTCCAAATACCAAAATGGAATTCCAATTCCATATATTTAAAATCCAATTTCAATTCTAATTCCAATTCCAATTCCAATTTCAATTCTAATTCCAAATCCTATTTTTTAGATATCCAAACACAATGATAATATTTGCTACACTAGCACTTATTTAATTACTAATGTGAGCACAAAACATTCAGATTCTGACATGAAATATGAACTGCTAGTACGAAGCCACTCAAATGATTTTTTTTTAAAATATAAAAATAAAACAATATTTTGCTACTCTAGTACTTGTTTTACTAATTTGGGCACAATGAATTGCTAGTACGAAGCGACTCAAATGATTTTTTTTTAAAAAAATATATAAAAATAAAACAATATTTTCGTACTCTAGCACTTGTTTTACTAATTTGGGCACAAACATTAGGACTGAGGATTTACAAATTTTTGTACCAATCAACTAAACTATAATTAGGTATACAAACAATGATTTCTAGTGTATTTAAAAACTAACATTTGTTGTAAATAGAAAGTTTGTGGCACTAATTTTACAATGTAAATACAAAAAAATTTCAAATTGAACATTATTTACGAATCGATACTAGATCAGTTTATTCAACGGGAACCACACTATTCGTAAACAATTGTTTGTATATTTTAATTATTTATGCAGGTATGCAAATTAAGAGCTCTACTATATAATATATATAATTTTTTTGAGGACATGCTATTTAAAAAATCACTTATTTAAAAATAATAATAATAATAATAATAATAATAATAATAATAATAATAATAATAATAATAATAATAATAATAATAATAATAATAATAATAATAATAATAATAATAATAATAATGTGCACTGCCCTAGGTGCTAAGTTATAATTTTCTGACCACTTTATATTTAAAAAACAACCACTCTATTTCTAAACATAATTTGTTTTATCCCCCAAAATCAATTGTTTTTTAGGTTGAATACACATGTAAATACATCTATGATCTATATTTTTCTCTCTTGCATTGGAATTTTTTCTAAGCGTATTATTTATATTCCAAAAAGTGTTAATCACATTCCATTTTATATAATTATTTTATAGATTGACATTATTATCTTTACGGGCCATTCGACCCTGCAGAGGGGGTAAGCCAATTTTCATCCGGGCTCCACATGAAAATTATGGGGCCCGGATGGAAATTGGCCAATTCGGACCATTCAAATACAGAGGGGGTAATACCCCCTCTGTAGGGTCGAACGATCCTATCCTTACATGTTTTTTTCTAATTTTGTGATGGAAATATATTTTTTTAAATTTTACACATTTTTCCTATTTTATTTTATTTAATGACAAAATATTATATTTAATATAAATTATAAAATACAAATTTCATATATAAAAGAGCAAATAATTTTCAAATTAGAAATGTTTTATATCATAAATCATCTTCAAATATCATTGCATTATTATGAACGCTTTTATTTTAAAAATATCTCAAATAATTTATGTAACTAAAAATTTATAGTATATTTCTTGATTTGATTGCCAATTAAATTAAATAAGTTTAATTTATTTCAAACAAGTAACATCAAGTTAATAATTAGTAAATGAATATAATTTATTTTTTAAAAAAATAGTATAATCAATACGTGAATAAAAAAAATACTTCCATCTAGAACTTTATCAAATTTTTTCTCCCATTTTGAAAATTTTTAATGAATTTAAATAAAATAAATAATAATTTTAAAATTAAAAATAAAATATGAGATAATTAACTCTAGTTAATTATAAGTATATTTTTATTTAATATTAAATTATTAATTTGATTTAATCATATGAACTTTCGGAAGAACTTGAGATATAAATATTAATATATTAAAGATTTAAACTTAAAGTGAAATTGTACAAAATTTGATTATATGTACTATTAAATTAAAATATCAAAAACTTTGAATATAATATTAAGATTAATCGTTAATATGGGAAAGTATAAGTTTCGATTTTGGAGAATCAATCAAAATTTTATATATATATATATAGATAAGCGTATATTTGTCAATTAATAATGAAATAAAAATGTGAAATGGAGTATGATTGGTCCATTTATCTTGTTCACTTTTTTTTGGTCCATTTTAAATATATAATTCAATTTTCATATTTATTATTGTTTTATTTTTTATTTTATTAATCTATCTCTATTTAATATGTTCATTACTGAACATTCATGAAATAAGTGAAATGAGAACCTTTTTTTTTTTTTTTACAAAATTTACCTTTTTAATAACTTTCTATTATTTACCATACATTTATTAATAACTTTCTAAGATCTACTCCAGCTTAATAAAGACCACACAAACAATATTTTATATGCGAAAAGGGACTGTGCAATCAATTTCAAAAAAAAAAAATTAAAATATTCTAACACGCACAGGCTGTACATGTGAGTCTGATCTCATGAATGAATAGAAAATATGAGTGACGAATCTTGTCTCGTATATGACTAATGACCCACGTGATCTCAAATTCGGTCGTTATCCATTATTATTGTGCATCCCCAGATCGCACCAAGATCCCAAGATCCTATCAAAGCCCCAAATCAACATTATTAATTTAAAAGCAATTTCGAATTAATAATTTTGATTTTTTTTAGCTATTGATTGTCTTTTTAATCTGAGTTCATAGAATAGATAAGTGTTTGATTAATGATTAAGAGTTTGTTTCTCTTAACAAATTTAAAAACGAGCTTGTCATACATGACTCACTTAATATAGTTTAATTGAGTAGCTTAGTTTACAGAATATTGCGTTAGTTCATAAATTTATCAATAAATAACAAATTATAGCAGCTGTAGGTTTTGTTACCACGACGTAAAAGGAAAAAATCGATAACACGTTTGTGATATGTATCCGAAATTTAACTCATGAAAATCCAAAATACCATGATGAAAAGCCACTTATTTTCAGAACTTAGCTCTTGGGTAGAGCCGTCAATTCGTGAGCTGACGGGCCCGTTTAGAGTTGGGCTCAAACGGACCGATCAGTTTGGACCGTGGGTCACAGTGCGGAGGGGCAAGTCGGTCCGTTCAATTTTTTTTGAAGAATTTTTAAAATAATATTATAGTTAGCATTTTTAATATTTTACTAGTCGTATCAACACACACGCAATGTATGTGTTGTTAAAACATGAATATTTATTATTATGTTTTTATATATATTTTTATTTCAACATATTTAAATTTAAAATTAAATTGGAGGCACAAAAACGAAGAAAAAAGCATGGACACATAAAGCTTAAAATAGAGATAGATATTTTTGTTTTTGTTTTTGTTTTTGTTTTTATTTTTTGAGGGTATTTTAGATACTTTGTCTTTGTCATCATCGAACCAATTTTAATTCGATTACTACGTAGTGTTTTCTTTACTAATATTGTAAGATTTATGGTTAATAAGTTTTGAATGATTATAATTTTTTAGAATGATTTATATATGTTTATTAAACTTTAATAATTTATGTATTATTGATTAATTTTGATAACTTATATTATTTATAAAGATTTATGTATATGGTTGATGAATTTTAAATATATATCATTTATAATTGTATATATATGATTTTTTTAAAAAAAAAATCATATTTTAAAAATTATTTTTTAATTTTTTAATTTTTCGGCGGGTTGAGGTTTTTCGAACCTGTCAAGACACTCGAACAAGTTTAGAGGCGGAGCCAGTGAACGTTTATGGAGGTTATTCGTCTTGTTTTCTCTTTATTTTTATCTCTTGGGTTTCCAGATGCAGTTCAGTATGGTTGTATAACAATTATTTTGAGTTTATGTTTTGGTGACCGGTTGTATTATGTCGGGTGGCTTTTGGATTTACATTTGATCTACGTTTCCGTATGTGAGACCTCGATTCTAAACATCTATTCTCGGATTAAACAATCAAATAAGCATACAAGATTCAAGATTGAAAGAAAATAAAAAAAAATTCATTTGGACAGATCCTCGCTTGAGCGGTAAAGAACACCCGCTCTAGCGAGCAAAACTCTGCCCGCCTTCTTGAAGACCGCTCGCTCGAGCGGTGGAACACACCCGCTCGAGCGAGAAAAACTCTGCCTCGCACACAAAAAAAAATGCTCGCTCGAGCGAGCTCAAACCGCCGCTCGAGCAAGACCAGTTCTGTAATTAAAAACCAGCTTTTGCTCTACAAACCAAATTTCAACTCGAAATTTATTCAATACATAACGAGGTATAAAATACATGCAATGACAACATTCAATCCTCAATATTCGAATATTTGATACAACAAACATCAAACAATACTATATAAAATAAATCGTCTACGTCTCCCCTTCTTGGTTAAGGTCGATTAACCAAGGATCCACTAGCACTTCGAACATCTTGGTTTTGATGGCTCCAAGGATAGTCGTACAACTCAACACGATCACCGCGCCGACAAAACTCATTACACTTGGCCTTAAGGGCCCCAAGGATAGCCGCAACAACAATAACAACTCGGGCTTCATACTCGAGAATACAACAACAATTTTTTCAAGCACTTATTACAAGTCGATATAGATTGTGGGACTTGAAATAGGCTTGAATGCTTGAAGAATTGCTTTCAATATTGTTTAGAGAGGATGCGAGACTCGAATGGAATGGGATGCTTCAAATGGCCTCGGAATGCGTCTACTTATAGTTGCAATTCGGTTGCTATCGGAGCTTTCGGTACTTCATCGGAGCTTCCGTTGTTGAGCAGATTTAAATTAAAAAAAACTTCGCGCTAGGTGAGATCAAAACTTCCGGTACTGCATTGAAGCTTCCGTTGCTGCTACATTAAATTTTTTCGGCCAACAGATCTCGAAAACATCCCTTGATTTTTGGTGCCTATCGGAGCTTCCGTTGTCACATCGGAGCTTCCGTTGTGCATGCTTCCGGTCTGCTTCCGTGTTGGAGAACGGAGATCAGATCAATCAGAATTGATACCCGGTGCAGCGGAAGTTTAAAAATTTTTATATGGAACGATTTCATAATGGGTATCAAAACTTTACGATTAAATTGTGCGTGTAAAAATTAAATCACAATTAAATTTTTACCTCCAATCTCGAAACGAGATTATGGACACCAACAGATTACTCTGCTCTTGTTGTATATCCCAAGAACTGATGGACGAACAATTCTTCAATCAGGTCCATGAACGGAAATTTAATCCCTCTGATAGATTGCACTAAAAAATCTATCAGAAGTTTCTACGAAGAGAATTAACGAATTTTATCCGTTAAACCAGACTGCAAATTCAAAATTCACAGGCTGGAATTTTCGAGCAGAGAGGAAGAGGGGGGGCGGCCACTTAGAGAGAAAAACAGCTAGGGTTTTCGAAAATTGTGACCTCTATTTTTTAATTTCTGTACTGCAATAACTTATTTATAATGTGGGCTGCTAACAGCTTAGGGCCCATTAGTCATAAGTTCAAGCCTGACAAGCAAAGCCCGCATGTTCAGAAATTAATATAAAATTCATCGTGACTCAGATTGATAAACCAATTCCACCAATGTGCACAGAAACCATTTCTGCATCTTTTAAAGTCAAGATAAATTTTTTGAATCCGAATTCAGTGATTTCCAAAATTGCCCATCCCTATGTCATTTTAGGAAATCTTACTCCCTCTACTCTTAAATAAGAAGTCTCACTTCTTTGTTCATTAAATTTAACTCTTTAAATTTAACTATCTCAACGGGGATTAAAAATCCATTACTTGTGTGACCCTCAATGGTTCAGGGATACAGCTAGTCGTGGGCTCACAACTCCTTGTGACTCGGAACAACAATTTCCGACTTGCCCATCGAATCATGGTAAGAGCGCCTAGCAACATCGCCCCATGATTCCCTAGGTATCACTGATAGTGCCTGCAAGAACCAATAGATTTTGGTTAGCGTAGAGTACGGTCCCTTCATCCATATATCCCGATCGAATCAACAACCATTGATAAATCGAGAGTCGTTCGAGATTCGATAACTATTCAATGCATTTTGAAGATCAAATAGTGACATTGCATGTGTTACTAAGAAACCATTTCTTAAAACACATCATGTACTCTTGCCAGAGATTCGTAACACTAATATCTCCTAAGATTGCATAGGATATCCACACTCGCAAGTATGTGGTGAATCCTTGACAACAAAGCATCGACTCCTATATGTGTCATAACCGTACCCAATCCCGACACCTGATGACCCCAATAGAGTCGGTAAACGAGTCAAAGCACAGTACTAGCATATAGAGTCTCAATGATGTTTCAAGTAGTAAGGACTAATGGTGTACAACCAAAACCGCGGACTTTATCCACTCGATAAGTGATAACCACTTGGAAAATCCGGATAGGGTAGTTCGATCATTCATCGTATGAATATTCATTTGCATGCTTTGAACATCTCTATGTTTCATACCAATGAAACGTGGTACTCGGCATCGCAAATGCTAGTTTCAATCTCGAGCGATCCTTATCCTTATTTACGGACGGCTCAATCGACTAGAAACTGTTTAGAATATACAGTGACTATAAGATGTGTTTCATGATAGTCATCCCCATGTACTACCACATCTTACATACATTATAGTATATTCAAGGTCTTTATCAAAACAACAATAGTATATCACAATATAACAATATGAAGAAAGATAAAGTGAACGCCATTATAAAAGTGTAAATTATATTAAACAAAAGATTGTTTATACATAGAGTCATCAAAGCCCTTAGCCACAAGTTGGCTCACCGGGCACCCACTCTTTCAATCTCCCACTTGCCCTAAAGCCAACTAGTCATACTACGCAGTCTCATTGCTTCGCGATGTTTGTCAAATAATGGTCCTGGCAAGGGCTTAGTAAGTGGATCAGCAATATTATCTGCAGAGGCCACTCTCTCGACAGTGATGTCTCCTCTTTCCACGATCTCCCGGATGATGTGGTATTTCCTCAGTACGTGTTTGGATCTTTGATGAGACCTTGGTTCCTTTGCCTGAGCAACGGCACCCGTGTTGTCACAGTACACCGGGACTGGACCAACAACTTCAGGAATGACGCCCAACTCTTGGACGAAATTCCTCATCCAAACGGCCTCTTTAGCAGCAGCTGATGCCGCAATGTATTCTGCCTCAGTGGTGGAATCCGCTATGGTGTCCTGCTTGGAACTCTTCCAAGAGACAGCACCGCCATTGAGCATGAACACAAATCCAGAGGTTGACTTCGAGTCATCCACGTCACTTTGGAAGCTAGAGCCGGTATAGCCTTCCAATTTCAGTTCTCTTCCTCCATATACCATGAACATATTCTTAGTCCTTTGTAAGTACTTAAGAATGTCCTTCACGGCTTTCCAATGCATTTGACCGGGATTAGCTTGATATCTGCTTGTGACACTCAGAGCAAATGCTACATCCGGTCTGGTAGATATCATCCCATACATGATACTACCTATGGCTGACGCATATGGCACATGTGCCATTTTCTCTATCTCTTCATCAGTCTTGGGACACATAGGCTTGGATAGAGAAACTCCATGACACATAGGTAGATGTCCTCTCTTGGACCCATCCATTGAAAACCGTTTCAATATGGTGTCGATGTAGGTTGCTTGAGTGAGTCCTATCATTCTCTTAGATCTATCTCTATAGATCTGTATCCCTAGAATATAGGATGCCTCACCCAAATCCTTCATCGAAAATCTACCTGATAATCATATCTTTGTTGACTGCAACATCCCTACATCATTCCCAATGAGTAAGATGTCATCAACATAAAGTACTAAGAATGTCACAGCATCCTTAACTACTTTCTTGTACACGCATGGTTCCTCCGGGTTCTTGATGAAACCAAAATCCTTTATTGTTTCATCAAATTTTTGGTTCCAACTTCTTGATGCTTGTTTGAGACCATAGATCGATCTCTGAAGCTTGCATACCTTATGCTCGCTTCCCATGGATGTGTATCCCTCAGGCTGCGTCATATAGATCTCTTCCTTAATGTTTCCATTAAGAAATGCAGTCTTCACATCCATTTGACATATCTCATAGTCATACCAAGCAGCTATGGCAATAAGGATTCTTATGGACTTGAACATTGCAACTGGTGAAAAGGTTTCATCATAGTCAACTCCTTGTCTTTGAGTATAACCTTTCGCCACCAATCGTGCCTTGTAGGTCAATACCTTACCATCAGGCCCAAGCTTTCTCTTGTAGATCCATTTACACCCTATTGTCACAATTCCATCGGGAGGATCTACTAAAGACCAAACTTGGTTTGTATGCATCGAATCTATTTCCGACTGCATAGCTTCAAGCCATAAATTTGAATCCGCATCAGAAATTGCTTCCTTGAAGTTTTTTGGATCACATCCAACGTCGGGTTCATCTTGATCTCCTTCAAGAAGAAGACCATATCGAATAGGAGGTCTAGAAGTCCTCTCGGATCTTCTAAGTATAGGCGTGTCCTCTTAAGATTCTTGAGGTATGGGATCATTATTTTGTATTTCGGGTTCTTCTTGAATTTCTTCGAGTTCCATCATCTCGCCTTTCTTATCCAATAAGAACTCCTTCTCCAAGAAGGTGGCATTCCTTGAAACAAACACTTTTGTTTCAGTAGGATGATAGAAATAATATCCGATTGAATTCTTCGGATACCCTACAAAATAACATAAGGTGGATCGACTATCCAACTTATCTTCCACTGTCTGCTTCACGTAAGCAGGACATCCCCAAATCCTCAAGTACGAATACTTAGGAGCTTTGCCATTCCATAACTCGTATGGTGTTTTATCCACTGCTTTGGTGTGGACGTTGTTCAACAA
Source organism: Henckelia pumila (assembly GCF_033568475.1). Taxonomy (NCBI): domain Eukaryota; kingdom Viridiplantae; phylum Streptophyta; class Magnoliopsida; order Lamiales; family Gesneriaceae; genus Henckelia; species Henckelia pumila. Next base: position 88,961,509 of record NC_133122.1, read on the forward strand.
CAATACCGCCGTTTCAAGCGCGTAGCCCCAAAATGAAGGTGGAAGCTCATTGAAGCTCATCATGGATCGAACCATGTCCAACAAAGTTCGATTACGACGCTCCGATACACCATTCAGCTGAGGTGTCATAGGAGGAGTCCACTGAGAGAGAATCCCATTCTCTTTCAGATAGTCCAAAAACTCGGTACTTAAGTATTCTCCACCTCGATTCGATCGAAGTGCTTTAATGCTTTTACCTAGCTTGTTTTCTACTTCAGCCTTGAATTCTTTGAACTTTTCAAATGCTTCAGACTTATATTTCATTAAATATAAATACCCATACCTCGAATAATCATCAGTAAAGGTAATGAAGTAGGTGTGGCCAAATTGAGTACCAATTCTAAATGGACCACAAACATCTGAATGGATCAAATCCAACAGATTTTGACTACGCTCAGGTTTCCCCTTAAAAGGAGATTTAGTCATTTTTCCTTTCAGGCAGGACTCACAAGTAGGTAGAGAGTTAATATCAGACATATCAAACATGCCCTCTCCCACTAACTTTTTCATCCTCCTTGAGGAAATATGACCTAGCCTAGCATGCCAAAGGTTTGCCGGGTTTTGACTATCAATTTTCCTTTTGTTCGTTGTTACCGGTTTATCAACATAATTTATTGGAACGTCTTTTAATTTTAAGTTATATAGATCGTTTTTAAATTGTTCACTTCAAATCAAACATTCATTCTTGTAAATATGGCAAATCCCATTCACAAAATTACAAGAAAACCCATCTCTATCAAGCATAGAAATAGAAATAATGTTTTAATGAAATCTTTGGCACAAATAAAAAATATCTTTCAAAAGTAACTTAAAATCGTTCTGCAAAATTAAATAAACATCTCCCACAGCTTTAGCTTCAACTCTAGAACCATTTCCGAGCCTCAGCTGGGTCTCACCCATTCTAAGCTTGCGACTTCTTGTCATCACCTGCAAATCATTGCAAATGTGAGATCCACATCCGGTATCCAATACCCAAGAAGTAGTATTAAGTGAAACATTTATTTCAATATAGAACATACCCTTCGCAGTTCGCAACTGCTCTAGATATTCCTTGCAGTTACGTTTCCAATGACCGGGTTTCTTGCAGTGATGGCAAACATCCTTGGACTTTTCCATGTTTGAAGCCTTTGTCTTGTTCTTCTTCTCGGGTCCGGTTTTCTTGGGTGGGGCAGAATGTTTCTTACCCTTTGTATTTGGCCCCTTCTTAGCTGAAGAAGAGGAGCCCACCAAGAGAACTGGTTTATCCTTCTTTAAAGTGGCTTCATATGTTACAAGCATATTGACCATCTCTTCAAGGGAGACCTCTATCTTGTTCATATTGAAATTCACCTCAAATCCGTCAAACGAAAAAGGAAGAGAGAGAAGTAATAAGCCCACATTGAGTTCATGCTCCAATACCAAATCAAGCGTTACCAACTTCTGTATGAGCCAAATCACTCGTACCCCATGATCACGGACCGAATCTCACTCCCACTATTTTAACGATTTCACTACCCTCTAGTGAAAACGGGAAACTGTTTTCCTTAGTGGGAACATGGAGTCCAATTGACAAACTATGGTCCCGAATAATATCAGCCAACCATAATTTTCAAAAGGTAGAGCCCAATTGCTTCCAAAGCAACCTCCACGTTTTTACCTCATGTCCAATAAGGGCCCAATAATATGACGCTATTTATTGTGACATGTCAAGATGATCCATCAATATTAAGTTGTGATGAACGGTCGCCATGTGGATCCCCCAATAATATGAGCCGATCCCATGGGAGTTCCACCCAACTTACAACATTTGTCGATCCAATGTACAGCTTTTCGATGAACGGGCCCCCCAATAATATGAGCCGGACCGTATCCGCGGGTAGCATCTCATACATTGATCGTTGATGGAAGGTAGGAACATTTAAACAATTTTAAATTTTTTTTATTTATCTTGATATCAATTTTAAATCATATTTAAAATGAGGGATTTTAATTTTGAAAATTTGTCTCATCATTTAAAATTTGTATGCTTGCGGGATTCATACAATTTAGTCTAAAATATGCATACAACGATAATATCATATATTATATAGGATGATCGATTCCATTTCTAATCGACCCGTGGTTGCCAATCACGAGTCTAAGTCCAATCCTAGGTAATATGCAGGTATGCAATGCAATCCTATTACATTGAGCTTCCAATTTACATTTCTTCAGTCTTTATTGTCTACTGGGCCCACCTCCGTCTTCAAATCTTCATCTCCCACTAAGTCTAATGTATTTACAATAAATAACTATGAAAAGTAGGGGATACATTTTAAGAGGTGGGAACGGGCCATAAACCAGACCCACTTTTATTACATATGACAATTCATATTGGGCCATAAACCAGACCCATTAATAAATCCAACAACAATAAAAACAAATGTAAATTCCTAACATACACCTACAAAATTGGTCATGGCAATCGATCATCCTTATCCAATAATATTTAATTCAAAATTAATTTATTGGATAACATGCAATGGCAATTAAATTAAAAGGATAAAATCATATTCCATATATAAAATCTTATTTTACATACAAAATCATATTTTATCTTTTTATCAAATAAAATCATATTTTACATATAAAATCCAATTTTATACATAAAATCATATTTTACTCAATATTTCCATAAGATCATATCTTATCATCAATTGTACCAAAAATAATTAATTTCATAAAATCTGATTTAACGGATAAAATCTATAAATTTTCCAAAAATTCAAATTTATCCAAAAATCAATTTTAAAATTTTCGGACTCGAACAATTCGATCCGACGCCTCATGGACCAATCAAAATAATTTTTGATCAGACCAAAAATAGAATTTTAACATATTAAAATTTTAATTTAAAAATAAAAATTAATTTTCCCGGGCCGCCCGGGACGCTCCCGGGCTGCCCGCGCCCCAAAGGGGCTCGGGTCGGGCAGCCTATCGCTGCCCCTAGGGCAGCGCCGTGCACTGCCCAGCGCTGCGCTGCGCTGGGCAGCGCCGAGCGCTACCCTGTGCAGCGCCGTGCGCTGCCCTGGGCAGCGACCATCGCTGCTCCCCGGGCAGCGATCCAATCGCTGCCCGTGTTTTGCCCGAAAAAAAAAATTTATTTTTAAAAAATTTATTTTGTTTCAAAAACCGAGGCTTAAAAATTTTTGTACAATCGATTAATTTAATCGCTTGATCTGAGCAACCTGGCTTTGATACCACTGTTGGAGAACGGAGATCAGATCAATCAGAATTGATACCCGGTGCAGCGAAAGTTTAAAAATTTTTATATGGAACGATTCCATAATGGGTATCAAAACTTTACGATTAAATTGTGCGTGTAAAAATTAAATCACAATTAAATTTTTACCTCCAATCTCGAAACGAGATTATGGACACCAACAGATTACTCTGCTCTTGTTGTATATCCCAGGAACTGATGGACGAACAATTCTTCAATCAGGTCCACGAACGGAAATTTAATCCCTCTGATAGATTGCACTAAAAAATCTATCAGAAGTTTCTACGAAGAGAATTAACGAATTTGATCCATTAAACCAGACTGCAAATTCAAAATTCACAGGCTGGAATTTTCGAGCAGAGAGGAAGAGGGGGGGCGGCCACTTAGAGAGAAAAACAGCTAGGGTTTTCGAAAATTGTGACCTCTATTTTTTAATTTCTGTACTGCAATAACTTATTTATAATGTGGGCTGCTAACAGCTTAGGGCCCATTAGTCATAAGTTCAAGCCTGACAAGCAAAGCCCGCATGTTCAAAAATTAATATAAAATTTATCGTGACTCAGATTGATAAACCAATTTCACCAATGTGCACAGAAACCATTTCTGCATCTTTTAAAGTCAAGATAAATTTTTTGAATCCGAATTCAGTAATTTTCAAAATTGTCCATCCCTATGTCATTTTAGGAAATCTTACTCCCTCTACTCTTAAATAAGAAGTCCCACTTCTTTGTTCATTAAATTTAACTCTTTAAATTTAACTATCTCAACGGGGATTAAAAATCCATTACTTGTGTGACCCTCAATGGTTCAGGGATACAGCTAGCCGTGGGCTCACAACTCCTTGTGACTCGGAACAACAATTTTCGACTTGCCCATCGAATCATGGTAAGAGCGCCTAGCAACATCGCCCCATGATTCCCTAGGTATCACTGATAGTGCCTGCAAGAACCAATAGATTTTGGTTAGCGTACAGTACGGTCCCTTCATCCATATATCCCGATCGAATCAACAACCATTGGTAAATCGAGAGTCGTTCGAGATTCGATAACTATTCAATGCATTTTGAAGATCAAATAGTGACATTGCATGTGTTACTAAGAAACCATTTCTTAAAACACATCATGTACTCTTGCCAGAGATTCGTAACACTAATATCTCCTCAGATTGCATAGGATATCCACACTCGCAAGTATGTGGTGAATCCTTGACAACAAAGCATCGACTCCTATATGTGTCGTAACCGTACCCAATCCCGACACCTGATGACCCCAATAGAGTCGGTAAACGAGTCAAAGCACAGTACTAGCATATAGAGTCTCAATGATGTTTCAAGTAGTAAGGACTAATGGTGTACAACCAAAACCGCGGACTTTTTATCCACTCGATAAGTGATAACCACTTGGAAAATCCGGATAGGGTAGTTCGATCATTCATCGTATGAATATCCATTTGCATGCTTTGAACATCTCTATGTTCCATACCAATGAAACGTGGTACTCGGCATCGCAAATGCTAGTCTCAATCTCGAGCGATCCTTATCCTTATTTACGGACGGCTCAATCGACTAGGAACTGTTTAGAATATACAGTGACTATAAGATGTGTTTCATGATAGTCATCCCCATGTACTACCACATCTTACATACACTATAGTATATTCAAGGTCTTTATCAAAACAACAATACTATATCACAATATAACAATATGAAGAAAGATAAAGTGAACGTCATTATAAAAGTGTAAATTATATTAAACAAAAGATTGTTTATACATAGAGTCATCAAAGCCCTTAGCCACAAGTTGGCTCACCGGGCACCCACTCTTTCATTCCGTTCTTCAGTATAGCGGATCTTCCGTTGTGCTGTGGTAAGGCAACGCCAAATTTTTCTTTTATCTCGAAAAATATATCCAAAGACTTGCATAATATATCTTCAAATTAATTAATTTTAATTATTCCTGCAAGTTTCTCACTTGAAATCGTTAGAAATATTTAACCTAGTTTTGTAGTCATCAAAAAAAAAAAAATGGGACATGTTAATGCATTAAAAACATTAATCTCAATACACGAGATTTATATGTGTTTAAGGCGTCACATACAAAGAACAATGTATCTGATTTTCTGAACAAGCTAGTGAACACAAATAAGTTTGAATAGTGTAGATTTTCAAGTGGCCTAGCAGAAACGTAAGCAACAAGGAATGTCAAGATCGAAAGGATGTGTTGAGATATATTTGATACTTAATCAAATCTTCAAGTGGGAGAAATATTGACAAGTTGCATGTGAATGCAATGATTATGTTTCAGATGAAGTTGCATGTCTCACTGTGTTTCCAAAGAAAAACAATACTATCTTAATACAGGAGAAAATTATTATAGTGAAATCTTTTCATCTTTCTTGTGATTTTACCCTAATAATTTTTAGGAATTTTCCATATAAATCTCGGTGTCTATTTTATTTTTTATTTCTATATTTTCTATCTCAAGATGCCGCTTTTGGTACTAACAGGCCATGGAAGAAAACACCACAGTCACAGACTAGAGGAAAATGGGCACTACGACGAAGAAGGTGAGGAGGAAGAATCGGAAGAAGAACAAGGTGAAGAATTTGAAGAAGGCGTTAGCATTTTTTAGAGTTGTCTGAGTTATTGTCTAGGATTCAGTTAGTTCTTCCAAACATGATTAATTATACTGCATTTTATAAAATTTTCATAATCATTTTTGGGGTTAATGAAATTCTACCATGCATATTGGTAATCATGGACGGACCCATATAGGGTCCAGGGGGGCACGGCCCCCCCTCAATTTTTCATATTAATTTTTATTATATATTTGTATTATTTATTTAATTAAAAAAAATATAGTACATGTCAATTTTAATTCATATTGGTGTTATATATTGAAAAATAAAATTATTTAGTGACTTATCAAATAATATAATATTTTATTAAGTATTGATGACAATATTTTAAATTTTCTGTTTGTCTTTTAATGATATAAATTATGCATTCGTAATTTTTTTTTTTATGAATTGCATTGTTTAACATAGTTATATTTTTATTTTTACTTGAATTAAATTTTTTTGATCTCTCAATTTTTTAATGTATTTAGCTTGTATCTTTTTAATTTTAAAATTGTTAACAGATATATTGACAAAATAAACTAAATTTAATGTATACAAAATAGAGAAAACAAAGTGGTCACCTAAGCTACCACCCGACGGAGCAACACGTGGATCCGCTCTTAATTGCATCCTCTCAAAAAAATTTCTGGGTCCGCCTCTGTGAAATATCAAAATCATTCATCCAAGGGTTCACATCACATATGCATAATTAATATTATAGGGTTGACATAACAAATGAGTTATTGTCTAGGATTCAGTTAGTTCTTCAAAGCATGATTAATTATACTGCATTTTTATAAAATTTTCATAATAATTTCTGGATTGATTGTATCTTTTTTTAATAGAGCGGTCGAATACCTGTATTACTAATTGTAAAGGCAACTTGATCTAATACAATAAATTATTGGATTTGTGATCCACTTCAAATTCCAACGGATGGATCCGAACCCGTACACAACTTTGTATGAACAATATTGAAAGACAGCATTAATTCATATATATGATCATACTAATTAAACACCCACAAGATACTTCTGAGAACTAAATCTGAATCGAAGACAAAACTTCAGACAAAAACGTCAATATGCCACCACCACTTTCCGCCAACGCCTCCACCGCACCGCCAGCCTCCTCCGCCAAAGCCTCCGCTGCAGCGCCACCTTCGAATTCTTCGGCGGCCAAGAACCCCTCCAATGCCCCACCAGCTTCGATCTCTTCTTCTTCTTCTTCTTCTTCTTCTTCTTCTTCTTCTTCTTCTTCTTCTTCTTCTTCGCCCTCTTGATCTCCACCATGGCCGTGATGCCCGCCGCCTGCAAATAGTTTCTTCTTCGCCTTCTTATTCAATATCTTGTGCATAAAACCCGTCAAGTGACCGCCGCCATGCTCCTCCTTACTCTCGACGCCGGAATATTCCTCGGGTTTGTGGTCATCGGACTCCTCCTTATGGCCGTGGTGGAAGACATCGTCTACTTTGTCTTTAATTTTCGACTTGATCTTCTCTCGCATCCCCGACGACATTTTTTCTTTAATTTCTATTCACAATATATATTCTTATATATATATGATTATATACAACGTTTGATATTATATGTTTTTTCAGATAGCATAAGAATGTATGCATATGTTTTGATGAGCCCTCAGCTCACACTTTTATACAAGCAAAGCAAGAGCGGAATGTAATATGTGAAATTCCATTATTAATTTGAGTCGGTCAACGCGTGGAGTTGTTGAAGCGTCCATTTTAATTATGACCCTAAACAATGCGTTACCCGGTCGTCTAGTAGTTAATTTGAATAGATATATAGAGACTAAAAGATACATATGATACGTTACCCTCCTGAGACGACGGATCAATGAGACTTCTTAATTGATTTATATTTATAATTAAAAGTAATATTTTTTGCATAAAAATTAATATATTTTCATTAATCGAGTTGAGTCGAAAATGTATCTCATAAAATTGATCTATGAGACGATCTCGTAAAAATATTTGTGTTTCTATAATTGACCTATGATGAAATGTTTGAAAAAATGTTTTTTTTTTAACACATCCATTATGGATTATACTGGTCGATAGTAAATCGACTGATCAAGAAATAGGGGGTAACAATAAATGAGATGTTTGTCTGTGATTTTTAAAATATTCAAAAAAATAGCAAAAATAGTCCTACAAGTTAGTTTGTTTTTGCTTCATCTGATAAGTTTTTTTTTACTAAATATATAAAATTTTCATCTTTTTTGCTAGTGGATCATGCTAGCCATTTTTAAGTGCCACATTATCAATATTTGGAGGCATAAATTTCAACACAAATCAAATTTTGATTACTTCTTGGATCAAAAAATAAATATTGACAAGTTACATTAGGTTTAGAGGGTGTTTGACTAAACTTATTAAAAAGAGCTTATAAGCGTATAGTGCTTAAAAGTTGTTTTACGAGCTTATAAGTTGTTAGAACTTATTTTAAAAATAAGATGTTAAAGTGTTTGGGTAAACTTATTTTAAACTTAAAGATGTTGATAAGTTTGGTATTATAAGATTTTTTTATTGTCAAAATTACCAAAAAGGGTATAATTCTATGAAAATAAAATTTTGGGTTATATACACACGAAAATAGTTTTAGAATAAACATATATTAAAAAATAAAATTATTTTAATATTTTACTTTAGGAAAATTTATGTGATTTGTAATTTTTTTTAAAAATAATATTTAATATTTAATGGGTGGATGATATGATGGAGATTTATGAAAATATTCAAGGATATTTTAGAGAGATAGAATATGAAAATAAGATCTTTTTGAAAAAAATACCTCCCCGACCCCTTAATTTTTTAAAAACAGCTTATAAGCTGTCAAACAGCTTATTTTGACAACTTATAAGCTGTTTTTAAAAAAATTTTCCAAACAAAATTTGAGAGCTTAAAAGCTCTAAAACAACTTATAAGGTGTTTGCAAGAGCTTTTAAGCTCTCCCAAACACCCTCTTATTCAATGTTTCCCATCCTATTTATATATATATATATATATATATATATATATATATATATTGAAGTCCATCCTATCTATATATTTACGTACGTAGCTTATTGTGAGAGAATATAACGAGCGACTCGATCAATAAAATATTTATTTGAAAAAAAACAAGCACTTTTTTAAATTAAAATTAATTTTTTCAGGAACTAAATAAACCCAATTGCAAGTACGTACGTTATACTTTGAAAATCAACTTTGTACGACCGCGTCTTCATCCTAGCGACGAGCCCTATTTATATTTTAATATTAATGAGTGCTTAATAACTTAAAGTTAGTTACTATAAAATTTCATTGACGGAAAGGATATTTTCACATAATTTATTTCATAGTTATAATTAGGATATGATTGATTATTTGCCGTTTAATTAAAATGTACATTTGTAATTTAAATATTTTAAATATTATAACAAATAAACAAAACATTATGTTTCGATGATTCTCTTAAAAACGATAATTATTATACTTCAACAATCATCTTTCCCATGAATTGCACTCTTATAAACAAAGAGAATCGAACACGCCAAACCCAAGACCTGCCCCGTCAAAAAAAAAAAAAAAAACCCGGACACGCCCGTCTCGCCTCACAACCCGATCAGTCCAACCCAGATTAGGATCCACAAACCCATTAATATTTAATTTTTTTCAAAAAAACTTAAATAAAAATTATTATTTATAATAGAAATAAATATTATATATATATGTGTGTATTTATTTATATGAAATATAAATATACAGTATCACTGTTTCATATAAATATACAGTATCACTATATATATATATATATATATATATATATATATATAGAGGACGGATCCATCCAAACACGGGATGCTCCCCAAACCCGTTGATCTCGAAC